>NW_027185296.1:0-672500 GCF_022577435.1 Embiotoca jacksoni | reverse complement strand
CAGACCAGAAGTATGGTCTGAACAGCAGGGACTGTCGCTGTAAATTGAGCTTTTTGGTATCCTGTAACTGCTCAGGCTGCAGAATTAATGAGATCAATGGTTTACAGTGTCTGATTTGCATTGACTGTTTTTGTTTGAGGTTATAGATCCTTGTAATTTAATGTGTCCTCTGCATTTTACAGTGTGTTCAAGTATTTCGGATACCTTTTATATATTTAATCTGTAGGAGTCAGTAGCCTGTGTGTCTCTGAGTGAGCTGTGTGTATATACCAGTCCAGTAAATGGGAGTGGGGAGAGTGGGAGAGCTTAATTTCTAACTACTAGTTTCTACAAAGTTCTCAGAAGAGATAGCGATCTGGCAGCATGTAGCATGTGTGTGTATTTGTGTGTACCTACATCATTTGGTTTTGAGGTGGCCGCAATCGGTAGCTAACTGTGGAATGCACTTCCACCCTCTCAACCAATCATTAATCTGTATTTGCTCAGTGTGGCTCGGGGCACTCTGGCCGTGAGAAATCTTTCCCAAATCACCTCTCTACTTCAGCACACTTCCATGTGTGCGTGCGTGCGTGTGTGTGTGTGTGTGTGTGTGTGTGTGTGCAGTCAGACTGGTTTGTCAGAGAGAAAAAATAGAAAGAAGTCTCAGCCGAAACTGACTGCAGTGTACCCACATGTACACACATACTGTTCATGTTTCACATGCAGACACACACACAGCAGTGATTGAGTGAGCAGTTGGATTCCTGTCTGCACTTAAAGTCCTCCCTCTATCTCATAAAGTTAAGGACTATGGTTCCTATCACATACTGTGACTGTGCGCGTGTGTGTATTTGTTTGTTTAACCCTCTGTGTGTGTGTGTGTGTGTGTGTGTGTGTGTGTGTGTGTGTGTGTGTGTGTGTGTGTGTGTTTGAGGAAACACAGACTGGCCCCTGGGACTGCTCAGGCTATGTGTTTTGGCTCTGTCAGGCAGACCATTACTATGGCGTCGAATTTCAGGTGGTCTGGCCAGAAGGCCCAGATATATTTGTATGTTTGAATTAGGTATGCTGGCCTGATGAATAACCTCGCTGGGAAGTTGATGTGCACTTCCTTAGTTCCCACTTAGTTTTGTGGGATTGTTAGGACACTTCCCAAGACCACGCTATATGTTTTTTTTGCTGCCGCAGGGTGAACTGGCGATGAGACCGGCCACCCTGCAAGTTCACTTGTTATGTCCTGAATGAAATTATCCTTCAGCAACACTTTGATCACTCACCTGTGTCAAGTAGATTACAAGCAGCTGGCAGAAACTCTGCAGATATGCATTAAAATATGGACACATCCCACACGGTTGTGTTAGTCCCATGATTCTCCATGACCCAGCAACGTTTATTGCCTTCGTCCACTATGTTTGCTTCTGTTCAGCCGTGAAATAACTGGACCATCGCTTTTTATTTAATGAATGGGCCAGTATTTTTTTTTATTTATTTTTTTTTAATTTTTACATGAAATCCCAGTAATAAAGCACAAACATTCGTTATTGAAAGACAACAGAGTGACAAAATTTGCCACAGAGAAGCATTCTTTTCATCAGTGCTCAGTTGGCGTCACTTATCTTGTCATGATGAATCAGGAAACTTGAGTGATACTAATGAACACACAATACCCAGCAATACTGCTACAATAAAAACCCAATACTAATACTAAAACAGTGCCAACACAAATAGTCATGCTTATACTAATGCTGATATCATACAGTATATAGACACATTTCAATCATATTGAGATACAAAATGATGAGAGCTTCGATTTAACTCCAACCTAATATATGTCTCTGTGGTAGAAAGTCACACTGGGAACCATCCTGCATCACCCTCATTCCCAGGTTACCTGAAGTCAACATGTAGCCAGGCTGATCCATTCTCTCGCCTCTTCGCTCCCTGTCTCTTTCTTCTCTTCAGTACAGCTGCTCTTGTTTCTTCTGTCTTTCTCGTCATGCATTTTAGCAGTCTGTTTTAATAATGAATGTCCAGAGGCCTCCGTTTCTCTCTTTTTTTTTTGGTTCTCTTAGTTTTAAATCCAGGTCAACAACTATGTAAATCATGGATATTGGATGAGTCAGTGGTTCCACGCAACCCCGGCTGTCACCCTGGTTTCAGCACGCAAAGATAATTGGGCAGACATGATCATATCACACTTCTTCAACTTACAATGAAGCTATTTGGAAGTTGTATTTAATGGTATCTCTTAATTTAAGCTTCCCACTTTTCAAAGTGTTTTTTCTGGTGTTTTGAAAGGAACTCTCTCTAGCCATGTTCCCATTTGCCGCTATCGTCCATTAAACCAATAGTTTTGACATTTGGAGAGTTTAAGCACAATCAGAGTTAGATAAGTTGTTTCCCCCTGGGTTTTGCATTTGTTTATCTAACAGGCTGCTGGCAAGAGCTTCATATTTACCGTACAGACATGACAAAATGTCTAACACTTTATAAAAAAAAATGCATCCTTAAAGGCTGTCAGTAATTAGCTTGTTTTCAGCGTTTTGCGTCCACTAAATGAAGCCATGACTTTTAAACACTTCACAGTACAGGCTACATCATGTATGTCATGAGTTGCTGGGTGTCAAAGGTTGCAGGTGTATGAAACAAAGGATGTATTTATGTCTTGTCAGGAATGCTCAGCTCTCATTTGTGAACACATAAAAGCAGGTAGTGGTAAGTAAAATGCACTTGATTGATAAATCTACTTTAATTGCCAAATTATGTCTTGTCTGTCAAGCCCACACATCTAAATGGTATTTCCAGACTGATGTATATTCAGATGGGCAGTGGAGGAAGTCGTTTTGGCGTAATAGCAACAAATGAGTGGGCTAACTAGCAGTAATTACCCATTGTGCATGTGTGCGTGTGTGTGTGTGTCACAGTGTCTAAGTCCTTGACAGGCCAGTACAGACACCAATGATAACACAGCTGTGTCCAATTCCCCTGGGTCTGGCAGTGATTATGTTGAAACTGAATAACTCCCTTTTTATATTATTGCTTTTCCAGTTTCTTTTATATATTTGTCTTCAATTTCAGCTGCTCATGTTCTTCCTATTGTGCTCTGACTGTCCAGCGTGTGGGATGGAAAGATGGAGCAACAGACGGAGGTGGAGAGAATGGACAGACGTCACTGTCAGTTGATGTAGGAGACATTCACACACTTTCATTCAGTTCATCACAAGTCTTCATCTGTCTGGGGGCCATGCCGCAAAACAGTGGGCGCGTGACGTTGTAGGGGAGTAGGATTCCACTGTTTGCTTCTGACGTACGTGTGCCCTCAGAATTTGAATTTGGTGTCGACGTGTTTGTGTGAGGGGACATGTTTCTCTCTCTCTCTCTGTGTGTGTGTGTGTGTGTGTGTGTGTGTGTGTGTGTGTGTGTGTGTGTGTAGTTTTGCAGAGCGGAGAAGTGAAACCAGTGTCGCCACAGAGGCGACACCATCCTCTCTCTTTCGACCAGAATGTGATCTTCACAGAACGAAAGACCTCTGTGTCACGTACAGCCGCCTCGCAGGCCTGCCATGTCTGTTGGAGTTACAATCCTGCGCCAATAGCAGAAATCAACCCCCTTACATGAAAGGTTATGGATTATATGTTGACAGTGACATTTAGACGTCACACATGAAGAACACAAAACATGTGAGCACTGCAACGCACTGCTACCCAGGAGGCTAACCTGTTTGGACAATAAACCACCACAGTGGCATTTCACAGCATGATGCCAGTTTTGGCACCATTCTGCCAACATACTTTTCAGTGGTAATTGTGCAATCTTGGACATGTGCTGCAGGTGATCGATGTAAACAAATGCCTGACACAAGGACAGGCCACAGTTCGGCATGGCTGTGCTTTTCAAGAGCTGCAGGAAGGACTTACAATGAAACTACTCAGGCTGCTTCCTTTCTGTGCAGAGGCTCTGAAAGAGAGGCACAGGGCCAACTTCTCCTCCCCTTGCCTGAGGTGGGGCTTTTATAGAGAACTACTCAAGAGTTTGGGAAAATAAAGAGCAAATGGTGTGATGGGGTGTTGACTGATTGATTGATGACTTTGTTTGTCAAGGTGTAGCAAAAGCTGTTCAGGTGTTAGATTAACATGTATTAGAAACACACCACCTCATTATGTGGCTGTTGCATTCTCAATCCACAAATTTGTCGAGGGATCTGTTTTTGCGTGCATGTGTCATGTGGTAAAGAAATACAGTCAGGTGCTGATGCACACAATCAAGTCATTGTGCTTGTGCACCTGAAAGCTGTGTTTATTTTTGCCGCTGCTGTACATGCAAGATCTGTTTTGTACGTCAGCCCTGAGAGCAACTTCCTGAGGTTCTCTCCAAGCTTCCTGTCTGAGAAGTCAGAGGTTATCTGCAAATCCCGCCCCTTTCAACCCACACAGGTCCATGCAGCTGTTTCCTCCGATGATTATGGATCAGATTGAATCAGACACACACATGCAGACATGTGTTGGGATTTCAGGAAGACTACAAAAAACACCACTGGAAAAATAATGAAGTTTGTGCAAAATTGCGATATCCTCTGCTGGGAGGATGCTTTTCAGTTTCTCATGTGTTCTCTTTTTTTTTTTTTTTTACTTCAGTGTGAGTCTGTGTTTGTTCAGAGGGGGTAAAGTTGTGGCCTCAGTTCTAGGATGGAAACTATAGACTCCAAATCTCCAGTTGCATCAGTGTGTCTCTGTGTGTGTTTTCTTGAACATCTGCTCCTCGTTGGCTTTGTTTTCCCTCTTGGACATGGCCCACCCTTGCACTGGGTGCTGGACTCCAAAACTCATTGAAAAAGAGAGGAAAACAAAGAGGAAGAGACGTAGAGACAAAGTTTGTGTGGCCATTTTCAATATATATTGTAGATGGTTGTCAGGGGAGAACAAGAGTTGATTTTCACAACCTTCACTTCACTTTGTTTTCCTTCGCTCTTCTTTTCCTTCAGTGTTTATCGTGTGGCCTTGCTCACTATGTCCACCTCCTTTACAGCAGCAGATGTTTGGTCTGTGTCCAGATGTCTTATGTTTATCACTCTCCAGTCACATCTTAAACAAACTCTCATACAGTAAACATTTATAGAGGCGTGTCTCCTCTCCCCTACTGCCACGAGAGCAGGCACGAGAAAAGAAGCGCTGCCATTATACAGAGACTGAGGGAACAGACACAGCACAGTGTGAATGAAAGAAACCCAAAGCCTCCTGCACATTCACATGCTTGTTGCCGAGAGAAACAGTTGTTCTTGTTTTCCTCTGTTTATAAGTCAAATACACATGCACAGTACTCCAGTGCACATGTACACACATGCAAATGAGGTATGCACACATTTCATAGTTTCTGTACTGGTATGACTGCAACATCTTCGCTTCTCACAATGTTTACGTAACAACAAAGGGACCTCTTAGTCAGTCGCGTGCAGCTAAACTCTAATACAGACAGACCTGCTTTTACACTCCAGAAATCACTCCATCTGACTCTTCTGTTGTTTCTTATCTGTGCCATCCACAGAAATTGATCCTGGGAGTGACTTATTGATTTTTATTTGCATTTGACTGAGATATAATGTTTTCTGACCTCGATGATCTCACACGCATACGAAGGGAAGCATCAGCTATTAATATTGAGCAACTCAGCAGCAAGATACCAATAACAAGACCATAAATAATTCTCTCCACGGTTCACCTGGTTTGCCCTGGTGTGGTGGTTTGATAGAACAGACAGAGAAACGAGAGTACATCATCACATTGCCAATGCATGCTCTTATACCGTCAGCCAAAATTGTATACTATGTGCATGTGTATTTATATTGTATGCACATTATCATCTGTTAAATCTTTGTGAAGAGACAAACATATAATGTTGTTCTGCTGATAGTAGCGTCAGAACAGTATTTTGTTGTTTGATTGAAGCAAATAGATGATACCCATATTTAGTATGTAACGTGATTGCACAAAAGATCAGAAAAAAAATATTTAGATGCTTCATAAATACATTGAATATAAGGAAAACAAACATTGTGTCAGACAGACAGTGGTGGAGAGGAAGCGGAAGGAAAGGCGGGGAGAGCTGCAGCTACTAAATACTCAAGCGAGTGACAATGCTGAACCTCGTGTTGCTGAACTTGACCGCAGGCCCAGACTGTGACATGAAAGTGTGACATCACACTGTGCTGCCAATTAGAGGGGATTCCCCTCCTCTCCTCTCTTCTCCTCTCCTCTCCTCTCCTCTCCTCTCCTCTCCTCTCCTCTTCTCTCCTCTCCTCTCCTCTCCTCTCCTCTCCTCTCCTCCTGTTTCACTTTTATCTTGTGCAACATGTGCTACCGGTTCTGTTTTATATCAGGCTGATTGATGGCCTATCACTGCTTCCACAAGCATTTTGGACATTCACCCAACACTAACCTCCTCCTCCTGCCTTCCTCCTCTTGGCTTGAACATAAACCCCACTACTGTATCTCACCTCTTTCACTCTCTGTAGTTTCTCCTCCTCTTGTCCCCCCCCCCCTCCCCCCCACCACCAACACCATCACTTATCCAGGTGATGACAAGTATCTAATGTCGAGGCAGAAAGCCCACTCTGTGTGCTGTCCAGGTGCTTAATCCTTCACTTATATCCAGTTAGCCCTGTTAGCTCTCTAACATGCCGGGCTGGGGACATGGAGCCAACGACTGAGGCCATCAGACAGACAGCTGCATGCTTCAGGGTGACAGTGCAACCCTCCCACTAACACCCTACACACACACACACCCTACACACACACACACCCTACACACACACACACACACACACACGCACGCACGCACGCACGCACGCACGCACGCACGCACGCACACACACACACACACACACACACACACACACACACACACACACACACACACACACACACACACACACATATTTTATTACACATCAAAAGACCTTTCATTGATTCCCTAACCTCTAATCCTAACCTTTACTCTCACATTATATATGGAACACTGTTCTGTCATTCTTAATTTATACAGTGTATGCAGAATTAAAACATGAACATACTCAATGTGCGCACACACACTCATACTGAGTACTTGAGTGCTGATATAGTGGCAGGAAACAGTAATAATTCAGCAGATCAGACAGTGGCAAGAGAGACTCAGGACCTGAAAGTATACCAGCTGGAGGTGTTGCATGTGCTGTAGTTTCTCAAAATGAATCTTTATTAGTTCCATTGAGCTCAGCCAGGACAGTAACAGTACATTTAATAGCCAAACCAAGGCAGTAAAAACAATTCATAAGTCACAGACAACAAGAATGTTTTCGTATCAGCGCCCGCAGTTGTACTTGGCTCATTTGTCCAAAGTTTATGGAGGAGTTCTGGTCGAGTCTTTTTGCGCTGAGTAACTGGAAACAGTAAGTGCTGCCTTTCCCCCTCACTCATTTACATTGGTGCTGGCAACATCCTTACAGCTGCCTTTATCTGACAGGAAATAGCTAGGAGTTTAACGTAAAAGCTTGTTGGAAGAAATGTACCCAGCATGGTGAGATGCTTATTTATAGCTGATTAAGAATCAGTGTTAGTAAATACTGAAGAAGGCGTGCACACACAAATGCAGTAAGATGCACTTATTCACTCCACTTAGTGGTTCTGAGAAGGATCTCAACTCCCCATAAAGTACTCAGTCATGAGTCTGGTCCAGAATTCAATAAATGTTTTCCCTCTAGTCTCCTAGCTTGATTCCCATCAGACACGCACACATCCACAAACACACACACCCACATTCACACGTGCACGGTACATTTTCCTATCAACACATCACTATTATCCAGGGCTGTTAAGTAGCTCAAGAATTTTCGTGTTCACCAACCAAAGCACTTCTTTACCACTCGTATAGAACACAAGAGCGAAGTGTTGGTATATGTGTTTGTGTGTATGTGTGTGTGTGTGTGTGTGGGGGGGGTATATCAGTAATGAAATAAAAAGACTGATTTGTACTGTAATTGCTTACAGTACAAGTCCCATTCCAAAAATTGTCTATCTTCCATTTAGCTTATTGTTTGAAATGGCTCAGTTGGAGGGAAATTGGAGGATAAAATCTAGAGACTAGAGGTAAAAAAGAAAATAAAGGTTTAGAGGAGAAAAAAGAGTGGCAAGTGATTGATGGCTAGATAAGAGGAAGGTGGACAAATTATGAAAGAGGAAGCTGAGTTGCATTTAGTTATTAGAAGTCACCAAGGAGTTTCAGAAAGTTTAGTTAGTTGCATTCCAGGCAAGCTACCAGCTTAATTACCCTAAATCTGATTTGTCATAATTTGGTAGAACCGTCATTTGATCCACAAAGCAAAATAAAATGCCAAATATTTCTGGTATGATTTATTCCAAACCTGGCTCAAAGTGATAAAACATGCTGTGTTAAAAATGGAAATACAAAGAGAGAGAAGATGGATGCGTGGAAGATGTGCAGTGTGTTTCAGATCAGGGTGGAGGAGGGAGGAGGACGGAGAAGGAGGGGTGAGATGGGATGATGAGGAGCGGGTTGAGATGCGGAGTGAACGGAGGGGAAATCCCCGAGGGAGGTTCATCTGTCTACATATGTAATGAAAAGATAGTCATCCATGTACCCGCCTAATGTAGTGTATCGATGAACAGCTAGCAGCTTCTCTTTCGCTGTCTCTCTAATCACTCATGTTTGCTGAGAGGTTACAGGCTTTGTTGAGGTCTCCCTGCCTGGAGGCAAACCAGAGCCTTTCAACTCAGAGGCTTGTGGACCACCCTATCCCACACTGGTATGCACTCTGTGCCCAGCTCTGTTGCAGAGGTCAAGGGTCAGGAGCTGGCAGGTGATTGGATGTTGTTGTGGTAAGGGAATACTGGGCCGCTAAGTGCTGCAAAAACACCAACTGTCTCTGATATTACTGCCCACAGGCCTTCAGCCTACCAGTGGTGTGTGTGTGTGTGTGTGTGTGTGTGTGTGTGTGTGTGTGTGTGTGTGTGTGTGTGTGTGTGTGTGTGTGTGTGTGTGTGTTGGGGGAGGAAAGGTGGGGTGGAGGGAGGGGGTCAAAAAAGGACATGGACCAGATTTTTGTCTTGAACTAGACCTTCTAAAACAGACCCCACCTGGAAATTAACAGGATCCATGTGTCTGTGTGAACATGAGGGTGTGTGTGTGTGTGTGTGTGTGTGTGTGTGTGTGTGTGTGTGTGTGTGTGTGTGTGTGTATTTCAGACTTAAAAAAAAGAGCTACATTAGATGTCATTTAAAAAAAATATTTTGACATTATTTCTGACATTAAAGTAAGTTATAGTTAGAGCTTTAAACAGACAGAAGGTAAAAGTTGGATATGAACAAGTATCCAGACAAACTTGGCAGCACCATAATGCAAACATGCAAACCCCTGCAGCTAACCCTGAGAGGGCCCCTTATCTTCTGCACAGAGCAGGCACACTTTTATATCTTTCAGAGACAAGGATGCTTGCCATTTCAAATGCAAAACTAAATTTAAAAGACTGGACAGATTATGGAGATAAATAATATTTGTTTCATTTTCACATCAGTAATTGCTCTAAAATACAGACAATATCATTATGTCACAGTCATATGTTAAGTGTTGTATGTACATAAAGATTGACATAGAGTTTCCCCCAAATTGTATGTGCGCTCTCCGCTCAAGTTTCCAGTCTATGGTGAAATTGATGTGAATATGAGTGCTGAAGCTTGGGGGCCATCTCCTGACAGTTGAGAGAAAACTGACATATTGATGTGTATTAAGACTTCACATTCACACACACAAAAATGCGTGTAACTCAGTTGATCAAACGACTTAACATGGAATACTTATTCATGAAGGTGACAGCTTCCTCCTGCCCCAGGCATGTCACTGGTGCCCTAGTACAGTATAGTATAGTATAGTACAGTATAGTATAGTATAGTATAGTACAGTACAGTACAGTACAGTACAGTACAGTATAGAATAGTATAAGATAGTATAGAGTAGTATAGTATAGTATAGTATAGTACAGTACAGTATAGTATGGTACGGTACGGTACGGTACGGTACAGTGTAGTGTAGTGTAGTATGGTATGATATGATATGGTATGATATAGTGTAGTGTAGTATAGCATGGTATAGTGTAGTATAGTATGGTATGGTATGGTATGGTATTGTATGGTATGGTATGGTATGGTATGGTATGGTATGATATAGTATAGTATAGCGTAGTATAGTATGGTATGGCATGGTATGGTAAAAGAGAGGAGAGGAGAGCATGGTTGTTTATATTTTGGTAAAAGTCGAAAAAAAAAAACTGTAGCTGATTTTTGTTTCATTTAATTTGCTTCAAAATCCTTTTTTCTTTACAAACTGCACAATGTGATGTGTCATATGTGAGGTGGGAGGAGGGGGGCAGAGAAAATGTAAACTGAATAATAATAATATGTATGTGTGTATTGTGAGCACACATAATGAATAGAGGAGTCTGAAGAAAAAGTACGCCCTTGCCTTTCTTGTCCCTATAGTCCCTAGTTTTGAGGCATTGAGGTTTGTTTGAGCATGTGTCAGCGTGTACGTGAAGGCGGCAACTCAAGGATGACACGTGACTTAACATTTGTAGCGCTTGTAAGTAGGTTTTAAGATGTGACTCAGAGGTTGTTGGACAGATGAATGAGACACACACACACACGCGCACACACAGTCTGTTTTTTTCGGCTGAAGGTTGCGGACTGAAAAAAATTCTCCAGTAATTACGGGTCTATTCTCATCACTCTTCATCTGAACCCGAAAGTGCTCTCTTGGCGCTCCCTTCTCCACTTCAGTTTGATTGAAAAGACTCTGGTTTTGCTGAAATGCACATGTAGACACACGTACATATGAGCATACAAGAAAACACACATACAAACATACACCACAGCTGTTGCAAAGTATTTTTTATGAGCACACAATGCTCTCTTGGCAGTGGCGTGACTCTCCAAAGTTCAAGCACCCTATAGTTGATATTCTGGGTTAATGCCAGACTGACTCACTGCGCTCTCACTTTAACACAGCAATGCACGCACACACACACACACACACACGCACGCACGCACACACACACACACACACACACACACACACACACACACACAGCCCTAAAGGTTTAATTGTTCAGTGCCCTTGCCAAATGTTTCACTGCAATGGGGAACCGACTGCAGCCATTTCTCATGTAAGCTCACTCTTTCTCTCACCTCATCTCTACTTCTCGACTCTCCCTCCTCTGCGTGCAATAAATAATAACAAAGTAAGGCTCAATAATTAGCTGGCATGGGTGTGAGAGGGCTATCGAGATGAGTAAATGCCCATAGGAATGAGGCGGTATCGAGGGAGGGAGTGGAGAATAAAAGGGTAGACGGAGGGGAGGAAAAGATTAAGACGCGGCAGCCATCGGACCAGCCAAACAAACCCAGTGACCTGTCTCCTCGCCCCAGTGCTTTCCCTTTCTGATCGTTCTCCTCTTTTGGCAGCAACAATACATCTCCATCCCAGCCTGGCCCTGCCCATCCTTTCCGAGCCTCAACCTAATGTACCAAACCTATGTCCGGTTCAGCAGAGTGGCATGAGACAGCCCCTCCCGAAAGCTCGCCCAGCCCTGCAGGAGGCAAAGCATGGAACCTCTGCTGCTCATATGAAGCACTGGAAAACTTTATAGCTCCATAATATTTAAACCTCTCCCCTCAGCTCTCCTTTTTTCCCCTCCTCTCATGAAGCGGTCACATTCTTTCTGCATGTGCCCCAGCTGTTCTATCTCTCTCCCTCTCTTTGCTTTCTCTTTCTCCATCTTCTCCCCTCACACCCACTTCACCACAGCCTCCACCGTGTGCTGCCTCCCTGTCTCGCTGTAACCGAATCAGGGGCTTAGAGAGCAGTCAGTGCCGAGATCCTCCACAATGCAAAGCAGATGTGTGACACAGACACACGTGGAAGATCAGCCCGGAGGATTTTTGGGCCAGAGGGTGGAGAGAGAAGTAAGCAGAAACAGCTCTGTTACTAGGATACAGCAAAATAAAACAGACTCGGAGAGCTGCAGTCTCCAGCTGAAACAGACGGTTTGTTTCACACACACACTACTAACTGTCAAGACTAGAAAACAGTGTTTTGAGATAGTCCTGGGAAAATGCACCAGTAGAACCTCGACTTTCATAAAAGTTGTTGTGTCAGATTTATGGTACTCGTGTTTGATGTTCAGCCCGGGTTTGTTCACAATCACGTAAAAAGATACCAGTTGTTGGCTTTGGCAACCTGTCCCCGATTATATTTCAGTGTAGCATAAAAGCTAATGAGTATAGGAGTGTGCGCACATTTATTTTAGTGTGTGTTGAGAGTTGAAGAGTTCAAGCTTGCTTGTACATGCAGGTGTGTATATGTGTGTTGTGTTTAACAGAGGAGCTCTTTTACCGATTGAACTGTTTTCCAAGGGGCTTACTGTAGCCAAAGGCCAGCCAACATCCTTATGGTAGAGCAGAGGTGTGTGTGTGTGTGTGTGTGTGTGTGTGTGTGTGTGTGTGTGTGTGTGTGTGTGTGTGTGTGTGTGTGTGTGTGTGTGAGAGAGAGAGAGAAAGAGAAAGAGAAAGAGAGAGCGAGAGAGACAGGAAGGAAAAGAGGTCGGTGGCTGTCTATCATTCTCTGACAGCTTGCCTGTCCAATTTATTTTGCCTCTCTACCTATCTATCTATTTATGTGTCTCTTTGGTATTTTGGCCTCTTTTACTTTTCCGGTGTTACTTTCGTAGCTTCGACACACACTGTTCCTCTGAGATGTGTTTGTCCTGGCCCTCCGCAGACAAAAGGTCTGTAGGAATGTTTATTTCCCCGTTCTCCAGAACAGGTGCTATCTTCTTAAAAATCTCCTGATGGCTGTTAGCACTCGTGTACGCACACAGACGCACACACACACAAACATGTGCACACTCACAAGCCAAGGGGGATTCCTGGGACTAATGTTTAACAGGGAGAAACTGGACTGCACCATCAATTTTAGCTCTTTCTGCAGACACTGTGGTTTACTCTAGATAGCCGTGCCAAGCCTCAGAGATAAGACGACTCTCAGCCTGCCTGTGGGAAAGATGAAAGCATTCCCTTTAAAGCTGACTTCTCTTTCTGCCCCCCCCCTTCTCACACAGATATATACACACACACACACACACACACACACACACACACACACACACACACACACACACACACACACACACACACACACACACATTGACTCACTCTAAATGCAGCATGTGTCAATATGTTTGTGTGAGCGTCCTTGAAAACCTTGAGAACTTGGATACACATTTTGAAGTTCTGCCACCAACTTTAAACTTGGATCCATAAATACATAAAGCAACACCATCAGGGAGACGTCTGATTGATCCCAAATTAGTTTTGCAGCATAACAACAACCCCAAAGACAGCCAGAGTAATAAAAAACTGTCTTCAGTCACAAGAAGGACAAGAAGTTCTGCAGCAGATGTTTTGGCTCCCACAGAGCCCTGATCGCAACATCGTGGAGTCAGTCGTGGAAAGAAAAATCCACAGAAGAATCAAAAAGTATCAAAAACTATGTTTGTGTACTGAGGAGAGTTGGTGCTGTGTTAAAGGCAAAGGCACTTTTGTTAATTAATTAATAAATACTATTCATGGCACGTTTTTTGAAAGCATCTTCCCTTTACTTTTAGTGCCTCGAACCTTCGTGCTGTGCTGTGTCAGCACTCTTTTAAAGATCTTACCAGATTTTTGATGTTTTTGGGGATTAAACACATAAACTGTCATACACGATGAAAACCTGTGTACTTAGTCGCATGAAGGAAAACATTTTCAGCCTTGTCGACAGCTTTAGGTTTTGCAGCTGGACATCATGTTTTCCATGTTTGCTCACATACTGTGCATTTTCAATGACTTATAGAGTTAAGTAATTTCTATATATCTCTGAATCCTACAGTCTGCACAATTTATAACATGGTGCTGAATCATGTTATAAACCTGTGCTCAACAAGTGTGTCACTGAATCATATCAGTTTATTTCAATGTCAGTTCTTGCACATGTTTATGACCAAACGGAAATTGCAGGAGGAAGTGTAAAGATTAATCTGGAACTTGCCAACCAACACACAGGCACACACACTCTTTTAGACCAATGCACAAACAGACCTACCATGGTGAGTCTTTTGAGTAACTGTAGATTACAGAGCTGTCAAGCTGGCTACTGGAAGGAGGCAATTAGATTAGGGGATGTCTTGCTAATGGGCTGCCTGACCCCGGACACACACGCTAGCACACCTAGACATAAGCAGAAACTGGATTTCTCCATTACCCTCCTGAACCTTGCCTCAAACAAAAGCAGAGCACTGTTAAATATAAGGCTGACTTCAGGCCTAGAGGACTACACACACACACACACACACACACACACACACACACACACACACACACACACACACACACACACACACACACACACACACACACACACACACAGACACACATCAACCATGAGACGAAAAGTGTGGGATACGCAGAGGCATGCACCATACTAAGCCCTGACATACAGGTATGAAGAAAATTCCACTGGAAATCCACTGGAATACTTCAATGTTTCCCAGGATCTCACAGCTATTAATAAACACTGTGTGTGGGTCTGTATTGGTATATATAAAGTATATTCAGTATTTGTGTGTGTGTGTGTGTGTGTGTGTGTGAACAAGTGGGTGTGTTCCTGTGCACGTATTTTGGGCAGACAGAGGCTTCATTGTGATACGGTTGTGTCCCTCAAGGCACTGGAATCTGGCACATTGTCTTTGTCGGAAACTCAAACCATTTACAACTCTCGACTTGTTTTGATCCTTTCAGAAGATTCCATTTCCTGCGGTCGTTCGGGGAGTGACTGCAGTGAGGGCTCTGGAAGGAAAAGCCTCATTATGGCTTCAATGTGAGTTGGAAGACTTGACTTTAAGGTCAGTGCCAGCCTCACCGCTGTAGTTTCCCTCCATCAGAGAGAGAGTTGGGCAAGAAAAGGTGACGGTTAGATGGGAAGAAAAGCCACTGTGGGTTCTTTGGTATTGGATGAGAAAACAGTTCTTTCAGAGGGCTACACCTGTCAGCACAATTTGTTTTTTCAGTGGGATGATTTGGTTATTAGTTTATATATCAATTGATTTCGTTAGTATTTTCCCCTGAAATGTCAGTAAATATAATGTTAAAGAATAATGTGTTTACCATCTGTTTCGGGGTTTTCCTGATCTGTCCTTGTGAGTTTATTTTCCAGTTCACTTCTAATCCCTGGCCTCGCCCGGCTGGTCAGTTCAACTTCACTTTTCTTCTGCCATCCATGCAGAGTCAAAGAGTCAATTGCTAACATCACCATAGGATGAGGCTGAAAGCCGTGCCTTGTCATCCTAGCATCCATCTTTTTACTGTGTTTCCCAGTGTGCTTGTGCGTCCGTACACTGCGATTGTGTCTGTTTGTAAGTTTGTTTGTGTTAAGTGTGTGTTCTTGACTGTGAGGTAATGTCTGAAGGAGCCACTCTGCTCAGTGCCAGAGCACCACTGCTCCAGAAATACAACCAGGATGACATCAACTGATGCAAATTTCATGGACAGTGTAAATTAAGGAACTGGAGCATAGTAAGGAGAAGAGTGTGAGTGAGGCTCAGGGAGGGAGAAAAACCCACAGGTACACTACTGTATGTTGCCAAAAGTATACAGACACATACGCTGTGTATTTTATTTTTAATTGGCTTAACACTAACACTAGTAGTAGTAGTGTTGGCTTGGACGTGTAGTTACAGGTAAAGGAGTAGTTTAACATTTCAGCTAAGCTAAATAGTTGCGGTCTGTCTTCTTCTTTAATGCCAAGATATCATAGCTGCATCGTTTTCTTATCAACTCCAGACAAGAAAGTATACACTTCAAATGGTGAAAATCAACATGCAAAGCTTTGGTGTCTTCATACTTTTTGCCATATTAGGGGTCAAAATACTGCAGGAGTGTGAATGGGAATCTTACTTGATCCCAAATTGTCTTTAATGTCCACACTCAGTGCTAAAATGCATACATATTGTGTATGAACACCCAGACACTGTGCTGTTCCCGGCACTGATGTGGGTGAACAAGTTCAATAAAGGAGAGTCTCTGAGCAGGCTTCCTGTCAGAAAGCAGATGGATCACTGGCTCTGTTAAGCTCAGATGTGCATTTAACGCTTTTTCTCTGTGCGTTGTGTATGAAGCGTTGTACACGCATGCATGCAGATGTACATATGCAGATGAACGCTGGATTTGTGGCAGAGAGAAAAAGAGAGCGAGAGCCACTAAGAGAGACAGAGAGAGAGAGTGAGAGGTTATTTGTGTATGACAGAGGGCAGGCTGTATCTGTAGCGTGTGACACACAGTGCTCGCTCTCCAGCAGCCAGGCCACGGTTTAGGGACCCGTGCCAAGGGACAGAATAGCCTGTCTGTTTCCTGCCTCTTACTGAACACTGATTGACAGCAGGGCTTCTTTGTGTGTGTGTGTGTGTGTGTGTGTGTGTGTGTGTGTGTGTGTGTGTGTGTGTGTGTGTGTGTGTGTGTGTGTGTGTGTGTATCAAACTGGCAGATTGACAGAAACGCACCACACATCGCGTGAAAGGGGTAGAAAAAAAAAGTGCATTTCCACAGAAAAAATACCACACTTACTTGTATCAAATTCTCACTTATTTATTGCCGTGTTTGTGCTCTTTTTGCTCACAATATAACACTTGCGAAACACACCAAACTACACAGGAACTCACAAACACATGCACACAATTCACACACAAGTTCACATACAAGTCGGCCTCCATTTAAATAAACAATTTCTCCACAAAGATACAGCAGTTTATTTATTCACTGAACACACACATACATGCATGCACAATAACACATCCTGGTCTCAGCTGTCATGTTTCTGGAGTGTCAGGTTGTGAAGAGCAGAAGTAGAAGCCTCACCTCTGACCTCACTGCGGTCCTTTGAGGTTGTGAGGACTGCAGACGCATAGCGTGTACATCTGAGATTTCAGAAGTAGGACTGAGGAAGGTAGAGATCAATGTGGGAAGGGTTCAAGTGTGATTGTGGAGGTCAAAGCATCTGCAGAGGATAAAAAGAAGAGATAAACATTAAAAAATAGATGCGTACAGGAACAATGTACAGAGTGAAGGACGTACCTGAGAATTAGCAGAAGTTAAGAGTAGCTACACTAATTTTGTTCATGCAGTAAAAAGACCTCCAATCACTGAAAATGATCTACCGCTGATGCACTGGTTGACCCATAACTGGGGCTATTAAGATGAACAAATACATATGGGAAAACCAATGCAGAAGCCCTCCATAACATTCCCGCAGCAAAAACAAATGTTGGACCGTCCTGCACAATGCTGGCAAAATCTTGTACAGCAGTATCTTAACACCTTACTACTAATTTAAGAAGGTGATGTGTGTACTGACAGTAAAGTTAAAAAGAGGCGCACTACCTCACACAGATTCTTTCACAACTCCTCCAGACCTCAGGCAAAACTGACAATAAGGAAGTGCTGCCATAGACACAGGGATGCAGTGTTTCTGATTCAGCATTTGCAATAGCACCGAAGGCAATAACTGATTTATTTTTGCTCATAAAAAGATACAAAATATGAAATCCTAACTACTGTGAAATCAAAGTATATCAAGTTGGCTTTAATTCGGACCATATCAAATTAATGCAAATGTATCAGTGTTGTTTTTGTGTAGGATTGTGGTTGGTATGCCTCAGACTGTATATAAACTGTATATCCTGGTCTGCAATACCACCGAGGGCCACTAAGGGTTGGCTCCATAATGGCTCTGGCTCCATAGACTTCCATTCAACTTCTACCATGAAATATAAATGAAATGATTTTTTTTTTCCATGACATCATTTTGGTGCCCTTGTTAGTCTTCTGGCGGTCCATCTAAAAACAATTCCATAATTAGCTAGATAATAGATCTAAAAAAACAACAACTTGTTTTTGGGGGCGTGTCTGTGGATTGACAGGTCTGTGGTGCTGTCCGGTTTCCGCTATTACTGAGCTGGGCATAGTGTCCTCGGATCCCCACATTGCATCAGATCCACCGCTTGCTCCCCCCAGCTCTTCTAAATACGGTCACTTCTGTCTCCAAAAATGCAAGATGACGACGGCCAAAATCTGAACTCGAGGCCTCGAAAAAGCAGTTCAAAAGACGATGGGAGATGTCACGGTTGGTTGCCGCTTGTTGTAGATAAACGTAAAATTGTAAAACAGATATTAATGAGTGGGTAAGATTATTATTTTTTTAAATGGACATGGTTGCTTAAGTCAGCACATCTATTTGTGGGGTGGGAAGATATTTGAAGAAAGGAAAGAAACAAGATGAGAAATTGCAAAAAAAAAAAAAAAAAAAAAAAAAGTTTTATGATGAGATTCATTACTTCTCAAATAATTAACTTTTTGTTATATAGGCCCTGACTGATATGGTTTTCGTTTTACATTTCTTTACAAGCCAAACCATGGACTGGCGTGGTGGTGCAGTGGTTAGCATTGTCGCCTCACAGCAAAAAGGTTCAGGGTTCAAATCTGGTCCTGGGCCTTTCTGTGCGGAGTTTGCATGTTCTCCCTGTGCTTGCGTGGGTTCTCTCCGGGTACTCCGGCTTCCTCCTATCATCCAAAAACATGCACCTCAGGTCAGGTTACCTGGCGCCGCGCTAGTGGCAGCCTGTTGCAGCAGCTCCCCCCTGAAAGCCCCCCTGCTGTAGCGAAGAAATTTCCCCTCGGGAATTAATAAAGTGAAATAAAAAAAAATCTACAAAAAAAAAAAAAAAATGGAGAGCAGGCACATATTTTCTAGGGCTGTGAAAGGGTGGAGGATTCATGAGCGAAGAGAAAAAAAAAGTGGCGTGAGAGGACACGAACTATAAACAACAGAAATTAGACACATCATTGAGGGTAACTGATAGCCTCCCTTTCTCCCCCCCCTCCCCCCCTTCCCCAACAGCCCCGCCTGTTCCCTGCAGTGAGCCCCCAGACATTCACTGAAGGACTAAACAGGAATCCCCCACAGCCCCACGATAGACTGGCTGACTCTGCATCACACATGCACACACTCGTACACACACACACACACAGAAACTCGAAAACACACATGAATTCACACACAGGTTTACGGACAGTTCAGAAATAGCCCCAGTCTGGGGTATTACCATACTATCTGCCCCAAACATCTCCCCATCCACTTATAGGACGGCAGGACTATATGACTTTGCCACCTCCAACCTTTATATCAAAAGAAAACTCTTCTTGCTCAGCTTTGAATATTCAACCTTTTTGATCCTCTGCTCTGTTATTCTTTCATTGTTCTGACTTCCCGTACTTTCTCTTTCACTTTCTGTCACACACATTTACATTGACACACACATCTATATGGTAATGCACACTGTGGTTCCTGAAAGCATTTTTCTTACTATTTATTTCATCAGCCTTCATTCTCCCAGCCCTCCCACATTTTACGATAACACTGGTTGATGCACAGATGTCAGGTTGACAGATAGTGCAGACGAAAGGAAAGGTCAGGAGTTCCTCAACGTCTAGTTCCTGACATTGCATTACCTCCCACAGCAGCACCAGTGTGCTTTGGTTCCCCTCAGTGTTCAGCGAAGCGCCACAGTGACAAGGAGGGGCTTTCTTACACCTTTTCCCCTCAACATTTGCATTGCACTCATTATTAGGGTTTCCCCTCAGACACAGAATACCACATAAAGTGACAGCCACATAAAAATAAATGTATATCCCTATATGTTGTTTCAGTGATTGCTAGACAGGTTTTGTTGGATCTGAATATTTCCTAAATGTAATTGAATATCTTGGGCCAGTTTTACTTCATTTGCTTTATCATGGTAAATCCATGAGGCCGAAATGGGTCAGTCACATGATTCAGTGGTTTTGATAAGTATTTAGGAGCTTTTTATAAAGTTGTGTTATGTCAGCAGCAATGAAACTGCTGTGTTCGTTTTATTGGATGGTGCTAACGTCATCATCATATTCTGTTAGTGTTACGGTTGAACTGGGGACCCCGCGAACAGAGGACATTGGAAACATATTGTGCGTTCTATTTACCTTGGAAATCAGAGCTGAGAATGACGTCACACCCGAGTTGACCACATGTCAGTTGGCTACAACAAATTGAAATTACCAGGGTAGCTATTTTTAACATAGTAGTTGATAACAATGTATGACGTAATATTTTGCGCAACACCATGGCAACGTGTCCAGAGCTAGAAGTTGGACAGTTTTGTGTGTACGACTGACTTAATGTGACACAAATAAGACACAAGTGTCAATAAACAGTATTACTACAGCTTATAATATTGATGCGCTGAGCAGTCATCTTGAATTTTGAGGTTGGGGTTCATTAAGTTCTCCTGACTTTACCAGCTAATTAGTGAACATCTTAGGTGAATACTCAGAAATTCAGACTTCCTAGTTCAAATAAAATGTGCCAACACTGTAATATGCTCCTGTTTACCCAGTTTACAGTCTTTACGGCAAGCTACGCTAACTGGCTCCTGGCAGTAGCTTCATATTTACAATACAGACACAAGAGTGGTATCAATCTTCCTAAAGTCTCAGCAAGAAAGGGAAAGAAGCGTATTCTTTACTATGTTACATTATGTCAGAAGAAGGAAATGAATCAAACTGCGCTACATTGAGAATACATCCAACAACTTTGCGCTGAAAGTCTTGCAAGGTGAGTCCTGTATGATAACCACTTGGATGAAATTGGTGGTGTTTCCCTTTTAGTGCCACTTCAGGCTGACGTTCAGTTCAGCACGAGGCTACGGGCAGATTTGCTTTGTCATGATGGCAGCTCAGGAGACATGATCCCCCCGCCGCATGCGCCCCGCTGGTTTCTGTATCAGGTCAAGCTTATCGTCAAGAATGCCGTCTATTTCCAGTTGACCTGCAGTGACAGCTAGTTATAAACCTGTGTTATGCGATTGAGGCTGCCAGGACGAACGAAGAGGAGGACGAGGTAGATCAGTGTGGGGTTTCCTGGGAAGCTCCCAGCCAGACATCTGCTGCCATCAGTCCATCACCCTCCCACCACCTCTGTCCCATTCTGCCATCGTGCTGTCTGTCTATCGGCTGTTCGCCCTGTTTCTGTGTCAGTGTCTCAGAGACGGTTCTTTGTGGCGAGCAGCAGCACTCCACTGAATTATTCAAAGAGCCAGAATGGACAGACAGTGGATTAAGTCCCTGTAGAGGAGGAGGTAGAGGGATGAAACAGGAGGACCGGGGGGGGGGGGGGGGGGGGGGGGGGGGGGATTTTAGCCCATTAGAAATGAGGAGCTGAGGGGAAATTCGTCGATGGGGTATGGGGGGGGGGGGGGCAGGGCTGCAGTGGTAAATCAGGGGGGGGTGGCAAGACGAATGGTGTTAGAAGTGAAAGAGAAAAGGACAGGAGCAGAGAGCCAAGGAGAAAGAGAGTGAGCGAATGAATGGGAACATGTCATGTGACCATCGGGAGATCCCTGAGCAGAGCTGGTCACCTGACTGACTGGAAATGCACCCTACTGCCTGAGAACGATTCCCAGAAGTGACGTCTTTGTGTGTGAAACCTTGCCATCTGCCCTTGTCGCTAATACAGATTATAGTATACAGCGGCGGTATCAGGGACTTTGTGGTGTTAATTCCTGACATTATGGCATAGGTCTATAGTCTTTTTTACATACAGAAGATATTTTAATAAAAAATATAAAATGATAGTGAAACATATGTATCGCTCTCCACACATTCAGACAACCATGGCAGTAGAAGCTAAATACCAGATGCCCTTCAGATGTCTGTCTGCGCTGAAGTGTTGGCAACTTGGATGAAAAAAGGATTTTGGCGAAACAAAGCTGTGTATTTGAATGTCAGAGGTACAGGGAGTGTTGAGTTAGTGTGACTGATCACAGTCTAACCGGGGTAATTCTCTTTTTTTCTTCCTTCTGCTGCTGCTGGACTTTTGGGCCAGTTGTCTCACACCCACTCAGTCACACACAAATGCACAATCTCTCACACACCAAATCAGCCAGAACGTCACTTACAGTACGGCGTGATTGTAGTTTAGAAAGTCAGGGGGATTCGATAAGTTGTCTTTCGCAGAAAAAAAAAGATTCTAATTAGTATAGATTTTAATTAAACGAGAGCAGACTGGAAGCTTGCTGCTTTACCTGACTATGTTCCTCCCAGATGGTTTGTGTAGGCCTGTAGTTTTAAGCCTTTGTAGTGAGTGACTAATAGTTGGTGGCTTTATGTGGGTGTTCATTTGTTTGTGAAGTGCTTTGTGGTCAAAAAGTTTTTCCTCTGCTGGTTTTAGGTTAAGTCTGTCTGACTGTTGTCACCATTATCATTAGTTAGTATAGTTAGTATTACTAAAGTGTGAAATAAAAATTGCCCTAAAATGCTAGATTCATACATAGTTACATTATAAAATCACTATTTAACAAAACATGTGACTGTTTCAATCCTGTTAGTGTCCAAAAACCTATGGTGGTATGTGCAGTATCATATTCTATGTATATTATACATTTCACTATACATTGTATATACACAGTATAAGCGGTAGGACAGGAGAGACAAGCATGGCTATAACATGCAAATGACAACAGCAGGTTTTAGATCAAAGGAAGTGGTTGCAAGTAGCTTTAAAAGGTCTGTGATTTTGTGAGTGTTGTTTCCATAATTAAAGCAACATTATGCATTATTCTTTTTAAGCAGCAGCAACATTGGCTTCTGTGGCCACAAGTGGTACTCACACAAAAGTATCATTACGAGACAAAAATGCAATCGTGCTGTACGCTAATGTCAAGTCATATGGGATGCTCAAGGACAAAGAACATCTTGTCAACTAAATTAACTTTAAAAACTTGGATAACCGTGACACAAAGGGATGCAAATGTGGCTAACGTAGCCTGACAGCATCTGACCCAAGTGGGATATCTAGCAATTTTGCAGACATCACTTGGAGATGTCCAGGTAGCACCTAAACCTCTGACAAAATGGGATGACTTGGCTTATGATCAAAAACTGATGAGTCAACAACTTTGCGAACACTGGCGAGCACCAAGCAACACGACCGAGCAAGGACGATAAATTTACTCACCAGTCCAACAGAAAGAAGACAAGCTCGACGTCTGCCATCTTGCTATTTTGGAGCCATAAGTGACCATATTTAGATGAGCTAGGGAGGAACAAATGATGGACCTGACCCCAAAAATACTGCCTTAATGGCCTAATATCTAATCAGTGTGAGGATTATTTTCTGATGGACCGCCAGAACACTAATCGTAGGATCGACTTTAGCTAATGACACCATGCGGACTTGTGGAAAGAATTTACTGACTTTGTATTTCATGACAGAAGTTTAATAGGTGTCTGAGCCTTTTTGGAGCCAGCTCCTAGTGGCCCTCATTCGTATTGCAGTTGACAGCATTTACGCAGGTGAAATATAATGTTGATTTCAGGGGGAACTTCCTCTCACAAGAATCTTGATTTAAACATCTGGATCAAAAGCTAAAAAGGCACAGGTGTTGATAGAATAGCACTGTTTGAATAGGAATGAAAAGCTTTTTGAAATACAGCTTGGATGAGTAAAATACAATGTAGTTTCTCTCACTTTAACCATCCCTCATTTTCATACGATGTACAATGAGTGAGTAAGCCATGAGCAATAGGGGGTTGTGCAGATGTGAACTTTACTCCTGCTTCATGGGAAGGTCCGTGTTCTGCCCCAAGTCTTGCTCATACCCAGTTGTCAAACTTTGTGCCATGGCTGGTCCAGCGGCATTCAAAGCCCAGTGCATTCTGGGAGTGTGACTAAATAAACACATTGCAACCATAACTGCACAGTTCATTGATGGACTTTATGGCCTGTCTCTGAGGGCAGCGCCTTGAGGCTTTGTAGCAGTGGATGAAAAATGCAGTACTTTCCAGTATTTAAATACTTTCCATGCATGCACACTGGTTTGTGTTCCCTGGAGGACGTTAGTTTATATGTCCCTGATGGGAATCTGGTGTTTGCTTTAGTTCCGGGTGGGTTGCACTCTGGGTTTGTGGGTCGGTGTTTTCAGGCCAGTAGCTCCAGAAACAGGATGAGGCAGGACTTCTGTGTTTTTAAAAGGAAGCTCTGTAGCTGTTGTTGCTCTCATTTCTAAAACATTTCTGTAAAATAATAGGAATTATGAGAAAGTATCCACTGGTTCTAGGTAAGAGTAGATGAGGTCAATATTCTTTGAAGTTTACTGAAATACACGTAACCAGTGTTAGTTTCAGAGCACCCACTCCTGTTTCAATAAGAAAGAGCAGCTCCACAGAGGCAGGCCAACAGCAGTGCAATGAGCACAATAAAAAGAGAACAGCTCTGTTGTGCCCATAATTAATCAGACAAATATCTCTCAATGATACATTTCATTAAACTGGAGTGATTTTCACTTTCATACCTGCTTTCCTCCATCTCCGTCTTCCTTCATCTTTCTCTCTCTAACATAATTGACATAGGCTTCTTTTCTCCTATGTAATCCAATGCTTGTCCCAAGGCACTGAAGTGTCGTTTGGGCCGCAGCTTAAGTACTCTGTGTACTCTGTGCTGCGCTCTAACTCTTAAAGATCAGCAGAAACCCAGATTAGACAAATGAATAATTCAGTTTATTGCCTTAAATGCAGTTTGTGGTTAAAAGACCTAAGATCTTATTGGACTTCTGACCCTGATCATTTCACTGAAATTTGTTGTTTGTGACCAGACAATACTGCAGTGACCAACATGATGAAGTGGTTCAGAGCTGTTTAGGACAAAGTCTCAATCTTCCAATCAATTCTTTCTTTGTATTTTCTTTTCTATTTGTTGTTTCTCTGTCTGTCTTTCTTCCCATTGAGGGTTAAGTGATAAGTATTCCTCACAAAACTGAAGGACAAGTGTGCTTACTGGGAGGTGGACAACAAGATTTATACATGTATGGGTGTGTGTGTGTTTTATGTCTGTGGTATTGGCAGTCTTGAATAAAAACGGTAGAAAACAGTATTACGTTTGGCAGGGCAGGACGAACTGCAGCAAGTGCTCTCATATAAAGATTTTCTGATCCATCTCTGCAGTTATGGATGTCAACGTAATAAAGTGAATTAAGGTAAAGTTGATGTCATCATCAGTTATTGGTGTTTAATAATTTATGAAGCAGGTGATATTAAGTGAGGCTGATATTTTACAGTAGGGTTGATGCTCAAGTGGAAAGGCATGTTAAAACAATAATGTTTTCACTCTCTCTGTGTAGTAGTAGAAGTTGTTTTCACCACGTGTCTGTGTGAGATTAAGCTGATGAGCTCATGCTGTGGGTGATGCAGTGTTACGGCATGTGAGTCATCAGGCGATGCTGTAGGCCTCTTACTGGAACTAAGATCATCAGATCATCTCCCCTGAAGCATTTATCTGCTGCTGTACTTACTGCTGCATCATCTCAGCATCGTCTCACTTTTTCTCCATCTTCCAGTCTCACTGCACTCCTCCAATCCTTTTCTGACCTTGATTCTCATTTCTGTTCAGTCCCATCATTGTGTCCCATCAAGTTAGTCCCTACCATCTTCTAGACAGTGGCTCTTTTGTTGAGTCCAGCTTTATATGATGCAGAGTTAAATAAGAGTTATGTAAAAGCATCTCATGAGTTCAGTAAACAAAATTCCAAGAAATGACACAATGGTACTTTAACATTAAGACAAGGTTACACCTAAATGCATGACTATCAATTTCACACACATGAATATACACATACACATACATTTACACATAAAATAAATTGTTTTCGCTTTGTTGGGAGTTAAATGAGAGGACTGATACCACCCTCATGTCTGTATAGAAGCTGGAGCCACATTCATACAAGGTTGGATCAAAAAGTTCAGACACAGCTCCTGTTGCGTAGCACCATAACATTCGCACCGAAGTTACATGCACTTTTGTGACCACTGGTCCGGGCAATCTTTAATTTTAACATAGAAAAAAAAATTGTGTCCATTTTTTGGGGAACACACAGAAGGGACGCAAGGAGTCACATCCAGCGAGTAGTGGTGGTGTGGAGCTACGATTGTGTTGTTGAGGGTGAAAAACATGTGTTTTCAATGTGCTTTAAGCAGGCGTGTTGTTGTGTTTGGGGAACCCAATTGCCATCGGGCCACAGTTCAGTTTGTTAGCTCTGAATGCTTTCCGCTCAGACGTCTCAGAACATCACAGTTAAGTCCGGTGTTGACAGTCTGACCCTGCGGGACAAATTCATGGTGCACAACCCTGCGAATGTCAAAGTAAACCCACCTGATTGTGGGTTTTCGCGCTTAGACAGTGTAGTTCCTCCCCTCTTGAAACACAAATGTCACTCAAAACAACTCGCAGGCTCATTGAATCATTCTCCGTTGCCAGTTTTCTGGGTTTGACATTAAATTAATGTGCGCCCTGAGGTCATGTCCATGGCGAAATCTCTGATGTTCCCACAAGTAACTCAGATGCTGTGTACTATTTGCGTGCAACAGGAGCATAACTATTGGAAATGGGGGAAAAGAACATTATTCTTTTTTACTGGAGTTATGATCTAGAGTATTATGGACTATCCTGACTGGGACCAGGAAGAGATAGTCCAGCTTATAAACCCCTTTAAAAACCCAGCAAACAAGGCATACATTTTTAGTTAGTGAGCTTTAGAGATGCTACTGTGTGGATTATTTTACCTTTGCACAGAGCTATGGTAGCTATTTCCCTGGTTCCACTCTTTACTCCAGGCTAAGTGAGCCAGCTGCTGGCAGTGGCTTCATATTTACCGAATAGACAGGACAGTGGTATGAAGCTTCTAGTCTAAATCACACCAAACTATTCCTGGAACACTAAATGTCAAATTATTAGTCAATGAAAAGTTAAACAACTTTTCTTTCTCAGACCTTTATCAAAAGTTGACTCCTCCGTCATCAGTTCATTTCTCCTTTCTTTGTCCTCTTTATTTTTTCCCTCCAGCTCTGCGTCCCCCTGCCTTTTATTTGCATTTCTACTGCTGCTTGTGTTTTATGCCCTCCATCACACAGCAGTAAACACAAGAGCCACAGAGACCGCTGGTTTGTTTTTTTAATTAGGTAAATGGACTTGAGTCTGCTGAACCAGACAGACAAATCACTCTTTGGACTCCAGCACTGCCATAACCATTTCTTAAATGAATGAGGTTTAACTAAATGTTATTAAAATCTTGCTGTGCAGTGGATTAAGCATACTCTTACCCACTGCTGATTTGTTTTTAGCTGTTTTTGGGTTTGCGCTCAGCCTCTGACACAATGAACGCACACACACTTTCCAAAGAGCAGAGTCGACAGATGCTCATGACAAAGTGGGAATTCACCCACGCAGTGGGAGACCTCAAACCTCAGCCTTGTACCTGGTCCTGACAGGTTGCAATCAGACTCTCCCACAACCAGGGAAGGTGAAACCTGGCTGGGTGTAGAGGTGGCACTGCCCATCTTTCCAGGGAGGATCCCTTCAGACACAACAACAAACATGCACTCAGACAGAAGGGTATTATCGGTTGTTATTATTGGAGATAATTATGCGGGATAATTATATCTATTAGCTATGCTGTGTCTTTTCAGCCGCTCCAATGTCAATATTATTTCAATTTCAGTCTTGAGAGCACGGGAGCCCCATGGGAAAATATGGTGAGGCAAAGAGTGGGTTTTTGAAGGGATCGTGAAGTGAATGAGTTATACTTGTTTTATTTAGCTGTGGATTAAAGCAAATTTTCTTTTGTAGTTTTCAATGTATTCAATAACTCTTCTACACACAAAATCAAAATTCAAATTTTGTGTGTAAAACAAATCACGAAGAACAAGAAGATAAAAACATCTGAATAAAATTAAATTTCTGTCAATTGTCAAATTGAATTATATTCAAAGTAAAGCCTACATTGTATGTAGGCTTTAATCCATTGCAGTGAGAGAAAATCATGTCTATGTTTTCTCTTATTTCCAAAGACACCGTGTTTCCCAGCATTCCTTGTTTTCTTGTTGTACATGAGCGTTTCTGACTTTTGAGTGACTGCTGTGCTCACAGAGGGCTTTTGTCTGCTGCAGGTGTTGAGGTATATGAGGCTGCGCTAAGGAGTGTTTTAGTCCTATGGGCCCCCTGAGGTCCCAAGGCCTGGTCCAAGAGAAAGACCAGAAGCTGTTTCAACTTCCTCTACTGTTGTTTTGTATGGAACACAACTTCAAACACTGTACGTCAGAGCAAGCAGCTACACGCACACACACACACGCACGCACGCACACGCACACACACACACACACACACACACACACACACACACACACACACACACACACACACACGCTGTATGTTTTTACTAAATAAACTGCCCACAAAATTAAAGGCTCTTTTTGGGCAACTTTCTAAAATATAGACGTGACTATGCATTATTTGAGCAGGCTGTAGAGAGAAAAGAAAGCTGGAGTGACAGTTTGCTAACACCGCTTTATATTAAGCTTTTTTTTTATGAGGCTGTAGTGATTGTTAACAAAGCATTTGGTTTGTGAAAATGTGTTCTTAGGTGGTTTGAGGGTGTGTGTATATGCTGGGCAGAGCCATGTGCAATCTGTCTGATATGTCCATTTTTCAGTCGGGGAAGAAGTGTTTAGCTTTGTTACTACTTTCAGTGCAATAGAGATACTGTTGTCTTCTAAGTTTCAAAGTAAAACTATAAAATAAATAAATTGTATTACATTATTTGTATCAGTGTCATACAAATATACAGTATGCAGTGGTAGTTAATCAAAATGAAATAAAATAACTTTAAGCTCTTGAGTAAAACAGCATTATGTGCCCCCTAACACATTAAATATATATATTTTCAATTTTAGTAGCATTGTTAAAGCTGAATTTTCCCTCTATGAAGGAGTTCAGTATAAAACGGTCTTCTGAGATATCTTAAAAACCTTTCCTTAGTTTATTTTGAAGATAAAGCAACATTAGAATGCAATTCTTTGTGCTATATATAAGAAGGCAAAATATAGGTCCAACGTAGACTGATGATATACATCACATGGTGTAATATTAGACTGCAGCAGTAAATGCAGCCCAGTCAACAGGTAAAGCAGCAGAGCAGCAAGCTCCCAGACAGGATTGTGTTAGCGTCTCTAAAGCCCCTGGAGCCACAACACTGACCTTTCCTGTTATGGAAATGTACCGCTGGCTGTTCCAGACCCGCAACCACACGCTGCTCCTTTGAATGGCCACACAGGCCCCCTTCTGCTACGTGCCTCTTTCCTGAAGACTGCTTTTACTGTTTGTGCTGCTATGTGAACACACGTTCGGAGAGCATTGTTCGACATAATGGGCACAACGTGTTCCCTTTTTATGTTATTCGCTGTCTTTATTTTGGCAACCTTATACTGCATAGTGCAATTGTGCGGAGAGTGACTTTGAACTTCTCATAATACCCAATAAATAATGTCTGCCTCTATCTGTGTGTGTGTTGGACGTAAACCAGCTGATTTGTGATTCCAAACCAAAAAGAGTGTAAATTGTTGCCTGATCGTCTTGCAGTTAATCTCAAGCTGCTCACCATCACTGAGCCTCCCTCCTCCTGCCAGTCACTGTGATTAGGGGCTAAACTGGGGCAAATGAAGTGACATGTTTTGCTTTGCAATGAAAACAAAGCTGTGCTAATACTCGTGCATGGAGTCGTGTGAGTGTTGGAGCAGGGGCTCAGGCTGCACACTGGGTCAGCAGTGATGCAGCGCTGCGCTCTGTCCGCCATCATCTGGACTTTCCATGTGTAATGTGATTAGAGAGCAATTTGCTCCTTGACAATCTGACCCAAGAAAAACACCTGCTATATTAAAATAAAACAAATTACCCCATTTAGCCCCGGACACACAGAACCGAACGGTTTAGCAGTATTTAATACATCACATGGATGGATTATTATAAACAAATAGAGGTTTTCAGAGTAAGTCAGAGCACTGAGAACATGATCCTTATCGTGACGTATTGATGCACACCACCAAAATCTGCAGTATTTTTATTTGACCCACAATCTGGACTAAAGGGCTTAAAGGAACAGAGCTGAACACGGCTGTTTGGATTATCAGAAGTATCTGAATTGCAGAGCAAGTAATCCACAAAATAAATTTGGTTAGTCTCAGAATCTCAGTACAGTACTCTCATGATTTACTATTCTATTTGGCTTCCTTATCCCCCATTTTAATTTGGGAATTTCACACCACTTGGGGTTGTCTTCAAAGTTTCTCCAAAACCTCTGCTCTGAGCAATATCATTTTGTGCTTGTATATTTCACATCGCTTTTAAAATAAAACAGATTGCACCCCAGAGAATTATTCTGTTAGATTAAATTGAAAACAAGATACCTTGTAAAGTAAATATGTCTAGGCTGTTGTGGCTTAAGTGTCAGAGAAACCGAGAGATCTACAGCAGTTTTTCCAACACGTTCTCTTAAATGTCTCTTAAAGACAACAATTTTGTCTAGAGAGGTTTTACCCATAAGAAAGCCCTTTGAAACAGCGGGGATTAATCAGTGTGACATAAACAATGATCCGTCCTTCTCTGCTGGTACCATCTTGCCAGCAGGAATTTGTGTTAAATTTGATTTGAAGTGTCCTAGAAATGCCACGCGGCTTCACTCTGCTGAGGGTTGTGACGTGTTCAATTGTGATGGCGTTTTTCCGCCTGCACGCCCTCCGAGAACGGTAATCGCCTTGCCAGCATTTGTGCTACGTTAAGCATAGCATAGCGTGGCTTAGCATTGGACTAGTCAGCTGTACACCCGAATTGTTTATGATTTGTCAGAGGAACTAAGCAGGACATGGTCATCGCTAAGGTTTTTGAGATGCCCTTTCAGTTTTGGCATTTTGTACAGTTTTGGATGCTGCTGATATACAATGAGCCCTTTTCATACAATTGTTAGGAAAGCTTGGGTGAATGTGTGTTCTACTCAGAAATCTGTTTCCAGTGTCAGGTCTGAGATTGAACAGAAATCTGTGGTAATTTTTTTAGACTTGCAACTCCCAGATCCCATATGTCCCCAGGTCTTTCCGGAAGAGCCCTTACTGTATATGACAAATGTCTTCCATGCGTGACAGTGGTCCTCTGTAGAAACCAGAGAAGCAGCAGCGTTTTCTCCCCTTCTGCACACAGTTTCTCTCTGTTAGACAGGGTTATCCCCTTCTGTCTTTCTTTATCTCCACCTGGAGACAGTCAATCTGTATAAGGAATGAACAACAGTGCCTCCAGCTGCTCTAAATACAGAATTTTCCTGTTCCTCAGCATTTCAGATGAACAGTTTTTCACTCCTATATGCAAAGTCGGGTATTCTTCTTCTTTTGTACGCTTCAGAGGACATTTGCTTTCTGTCTGGCTCCTGTCAGTGTCGAGGTTTCTCCTTCATTCACTCTCTCTTCCTCAAACCTGCTGTTACTGAGCTTCAGACGCCCCACTTGCCCTTGTGTGTCTCTGTCTGACTGTGTTTTCTGTGTGTGTGTGTGTGTGTGTGTGTGTGTGTGTGTGTGTGTGTGTGTGTGTGTGTGTGTGTGTGTGTGCAGGCTGTGTACACTGACGCAACAGGAGAATGGACCAAAATCAGCAGGCGTGACAAAAATGTTTAAGCCCAGCCAATATTGTTCCAGTACCAGCACACTTTCATGTGAGTGGTGTTCATCGTGTTGTTATCATGTTTTCAAATCAGAGAAGAATCAGTCACTGATGGCTGATATATTGGGCTGATTCAGTGGATGTATAATGTTGGTATCAGCCTGCCATTGGCCGACAAGTTCAAGTGATGTCCCCCCTCCCGTTCTGCTATCTGCATGTTACCGTTTCCAAAAATCCTTTTCGCTCTGGGAAAATACAACAATCTCCAAACAGCAACTTACAAGCTGAAAAGTTTTAACAAACACTTGGATCACAAATTACGACCTGCTTGTTTCCTTTGGTGAATGGCTGCAAAGATATACAAAGGATATGTTTACAACATTTGTGGTCTCGCATTGACGTTCTTGCATATTTGCCCACCGGTTATGGAGAGTTAATTCCAAGCCATGGCCTATCGTCTGCAGTGAACTAGGGAGGGTAAATTCAGAGCCATGCCGGGATACCGCCTCGAGAGCACCAATAATCAAGTTATGTGTCTCTTTTTTGTCAGTAAAAGTTGTACCACATCGTCGACACATGTCTTTTTTATGTGCCGTGTTCTTTTGTGGGGATTTAGTTATTTGAATACCAGGGCTCGCTTCCCGGTGGGAAAATGTTCCACCAAAACAAGCTGGACTCTGTCACAGTATCCTGGGCTGAAAATTATTGTGATTCGTTTAAAGATATTTTTTCCCCGATAGCAGAATGATATCTGGGTCCGGCCAGACCTTTGTTCTGCACTGGCACGTTGTAATATATAATCTCGTAAACACTAGCATGCTAATGTTTATCAGGTCAAATTTTGTTTACCACTTGAAACCTGCAGCAAAGAACTTTTGGCTCCCGCTCTGCCCGTCAGAGTAATTACAAAAACCCTGTTGACATTTTCTTATGTCATCAGCTGCACTGTAGCCTTCTCCGTGCTATAGTCGTGGCAGTAAAACTGTGGATAAATTGTGCATTAATCAAATAAAAGCCATCACAACCCACACAAAATGTATATTTCACTATCAGAATTTGTATCCATTCAGTCAAGAGCTGCGCAATTTGATTATTTTATCCTAATTCAAGTTAGGATGGGTCTTTGGGGCACATACTCTGCCCATAGATCGTAGATCATGACAAATTTGCATTCATCATGCCACCTAACACAGCAATTGTAAAAACTCTGTTTACTGTAAAATAGAGAGATTTATTTGGTGGTGATTGTGTGAACTTGTCTGGCAACGGACGTTCATAGTTAACTTGTTAGCATAGAAACATTTACTACGTAACAGTAAAACTGAGGCTGTTACAGTTGTCATTACCTTAGCTGGTATTTCCTTAATGACCAAATTAGTAAATTAAAAGTTTATGCTGATGGTGGTCCCTTGACAGAAGTCATAAAAGTAGATTTTTCAGTCCAGACTAAAGTGGTGGACAACATCATATTGACCCACAGAGCAACATTTCCATTCCCAGAAATGTGCCACTATCGTGACTAAAAACAGGAGAATTATTCAGACCAAATTTCCTTTAACAACGCTCAGCAGTGTGGTCGTAAAAGTAATAAAAACTTCTGTCTCCCTGTTTTTAAATTTCAGAGTCGACCAAATATATCTACTGCAAACCGTCACATCTTAATGTCTGTTAAGAACGTCGGTTGCATACAGTATATCGTGTTTGACACAATTTGTTTATAAGATTAACTTATCAACGACTCAGGATTATTTGAAAAATGAGTCATGGCGTTTTGTGGAGACAAAGTGGCTAACTGAACTGTCTCTACAAGGATTTCAAGCAAACAGCAGTGAGAATCTCTTCTTCCCTATTTTGGTTTTCCAGTATTTATTACCGCCACAGTGACAGCTCCAGGCCAACGGTGAGCGGGGATCTGTCTTTCGAGGAGTTGGCCTACTTACTCCAAGAACACAAAAGTCTAAATCTGTTCTTTCAGCGCCTCTCTGTGCACTTCTCACCATCACAGTAAGACAGACGAGATTCCAGCACTGGTGCCAGCCTCAATAACGTCTGTGCCTGTTTAACGGCGATGTGCACGTGTGTGTGTGTGTGTGTGTGTGTGTGTGTGTGTGTGTGTGTGTGTGTGTGTGTGTGTGTGTGTGTGTGTGTGTGTCTGTATCAGCATGTGCGCTTTTTTGGACAAGAGAAGGAGGCTGTTGGAGAGTTTGAAAGAGTCGGGTGGTTGGGTGAAAAGAGAGATGAAGCAGATGCTATTTCTTAGTTAGGGCAAACTCTGGACAGAGCCATGAGGCAGCAGCCTCTGGCACGGGACTAACGAATGTGTGCGTAGTGTGAGAGTAATTGAAAATGTGGGGGTCGTCTCAGTATTGCATTAGCTGTGCCCTTATAAAGATGGGAGCTGGATATACTGTTCTCATACTGAAATGCCATATTAAACAAACACCAAGCAGTGGGTGGTGAGGCAATGTGTGTGTGTGTGTGTGTGTGTGTGTGTGTGTGTGTGTGTGTGTGTGTGTGTGTGTGTGTGTGTGTGTGTGTGTGTGTGTGTGTGGAGGGAGATGGTGTCTATCTCTGTGTGAGGCCTTTGCTGCCTTTAGGAGCTGGAACACCACAGTCCTTTTGATGTAAAAATAGACTCTATATACTTATAGTCTCTATACGCTCTGTGCAGACAGTCAAGAGATTCAAGCACAATCATAATTTGTGTGCACAAAGGAGGACGGTGTGTCCTAAATGTACTGTGATGGATGAACAGGCTCTGTTGTTGAGGAATAAGAAAGGCCTCAGTATCCCTCATAACCATGTGTGGTCCCAGTTTTGTTGCATTATATACAGTATATCAAAGTTAGAATTTTGAATACTTAAGTCCTGGCTGATTTGGTGACACATGGTTGCTGGTCGTAAAGTCAGTACAGTTTAAGACTTCAAATAACTTAATACAGCCATGACTGCGGGGGAGTAAACAGTAAACAGTGAGCCTGATATCAACAAAGGGGTCACAAACAAATTAGCATATGCATAATTTCCTCTGAATAAACTGTGAATGATATGAATTCTATGCAGCAATAGCAGACCCCCCCCCCCCCCCCCCCCCACCACACACACACACACACACACACACACACACTGAAAAGGAAAGCTGCAAAATAGAAAGGCATGTCGGGCTTTAAATACATCATAAAACAAAATATCAAATGTAACAGGGTTTGATTTGAAGAAAATAACATTCCAGTGTTATTTTGCATCTAAAGCTCACTGTTTTAAATTTGTAGTGCTTACTACAATTTGATGTTTCTATGCACCCAATAGTTTGTTGCTTCTTTTTGGAAGAAAACAAAAATATCCAAGGTTTACATTACCTGCAGCTGAGAAAATGGCTCTAGTAATATATGGTAACTGTGAAAATAGGTAGAAAACACATAATTACCTGACAATATATCTAATAAAAATGGAGCTAAGTAAGTATTTTTAAATGTATCACTGAAATGTAAATAATCAGCCCTTTCTTGGGAAACTTTTGGCACTTTTTAAAATGTATTCTGCTTTATTGTACACCTTAACTTGATTAATGATTAATTGTATCTGTTCCTATGCATTTTATTTCTTTTTCATTTCTAAATAAAATTTGAACATGTTTTTATGTTCCTTTATATCTGTTTTATCGTCATATCATCATTTTCTTGCTGTAATTAACTTTGAGCTGTATTCCTTGTATGAAAGTTGCTATACGAATAAAGTTTTTATATTATTATTATTATTATTATTATTATTATTATTATTATTATTATTATTATCATTTTGACCTCATGTAGTAACGTTCACTCTTATTTGTGTGTATCAGAGTCTATAGCTGTTTAAGATCAAAATGAGCTGTACTAGAGGAAAGCCAGCATGCTGCTCCTTTTCCTCCCTCCTTCTACCTGCCCTCCCTCACTTCTCTCCTTTTTTCTCGTCTCTCTTGAGGTCACAGTTGAGCATGTGTGCGGCTCACTCCATCAGCTCCGAGCACCTGGCCCGGGTTGACCCCAGTGGTATGGATGTTCACCAACACACACACACTAAGATTCTCGCTCAGCAGCAACACTGTAAGACAAGCGAGAAGACACATGCATGAGACACTAAATGTTTGTTATGTCTGTCTGTGCGGTATTGTGCAAATCAGACACCATGCAAAGCTCCTGATACACTTAGCTTCCATTGCTCTTGAACGCGTGGACACTAAATTATTGGGTGGAAGAGACCACTGCAGAGGCAGGAGACATACAGTATAATTGAAGATCAAGAGGACAGTTTTACAAACCTTTTTAGCATTACACTCCCATTTTAATTCCATAATACTGCCTTTTTTTTTTTTAACCAACTACCAGCATTGGTTTTGTTGCATGATAGCAGCATCAGTAATTACTTTTAAGAGAGCAGCTAAAAGTGGTAGAGACAACTGATTTTTGGAAGTTGTCCACATTTTAACCCCTTAGACAGGATTGTATATTGAAAGAAAAATGACAAACACTTCTTAAAAGCCATTTACAATAACTTTGCTTTTTGGCTTAAAGGAGCAGTTCAATAGTGAGAAGATTGACACCACTCTTATAGGTACATCCTAAATGGGAGCCATAGTCTGCTATTGGTTAGCGCAGTTTAGCATAAAGGTAAGGGTTAACAGCTAACCTGCTACTGTTCACAGATTAAGTTTATGAATTATCGCTGAAACCCGACACATGGTTTTACCAACAAGGCCTCTAATCTGTACAAGTTGTTTGGTTCTACCCTCAAATACGATCCTCAGAAGTGTTTCCTAAATTAGCACCCTGGTTGAGGTTAGGGACAAATTAGGTTTTGGGTTGGATCATTTGAACCATGTTGTGTATTAAAGTTACCTAAAGTTATGCAGCCTTTGCAATAGTAAACGCGGCGTTAAAAAAAACTGTCCTGTCTCATTGTTGGAAATGAGAAGTGAACAACAGTCTCATGCACCTAAATCCCCTGTTGTTCCGAAACATCTACACACCCCACCTCCTCCTAACCAGGAAAACCTCACTTTACGTTGACGGCAACCGAATAGTGATAGTAGTGATATGAATGTGGCTCACATTCATATCACTACTTTCCGTTGACATTGCTTTCGTGGGACCAACACGTCATTTTAACACATTATGTCACCACCATGTAATGCGATGAAGAGAGGTTGTGGTCATTTCACTTAAGGTCAAAGGTCATTTGTTGATGAGACTCCATTTATACAGGTCACCTAACATTAAAACATAACTGTGGGTTGTAATCAACAGCACCGTTGGGGTAATTCTTTTGAGGAGGACGAGATTTATGAGGCTGGAAACAGTGACGCCCGACAGCTTTCAGTGGTTACCTGGCAACCTCATGATGATGACGAGCACGCATAAAAGCACAAATTGATGTTTTTTACTCTTGTTCTTATTGGATTTCACACAAAAAAATCCATTTCATGTTCATTAGTGAGCTTTAGAAGTGCAGGTGGGTGTTACAGTCGACCTGGTCAGAGCCAAGCGAGCTAAATTAAGCTAAGCTAAACAAATTGAGTGCAGTATCCAGCTTTAAAATGAGCGTTCAGACATGAGAATTAAAGTGACCTTCAGACCTAACTCTCAACAAGAAAGCGATTGAGCACATTTTCCCAAATGTCGAAGAATTACTTCAATAGTGCACATAGAAAATGTTGTTTCCTCCTCTGCATCACAATCTACACTGCACTTGGAATAATGTAAATGTCATGCTTCAGTGAACAGGAAAATTATTGCTATTTCATTTTTAGTTTAGAAGAAGAAAGAGCAGACAAAACAAAGTTGACCCGAGTGAACAGAAACAGTTCACTTCGAGTCTTCCAGCAGTTTACTGGGACTGGAACCAGCTGAGCATTTTCACTATATTCTCATTCAGAAAGACAATGGAGAGAGAAGCTCACCAGGTCTTTACTCTGTAGTGTGTGTGTGTGTGTGTGTGTGTGTGTGTGTGTGTAGGGCTCTTTGTAGGGCTGGCCATGTTCCAGCAGCAGGGATCTCTGGGAGCAGACCCAGCCATGATGTCATTACCAGTCAGACCAAGGAGCCGCAGTAATCTGTGACATTGTGCCTTCCAAGGAGAGAGTCCAGCACCCAGCATGTGTATGTGTTAACATGTGTGTTAACATTATCGTTGAACAGTATGTGTGAGTATGTGTGTGTCGTAAAGGACATGGTTATTGTCAATTTTATGGTGCCTGGACTGGATCAGTCACACTCCTTCTCTGTCCCCTCCCTCTGGTCATCAAACGATGACCCCAGATATATTTTTCTCAGAGTTGTGAAGTGTGTGAGAGCGTTTATGTGTCTCTCTCTGTCGAGGAGGTAAAACACAAGACTGTCTTGCTGTTTTCTATTTCAGGTTAATGACTTACGAGGGTCAGGCAGACGTCTAACAGGATGACATTTCTTGGTGGCCACTTGATTTTACAGCTGATGTGATTTGGATGTTGACAGGGAGGCACTGACAGACAGATGGTCTAATCCAATCAGCCTTTTTTATAGAATGGAAACAACAAAATTCATCATGACTATTTTACTTTTTCTCGTTGACTCTCAGACTTTCTTTGAGATGTTTGGGGCCCGACTGATGCTTTTCCATGTTATATTTGTTTATGCTTGGCCAGTGAGCAGGGAGGTAAGGGCTGAGGCAGAGAGCCAGAAAGAGGAATCATTGAAGTGCGAGCCAGTGTTTATGTTTGTGTCTGGGTTTCCCTAGCTCTCTTTTCCCTCATACCCACAACAGCAAGCAGCTTCATTTTCCTCACCACACCTCTCTACCTGTCCTGTCTGCTCCCACTCACAAGCACAATTCAAGTCAGCCCAACTTTCCTTCTCTGCCCCGCCGTCTCTCTATACACCTGCCAACCTCTACTCTCCTGCCTGTGTTTGTGCTCCAGTCTGGTTATTGGAGTGGTCTGTCTGGACGCTGAGGAGGAGGAAAACCCATCAGGTGTGGCACAGATGGGAGGAGCTCTTAGGCCAGGAAGAAAGAGTGCCTGTGGTAGTCGCTTCAGGAGTTTCCATTGGAACCCAGACGTCTGTGAAAGCTTTATCAGGAAGAAGTTAGCTTCAAACACACACACTGAGCAACAACACACACTCCCATTAAATGGAGGAGGAGGTGGAGGAATTAGCAGTGGAAATGCCTCCGTTTCTTTATTTCTTAGTTTGTTGCTGCTTTCTTTCTTTGCTTCTGTGTTTCTGTGTTTCTTTCTTTCTTTGTTTCTTTTTTTGTTTCTTTGTTTGTTTCTTTGTTTGTTTCTTTGTTTGTTTGTTTGTTTGTTTGTTTGTTTCTTTCTTTCTTTCTTTCTTTCTTTCTTTCTTTCTTTCTTTCGTTCTTTCTTTCTTTCTATGTGATTGTGACCCAATTGTATTGGCACTTCAGGTTTCGCATATCAGCGGGGAGCTCTGTTTTCAGAAGCTTGGTTTCAGATAACAAGCCAGTCCCCTGTCTACGTCTCTTTTCACCCAAACACATTAACACTCGCACTGCTGCTCCAATAAGGCCTCTCACCTCTGGAATACGAGTTTCACCTCACACTGCCTTTAACTCATTTCACCTTGTTTTAGAGGTTCAGCGGTACCCTCAGGTCATAACACAGAGACATACAACACCAGTAACCTGGCTGTCACCACTCAAACTGGGAGACTTTCAAAACCTGCCCCCACCTAACTCTGCAATAAGTGGACGAAAACTATTAAACACTGAAAAATATCGTGCAATATATTAAAGTGCAATTCACATCAAATATATGGTAGGAGTAGGGCACAATTCTACATAAAGCATGCTATTGATGTGCAATCTGTGGAATATCAAGATGATTACAATATTCCAATCGCAGCATCCTTTTTTTCCAGATGTAAGTTTTTTTGTTCTGAGTTACCAAAAGCAACCGCAGAAACATGTGTTATTTCAAAACAAGGCTACTTGCTGCTGCTTTACTCAAGTAAATCTCGTAAGTTAGTGCCCACGCGTTCAGTAAGGGAGGATCGTTGTTTTCCCTGAAGGCAAATAGTAAACATGGCTGATCATTTAACATGGGGCCACCAGGCTTGTGAGTTGAATTGAGTTCTATTGGAAGTAAAAGGGGAAAACTTATATTTCAGTATGACTCATCCTGGTGAAACCCAACCTTTTGCTCACATAGTGTTTGTTTTTTATCTTTCTCAAGATGAAATCAATCTCTGTTGATGTTTACGAAGTTGCATCACATAATTTCCATTTTGCATCTTTCAGGCACGTATCAACACACTCATACAGACACTCATTATGTTAAAGCTTCTCAGAGTGTTTTCAGGTTTACTTGAAATTACAGGACACAATGAGAAGAATTGTTTTTTGCAATTTCCGCAAACTTTCTGGCTCTTTTTTCACCTGGGATTTTTTCTGTAGTTTACTACAGTGTAAAAAGTTATAACATATAGAGACACCTTTAACTTTGGGTTTTCAGTTTCTATCCACCTCTGCACAGCTGCAGAGCTCTGAATCTCTGCTGAGGTTCAGCTTGTGCATTCGTCTGTATCCGCTCGAACTCACCACACCTCTTCTAATCAGGCTAAGAGGGATTCCCAGCTCGTTCACAGTTGGTTTACTCGCCTTTTTCTCTCCGTGCATCGCTGTCACCTCCCACCTCTCCTGTGGTTACTCCTGCCTACACTGAGGTGAGTCTGTCACTGTTCATGAGTCAGTTAAGTGTAATGGCAGAGAAATGCCCGGGTTAGCTGATCTTTACGACCTCCCTGATGAGAATCCATAAGGTGGGCCCCATCATGTCTCACTCATAACCATACAAGGAAAAAGAAACAACTGCAAAATCTGTGTAATCTTTCATTTATGCAGAAGTGAAACTAAGTCACACGATAGTTTGTTTTTTCCACTATTTAAAGTCATCTTTCCCAAAATGTAACACTCTGCAAAGTGTAACACTGGCAATTTGTTGGTTAATAGACTGAGATGATCAATTCAAAAACTGCACCTACTATAAGAAATCATAATAACTTTACTCTTTAAAGTGAATGCTGAGATCTGAGAACATCACTTTATAGGGCAAGAAGAATAAATGTGCAGACAGGTTGTAAGCAAACTTTTATCCAAACAATTTGTTTACAGGTAAAAATTTAAGTGAGCCCAACTGTCTTGCAGTTTTCAACAGACATTTTGGGTAATAATTTCCATTAGTGAGCGTTTTCTCTTCCAAATAGATAACATAGGGGTTTGTTACAAAACTAATATCAAACCAACAGCCAAGCTAGTTGCTCTATGATGCCGTACTCATGCTGGTGATTTTAGCTGAAGGCTAACATGCTAACAGATTTATTGTTGACCATCCAAAAGTTAACACATGAGCAGAACATGTACCTATGTGGCATTCATCCAAAGTATTGGACACATTAACATTTATGTTTCAGGGATGTTGCTGCTTTCTCAGATCACAGCAGTTCATGTTGTGATTACCCAGAATTTCCTTTAAATTGTCTGTAATTGGGTCAGCCATGGAAATCCCTGAATCAGAGGCCTAATTTGATTTCTTCAATGTCCACCCACTGCTGACAGTTTAGCATTCAGCAGAAGAAGAATTTATTAAACCCTGTTTTATTTAAATGTCATTATGTAAAGCAGAGGGGATCCTGTTGGTGACACATGATCTTCAGCAGAGCATCACAGAAGTACAACAGAGCATGTTGAACATGGACCCCACGCAGTGTGTGTGGGCAGACCGCTGTTCGTCACCAACTGTAGGGGGATTCTGAAACTTCAGGGGGGAAAGGGAAGACCTCATTTCTGTGTGTGTGTGTGTGTGTGTGTGTGTGTGTGTGTGTGTGTGTGTGTGTGTGTGTGTGTGTGTGTGTGTGTGTGTGTGTGTGTGTGTGTGTGTGTGAGCATTGGCAGTTAAGAACATTGCTGAGGAGGTGGCAGCTACACAGCAGACTGAAGTGGTAGAGTGGATGGTGGTCTTTATCATGCCCACACATCCTCCTTTTCAAACCTGAAGCTGGTTTACTTTTTCTTACTACTCGCTCTTACACTTCATCTTACTTCTGCACTACACTAGAATCAGATTGAATTTCAGAGATGCATAATGTCTTCATCCATCAAACATGATGTTTCAAGTGATAGTTACACATTTATCATGCAGCGTTAGATGAATGATGGTGTTAGGAATTAGGAGGCAAGGTTTTAATTTTTTTCTACTTTAATAAGTATGCTGACTTCCAATTCCTGTCCAGCAACATTTACATTTAGCATCATGATCCATCATAATGTCATCTGTGCCAATCCAGATAAGCTGCTGAAACTGGTTGTCTTGAAAACGTAATACATTTCATGAAAAACACAATGGGGGATTTCCCTCCTATGTTAGGGGGTAACTGTACTGGAAGTCCCAGCTCCCTCTTACTGAACATGGGTTCAGTCAGACATCAGGCCCAGCACAAAAGGATACCGGACCACATAGCGAGGTGGTGATATGGTGCTGTACTCTAGCTGGTCGGAGGATATGAGGCCTTTGCATGAAGCTGCGAAGGCGCTGTTGCTCTCAGCAAGCGGGTGTCCTCGTTGATAATTAGGTCAGCACAGCCCTCCTGGGAGGAAAGGGCAGAGGGGACACTGTAGAAACTCCTCAGCCCCATCACAGCCAGATGAAAAGAAAACAGTCCCAGTACAGGTTCCACATGTCGGGGCAAAGGGTGAAAATGTGTTTTAGATTTTCCTCCTTCCCTCTCCTCTCTGGTCCTGTTGGATTCTGAGCTGGAGAGAATAACCTCCAAAGAGCTCCTATAACACCTCTCCGTCCTGGCGTGTAGGTTTGCTCCTACACTTTGTGAGTATGTGTGTGTGCGTAGTGTGATGTGGTCCAGCATATCTGTTTCTTCCTTCCTTTGGGTTTTAACTAATCCACTTCTCTAGGCTTCCTTCCCAGAACAGTGAGACCTTTCTAAAGAAAACAGGGCAGAGCAGTACCTTGGAAATCCCTCCACCTCTCTCATTAAAGATGGGGATGAAAACGAAGTTGATTTTCCTGATTCAATTTAAGCCCATGAAACTGGACCTCAGCCACGGCACTTCGAGAGTGGGATGAAAGGGAGACAGCTGTAGGGAGAGGGGGTACTTAAATGAGCAAAGATGGATCTGTTATATCACTTTTCCTCAGTTCTGATTTCAGGATATGTGGGTTACTGTGTGGTGAGCTTTTATGTGTGTGGCAGCCGACTGGTCAGTTATTGTTGGAGAGTGACACTGAAGTTAAAACTCATTTAAGTCAAGAAGTCATGTAATGAGACTGACCTTGTGATTGCACCCTACACACTCATGTGTCCACCTCTGTGCACGTGCAAACGTGCGCATGCGGTTGAGTGCAACATAATTACCAACCAGCAGAACTGCACGTCAAGCAAATGACAGGCCTGCAGAGATAAAGACTGTTCTTAAATTCATGTAATTCAAACAATAATCTGCTGTGGACTTGCTGATCCTGCCAAGCGGGGCTTCTTCTCTGTAATCACAGTTGTCACGTTTGGATGAAAGAAAAGAGCAACAATTCCTGTCTTTGACCAGACTTCTTCTTTCTTTATGTCCTCCATTAAGAACACAAAAGAAAAGTTTATAACCGGGATACTTAGTCTGTAGATATGAGACATGTGTGTCAAACTCTTATCTCAAAATCTTGATATGCATGTAATGTGGGGATCAACTGGTCCCAGCTGAAGCCAAGGGCAGAGACCTACACGTAAACCAACACAGCCGTATCTGCAAGTACTGAGAGAGTCTAATTTTAAAGTCTGTTGCTGACATGAGTGTGAGTGTCCGTTCTGTGGACAGCAGTGTATTTGTCCCTGTCAGCAGCCCTTCAGTGCCAGCAAGAATCAAAAACTATGAAATAACAATCCAGGAAACCAAAACATGCTCAAACTGACCAAAGTCTACACTTTCAATTGGCAGAGGAAGTCAGTGAATGTTTTGTTTTTTTATTGAGATATTTTTGTCTGTACTGGAAAAAGGTAGTTTTAAAAATGAGAAACCGAATCTTAGGAACTGGATGCAGGTGGATTTTTTTTTTTTTTTTAAAAGGCAATTTCTACTGAAGATATTAGTAATACAGATGACTGTTCAAAATACCTGTGGGACAATTATGTTTGCTGTTGTGAAGTTCAACTTCAAAGTAGGAGTTAAAGCGCCAGTGTAAATGCACTGAAGCAATGGCTGACTGTAGTTCCCCTTACAAAGAGGGGACAAGGGTATTCAAACTAGAACGAGAGTGTGTTTTCACAACTCAAACCTGAGACTTTTCCCTCTCATCTCACCTGCCAGCTGTGTTTTTATTGTCTTTTCCTTATTTTCTGTCTTTCTTTTCGTATCAGAATAAGTGCTGACAGGGTCTTTCAGACCCGGTACAGATTCTTTCTTCTGACTCTTTGACTATTATTCACTCTGAGTTGAACTGTCAAAGTCTTTTTATCCAGACAATGCACATGTAGGTCATATTTAAGTCTTTACACATGGTGAAGAGTCGAGCAATACTTCTTCTTTGCTCTAGATTGTATTATGTGTGTTTATGTCGTGTAAAATAAACAATGTTGTGTGACTGACTGGGAGAAATATATTAAGCAGATGTGTCGTCGCCGTATTAAAACCTGCAGTCGACGGCCGCATATCTGCTTAAGAAATCATTCTCTCCAACACTCCCCAACGCCCTAAACTCTGGACCTCTGCACACACCCCCTCCAGCCTCTCTGGGGAGCCAGCCTGGCTCCAGTGTTCTGTACTAACACCCAGGGGGTCTCCAAGGAGGGCATTCCCAAACCATGATTCTCTCCTTGGGGCACAGGTACACTCATCATCCTGTAATCAGAGTGGAGGAGGAGGGTCATGCGTGTCTATAAACATGGTGCGATCACAGTTAATGAGTCACAGTAAATCTCTGATCTTGGCGGACATTCAGTGATATTTGGTGGAAATTTGGGCAGGGAAGTTAGGACAGAGAAGAAGAGGGAAATGGTCTCCCTCCCAACTTCTTGGCTCATTATCTAAAGCATGTGCACTCTGTGTGTCGCTCATAAATTTTGACTTAAACATGAAATGTAATAAGCACCTGACCTGAACCTGGACGAGAATGATAGTTACGTAACGAAGGTCGCAGGTCTAACTTTGCGAATATAACAAAAGGCAGCAAACACCTCAGTCTCTTCCTTTAGATATACATCGTACTTAAAACCTGCTTCTATGAGAATCTTTTATATTTGAGCCCAATCGTTTTGCATAAGTAGCTTCAAAATTAGATCAAGTAATTTCCTCCATCTCTGCCATAACTTATTTTTCTCTGTATTTAACCGAACCTTCAGCTAAAGATACAGACTACTGTAGGTCAGAGTATGAAAATGGCTGCACTACTGCAAGAAATTACGACTTTTCCTTTTAACTCAGCTTAACGATGCATAATATACCACTCTCAATGGTGGTAGACAGAAATGTCTTAAAAACTGTTGAATGGATTGCTGTGAAACTTTGTACAGATATCCACGGCAGCTAAGGATGACTCTCAGCAAGGTTGGTGATACTCAGATTTTTCCTCCAGCATCAAAAGCATTTCAAGCTTTTCACTTGTCTTTTAAAATGTCTGAACATCTACTGGATGGACTGACACCAGATTTTGTTTGAGCTTGGAAGGTAAATTCCACTGACTTTGGTGATCCCCATTTGGATTTTGACATGTTTGGAGTGTTTGCAGTGTTTACCTGCATTCTTCAGAAGCATGAGTGCACATGCAAAATGTTTCTGTTTTAGTTTGATATGACAAGTGTGGGTCTGTGTTTTCATTCTGGTGGAAAATTTAACCTGTATAAATGTAACTACGAAAGCAGGAAAGTATTTCAATGTTGCATTTAATGATGCATCATAACAAAGTTGTTTTAAATGGCCTGCGGTCATATTGCATGCAGTATAACAGGTATATTAAAGAGCGCCTGGTAAAGTGTGTTTTTTAATGAAATAGCAAAAGCTGTTACTGTAACTCACTATTAATGAATGCTAACAATGTGAGCCCAATCTTTACCGCTGCAGCTATGATCATTCTGCTCTGCAGCCCTCTGTTTTCTTCTCACTGTCACAGATTCATTTGTGAATTGCCCTGTTAGAGACCCACAGGCCACTTAGAGCCTGTTGCCCTCTGACCTCTGGGGGGGTTAAGTATGGGAATGAGAGGGTCACTGAGAACCGAAGGGTTAATTGTCATCCCTCTTAGAAGTAATCGCCAACATCACCCACACTTGATACGCCCCCACTGCCTACCAGCACACACACACACACACACACACACACACACACACACTCATGTTTGACAGCTACAACAGCGGCTCGGCTCTCTGTCCTCTGCTGTGTCCCTTCATATCCTGGCCTGCAGGCAAACAGTTACTCTTTTTTGTAGACAGATAGATGTTCTGCTTGTTTCCTGCTACATGTTTAGCATACCACAGCGAGCTGGAAGGTCAGGCCCTGTCCAAGCCTCTCCCCTCGGGACTTTGTCTGGACTGTACCCCAGGGGTCACCCAAACACACAACCACAGTCTCAGACATTGTGAATGGGACTGAATACAGCCAGGACCAAGTGCCGTCTACACGTCTGTTGTAGCCCAGGACACTCGGGAATGATGCCAGCTATTGGAGGATATCTGGAGAGAGAGGAATGTTAATTGGATTGGAATTTTATTATTTTTTTTAATCAGGCTTGACTCTTACTTTATTGAACAATCGCAGTTTGTCATCCTGTTTCAGCTTTTCTTTTGAAGGACAGTGTGGGGCTGTGTGTGCATGTGTGTGAGGAGTAACACGCGTGTGTGTATGTGCGTGCGCTCATGTGAGACAGAGTGGATGTGATTAGAGGACTGGGTGGAGCGTGGCAGGGTAAGAGGGTGAGATGGAGAGACAGAGGAAAGCCAGGCTGGAATGGGAGGGTAATTGGCTGAGATGAAAAATGAGAGTCCTTGACCTTTTGTTACCTCCAGGGATGGTTGATAGCATGAGAGCCCATCCCACCGCCCCATCCATGTGCCACTCCCTCACCCATAAAGATCTTTAACTACAGGGATGGAGGACAGGAGGGATGAAGGTAAAAAACAGGCGGTGAAGCTCAGAGGGGAGTTACTTGGCTGTTCTTGGGCGTGGTGGTCTTTTAGTGTGTGTGTGTGTGTGTGTGTGTGTGTGCGTGCGTGCGTGCGTGCGTGCGTGCGTGCGTGCGTGTGTGTGTGTGTGTGTGTGTGTGTGTGTGTGTCAGGGTCTCAGCTGTCTCAGCCTCCATTAGTCACTAATAGGGCTGTCACTCAGGGCTTTTAACTCTGCTTGTTAGCATGGCAGACAACCAACAAACCCGCTGCCCCTCGCTTTCTGCTCACACAGCTCCAATCTCACAGATGTCTCCATTAGCAATGCTCTCCATCCAGGTTGCTGCACGTCATGTACTAATATATATACATGTGCGTGGGGTGAGATGAGTCCCACCTCAACCGCAACACCTGTGAGGGAAAGATTTCTAACCGTGCTGCTTTCTTTGGAACAGATCAACAACTACAAGTAGTCTTTCATAATCTGACGGGTAATTGAGTTTTATCAGGAATTCCCAAGCGTCCCCAGTGCGACCTGCTGTGTCTGTGTGGAGCATGGTGACAGGTGTGCCCATTAATTAAAGCGCAGAGGTAATAACAGGGCAGCAAACCTGAAGCTTGAAAAGAAAAGAGGCCCACGGGATGGAGAATTCCCAGCACGAGTTTACTTGTAGACTGAAAATCCTCATTGTCAACAAATGACTAATCTGGTGAAGAAAGAGGCCCATTTGTTGTTTTTTCTCTCTCAATTATGTTTTCAATTATCTAAAACAAAACAAAGTAAGAAATGTGTAATTGTTGTCACAGAAACTGCCAAAGTGTTCATCCAATCTGACCCAGAGCGATGAAACGAGCAACATAAAGCAGAAAGAGATGAACTGTAACAAAGGATTACATGAAAAGGTTGAATTTATCATCATTAACTGAATTACCCTGAAGGAGTTCAAACTGTTTTAATGTGAGAACCCACTGTGCTTAAAAGAACAAGTCCACATTTTATGACTGTAACAGGAGGTGGAACTGCTTCACATAGCTGTCGGTGTCAGAAACATTAACAACAAAATACAGAGTAAGAGTGACCAGATGAGCTGATACTTTGGACGAATTAGAAAAAGGGGGCAAAGGGCTGAGATACATGGGGAGGGATTTTAGGAAACAAAAAGAAGCAGAAACAGAGAAGGCTGGAACTCAAAAGAGCAAGCAGCTGTGAGGAGGTGCAGTTTGTCCTTGTTAAACTCGCGGCCATATGGCCGGCATCTGAGCTGGTTTTGGAGGTGATTTTTATAGCTGCTTTTATAGCTTGGCAAGCTCGGACCGCTCCAATGAGAAAGTGCCTGCCTACCTGCCAGTGCATGGCCATTCAGCTGATGGAGAGGAATAAACATGAATAATGTCCTGAACTTTATTCTACATTTGGAATATTAAAAAGCACCAAGATCCTCCGTCTTGAAAAGAGATTAGTCGGGACAAATGGTTGGGGCTGCTCGCCTGTCCTTCCCTTTGTCTTTTCTTTTTTTTTTGCTTCATTTCTTTGTCCCCTTCTCGATCCATCATCCATCCCTCCAGGCCTTTTTAGGCTATTAAAGGTTCACAGTGAAATGTGTCCATTTGAAATGAAAACAAACAGTGCTGATTTTAGACGGTCTTTCTTCAACCTGATGGATGTGCTACAATAGCTGTATGTGCATGAAAGACCTCTCTAAAGGAGTCTACGTCGAGTGGGACTGGATCACAGTTTAGGTTTCACCAACCAACCAGGAAAATGTTTCAGTCTCCTCTGGTTTTCCATCACATGTAGCCCATTAGTTGGCCATTACAATCAGCGATACATGCCTAACAAATGATTATACTCAATACCAACAACAGTGATTACTGCATTTTCAAGATATGCACATGCCTGTCTGTGCACATGCACAATTCCAGTAATTCAGGATCGCTACACACTTTTTTCTTCCTTAAATAGAAAGCACAGTTCATTCTAAGTAAAACCACACTATGGGAACCTGCCCTCATTCAGACTCACACACATACATTATATCTGCCATGAAGCTAATTTCTTTTCATCCTTTCCCACAAAGTTCATTAGGTTTTGCTGCCGTTGTTGTTTGAGTTGCCAAGCTTCTCCACCAAATTGCATTTCTCAGGCATTTCTCTCAGCGTTTGAACTGGAAATATGAAGGGGATCAGGTTTCTACTGAGGGGAATTAGTGTATATGTGTGTGTGTGTGTGTGTGTGTGTGTGTGTGTGTGTGTGTGTGTGTGTGTGTGTGTGTGTGTGTGTGTGTGTGTGTGTGTGTGTGTGTGTGTGTGTGTGTGTGTGTGTGCGTGCGCGGGTGTGAGTGTGAGTGTGTGTTTGGCTAAATGGAGGTTTCTCTGAGACTCCTATGTGTGGATCGACAGATGGTCCACATGCATATGCTGTTAAGCGGAAAGGCTGAAATTTTGCACTCAAAAATTGACTTTTAAAGCAGAGTTTTAATGAAGTTTTTTGTCTGTTGGGAAAACAGTCTTTTACATATCAACCAACAGTAAGAAGCTCGATTTGTTCACAGCAGGACTGAAAGCAAAGCAAATGCTCACATCATGTTCTCCCAAATTTGACTAAGGAACTATTTGTGCAGTCTAGATTTATTCAGCCCATGTAGGAAAATTTAACAGTGCAGCTATAAGCTAGCTAGCAACATTACACACTGACCATGTGTTGCATGGAGCCTGTGTGTTAGTTTCCATCTTAGCCGTTGAATGAAGCTCAAAACTTTCTCTTATATCCCTCTACTCTCCTTCATTTTACTCGTCCCTTTGTACATTTATGAAGTAGCTTCATAATGGCCCAGAATGAATGCAAATGTTTTCACTCTTGTCAAAACATGAGTGAATTAGCATTTTCATCTTTCTATGAAAAGCGTTCCAAAGAAGAAAGCCGACGTGAACAGTTGCATTGTTGCACAATATACATCAATAACTACAATTACTGCCTCACAGCTGTCTGCCTCCCCTAACCAGTCGAGCCGCAATTTCCATCCATGTTTCTCCAAAGTCATTTAACCTGTGGTGTGAAAACTCCCGTATTTAAAAAATGGATTAAGAGTATTTTTTTTATTTTTTTTTTACTATATTGACATGTATGATTTTGGTGAATAATTTCCAGTTGGAAACATGTTGTCTTCACTTTGAGAGTATTTTTTTCAGATGGCCACAAATATATTTTGTGGGGTCACAGTGACATTTGACCTTTGAACACAAAATTCCAATCAGGCGCCATCAGTCCAGCCAGAAATTGCAGCAGATAAAACCATCAGATCTATATAGTTTTTCTACGTGGTTTTCCATCGCTTGAGCTTTAAGTTGACACTTTTCGTGTTACCAGCTGTTTATCTCAAAGAACCATATCCAAATATTCACAGGGGACGGAAATATGCACCAGTCCACTTTTTATAGAAGTTCTGTTCATATTTGTGCTACATTTAGATGTAAATTTGACTACAGACATTACACACTTTGTGCTGCATCTAAAATCTTGCTTTCAATCAGAACACATATTTGGTGTTAATCAGACCCAGATTCACTGTGTGCATATCTGGAACTGGCCACACTCCATAGGGAATCATTTCCAGTTGTTGCATCCTAATGAGCGTAGACCTTAGGTTAACTTTGAAACTGCTGGAGCAGCCTTTAACCAATCAGTATTGACCACCATATGCACAAAACTCTACCACCGCTGCACCTACACAGAAAGAAAATGCTCCACCACCACGGTACTTAGCCACACTGGCGCTGATTGGTCCACAAAGTGGCTGAGTACACATAATGCTTGCAGGGTTTCCAGACTATAATCACAGTGAAGAAAACGAATGCTGTCAGCAATAGTCTGGCGGAGCCAAGTTCATTTTTTTTAGATCTTTACTTTCACACTTAACTGCATGAGAAATATTTTAGATGTGCCCACTGTGGAGAAAAAAGGATGAATCACGAGTGAAGCCGCGAGTGAAGAAAATATGCTAATGCAAGATCATCAAAGTTACACTTAAATAAACTCCTGAATCTTTGATCTTCTTTCAAGGTCTCTGTCAAAAGTGACCATTAAAGTTCCATCCACAAATCAGGCATGAGAGTTGTGCTCGAGTTCAAAGTAAAACACAAGCTGACGCACATATTGGCGGTGACTGAGAAAAGTGATCGTTTATCTCTGCGTCAGGTAACCACATCTGTGGGGGCCGTGTTCATGTTTACATCATGATAATAGAGTCTCTGCTCACCACACTGCCTCGCTCCAGCTCTCTCTCTTTCATCATGACATTGTGTTGTGGAGAACTCATGGATCATTGCCAGCAAACCGTTCCCCATCTCCTCCTACCCTCCCCTCACCCACTTGCTGTCACATCAAACCTGACCTTCAGAAACTCACTGCAGGCCCACTTTAAGTGTGTGTTGTGGTTTTGGCAAATGGCAAAAAAGGGTATATGTTGGAGGGAGGTGCATGAATTCAAATGGAGGAGAAAAGATGGTTAAAATTATTGGAGTCGACACAATTCATGCAGCTGTTTGCAGGCAGAGAAAAGGACAACAGAGAGTTACTGAAAAGAAGGGTGGTGCATAAACTGAAATTTGAACTCCTACCAAACTATTGTAAGAGTAACTGCTCTGCCTGCAGCTGTCCTGGTAATCCTTCCCACCGCTCGTTTCCCCTCCACATCTGTCCTCATTCCTCCTTTCCTCTCTTCTGATGATGATCTGATTGCCAAAACAGAGAAGCTTTCTTAGTGGAAGGAAATCTGGCCACACACTAACACAAGGGTACCTCTATGCACAAACACTGTGTGATGGATTGATCTGTAGTGAAATCTAAAAAGTGTGTTTTCCAAAGAAAGAGAGAGGCAAGGTGGAAATAGCTCCCAAGTTGATGCATGCAGGGTGAAATGGAGGAGAAAGGAGGGGACGTTAAATGGAAAATGGCTGTGAGCCAAGTGGCAAAGTGCCCTTTCAGCTGTCTGCTTGTTTTATACACACTCGTGCATCACAAACATTGTTTCGGACAAGCTTAGGGGGAAGGGATGAGAGGGGGGGAGGTGCATGTGTACCTGCAATAACTTGTTTCATTTACCATAAACTGTAAAAAAGGCTTTGTTTCGCTAAGGGACGGGTGGATTTAGAGTGCAGCCTTACTTCCTGTCAGAGACTCATAAAGAGAGATGATGACACACTCATGGAGATGTGCCTGTCACAGACCTCTTGACAAATTGGCTAATATGTGTGTACGTGTTTGTGTGCGAGTGTGTGTGCATGTGCCTGTAAGTGTACTCATCGGTCAAACTCCTCTCCTCCCTGTCTGCATTCAAAGAAGTGTATTGTCTGCTCTTATCTGCGCATCTGTGCAGGGGGAGGAGAAGAGGAGCTGCAAGGTTGTAGTTAAACCCTCTGTTGCCTCCCTGCTTTTATACACACCTTTTATTGCTGACAAAAACAGACGTAGGCCGCACATTACTGAAGTATGTGTTGCTATTAATGGGGAAGTTGGGCTTATCTCAGACTTTGAGACAGCCTCAAATCATGAGGAATAGATAGTTGTCAAATTAAAGGAAAACAGCGTACTGAGAACCATAGTACATGTAGATGCTTCTTTACAGATCACGGGACCTCACCGACTAGTTTGATGAGTATGAAAATTATGTTAATTTATTGCTAAGTGCTTTACAGATTTTGGTGCAATGTGTTAAAGAGCGTATCTCAACACCGTCAAGAAAATGCTATCTTTTGGCAGAGTGGTTCCACTATCCAGTGGCTTGACTTTCAGAGTAGCAGAGCTATAGAGTCTATATTTCAGATAGCTGCAGCCAGTGAACCGGCTTGATTGCAGGCCTGTGAGTGCTACCCCTAGCAGAGCCTCTGGGGCAGATGATTGGAAGTTTGTTACTGTTTGGCAGCGAAGGAAGGTTCACAAGAGTAAGCAACCAGTTTTGTCCAGTATTACAAAATTGTTTAAATCTCGTGAGCCCGGTTGACATACCTGGTGCCATGTGTGCCTCCCTTTCTCATGTTGGCATGGTCAAAACACACACTACTTAGAAGAAACAAAATTAGAGGCAACATTTTTTGCTGATACTTTGTTGAAAATGACTGAGATCCATAACACTGAACCAAAACAGTGTCACCAAACACCCAGGCTGGAAAACCAAAACAATGAGCTGAAAGATGCCTAATCGGGAACTGCAGAATTGGGCGATGGCTCCCTGTGGGTTTATCACTACTGACCCTCTCCTTTCACATGCAGAGTCTTTTGATCCACAGCTAATGTACAAATATTGATTACTTTAGATTGATTTGTCATTCTGACTGTGAGATAGCACTTTAATAGGCTACAGTTTATTAATGCACTCACAGAGGAACAGATGTCAGAATTTCCAAACAGTGCAAGTGCATAAAAAAAAAACTATTCACAGTAATGAGGTTGCTTGTGATTAGTTACTTTCCATCAGTGTGAAAATGTGCTGCCAAACATGAGCCTTTCAGCACAGAGTGGTAGTATTAGTATATAACACTATTCACTGTGGTACAGTATAAGTATTGTTTCTGCTGTAGTTAGAGTTCCCAGCAGAGTAGTAACCACAGTGAATGCAATAAAACAAAGACCTCTATTTAAGAAGGGCTCTGTTTGCTGTTAAAATCCTGGAGCAGTGATCTCTAGCTTTTGCCCAGTGTGTTCTGTAAATGATATCAAGTAGATTTTAGTTGCTATTTTGGTAAGTTAAGATAAGAAACATGCTAAAAATTCCCCAGCATTCACAGCACCCCACCGTGCCTGATTGCCAGTGCTCTGACATGAGAAAGCCTGGCTGGGTACGGGCCAGCTGGAGAAGCCCTGAGCTCCTGTGAGAACCAGAGTTACAAAGGCTCACTGTGCTGGAGTGGCACAGAAAACTGCACCCTGGCTGTGGCTCTAAGGCTTAACTGATGCTGGGCAACACTTGAAAAGGGATTTTTTTTTTTTCTGTCTGCCTTTCACCTCCACCCTCCTCAGCCTGTTTTTGTACTGGCATCACCTTGTCTTAGATGTTCTGTCTGTCTCAGTCAGTCTGTCCTCCAGTGTCCCTATTTGTCTGGAACATCTTTTCAGGTGGATGTCTACTGGCTTTTTCTATCTGTTATTTTTCGCTTTCCCTTCCTGTCTCTTTCTCTTCTCATTTCTCTCCATCTCTCAGTATCAGTACGTATCATCACAGCCAATGCAGAGGACTGATAACTCGCCTTTTTGCACAGAGATTTTCCTGCCCCGTTAGCACAGACTTTTGTAGCAAAGGCTGTGACGTCATCACCGTGAGACTGCTACACTGGGATCAGGTGCTCCAAGGTGGAAGCACTAACCCTGCTATAAGAGGCTTAAAATATTGGGTCCAGGTGACAACAGAGCAGACAGAGATAGCCGGACAGCGGGGAAATCCCTTCCTATTTGTATCAGAGTTACAAAGGCTCTGACCTGAACCCCCATCTTGTTGCCGCTACCTCGAACTGAAGCTGTTTAAAAAAATAAGTCCCAACCAGCAAAAGCTGTTAGAGCGCCAATGCCCGACCTGATGCATCATCCCCTACTAAGGTAGTCTCAGGCAGTCTGTGTCTTAAGTGTCGACATTAGGAAAGAAAAAATTGGTTCATAGGGCTTTGTGTTAAATCACATTTCTCTTTTGTAAAAAACATGTTTAACCCTGTGGGTTATCTGTGACTCCAGGATCTGTGATTTTTAAGATATTTAAGTAATTCAGGAGTAACAAAGGCAGACAAAGAATGTCTTGGACTAAGCTTTGGGTCTAATCCCTTTATCCTCGCTGGTGGCTGCAGTGTTACTGTCCTAAACACCCTCATACAAATATGACACTTTATTTTCCATAATCCAAGAACAAACTGCAAATATTTGACTTTCAGTTTGTTATTCAGAATCACAGATAAGATCAAATGCCTCAACTTGTGGTGACTCACCTCAGAAGTACAAATGGTATCATACTTCTGTAAATGTGGATGCAAATTGGAGATTTTTATTCATGAGATTTAAGATTTTTGTTCATATTCTTTACCACCAGGCATGAAGTGGTTTCAATCTTCGAAGTCACTAAATGCAAAAAAACTACTTTTTTCAAACCGGTAAATATATAATAAGTGATTGGCTTTTAATATTTCTCACAGATCTGACAAACAATGTGTTCACAGTGTAGAGACTTGCTGTATATCTCATGTCAGAATGACGTTAGGGATCGTTTATCATTTTTACGTGTGATATCCACTATAATCAAATGCAGTTAAAAGTGAAGTAACTGCTGATAATCCATGAAAATGATTATCTTTTTGAGGGTACATGTGTTAGTTTACTAGGTGTGCCTGCTAACAGCATTTTGGTCATGTGACAGAGTTTGTGTTGCGCTGCACCCCCGGGTGGGCTTCACTCACACACATGCAGACATCAGTAAAGGGCAGCTTCTGACCTGTGACCCCACAAAGGTTTGGGGCTTACTCAACGGGATGAGTAGTTGCCCTCAACAGCTTCATGTTCATTCTGACATTGTTGATATGCTTAAGGTGTTTAGGGATAGAGCTGACCACAGAATCATTGGTCCTTCCAAGGTGTGAAGCCACTGACCCAAAGTCTAAACTGTCTTTTTGTTCCCAGCAGACAAACCCAAACAAGGAGTCAAAGTCACACCAACTCCTTCTTGCTTCCCCATTTCCACCTTCTCAAATCCTCAGACCTACCTATGTAAATAAGCACGTGTACAGGCGCTCAACTCACCTTTCCTCCCCACCATCTCCTACTTAAATAAACATGCCGGGGGAAGTGAGGAGATTAATAAGGCCAAGTTTAGGGAAAAGGAGGAGAATGGAGGGGTGGAAGGTGAGGCAGACCCAGGGGAGCTCATTATACTCAGTCAGAGGAGACGTTAACCCACATACACACATTCTGACACACACCTCCAAACTTTTTCAACATATGCACACAGACGTACTACTCTCCGTTTGTAACATATGCTGGCTTAAAGTCCCATTAACACAAAGAGTTTTATAAGCGTTCTTATTGAAAGCAGTAACCCAGAAAACTCACTGGATCCTGGTGGGGTGAAGCCTGCAAGCTACATTATGACACAAGAGAGGCATATATGTCAGCTTTCCAGGATTCTAAACTGTGTGTAGAAAAGACTTGGTGTCTTATATCTTTGTTTTAAAGTAGGAGTTTGTCTACAGTTTCATAAAACTTATCTGAAAGCACTCTGGTGTTCCTCTTTATGAAAGAAACATGTTGGAACCAGCAGGTATATCTGCATTATTATAATATACTGTATTGTTCTTTTTACCCTTCCCTGCCTCTCTCTATATTAGCTTGGTACTGTTTATTTACAAGTGCTTGTTTTATGATCATCGCTTTAATTGATAGTTAACTATGGCTCTGCTCTCCCACCGTTGGATGAACATAAACAAGTGCTAAAGCAAAACATGTGTTACGCTCTCGGTTCTGTGTGTGTGTGTGTGTGTGTGTGTGTGTGTGTGTGTGTGTGTGTGTGTGTGTGTGTGTGTGTGTGTGTGTGTGTGGTGTATGTGTGTTTGTGTACGCACATGACCCGCAGTGTGAGAGCCAGAAAAGCCAGACTGGTTTCATTATACTCCAAACTAGCCCATTATGGTTAGGGGGAAATCATCCAAACCCTAAACTGTTGCCATGGCATTGCCATCTCAACTCTCTTTTTTTTTCAACCCTCCTCGCTCTCGTCTCGTTCCTCACCTCTGCGGCTTCCACCCTTTCTTCGCCCCCTCCTCCACCACATCAACACACACAAAAACTGCCTTGCACACAGGCTCATGCACCCACACACACACACACACACACACACACACACACACACACACACACACAGGAACATGGCACTCGCTCTCTCCTCCCCCAGCGATAAAGTTTCACAGCCACCTTCCCTCTGCCCTCTCACACTGACTGCCCTCTGCTTAAAGAAAAATAAACGAGTGGAAAAGAACACAGTGGCTTTCTGGAATTGTAGGGTCTCCATCTTTTTCCTTTCTGCTTTATTTTCTTCAACTGCTCTTGTTGCTAGTGTGTTTTTGGCTCTACAGTTTCTTTTCCTGTGATGTCCGTGTCAGGTTTCTGTGAAGGGGATAACAGCAGGAGGAGGCCTCAGTCAGATCCTGTTGGTGGTCAGTTTTTATCGGGTCAACATTATTGTTATTATTGTGAGTTAAAACTGGAAAATATGTTTCCTTAGATTAGAACAAAAACTGAACTTTGATTCAATTATTTTAGTTCACTTTAGCTATATTATTATTATTATTATTATTATTATTATTATTATTATTATTATTATTATTGTTATGTATCACTAATTGTATTTTCATACTTGACCTCATAAATCTCACTGACCAACTGGTGCAAACTCATTCAAGTTTCTTCAAAACCTTCAAAACTTTTTTTTTTTTTTTTTTAATTTTACAGGAGTTTATAAACTTTCCAAAATTACTAATATGGATGAATTTTGGGGAACGGGAATAAATATATAGATTAAAAAAACATCATTGATTGGTTGGAGCCATGATCTACTGTAACTTCAAAGAAGGGCAATAACGATATCATACAGGATATGGGATACTGTCAGATAGTGTAGAAAAATATGATTTTTCTAATCTTTTCGTTATAGTTTTATATTTTAGTGAAAATGAAAATTGAAGGTTTATACATGGCAACAGCCAGCAGTTATCTTAGCATAAAGACCAGAAACAGGTAAACAACTGGCTTGGCTCTATCTACAGGTATCAACACTCCTTAAAACAACAAGTTGGGGTTTTACAGCCACAATATTTCTCGGCCTGGCAAGTGACTTTCTGGAGTCACAAACAAAAGAGATGAAACATTTTTATGAGTGAGTGTTAGAAGTGCTGCTCGGCAGATTTTATTACTTTTGGACAGAGCCAGGCTGTTTCCCTCCATTTCCTGTCTTTGTACAAAGGTAATCATCTACTAGCTGTTGCTGTAGCTACTTTGTATATTCTGCAGACAGATATGGCAGCAATTATTTTCTTCCAACTCTCAGCAACAAATGAGTATATTTTCAAAAATATCAAACAATTTGTTTAGGAGGAGCTCCATGTTAAATGTTAAAATCGTAGATATTACTTGAGTATACTGAGAGTGTGGCCTGAGGAAACTACAAGACATATGCACACACTATTTATGACTTAAAGTGGTGCAGTAGTTTTGTGTTTCATGGCAGGGCTGGTGGTCTGTGATTCTTATTGGGTTGTGTTTGATATCTCTTCTTAATGTCCCCTACCTTATGATGGTGCACACATTCACACACAGAAGCACACTTTATTATGTGAGTGGCCATTTGCCTTGTCGCCACAATAAAGCTCTTGGCTCTCTGCTGGGGCTGTTTTAAAGCCCAGACACCCTTAGCCATTACTCAGGTGATATGCCAGCGGCTGGTGATCAATGTGCCTCTAATAGAGAGAACGAGGGAGAGCAAAAAGCAGGAGAAAGGCAGCAATATTGATAAAGAGAGATAAAGATAAGCACAGAGAGTGATTGCACTTTTACCTTCTCATTCATCACCCTGTTCATTCGGCGCACTAACTGGCCCTAACCTGCTCTGCAGTAATAGCCTGTCTAGATGCTGTATTTACGAGGTGCCATCAAAACAATTGCATTTATCTGGGCTACCGGATCATAGACTTTCATCACTTTTATCATTATGTCTTCACCTTTCTGTGTGCAGGTGTGTGTGAGTGTCTCTGTTGAAAGGCCCATTGACCCATGTTGTAGCAGGCGTGAGGAAAGCTCAAGGGTGACTGTCGACTGTGAGCCAGTTAATTCTCCTTAAAGTTCAGCCAAATCCTTAGGTCATCACTCATGCTTCTTTTTGTCTGCCTGACCTTCAGTCTTTTCATCTGTCTTAGTGTTTATCGGGACATCCATCTCATACAGGTTGGTGCACAGAAATGCCAACGGGTTCTGCAGCAGTTTCAGAATATAACTGCTGTGAATCATCAAGATGTTTGAAGAACTTTGTGAGGGAGGAAGAAACAGAGCGAAGGATTTCACTGTGTCGTGTTTTGTCTGTGCCTGGGAAAAGGGAAGCTGAAGAAGCAAAAACTTTGATAAGCGGGTCTGAGTGAGATGGGGGAGGTGCTAATTTACTAGTTTGTGTGTGTGTGTGTGTGTGTGTGTGTGTGTGTGTGTGTGTGTGTGTGTGTGTGTGTGTGTGTGTGTGTGTGTGTGTGTGTTTTCAAGTGTGTGGGAGATGTGGAAAGCGGGGCAGGCGAGAGTGCCAGGCAATGTAGGAGGGAGAGGGAGTGAGGACGCGTCTGGAAAGCATCAAACCGGAGCTCGGCATATGTGTGAGTACATGTGCATGTGTGTGTTGTGCAGATCCTCTGGTCTCTGGCTTGTTAACCTGCGGGTCACGGGCAGCTTCAGGTGATGAAGTCAATGCCTGGCACACATGTCGGGAATATTGACCTTTTCCATAGTATGCACATGCTCATGAATAAACAGACATACATAGATGAACATAATGAGCATGTTCTCATGGTGTTTTTAATTAAGTTTCATCTTAACATCAAAGATTTGCACCTTTAAAGGTCCAATATGTCCAAAAAAAAATGTTTAAGACATTCAAAAATTAACTAAAATTATCCTCAGAATTTGAAGAAATAGCAGTTTTGACTTCATGTCAAAGAGGTCTATTGTGTTGCACAGATATCTACTAAAGTTAGCAGGCTAACCAGCTTGCCCTGTCCCATCTCTTGATACCACCCCATGCCTCAACAGGCGATAGTGAGTGACGTACCATCCGGTTACTATGAGAGGAAGAAGAAATAGCATCTAACCCATTGACTGTATATAAAAGGGAAGGTAGCTTCCTGATCTGAAAAATGAGGTCAATGTAGAAGTGCCATAAACTGCAATGCCACCGAGTGCCACTTGGGGTTGCCTCCAAAAAACCTCTGGCTCCATAAACTCCCATTCAACTTGTCCCATGAAATACATAGTCAGTACATTTTTTCCTTATTAGTTTTTTGGAGGTCCATCTGAAAAGATTCCCCTCAATAATTAGAAAACAGGCATCAAAAAGCTGTGTTTTTAAGGGCGTGTCTGTTTAATTGACAGGCCTGTGGTGTAGTCAGGTTTTCACTATCAGTGGGTATGGCAGTGCTCTCGGGTTTCCAGACAGATTAAGTCAGATCTAACACTCGCTCCTTCTCAGCTCGTCCAAATATGGTTACCTGCGGCTCCGAATCGCTCCAAACTAGCAAGATGGTGATTATCCGAACTCGAGGCTTCATAACAGCCGTTCACAAACCAATGGGTGATTGGTTGGTTGGTTGGACTGAACGAAACAGCAACGATGGCTCAAATTCTTGGTCATTAGCTCGTCGTCTACCCAACTGAAGTAATTATATGTAGCAAATAAACCAGGCGTACTGACACACAAACCGTGCCAAAAACCTTTTTAACAGTTCCTATTTATTGTTTTTCTGTAGCTTTTTTTCTTGCAACCATGGTTTATCTTAAAAAGAGGATAAGCATATGCATATAATCTAACTTTACAATTTGACGTGCTGCCCCTCCTTTCAAAGCAGCATCTGATCATCAGTATGATGCGAGTGTTCACGAGAAAGCAAGAGGCCAGCTGCTGGTATTTTGTTTGTATTTTACCCTGTGAGACCTGAGGCCGGTGTTGTATTACATGTACTAGTGTTGCTGAGGCGAGGTGGGGTGAGTTGGCTCGATAGCCAAGAAGTGAGGGGTGACAGATGAACAGGGTGATGAGGTGGGGAGAGGGGGGCTTGGTACTGGGCAATTAAGTCCGTGTCTGACACCCAAAGCACTTCTCATGCTCTGGCACAGGCCATTGTAGTCTGGAATTTGAGAAATGCATTTGATCAGCACGGTGTGCCTGTGGGGATGTTATTTGCGATGACTCCTGGGGACAAAACAGCCACCAGAGAAGGAGAAGGGAGAACAGGCGGAGGAGGCGAGGGTCACCTGATGAATACATGAACTTTCATCACATATTTGAGAACCTCGGTCACTGCGGCAACCAGCTCTTCCATCCACAAGAATGTTGGCCCTAATCTACAGAGATCGAAATACTGCAATCTATTGAAGAGACAGAAAAGAAACACAAACTGTTCACTCATTTAAGAACTCTGTTAGGTGATTGAAAGGCAAACAAGAAGAATAACATTCCAGTTCACATTGTGCGGATGACAGGAGTGTAAAGGAGGAGGGCCTTAAGATATTTTATCTGGCCCTGCACACTCTGCCTCCCTCCTAACTCAAAGGGAATCCCATCTTTTCTCTTTGACCTCAACATTCCTCAGACTCAGAGTGAATGCAAGGCCAGGGTGTGTGTGCATGCGTGTGAGATCAGTGTTCACCTTCAGACAACTTCTCGTAATTAATACGATCCTCAGCCACGCAGTTTTGAGGGTTGAATAACTCAAAGAGGAAATCTACACCTCACTCCTGGCTTCAGTGTCTCATCTACAGTTAAAGCCGACCTGCTGAGCTCGATTTACTGTTGCTGAAAAACATCAGCCCATCAGTTTGATCTTCCTCTGGAACACAGAGGTGTTTTGATACTTTATTGATTTATATACACGCCATCCTATTTTTTTTTTTTTATTGCAATTTAACTTCATTCTGTTTTTATTCAGCTCAACTAAAATAAAATAAATCTCTTTTTCTTCAAAGACAGGATGAAATCTTTGTGAGGGCCTTTGCTGTTTGTGCAATTCAACTCCTAATGTCTTTTCCACGCACCTTTACAATAAAAGATCTTCAATAACATATCGTCTGTAGTGGAGGATGTACTGAGCTCCTTTACATGAAGGTACCAATACAACAATGTAAAATAATCAACAAGTAAAACTTCTACTGAAAGTACACTTTATTATCAGAAAAATATACTTAAAGCATGAAAAGTAAAAGAAAGAAAAATGGCCATTGTTAGTGACAGATGCAAAAGACTATTAATACTGGCGCATCAGTTTGTAAGCAGAATTTTAATGTAGTAACCCGTCAATGTGCTTCCAGTGGTTTCTAACCCAGAGGTCAGGCAGGGCCACAGATTCACAAGACAAGTCTGAGGAGCCATGAGATGATTAATGAAGGAATGATGGAGAAAAAGCAAAGTTCTGCGATACAAATGTGTATTCATTCATTTCGGGGTTGTTGTCAGTTGTTCTGCGTTTTTCTCATTGTTACTCTTTATCTTAAATATTAGATGATTTTACCTCTTTGAGCCTCATACAGTTATTGAAATGATACTATCAGACAGTTTAGAGAGGACACGTCTCTTAGGAGGAACAACTTGTAGACATCTGAAATAGTTCTTTTTGGTTGTTAGAAATTTACAATCCAAAGCAATTGGAAATCACTAAATTGTTATTCACCAAAGTGTTCTATTTCATAATTATGCGATTTTATGAACCTTAATCTCAAGTAACAACCTGTGAGATAAATGTATTGAAGTAAAAATTACATTTCCCCTTGGTGAAGTAAAACATAATATAAACTAGACATACTGAAGTAAAAGACAAGAACCTTAAAATTTCACGAGCAGATGTACTTAATTACCACTGCTCGCATCCTTTGGGTTATGCAGCTGCTGAGTTTCATCTCCACTTTCGTATTTTAAAAGCTTTGACACTGAGCATAGAACAAACAGAGCTATCAATTTTAAACACTAATCCATGGTACACTTAGACATTTAGAATGCTGAGTTGGCAAAGTGATTTAAAAAAAAAAAAAAAAAAAAAAAAAAAAAAAAAAGAGTTTTGAAAGCTTGTGTACTTTAGGGAAAACATCACAACAACATTTTTGAAGTCGATATCAACTTCACAATTACTGTGTCCTTTCATTTTCTTAAAGACTGCAAGTGTATATAATCATTTCACTACCACTCCCTATCACGCATTAACGGGTTAGTGCTCTCACCCTTATAAGCCACAGTTCATCATTGTACATGTAGTGCCACCTATTGATATAAGGCAGTACTGCAGCAAAAGAACTTTGTTGATATTTCTGTTTTCATGTTGTAGAGGGACACCTGGTGGTACATCATAGCAGAGAAAACTTTTTACCAAACTTCCTCTTCCAGTGTGAAAAAGTTCAAAAATACAGAACACGTGTGAAATGTGGTTTTATTTTGGCTAGACAAGGCACTGTACAATGATACAAAAAGTATCCCTGGTTCAGTACTGGAAACGTTGCATGATTACAAACTTGTCACCAAACCAGATTAGTGCATCTATTTATTTTGGTCACTTCTACAAATGAATTATCAGTCGAAGATTTCCAGGTTGAAGAGCAGTAAACTGAAGCAGGAGGCTGTCCTTGTGTGTCTTCAGATCTGGGTGTAACGGAGGTATTTCTTCCCAGAAGGCACCTCTTTAGTTGTCACACCGTTAGGGAAGAGAGACGCAGCTTCAGCCTCAGAAAGCGAGGGAATGACCATGACTTTGTCACCAGGCTGAAAAAAAATTAAGAACAGGGAAGTGTGTTTTAGAAGCAGGGTCCAGCTTTACCACATGATTAGAAGAAGTGCTCACCAATTACACTCATGCGGCAGCCTCTTATGGCTCCTGTGCCGTGTGGTGCTTGATCATGATATGCTCAAAATTTGGACACAAACACTTATATTGTCTTTTTGAATTGGAAGCACTTACAATTTTTAGTGACATCTTGCAGCCATTTAAGCTTAATGGTAACTGTTCTAGACCGAGGAATAGTCCGACACAAACTCCCTCATAAACAATTGAAATAAATGAGATATAATGTGTAAAAGAGAGAGCTTTTGCTGAGAGACAGATTCAGTTCAATTTATTTCAATTCAGTTTGATTTTAGTGACTCTCAGATTAGAGAGTGACATCAATCATCACATCTAAATCTCAACCAAAGAAAAACAGATTTGAACTATTCCTTTAAAAAAAAAAAAAAATTGTCAGAAATTTAGCTCTTTGCATATTCATTTGGTTTCAAATTGTTTCTCTGAAAGAAATAAAATATCATCAATGATCCAATGGTCTCCATTAGATTAAAGTTACTGGTCTTGATAAATTATTTATGTTCATCAGATTATAAAGGTGAGTGTTCATATATTTTTCATTGTAACATTATGCGGGACATAGGATAATATTTATTTTCCATTTGGTTTAATTATGATGGTTTAATTATTATGTGGTTCATGTGTGCACAGTTTGTTGTAGCTATTATTACATTGTACACCTAGAGAAGAGAGCTTGACATCTGTTTTGTTCCCTCTGCTCATCCAGACAGCTGACTGACATGAATACATGGTTTAACTGTGTACCTTCCAGTTGACAGGTGTGGCGACCTTCTTCTGCGCGGTCAGCTGCAGGGAGTCGATAACTCGGAGCAGTTCATCGAAGTTCCTTCCTGTGGTGGCGGGGTAGAGGATGGACAGCTTCAGCTTCTTGTCAGGGCCAATCACAAAGACCTGGAGTGGATGGAGACAGATGACACAGTTGATGGTAACATCCAGGATAGGGTCTTTTTTTTTTTGACGGGTTTAAATATATCCACAAAAGAAATTAATTGTTAAAAGTGTTTTGTTTGTTTTTTATTTTGGTTGCCAACTGAATAAATATATGTTCTATTCAAGTGTATATACAGAGCGACCAAGTCACAGTTTGTCTCTCAAATATTTGCCTCTAGGGAAAAGAAAGAGTAAAGTAAAGTAAGAAAAAAAGGCCACAACCTTTCACAAGCAGATAAGTCAGAGCAAAGCTGATTTTATTCCAAATAAAATGCATGTTTACTGTCATTAGGTGTCTATTGAATCATGATACTATCTTTTGACCTTTGTTTATTGTAGTGATGTAATAAAGACACATTATATCCCCTACTGATGAAGAGGCCATTAGTGTGTGAGTGTGAGGAGGACAGGTTTCTCACACAGCGAGCAGTGAGGGGTAGTCCATCCTTGTCCCTCTCATCGGGGTCCAGCATGCCCAGCTGGACTGACAGCTCCCTCTTGTCATCAGCGATGATGGGGAACGGCAAAGCGCTGTCAGCCTTACTGTTGAATGCCGTCACATCCTGTACAGAGAGAAGGAACGCGTTCAGCCCTGACACCTTTGATAGTGCATCATCCTGTTAATAATTCTCTCCATTATGGCAGCCATCTCCACTATCGTAGCGCAAGTTTCATGAGTGACCAGACACCCCAAGCTTCTAATCATTAACTCCTGCGGGTTACATGAGGACCATGAACTACATGCTCGTGCTCTATGACTGCTGTACCACCACTGTTGCGTCAGAGGTTTGAATTCATCTGGAAGAGCGAAAACACTTGGCTCAAAATGCACGTAGACTTCTCTTTTGGCAGCAGAGAGACATTTGATCAACAGACACTGGTCCAATAAACAACCATAAAGGTCTGGCCCCTCAGTTTCCTCCACATACAATAATAACATTTCGTATGAAATAAAAAAAAATTAAAAAAATACTTAACATTAAAAATGAAATTAAACTAGACAGTTTGTCAAAAATCAATTGATGATCTGAAGAGCACATTTTTGGTTTTAGGTTCACTCAATTATATTTTCAAGTTTATACAAAATTGCATTTGTCCAAGTAGAAGAGAGTTTTTGCAAACTCCCATCTCCAGTGTTATTGGATTGTTGGTGAGCAGACTTGATTTCTTTTAATTCATCCACCACTTATAAAAGTTCATTTTTGCTATTTTTTTCTAGAACGGTGATTAAATGAGTTAAACAATCAGTTACTTGCTGCACGTTACCTGCAGAATGTAACCGATTGAGAGCAGGCCTAACTGGACTTAATGCTTTGTGAACTACTCTTAGACCAGAAACTAACTATGGAACCAGATCGGCACTGTACGGAAGCAAATTGCTGCCATGTATATACAAACGTGTCACGCTATTACAATAAACGTATCTTGTTATAACATGAAACATTTCACGTTATAATGTTATAAGTTTGTCTCAAGCGGCGGTGACATGTACTCGGGTTGTGAACAGGATGTTATGCTGAATTCTGCCTGCCCGCCGACTATTGCAAGCTCTTGTTCAGATCACGGGAGTATTACATGCCTGTAAGCGTAGAAGGGGGCATTTGATTTATAGTTCTCATCTTTGCCAATTTTAGGGAGTCCTTGACTGGTGTATCCATGGACCCTTCCATGTCCCTCCAGCTGATCCATGAGAAATGAGGCTACCTCCAGAGAGTCAGACTCATTCTTCCCTTTGTAACGCCCCGATCACTTTAAAATCCTCCTTAGTCTACATATGCTTACCACAATATCATCCAGTGTGCTCACAGCAGAGCAATCACTTATCAAATTTTTAACATTTTATGTTATTAATGTGATAAATACTAGCTTTTTATTAACAAGAGTTTTGTGTTATAACATAAGTTTGTGTGTCTTTATAACATTAAAAAAAAAGCAGCATTGTGCTTCCATAGAGCTGCTTTGAGGCAGAGGATGTCTGATGAATATGATGGACATTTAAAGAACAAGAAACTAAAGGAGTTTGGCTTCGATCAAAATGAAAGGACTTTGAGTTGAGAGTAAAGGACAGAAAGCACATAGATGCAGGGCGTCCCTGTCCATAAGGCATTAACAGGTTGAATTTGAAGATAATCACAATGTGATTACAATGAGTCATGACACTACTGTCAGTTTTTCTAGATAGCAAGCCACCTTTAAAATGTCATTATCATGCAATAAGAGTATGCAAGTATTAATTACCACCATTAATTGTCACTCCACCCACAAGTAGCCTGACCTGTTCAACAAACTTTTCCTTTGGCCTCTCGCACACCGCAAAAAGGTAGAGCAATGCAGTGTGTGTGTGTGTGTGTGTGTGTGTGTGTGTGTGTGTGTGTGTGTGTGTGTGTGTGTGTGTGTGTGTGTGTGTGTGTAAATACACCCCCAACCTTGCTCCAGCCATGGTGATCCTCAACACTGTCGATGGACAAGGCGATCATCTTTACACTTCGTTTCTTAAACTCATCGCTGATCTTCGCAGCACAGGCAAGCTCAGTGGTGCAGACAGGAGTGAAATCCTTTGGGTGGGAGAACAGGATTCCCCACCTGCAGAGGTAAAGACACAATGTTTTTGTTATAGATATAAAGTGACAAGACCTCTGTTTGAGACAGAGGCGCAGAAACATTACTGTATAAAAACTGTACAAGGAAAATAGAAGCTAAGGTCACTGTCATCCTGCAGTCTGCATTCCTGTTGAAGAATGACCTTGCATACTGGTTAAACTTTTACAGATGAGCCTGGCTACGTCATTCAGGTCACAAGTTCAAGTAAACACAAGCTGAAGGACAAATTATGTTCCATGCTTCCACTTCCCTGAATTTATAACACTATAAAAAGCTCATTTCAGGTGTTTCATGTGTGAATCTATTCTTTCTGCATTTATGCCTCGACACACACTTGTTTTTTTTTCCTAGAATTTTCAAAAGTTCAAGAGGTTCAGAAATACTGAAGGAGTAAGAGCACAATAGGTTGAAGTTCAGACAAAAGAAGAGAAGCAAATAACTTAGAAAAGAGAAAAACAGAACATCAACTCTCAGTGGAGGAATTTCCAAACAGATTGAAACAACAAGTCTCTGTGAATCCAGCAGTCAAACTGAAGACATTAAATCCTGCTGCGTCGCACTGAGGCCGTCCAGTGAAGGCAAAGCCAGGCAGTTCTGTAAAAGATTTCAAATTGTTGATCTTTTATTCAGGATTATTCATTCTCGACCAACATGAGTTTTGTACGTGCCTCAGATGATTTGAGTGGATTTGCACTTAAGGGTGTTGTGACTTATCATCACATGGTGTAGAGGCATTGTGATCACCTGATTACTGGCTGACCAAAAGCCCCGAAAGGACAGTCCCACATTGTTCCGGCATGTTTTTTGTATTACAAGATGGTCAACACCGACAGTTTGAAAGAGGAGTGCATTTGAAGGCTGCTGTTGAAAAAACAGACCTTTTTAACATCTTTTTTGTTGTTGTTGTTGCAAAATTTTCTGCATAAGTGACTCTAAGGTTTCAATCATGGCAGTACAGAGTTTTTTGTTTGTTCTGCTGGGATTGCAGCTTCCACTTGCACAAGCAGGAACAATCTCAATCAAGCACTGCTGAAAAACACAATGGAAGGCTCGAAAACTAGGACACGGCTTTAACAGATGGTTGCTTATCGCAGTCCAGCATCTATTCCCAGGGAGGAAATAAGGAAGTTATTATGCAGTTCCCATAGCTGGGTGTCCTTGTCTTGACACATTTAAAGCTTCAGGTTTTACCTGTTTGGAGGGGCAGCTACACTGTCGCTCATCCTCTGTGTGCCACACAATCATCTTTTAATCTAGGAACAGTTCAAGGAAGTGCTGCAAAGATTGTTTAACATCCCAGTTTCTTCAAATGTCTTGCTTTGTCAGGCTAACATCTGAAACTGGGGGGATTTTAGATTTATTTTATACAACGTGATATAAAACAAAAAATTAGCAAATCCATATAATGAAGATGCTCAAACTAGGAAATATTTGTTGATTTCTAGGCCTGCAAATAACGCTTATTGTCATTTTAAGTTAAACTGTGTCATTTTATAAGTTAATCAATTGACTGTGGGGTCTTTAGAATATCAGAAAATGGTGAAACGTGTCTATGAGTGTTGCCCAAAGCCTTGGTGCAGACTGAAATGTCTTGTTTGGACTCAACCAACTGTCCACAACTAAAAGATACAATTTATTATCATGCACAAAAGACTTAATTAATTTCCAAAATAGTTCGATTCATTTTTGTCAATCAACAAATAGTTGTATCTTTGGACCTCTAATGTTTTTGCTTCATAAATTCTCCAACTAGGGTCGAATGTTGTTGTTTAAAGCATAAACTTGAACGAGTATGTGCAAAAAAAAAAAAAAAAAGCACTTGCATCAAGTTATTAGGAGCTCATGCAACAAAGTAGTTCACATGAACACTGCGTCCATGTCCAGCGCTGGATGCATGTGTGTGTCATGTCCTGCATGCGCACACAGTTCTTTTCTCCCGACCAACAGAGGGTTGGACATTCAGCCTCTTTTCAAAATTCACACAAAGACACAAAACACTGCTCGTTACACTCACTGACCAGAGAGAATACAAACGCTGCATGAATTGTTTTACTCTGAAATACACCTTTATTGAGAAAATTACAGTTTAACGTTGTATAACTAAACAGTCATGCTTGTGTAACACTGTGAGCCAGCAGGTGTCGCGTTACACACTGGTGCGTCAGACCACCGTACAAAATCTGTTTTGGCTTTTGAATTCAGAATTCCTCCGGATTAGGGCTGTCTTCACACACACACACACACACACACACGCACACACACGCACACACAAGCAGCTCAATCACATATCAGACTGTTGAGATTCCAACAAATAAAATAAAACGCGTGAGTTGCAATGTGGTGTTTGAAGAGGAAGTCTGCGCACTCACGAGCTGCCCAGGAAATCGTGGAACTTGATCCTGCCGATGGTGGTGTTGGCTTCGAAGTTTGGGAACTCGTCCCCGAGCAGAATACCGGGCATGGTCGCCTCTTCCCCCTGTAGCTCAGGCACGATAGAATCGGACGACAGAGAGCAGCCTTGACTTTATAATAGATGAGCATCACATGAATAGGCAAAAAAAAAAAAAAAAAAAAAAAAAAAAAAAAAGGGGGGCGGGGTCATCTGTACGTCAGTTGTACCAACGCATGACGTTTAGACACCAGATAGTTCCCGGACCATTTAAGTTAATGCAGAGAAATTCAGAGATTTTGATAATGACTTGTCAAAAACGCATCGATTCACAATATTTATACAGCAACCCGTAATGTGTGTGAAGTAACATTTATGTCCCCCCCCCCAAAAAAAAAAAAAAAAAAAAAGAAATTGGTAGCCTTCTATTGAAGGATGAGTGTTCAACTTGGCTTGTTGACATATTTTTGACCAACAATACCGTGTTTAAAATGTGTATTGCTGTTGTTTATTGCCTTGATTTTTGTATGTTTTTTTTATGTGTGTGTTAGTCAAAGACAATCACATCTGATAGACTATCTTCAGAAGGAAGGGAAGTAAAGTTTCAAAATTCAGATCTGAGTCATTTTCTGTCATTTCTTTAATTCATACAGCAGTGCCATTTTACAACTTTATTAAACCAACAATAACGTAACAAACATAGTAGAAGCTACAGACTGTATATAAATGTGTGGCCCATATAGGCCAACTGTATATAACCTTATCAAATAGGCTATATGCAAATATAAAATACAAACATTAATTTAAAAACAATCGACATATAAAAATAGATCAATCGTGGCCAACCTTACAAAATTTCTTAAAAGAAAATTGTTTTCAAAACTTTATTTTTTTTTCTTTTTGCAGGTTTCACAATCAGCACAGCAGACACGATTTCCCAGGCTGCTTTGCGATAAGAACAACAAAGATGGCGATTCAACTCGGTGCTCTAGGACGTGAGATGAATTGTCAAAGGTACAACAGATGAGCTAAAGCCGCGACAACCCGCACAGCACTCCACAGAAAATTGCCACTGCGGTGCGACTAAAATTTACGCACAACAGGTACAACTCCCTGGTACAGATTAACAGACCAAATGCATTCTCCAAAAGCGAAAAACCCCGGTCGCAGCGGAGGAAGCCCGGTGCTCGGCAGCTCCAACGGCCGCTACGAGTTCTTGTCGCTGACGAAGCCGCTGAACCGGACCTCGCCGTCGCACCTCCTCCAGCGGCAGGGCTCCGACCCGACCACCGCCCGCCTCCGAGCCTCGGAGAGCCCCACTCGGCGCCGGGGCTCCGGCTCTTCGACCGGCTCCGGGAGCGGTCAGGGGCTACCTGAAGAGGACGGCATCCGGCTGAACCCCTCCTTCATATGCGTGGCGCTCAGCTCCCTGCTGGCCATCGACCTGTGGCTCTCCAAGCAGCTGGGGGTGTGCGCCTGCGAGGACTCGTCCTGGGGCAGCGTGCGCCCCTTGATGAAACTGATCGAGATATCGGGACATGGCATCCCGTGGCTGGCTGGTACCGCCTACTGTCTGTACAAGAGTGACAGTGTTGCAGGACAAGAAGTCATGCTTAACCTCCTCATGGGTAAAAAAAAACTAACAACAACAACCAATCTCTTTATGTTCCTCCACTCTGTTTGTCACTCTAACATGGCAGCAAACCTTTCATTTTGTACACAGGTATCACTGAGCTGGGTTGACTTCCGGTGTCGGTAGGTGTCGCGGCGCCCTTGTTTTCCTCCGGTCCTGATCTGCCGTGCAAAGCTTCCCACACAGTGTACCTGTCCTCCACCTGTGTTGGCAGCCTCTCACCTGTAGATGCTCTAAATCCTGCCCTTGGTCCATCTCTGATTGCGGTCTCCCCTCATTTAACCGACTGTACACGGTGCCGCCTGTAGTATACGTCTCCTGCAGTATATTTTATACCATGCTGGTGTCCGCCAGCTTTCAGGTCAATTTGAGTAACAGGTGGATTTAAACAGGTGTCTGAACTCTGTAAAATTGTGCCTAAATGAATGGATAGCGGTGTCAAATGTTCTTGTTACGTGATTTCGGTGTGCTTTCAGAGAGTCTTTTTGACGGATGCTTTATTAAGTTACAGGGAGGAAATCTATGTGAGAGTGAAGAGGTGTGGTAGACGGGTTCAGAGAGAATATACTGACCTGTAATGAGGGAGGTGGTGAACGCCTTTGGACTGTAGTTTCATTTATAGATGGCTGATTTATAGACGGCTTTAATTACATCAGTTAACAGCCAGTAACAAAGTTGAAACAAATTCAAATGTGTGGCGCGAGGTCATGCTTTCTATCCGGAGGTCTAGTTTGTTTTGCCCAATAATATGAGCCCACAGTGTCACCGTTAACTGTATATATTTCAATGTGGTTGTGCTTGATATGACCAGTAGACTTTTTATTGATTGGTGTGCATCTGATTGAATGTTTTTCCTTTGGTGTGCGCTACTGCAGTGGTAAGGCAGTGCTGATATTCATTTGATCAGTTCAATATGAAAAAAGGCACCAACAGCAGTTAAAACAATTGATGGATTGACTATTTAATGTGGTTATGAACTGAATCTTTTTTGAGTTTTGGATAAAACCAACAAGTTGATGATATCATTTTGAACTCTGGAAAGTGCAATGGACATTTTTCACTTTTATGACCTGCTTTCCAGGTATTAGTGGAATTTTTCTTTGCCAGAAACGGATTGAAGATACTTTTTTGTTAGTGCTAATAAGGTCCAACAGAAGCTTTAAATTGTAGGATGTTGAATCAGCTTCCCTGGTTGAACCTCATATCTCTTGTTTTCGGGAGGTACAGCTGCAGTGGAGAGACTACATCCAGGGTTCTCAGATAAAGAATGTATTTTTCCCCTGAAATCTTTTGGTGGTAATATAATATCTACTATTCAACCTTCCTGAATGCAAGCTGTAGGTAGCAGCCTCTGGACTCAACAGTTTTCATTTCCATTAAACTAGACCTTTTGCTATTTTTAGAAGTTATTAAATTAAGTATATAAACCAGGTAAGGATAAAGATAGTCCCAGGTCTGCATCAATATGTGCCTGGAAAAGGGAAGTCACTACAGGACTCTGACGGGGACAACATACTGTGTCAAAAGACGCCTCGTGAAGGAAACGGCAGGTTACAGTTTGATGATCCAACAATGGAAGAAATGTGTGCAGCTAAAGACTTTGTTTACAAACCACATCTTTAATGGGTAACAACAGTAGATGGTTATTTAGCCATAGAGCAGTTATCAGTAATGAATCAAATGTACAGTTGTGTATCCTGACATCCTTTCATTGGATTCCCAGCAGCAATTGGCTCAATGCCACCAGAGTGTTGCATTAATTTTTCAGCACTGCAGCCCTGGAGATCTGTTAATAAGCAATCTTTCTGGTTGCAGAGACTCGACTTAAAACCTGTAGTCAACGCTGTTGTGTTGAGGAGGTTTCCTTCACTTTCATCAACCAGGATGAATCTGTGTTGCACCACTGGGGTGAAAGTTTCACATCCTGCATATATTCAAAGACAGACTGATCTGAATATTGGATACATACCTTTTTAAACTCAAAGTATATGAAAAATAGTAACTAAAAATGCACCCCCCCCCCCCCCACACCTTATCACAAACTTAAATGTTCCTGTCTTTGAGTGCTTAATTTCCCTTCAAGAACCAGTTGCTCACCTATGACACCTTAGTTGTTGGTCAATGAATGTTGCAATTGGCTGTTTGTTACAGACGCACTGATTACATGGATTAATTGGATCAGAAAATCAACAGGAACCAGCTTTACCACACTACTGGAGGTCAAACATTCTGATTTGTTTACAAGTGTAAACAATACAATTCATAAAGTCTGAATTATAGGTCCAGTTATTATGCTGCCTCTGTCACACTGTCATGGCTCACGCCTGAACAGAATGGAAACTTGGGTGAATGTTATCAGTAGCAACTGTACTTTTGGTGATAAAAAAAGATCTCTAAATAGAGTTATCACCGTTGTTGATTCTATTGTACGTGTTTTTTGACATGTATGTACTTAGAAAAGGTCTCTCCAGGATCAGCAGTGCTTTTGTGGATCACAGTGACTTTAAACTACAGTGCACTAAGTATGAAACTGGCACATCCTCTAATCCGATTTGTACAAGAGGCCAATTACTCAGCAGTAGTGACATGCACTGGTGTCTGTCACTGCCTCGATATGACCACCAGATGATGCCAAAGTGACGGATTTTTAAATCCTCCAAAACCGACATGGCTGTAAGTCTTCTCTGATTAGAATAAAATATTCTGTGTGCATAAGCAGGCTAGTTATATAAATACCACAGAAAACATCAGGCTGTGGACATATAATCCTGCAGCACTACATTTAGCTACATTCACCACTCCTGGGTTTTTCCAGTCAACACCTCTCTTTACCCAAATATGCTTTTCTATTGGCTGATTCAAATTTCTTTCTGTATCATTTGTGTTAAAAAGGAAAAACACCCCTTCTTGGTAGTACATTATATCCTCTCTTTATGCCTCAACATATTTCTCTGTGCTTTTTGCTTGAATGTGGGTAGAAAGCTGTTTCTTCATACTTTGTAACACAACTCCTTCTTCATCTTCATCCCCTGCAGGTCTGCTGCTGGACCTGATCCTGGTTGGCATTGTTAAGGCCGTGGTGCGTCGGCGTCGGCCAGCACATAACCGTATGGACATGTTTGCCACCTTTTCTGTGGACCGCTACTCCTTCCCCTCCGGTCATGCCAACCGTGCCGCCATGTGTGGGCGCTTCCTGCTGGCTCACCTCGTGCTGGCTGCCCCTCTGAGGGTCCTCGTCCTGCTGTGGGCGGGTCTGGTCGGGCTGAGCCGAGTGATGCTGGGCAGGCACAATGTGACTGATGTGATCTTTGGGTTCTGGATGGGCTACTGCCAGTATAACCTGGTGGAGATGCTGTGGCTCTCACCTCAAACCCTGCAAGGGCTGCTGGGACAGTTAGCTTAAAGTTAAAGGGACACGGTGGGTTCTATCTTGATTGTAAGAATGTCTGCACTTGTTTTTTATTTTTATTTTAGATTAATATATAGGAGAAATTGTCTTCTGACGAGAGAGGAGAGTCCAGCTCCAACCCTTGTTTTAAGGTAGCAGTTAACCTGTCTATAATAAGTAGGACAGGATTTCAATCATAACAGACCAGAGGGGAAAAACCCGATTTGATCAGCCCATACAGTATGAAGTCAACTCGCATAGGTGTATCAGCTGTTGGGATACTGAATATGATTTAAACTACAATTATACTTTTACTAGACCTGACGTGACACCACATGTAATTTTACATCACTGAAAAATTGATAATCAATGTGAATCCTTTACTTTGGAAAGATAATTAGGCATAAACTACAGGTTATATGCTTTAATCAATTAATGTGGATGCAAACAGCTGTAAATAGGAAAAGTGAATTGAATTAATTCATATACAAGTAAATGGAAAAATCAAGATAGTTCCTCTCTGTATTTTGATTTGTCCCATTCACAAACACAAATTAAATTTCTCGTTCAGAGTGTGAAAGTTTCCAGTCACAGTTGACCAGCTGTTTACAAAGTGAGATTCGGGATCAGATTAGACATTACATTGTTTCGAGTTAACAAACCAAATCCTCATAAATATTAATTTCACCAATTATTTTGACTATATACATTTATTAATTTTTTTCAAAAGCATCTTTGTTTACACATTGGCTGATAACTAATCAGCTCTGATGGATTACATGCACTTAACTATATTGTTATCAGGTCATCAAAATCAAAGGCATTTTAAAATTCCATATATACTCATACTTAAGATTTGGAATATTAACACCAAATTGTTGTATTCATCAAAATATTTATTTACATGGTTAACACGGGAAACACAATTCAGCAAAAATTTTGGAATCATTGAGGAAAATGACCACTTCCAACATGATTTATTCAAAGTCAGACAACAACTAGATATTTAATATTGTGTAATAAGGCTGAAATCTTGGTAAACCACTGACATACTTTCAATACATGTGTTTGTATTAGGAAGGAATGCTGCAAATTAATTGGATTTACAGGGCAGTGAGACATAATGTACATTTACATCATCATTGTAAAGTAATATTTGCTAAACATAACCCGGAAAACCGAAGAAAAAGATAACCAGAGTTGGTTCACTTGATATTTAGGGAGTCATGGATATGCTGTTTTTGATACACAGAGGACTGTAAATATGTGATGCATGGATTGGTCTTTTCAGTCACTTTCCCTTGCTGATGATGTTAAACAAAAAAATAGATACGAAGGGCCAAAAATGCCCTTTACTAAATTACAAAAGCAAATTCAAAACTGTAATACTTTACACTCAAGATTGAGCTCTGATTTCATACAACTCACATGATTCTAAGTTTTTAGGTGTGAAGTGGCTGAGACATACCTAAAGCTCTGGCAAGGAAGGCATGTGTAAAATACCCAAGTACGTGCATGATGGCCCTGCCTGAAAACAAGAGCCAAGATGAGGAGCAGTTGCAGTTACTTATTAAATCTCAGTCCAAGAAAATATAATTAATATACTTCCTACACTGTGAAATCATTCCTAAAGACGCTATTATTTTACTTTTCATTTGCATGCTCCAAACACGTTTGGAAAACTAATTTCACCCTTATAGACTTGGATAGATTTGTTTACTTATGAGTAAACATTTTAATGACGCAGGTCATTTCCCTTCAGCACCATGATCGCATGCAGGGTTTTCTTTGTTGGATAAATGAGGGCGTCTTAACTGATTAATTTGGTATGCAATGCTTTGGTGTGCTGCCAGGGTTCGTGGATCAGTGGTAGTGTACAGTTTTGTGGCCTACCATATGATACAAGTAATGAAGATACAGTAGATCCATGCAGGGATGCAAAAAAGAAAAATCGGATCCCTTGATGTAGTACATTCATATTATATTTATGGCGAAGTTTCAATCTATGACATCATTTTATGAAAATGTGTTATTGTAAAAAAAAAAGAAATTGGCATAACTTCTCCTCCACTAACTGTAATGTTATATCACATATCCTGTATGACAAATACTGTTGGTTGTCTTGTGACTTTTGTTGGGAGTTTTTATAATTTCCCAAATTGCCCAATCATTTTCAGTCAAAGATTCACAAAGGCAATAATCTGTAAAGTTGAAATGTGGCCAGTCTTCCTACATTTAATATTTGATAATGACGTGACGCTTCGACCCACTGAACTGGTCCTGAATCCTCAAAGCGACCCTGTGGTTCAGCATCTACTGCACCTTGTATGAAGCAGCATGTTTGATGCTTAATCCATATCCGTGCACTAACGCACTCGCTCAGACGTTGAATACTTGGCAACGACATTACGAGTACAACTTTGTGTGACGCCAGCGGTGAATGTTTTGTAACTTAGATGTGCGTCTGACGTTAGCACTGTCACGGGGGCCGTGTCGGAGGAGGGGCGTGTGAAGAGTTGTGGTTTACTGTTTTGTACCCTTTTGACCGCATGGCTACCTGACAGTTGTGCCAAATCTGAAGAGTGGACGGTTTTTTTGGGGGTCAAATGGTGTCTTTGAGGAAGTTGTTGCAACTAACAATGAAATCATCTTTTCATCTTTTTTTGTTCAGTTTAAGCTCCGTAGAAATTGCAGGACATGTTAAATCTTTATTTTATTGTGGGACAAGTATCATATAAAGGAACTGTTGAACATAAGTAATCATAATTCTGCTTCATTTTTTTGCATTTTTCATAAGGGTAAGTGGTACTGGTACTAGAGAGTTTTGCGTGTGTGTGTGTGTGTGTGTGTGTGTGTTTGTTTGTGTTTGTGTTTGTGGCTGGACCAATCAGTCAGTAGAGAGCAGATTATTGAATTAGTTGCACAACATTTTGATCACTTCATGCACAAACACACCAAAGCACTGCCAGAAACCAGAAGGTGCATCTTAATTTCTGTGTTTGTTGGCCTGTTTTAACTTGTCCAATTACCATGTATGTGAAGATTTGGTTTCTGCGGAAATGTATTTCATCTATTTAGGATTATTTTGTACAGGTGGTTTTGAGTGTGTATCTTTTACAAATACTTTAATTCACTTTTTGGGAGATTTTTGACTGAGACATTTGATGCGGCCTCTGCTCATTGGTCTAAACCCGATCCAGATATCTGGTCTAAATTAAAGTCATTTAATAGACTGTTTGAATCATCACCTGTTTCATTGACCTTATGTATATTGAGCCCTCTTTCTGCAATAACTGACCAATCATCCTCCCAGTGCAAGTGCGCGAGTTGGCAGCTTTCAGGCTTCTCGTTCCATTACCCCTCTTTGGCAAATCTATATATGCTGCACAGTGAATTTTGTGACCAAATGATTTCCATGATTTTTTTGTGTGTGTTAAAAAGAAGTATAAATTTAGGGGGGGGGAATGTATCATAAAGATTACAGGCACTGTTGTACTGTACATATGTGTAATGGATAGATTTTGCACATTACATGTCACTTGTTTACTCCCAGATTGGGAACACCTCCATCAAGAAAATGCATTTTGTTTGTTTATCCAGCTCTCAAACATTGTCAGCAGTTGTCACATCTTGTATATTGTCAAACATGAAGCAGGTTTCAGTATCTGTCACTCAATTCAGTTTTGCCTGCTAAATACTCTATACTATATTGTATGCCAATTGCATAGACCTTATTCTTATGTAACTTAATGTATATAAGTCGGTATGGTTATGTGATGACATTATGTTCAATGGATGTGAATTTGCTGTTAACTATATACCTTGGGGCTTATTCCCAAATAATTTGATTGTAGTGATTTGTAATTAAATGGGGAACACATCTGAAAAGGTCTCATGTCATGTTTAATAGATGATGGATAAATTGATTGCTGGAGGGTTGTGCTGTTGTTACTCAGTCACTCATCAGCACTCCTTCACCCATTTTGATTAACTCAAAAGGACACAAGCTGAACTTTAGTCAAAGTTAAATCCATCAGATCAAAGTAAACATGCCTTAACTTTAAAGCTGCCTTTTCTTTGGTCAGGATTAGGAAAACGTGTGCATTCATTTACCCTCTCTGCATAAAAGTCTATGCTCAGGTGATGTTTGTCCCACTTCACAGGCACACAAAATCAACACGCAAGGATCAAGGTAAGAAGGACAGGATACACTTGAGTTTTTGATATATTCTACTACAGAGGACTCCTACACCTCCTACTCCTACATTTTTATTTCAAATGTAGATTTGCTCAAATTAATTATACTTTATCTATTTTTGTAATTATTTAAATGTTGTCTAAGTATTAAATTGTTGTGGTTTCAGCAACTTATTCTATTCTTATTTTGCAATAAGTTGTACATACAGTCATAACCAGTTTGTAGATGTTTTTCTGGCAGTGGCAGCAGCTGAACACGCAGTTATGATTTGCTTTAAACATGTAGCCTCTTGCAGTATTTTAATCAAAGTTTCAGCAAAGTTAAAGACTTTTGTTGAGTTAAGACTCAACTGCTAACAGTTAACTATATCTAAATGTTATCAGAGTCAGTTAAAGCAGAGTAATGCCAGGTGGTTGAGGATTTTTTTTTTTTTAGCAACTAACATGATAAATACATGTGTGCATTTTTGTTACTTTTCTAATTCAGTGAAGTAAAACTTATAATGATGAAAACAATAATAATGATAATGGAAAATTTGATCAATGTCTTAGCATGCTAGTATGCTAATCACGTCAGCCTACATTTCACTGTGGTAACAGCCCATATTAATTTTTAGCCAAGAAATAAAGTTAAAACTCTCTCTGTATGATGATGATGCAGTAAGAGTTGTTTGTATGCACACAGAGAGGACAAAAAAACTTTGTGAAGACTTTCCTCCTGCTGCAGCTTCATTCTGAAAAGTTGTATGGAATGATTGGAATCAACCAGAATTGGTTATAAATCAGATTTTGACTGACAGTCTGAACATAACCAAAGACACATAAGGGAACATATATTGTGGCTTGGCTACACCAAATAAAACACAAGATGCAAACTAGATGGACACCAACTCCAAGTAAGCACGAGGCAAAACTAACTAAATCGAAATTCCCTCCCCCCCCCATGACATGGCAGCACATGCTTTGGCGTGATGAGCTGGCTCCGGGCTTTAAGAGTCCTCAGCCTTTGGCCACACCTTTTTGCTCCACCAGGATGGGACCTCCACCTACAACTCTGATAACTCAAAGACAAAGAAACAAGTAACTAATATTAGCTACACAAAATTTAGCATGTAACCCTAATCAAAAATGTCAACATGCATGCATTTCATATGGAACCACTTAAGGTTAGAAGAAAATGTATTCTAAACCGAACAAACTGTGATGTTTAAATGTTTTGGTGTAGTTTACTACAAGTTTACTGAATGAACCTGCATAGACAGCAAACTAATGAAGTGAGAAGTTGTGGATTAGGATAGTACTACCATGGGTGGCTGTGCCACTCACAGAGAGCTGTAACACAGCTGAGCTTCTCTTCTTCTTTTAGTTAAGTTTCAATAAAGCATTTTGACTGAGCTGACAATTAGACATGTTTATCCCTTGAGCTTAAATCATGTTTTTTCAGTCGTATTCTCTACTTTTTCCTTGTTTGTTTTTTTACATTAAGTTCTTGAAACATGTCTTTAATACAGTGAAATTTCCAGCCCCGTTAAGATGCTTTTAATTAGAGCAAGATGATGCAGAACAGAACAGGACTTAAAGTTCCAGATTTTATTTACACAGTTCAGTCTGGTAAAAGTTGTCATTTCAATTAAATTTTTCCTTTGTTGTGTTGCAGCTTCATCATGGTGAACACAGTAGCAGTGATCGGGGCGGGCCCCTGTGGTCTGACCAGCATGAAAGCTTGTCTGGATGAGGGCATGGTGCCAACCTGCTTTGAAAGCAGCGATGACTTGGGTGGACTTTGGAAGTTCAAGGCAAGTCACCATTTAAGAAAATGAAATAAAATAGTGTTTATGCGCCAGGTCATTCATGTGAAATTGAAGGAGAAAGATTGAGTTCCCACAAATGTGATTATTTGTGTTCTTTGTTTGTTTTCTGTTGTTTCAAACTGTTTCTCTGCAGGAAGTGTCAGACCCCAACAGAGCCAGCATCTACCGCTCCCTCACAATCAATATCTCCAAAGAGATGATGTGCTACAGTGACTTCCCCATCCCTGCTGATTACCCCAACTACATGCACCACTCTAAAATCCTGAAATACTTCAAGATGTATGCAGAACACTTCAAACTACTGCAACACATTCGCTTCCAGGTAAAGAAAAGCAGTGAGGAGCATGTGATTTTCACTGCGGTTTGATAAATATCTGGACATTATTTTACTTATATGCATTTTTGTTATATTTTAGACCACAGTGAAGAGTGTCAAGCAGAGACCAGACTTTTCTCGCACTGGTCAGTGGGAAGTGGTGACTGAGAACAGAGACGGACAGGAGGAGAGGCATATCTTTGATGCAGTTATCTGCTGCTCCGGTCACTACACCTACCCTAACCTGCCACTCAAAGATTTCCCAGGTAAGAGCGTGTTTTACAAACATCTTGCTCAAAATTGCCATTAAAGGAAGGGACAACACAATATACGACAACACAATTCTGTTGTGCTGCAGGACTTGAGACATTTGAAGGAAAGTACTTCCACAGCTGGGACTTCAAGGGCCCTGAAGACATGTATGGGAAAAGAGTGGTGGTCATTGGCATCGGTAACTCTGGAGGTGACATCGCTGTGGAGAGCAGCAGAGTTGCAGAGCAGGTTGGCAAGTCTCTCTGGTTGCCCCTGCCTTCTTTTGATGTGTTACACTCCTTTGGGATTTTAATGCATTCTGTCTCTCTCGTTCTGCAGGTGTATATGAGCACTCGCCGTGGAGCCTGGGTTATCCGTCAAGTTTCTGACAACGGCCTGCCGGTGGACATGAAGTACAACACACGTTTTGTCCACATCCTGTTCCAGCTGCTGCCGATTAACGTCCTCAACTGGATTGGTGAGAAGAAGGTCAACGCCATGTATGACCACACTATGTATGCCCTGAAACCCAATCACAGGTAAGTGCTGTGAGGACCAAGTGTATAAGTACTTATAATGAAGAAAATTATTATAGTGTTGGAGGATGAGTGACTCTCCCTCTTTCATTGGCATCAGAAAATCACATTCTCTCTCCTGCTTCCTCAACAGGCTCTTCAGTCAGGTTCCAGTGATCAACGATGACCTGCCGTTAAAGATTCTGTCTGGATCGGTCATCATCAAACCAAACGTGAAGGAAATCCGTGGCTCTACTGTGGTGTTTGATGACGGCAGCCTTGTGGAAAAGGTCACAACTGTGTTTTTCAGCATATCCCCGAAAGTCTTTAACTTGCAGCACAATTTAATCCCACATCTCTTCCTTGTCACAGGTGAATACTATTGTATTTGCCACAGGATACAACTACGATTTCCCCTACTTGCCGAATGGTGCTATGTACAAGTCTGGGCACCGTGTAGGTCTGTACAAGCACGTATTTCCTCCAAACCAGGAGCATCCCTCTCTGGCTGTCGTGGGTTTCATTCATGCCCTTGGAGCCATTATGCCTCAGGCTGAAATGCAGGCCCGCTGGGTCACACGTGTCTTCAAAGGTAAAGCTGTAAGGTCGAGTTATCACCTGCCATTAGTATACATAAGTCTCAAGCCACAGGTCAATCAATTTACCTTTGTCTGTCTGTTGTTTTTTGCTACTCAGGACTTAAAAAGCTGCCTTCCAACCAGAACATGATCAACGCTGTTGAAAAGGACACCAAGGACATTGAGAAAAAGTAAATATTATTTTGCCTGATTATAAGTTGCAACTTTTGATTCAACATAGTTTTGTTTTTTATTTATCCCAGTGGAACGTGTGTATTTTCACTATGTAAAGGTGTTCTGAGTAACATGTCAGCAAACAGTTTCTATTCTACACATTCAGCAAATACATAAAAACGCTGGCTTAAATTTTGTCCTCATTCATGCAATTTTACAAATACATATTCATTGTTTCACTCTTCTTTTATCTCTGTTTTGGTCTCAACCAATCCTTGAGAGAAATATCTGGCTCCTCAGTTGTTCAATTTTCCACTATTTTCATTATTTAACTGAGTGTCCATTGTGTTTTTAAGCAGATAGACTATAGTGGGTTTAGAGGTTTTTGCCAGCAGGAATCGGTTCAGGAACATCACGGTTAGAAGTTACACACAATCCATCACCAGGACGCCCCGGTAAAAAGTCAGCCCAGAACAAAAACAACGAGCTTAAAGACACTCAAGCATTCTTTAGAGCTAAAGGGGAGCTAAAAGTTTGAGTGATAACTCTCTGTGAGTTCATAAGACAATAATTTGATATATTGTTAATAAAAATGTATTGATTTAATGTTGCAAAGCCAGTCCCTTTACTACTCTGGAAACTTTCCCAATCTCTGGAATCTAAAATCTTCAAATTAAACTATTATATTCATGTTTAGCAAACAAACCTGTCTGAGTGCAAATAAGAAATTCTGTATATATATTTAGCTTAAACTATGTCAGTGTGGAATTTGGCATTCATTTCTTATTTATCCTTTCCACAGCTACATTGTGTCAAAGTTGACACCTCTGCATGTAGACTTTGTTTCCTACATGGACGACATTGCTGGAGAGATTGGAGTGCGGCCGAGTCTCCCCTGGTTCTTCTTCACAGACTACCCACTGTTTAAGAAGGTTTTGTGGGGGCCCGTCACCGCCTACCAGTACCGGCTGAGGGGACCAGGGAAATGGGAGGGGGCACGCAGGGCAATCTTCACCCAGTTTGAACGCATGCACCAGCCCCTAAAAACCAGACAGGTCTAAAATGAATCCATCTTCTAAACTCTATAAGTCTTCTGTGTAATGCTGAACATAAAATTCCAAATTATCTTAATATGTAGTAAGTTCCTCTATCTCATCCAGGTGGTGGAGCAAGAGCCCTCAGCTGCTGGCCGCCTGGTTAAGCTGAGCCTGACTATCATGGCCGGAGGAGCTGCCGTCTACTACTTCCATACTCACAACCCAAACACCATCCCCACCCTGCTGTCCAACCTCCGTCCACAAACGCTCTAAACCTGCACGCTGCATCAGTCAAACAGTGAGAAAAGAATTCAGGAACACAAAAACCAAACATCATCCACTCTTTCTCAATCCCCTGAGAAATCTAGTTCAGTATACCCTCTGTGTTGTAATTGTGAGACTGATTGTAGGGCTCATGGTTTGAGCTTCTGATTGATGTCAGGGGTATTATTGTGTTTTTGTTTTTAGACTGTTTAAATGCTTAAACTTTTCAGAAAGTGTTTTTCCTAAAAAAATTGTTTTATATACAACTATTTTACAAAATACAATTTAAAGAAAATGTACCAAATCCTGGCTTGAATTATATATAAATTATATAACAGGACAAACAAACATGGTCAACATTTTCCTTTTCCCCCACAATACTCATTAATTTCTGTAGCTCATTTAAATTCTGAAAAAATGAACAATGAAAAAACTGTACACCATGGTTTTCGATGTCAAAATCACACTTTGTACACTTATAAATCTTCCCGATCTCCACGTCTTTACAGTACTTTCTCCTGCACTACATGTACAGTAGGTTATATTATTTCCTACGCTGGAATTTAAAGTTGGATGTTCACTCCTGTTGTAATTATATATGACCTTTATTTAACCAGGTAAAATCAATTGAGAACCAATTCTCATTTACAATGATGACCTGTCAGCACAGTCCACACAGTGACACAAACAGCACAGATACAAAACAGTATGACAAACACATGAGGAAAAGGCTAAAGACAACATGGGTAAATGAATAAACACTATGTACCAAAATAAACAATAAAATTAATAAAAAATAAATAAATAAAATGAAAAAGGCAGATTACTGGATTTTCTTTAGAAAAATGAGAGAAATAAATTAAATAGTTGCATATGAACTGGCTGGAGATAAAATAGCTGAGCCTGTGTTATTATTGTTTATTGTAATGTCTTTATTGTTATCAGATTTACTGGATTTTTAAAGGTCAAGCACATCTAGGATAAAAAGACTTATTCACATTTCCTGTATGAATAAAGCAATATATTGTACACATGATCAGAATGTCCTCTTGTGTCCAGTTTTACTGAAACTTCATAAATATTTAAAGAAAGGAAACAAATGTGTCTTTGAAAAAGAAAAGGTACCAATGATTCCTGAGCTCAAAAAGGTAATTAAAAAACTTTTAATATTGCATGACTGACACCAGAGCATTTTGGGAGAATAATGCAAGTGACAACACATGTCATAAAAAGAATCATTAACTAAGTTGATTGAGAGACTTATTGAAAATACTGCATTAGACATTTGACACTATTCAGTAAGTGAGCCCCCTGGTGCTGACATGGAGAAAGTGAGCCAACCTAAATTCTCATCCTCAGTGTGGGAATTTCTTCAGAAGAAAATATTGACGTAAGGAGCTACACGAAAGCACTTTTGACCACTGGGTTAGGTGGTTAATCTGTGCTGTTCGTGGTCAGAATGAACGTAACATTTTCAACTAAACAAAATGGTTCAGCTGGCTGTCTAAAACAAGCTTTTTAAAACCTTGAAAAAGTGAAATGACTTTAAAAATAAGTTTTGAAATCACACCAACAATTTAAATCTGAATTTAAGGCGTGTTTCAAATATGATGTGTGACATCACAATTACTAACACAAGTGTGTTGTAGAAACTTAAAAATTCAGTGGACAAACACAGATGGACATTTCTGTGTAGTTGGAGACCTCTTGTGTTCACAAAGTAAAACTTCTGAAGCTAACTAATATTTGCCAGAATTCCTGATTTTTTTTTTTAATGAGGGATTAGATATAGATGTAAGAATATCTGAAAAGATAAATTTGTCTTGAAGACAAACTTCTACATTAGTTCAAATTAAATGCACAGCCCATAGCAGAAAATAAAAATGTAAAAAACAGAACAAATTATATATGATACATTCCAGTTTGTTAGAAATGTAAAACAATACTATTGGTCAGTTTGTTTCTAAATATACTTTTAGATTATTTTAGATTGTTTTGAAAATGATCCATTTATCATTGGATATTGTAAGACAGTTGTCTTTAGGCCTTTTATAATATTGTAACAATATTTAGTCAATGACACATCTATCTTATTAAATGAAGAAATATTATATATGTATACACCCACCACAGACTGTATATATAGATACACACACGCACACTTGTCTGAAGCACTTTGCAAAAAGTGCCCTAGAAATCTAGAAATAGAGATTACAATTTCAGCGTTGAATGTGCATTATATTTCATTGATAGTAATAATTATAATTACAATTGTAATAATTACATTGTATATAATATATATAGATATATATACTGTACTGTATATACTGTGCATTTTATATTTTATATTTTTACTGCTATTTTATTGGTTTCTATTATTCTATTATTATCTATTGCTTCCTGTATGCTGCTGTAGCGAAAAAAATGTCCCCTCTGGGATTAATAAAGTAATTTACCTACCTACCTACCTACATAATTAGTCTGGAACTTGCATAGGCTGAATAAATGTGAGAGGTACATTCCTTTAAATGACTCAGCATTTATTGGGAATATGTTTTTCTGGAGATGCATTTGTGGTTATTGAGTAAAAAATGAGTAAAAACTGAATGGAGTTCTGCGAGAGAGAGAGAGAGAGAGAGAGCTGCTTCAACCGCACATGCGCACTGTTGATCCCGTCGATTTGAACAACTTCCTGGTCCGGGAAAAAAAAAAAAAAAAAAAAATCTGACATTATCGCGATAGACGGGCTGTTTCGTGCAGCTCAGCGGCACGTCGGCCCGACGCTTTAATACGAAACTATAAGTTATTGAGCCAAAACAAAAACAAAAATAGAAAAACGTCGGCAGACCATTTCGGAAATATTTACAGCTCCCCTCACAGCTTCGGTCTGAGACATGTGAGGGAGACTCTTAACATGTGGTAAGTTTTGAGAAGCCGTAAAATGCTCGCTGGCTTTAGCATCGTTAGCTCGCTAATCCATCAACACCCAGACTTGTGACAGCTGACCAGCTACGGTTAGCATTAGCACGTTAGCTGGCAGGTTAGTGAACGAATATAGTTGAACCTTTTATTCAACGCGGACGACTTGTTTGAAGGGTTTTTTATTTGCGCTGCGAGACGAGTTTTCAGATGACGATCGGACGAACCTCCCGAGAATGAAACTACTGGTTTCCGGTCGCTACCTTAGGACACACAGGTGCGATTGTGTGCGCTGAGTGACTGATGCTGATCGCTAGCCCGGGAGCTAGCTGCGGTATGTCGTCGTCGCTCGGTGCGACAGTATGTCTAAACAAACAAACAACAACAACAACAACAACAGACTGACACGGGACCGAGTTAGTTTGCGCCCGCGTGCTAATGGGATTGAAGGCGCGTTGCACTGACGTGTTTTCTTGGTGCTGCTCGCGTTATATATATATACATATATATATGTATATATATATATCCGTGTGTGTGTGTGTGGCACGTTTTGTGTTTTTTTGCCTTGTTGGATAAATTGAGTTCCTTTTTGAGGACTCGGACTGACATGCCTCACAAAGACTCTACAATTGATGGGTACGTTGAGATTACTGCTGACACGCATGGTGTGTGTGTGTGTGTGTGTGGCAGACATTTGACAGGCCGACAGTCCTAATCGGATTATCGCAAGAGTTCTCCAGACATGTTAAGTTTTGGCCTCCTTTTGTGTTTCTTATCTCTGCGTCTTCAGGGGATGAAACGAGATCGGTGGTTTCGGCATTTGCAGCTTTGGGCTCTTTGACTCTCTGTGTTGGCTCAGGATGGCGCAGGGAGGCTCTCAACTCGACTACCACATCCTGCAGGACCTCAAGCTGCGTTTCCCAGAGATCCCAGAGGGAGTAGTGTCACAGTGCCTTCTGCAGGTATACACACATGCAATGCAGTTGCATCCCTGCATCTGCTCAGCTGTCGGTAAATTGTGTGATTTTTTTTTTTTCCCCACTTGGGTAGAAGCGTGTTATATTTTTATTTCAGGATATCATGCTGTGTCTGCACTGCTATTTATTTATTTATGTTTTACCAACCTTTAGTAATATTCCATATGATGGGATAGCAAGGTATCAAGAGCAGCTCTTAAACTCTGATAAGAGCACTGATGAGGATACTTATAGACTGTTTTCTCTTGCTCTCTCAGAACAACAATAACCTGGATCTCTGCTGCCACCTGCTGGCTCAGGAGAGTAACAGATACCTGTATGGAGAGTTCCATCACAGTCCAGAGGAGGGGCGACTGGGCCGAACCAACATGCTACACATTAACCTTGGCTACCCAGGCTCTGATGCAAGCAAATCAAATGGAGGAGCGGCAGGAGTCGGACGCTCCCTAGTGCACAGCACCAGTGACAGTCACATCGAACCCCAGCGGGCCAGCTACCCTGAGCCGCTGTCAGCTCCCGCCACCATGGCCCCCTCCCCTGGATACAATCCTTTCTTTATCAACGATCAGAGTCGCTCGGCTAGCACTCCCACTCCTCCACCCGCAATGCAGGGCATGTCTCCCACATACTCTCCCATTCCACGTTACGCTATGAACCCTATAACAGTCACTCTTTCGCAAAGTATACCCAACGTCCCACAGGCTCTGCAGATCCCTCCAGGGCACTATCCTAACAACACCAACACCACCATGTACGCTCGACCCTCACCCTCTCAGAGCCCACAGCCAGCACCCTGGTCCTCCTCAGGGGCGCCTGTCTACCAGCATCAGCAGTCCCCCTACAGTACTCCCACATATGGCTCGCCTTACAGCTCCCCGCAGCATCAGGTCCAGCCACAACCCCAACCGCAGCCGCAACCCCAGCACCAGCAATATGTCTTCCTCCCTATTAGCACGCCAACCATTCCCAGCATGTCCTACCATCACCAGCAACAACCTCAGCAGCAGCCAGCTGTTTACAGGCCCTATCACCCAAAAAGTGCCCTTAAGGGCCAGATAGAGATTACCTTCGAGGGTCCACGCCCTCGCAGCAACTCACCTGTTCACACCGCACACCCCCAAGGACCCCTTTATATGGCCACCAGCCCTTCACCCAGCTCCCCTTCGAGGGGCATCACAATGAGTGGACCTACAGGACCGGCAGCGTTCCACCCGGGGATGTACCTGCAGCATCAGGGCCCTGCAAGGCCTCGGCCTGCCTCTTCCCCTCAACCTGGTCAGTCTGCCTATACTTTCCATATCAAAATGTCCCCAGCAGGCCAGGCTCAGAGGCCGCTAAACTCATCTCCTGTGGCTGAGGCTGAGTCTCTTCTCCACATAGTAGACCAAGGGGAGCACAATGCCGCTCCTGCACCCATCCTGCCCATCTCCGCTTTACCAGGGAATGTCGCCAGTCAGTTTCAGCAAATGCCCCGACGTTCAAGCTCCGGCTCTGATGACTATGCCTACACACAAGGTAAGGGTCCTTATTTTTCTCCATCTATCACTTTGCATGTGTGATACTGTGTTACAAGTGTTTATTCAGTTGGAGTTGATATTGAAAGATCTGGGTTGTGCTGTCTAAAATAAAGACTAGAGCTACCTATTATCCTCAGAATAGCAGACTTCTAGTTAAAAGACATTTGCAACTGTCCCCCCCCCCCCCCCCCCCCGTCAGATAAATTTGATCGTTTGTTTGACTACTTTGCCTTCATTTGTTCTCTTATTTATGTTGTCAACACACCGTTAAACCGGTGATTGTCTGCCTTTTTTGAAAGTCGACGCACTGCGAGGTTGTCATTTATTTAATGATCTGTCTGCGTTGCTTTATTTTTAGTGTCTGTGTTGTTAGTTTGTTCCACCCCACCCCCTCCCGTACCATAATGTCATTTCTGAGCTTGTATTTTGGTATGGAGTAGCAACAGAGCACTGAACTGAGAAATGGTTTTTAATTGTGTGCTTACTTTTTTGATTGCTGCATTTGAAACCTTTTTTATTCAATGTGTTTCCTTCCAGCTCTCCTGCTCCACCAGCGGGCGAGGATGGAGCGTCTAATGAAGGAGCTGCTGATGGAGAAGCAGAAACTAGAACAGCTAAAGGCCGATGTTAACAACATGGAATATGACGCACTTCAAAGACGCTTTCGACGAGTCAACTCCACCAGTCTTATACCCAGAGTAAGGACTGAACATTTGCTCAGACTCACACACACCTACTCCTTTGAAAAAGGTACACACACACACAGAAGCTGTGGAGTTATCAGCTAAGAATATTTCAGTCGCAGCAGCGCAATAGGCTTTAGTTAGGTACATTGTAAATGACACTGGCTTGAACTAGGCTTTGGACTTTTGCCATATCTGCTGCTCCAGAAGTAGAAACGAAATTCAATTTATCGTATCAATTATCACACGTGATCTTTTCAAATGTTATTTTACCAGTAAGAGATTTAAAAGTCTGTCTCATCTAACGTTTGTGTGTTTGCACTCGCTGCAGCCCGAAGAGATGACCCGGCTGCGGAGTCTGAACAGACAGCTTCAGATTGATATTGACTGTACACTGAAGGAGACGGATCTACTGCGGTCTAGAGGTACACGCGCATCACTCGCACACACATAAATGCACATTCCTGCACAGACCTTTGAAGTGTGTCTCTGATTCATTTGAAAGCATTGATCTTGAAAGAGCCGAGCCCCGAAGCAGACAGAGTTGGGTCCAAAATGATGGATGAGAAACCCACACAGTGCATACAGATGCAGCCTTCTAACATGACCCAGCCCGGTCGACGCTTGACCCTCTTTGGGGTCCATGCACAGTGTTTGGCTGGTGCCTGGATCTTTCTTGATTATGTAATCGATTAAAAACTTTCACCCTAACCACAATGTGTGGAAATTAGTTACAATCCTTTCTCTGTTTGCCAGGAGTGGTGATGTTGGAAGCTGCAACTGTGTGTCTGGCAGCAGGCTCCAGACTGTGACCAGTTTACTTGCAATCGGCGCAGTGACACTAAACATTTGGGCGTAGATCTTCCTGGAAAATAAATCCTCTGAAAAGTCACAGTGTTCTTGCAGACCGTAGCAGAGTTTCCGCCACGACTCATTTGTATTTTGCTGTGTTTATCTGACGCTCCACCTTTACCAGCCTTGCTGGATGTGCTGCAGAGATCATCCACACAGCTTGATGCTGCCACATCATACTTCTTGGTACAGATAGTACAGTGCCTTGCAAAAGTATTGACCCCCCCCCCCCCCCCCACTTGGCGTATTTCTTTTTTTGTTGCCTTACAACCTGGAAGTAAAATTGATTTTTTTTTTTTTTTTTTTTTTTTGGGGGGGGGGGGGGGGGGGGGTTTGTATCATTTGATTTACATAACATGCCTACCACTTTGAAGATGCAAAATATGTTTTATTGTGAAACAAACAAGAAATAAGACAAAAAAACAGAAAACTTGAGCGTGCATAACTATTCACCCTCCCAAAGTCAATACTTTGTAGAGCCCCCTTTTGCAGCAATTACAGCTGCAAGTCTCTTGGGGTATGTATGTATGTATAAGCTTGGCACATCTAGCCACTGGGATTTTTGCCCATTCTTCAAGGCAAAACTGCTCCAGCTCCTTCAAGTTGGATGGGTTCCGCTGGTGTACAGCAATCTTTAAGTCATACCACAGATTCTCAATTGGATTGAGGTCTGGGCTTTGACTAGGCCATTCCAAGACATTTAAATGTTTCCCCTTAAACCACTCGAGTGTTGCTTTAGCAGTATGCTTAGGGTCATTGTCCTGCTGGAAGGTGAACCTCCGTCCCAGTCTCAAATCTCTGGAAGACTGAAACGGGTTTCCCTCAAGAATTTCCCTGTATTTAGCGCCATCCATCATTCCTTCAATTCTGACCAGTTTCCCAGTCCCTGCCGATGAAAAACATCCCTACAGCACGATGCTGCCACCACCATGCTTCACTGTGGGGATGGTGTTCTCGGGGTGATGAGAGGTGTTGGGTTTGCGCCAGACATAGCGTTTTCCTTGATGGCCAAAAAGCTCAATTTTAGTCTCATCTGACCAGAGTACCTTCTTCCATATGTTTGGGGAGTCTCCCACATGCCTTTTGGCGAACACCAAACGTGTTTGCTTATTTTTTTCTTTAAGCAATGGCTTTTTTCTGGCCACTCTTCCATAAAGCCCAGCTCTGTGGAGTGTACAGCTTAAAGTGGTCCTATGGACAGAAACTCCAATCTCCGCTGTGGAGCTTTGCAGCTCCTTCAGGGTTATCTTTGGTCTCTTTGTTGCCTCTCTGGTTAATGCCCTCCTTGCCTGGTCTGTGAGTTTTGGTGGGCGGCCCTCTCTTGCCAGGTTTGTTGTGGTGCCATATTCTTTCCATTTTTTAATAATGGCTTTAATGGTGCTCCGTGGGATATTCAAAGTTTTGGATATTTTTTTATAACCCAACCCTGATCTGTACTTCTCCACAACTTTGTCCCTGACCTGTTTGGAGAGCTCCTTGGTCTTCATGGTGCCGCTTGCTTGGTGGTGCCCCTTGCTTAGTGGTGTTGTAGACTCTGGGGCCTTTCAGAACAGGTGTATATATATACTGAGATCATGTGACACTTAGATTGCACACAGGTGGACTTTATTTAACTAATTACGTGACTTCTGAAGGTAATTGGTTGCACCAGATCTTATTTAGAGGCTTAATAGCAAAGGGGGTGAATACATATGCACGCACCACTTTTCCGTTATTTATTTTTTAGAATTTTTTTGAAACAAGTTATTTTTTTCATTTCACTTCACCAATTTGGACTATTTTGTGTATGTCCATTACATGAAATCCAAATAAAGATCAATTTTAATTCCAAGTTGTAAGGCAACAAAATAGGAAAAACGCCAAGGGGGGGGTCAATACTTTTGCAAGGCACTGTAAGTGTTTGTTAACGTGAAATGTTTGGACTACGCTAAACATTATGTCAAGCAAAAGGCACAGAGCTAAATTTTGGCCTCATGAGATCATTCTTCTTTGATTGAGCTGGGGTAATGTGTCCTCTCAGAGCCTTTAAACGCTGTCTTTTCTCACCAGTGTCTTTCTCACACACATCAAGAAACGAATCTAAATTTGTCACGTTACCAGGAATTTGGTAGCTGGTAACAATACCATTAAAATTCCATGATTCTCAATACTAAAATTGACACCCTCCATCGTCTATACCCGCTTTGTCCTGTAGAGGATCACAGGCGTCTAGGGCCTGTCCCAGCTGACACATCCGGGACAGGGCTCCAGTCCATCACAGGGTCAATGCAGAAAGACAGGCGATCATTCACGCTCACATTCACACCTACAGCCAATTTAAAATCACCAATCAACCTCACATGCATGTCTTCGAAAGCCGGAGCAACCAGAGAAAACCAATCACATCCTCGTATTTCAACTTAGGTTTAAACAAAAAGCTTTTGCTCTGTAGGTGCATTGTATATTCACTTTGCCAAATTTAAAATGTTAATGCATGCAAGGCCATGTCTTTTTTTGGGACATCATTAGTTATGCAGGTGTGCAGAAGTATTTATTTATCTTCCTGTTGTTAACATACAAATATTCTTTTAACGTTTTATGCTTCATTATTTTTTTCATAAGTATTTGGGGCTGTGACCTGAACAGGATAAAATAGTGAAACGGTTAGAAGTTAAAATGTTTTGAGTGTGCTGGTGTAAATGCATAATTTGCGTGACTACCTTTTGTGTTGCTTTTGGACCTCGTCTTTCATACGCTCACAAAGATGTTGTTTGAGCTGGAAAACTTGCAGAAATTCCATCGGGTTGTAAAAATAAATCTGTAAATCAAGTAAACATCGGACTGGCCGATGGCTGCAGCTGTTAGGTCTATATTTCTTTTTGAACCTATAACTATTCTTGGCCTATTCTAAGCAGTCATGTTGATAGTTGTCAAAAGTCCGATTACAGGAGCATTCAGGATGAAATCCCTTATGTAATGTACTTAACTAAATGATGTGTTTGTCATCCACATGTCAAGATAAACCAGATTAACAAGGTCCCATCTCCTGCTAGAATTCTGTATTTGTGTGATTAGCTCGTATTTATCATCGGATCATCGATAGTTCTCGCGTCCAAAAGTAGCTTCGCTTTAAAAACAAACAAACAAAAAAAAAAAAAACAGTACAAGGCCTTGCATTAGATGGGGCTCATTACTCCAGGTACGAGTGTTAAGATGAAATACATTCCAATATAGTCAGTTTGAGTGATTGATACGTGAATTTAGGGACTTTTCAGTTGGCAAAACACTGCAAAGCAATTTAATAATTCAATTAAGACAGGATTTTACAGCTCTGGAAAACTATTACAGCAAGAATTATTTTACCCTCCCTCAGTGGGATAACCCAGTTTATGTTTCAGATTAGACTGGCAGGAGGACACGTGCGCTTGCATGTGTTTCATTGGCCAACTTTCATTAAATTGCTTAACAAAAATCAAGCCGCATTCAACGTGTTTGACAGCTGACTGCGTGTTCTTCTTTGCCAGTCGACCCTGCAGTGAATAAGGAGGCTGCATATTTTTCATGAACTGAACGCAGCCCAAGTCAGTCCAGAGTCTCAAGGCGAGCGGCAGGAAGCAGGACTGATCGGACCTCTGACCGGAATGGACACTTTTAAACAATCTAATTAAATGTCTGGATGTGATCTCTGCTTTCCCCCACAGGGAAGTTTGACCCCAAAGCAATGAACAACTTTTACGACAATATTCAGCCTGGTCCAGTAGTGCCGCCCAAGAGTGGAAAGAAAGGTGAGAGCTGTTGCAGCTTTCAGATCATGAAAGACATTTTTATAAGGATGTGTAGAGAAGAAAAGAAAGTGTGTTGTATGGGGTAACATCACACATTGATACTGTTGCCAATAAACAGACCTGAGTCACGTTGAGAGACCCCTCAGATCATCCTCTCATATTTGTCTCATTTGGCTTCCAGCACACGGAGAGAAGATTTGGTACATTTTTGTTTGAAAACCAAGACTAAAAGCTTTGGTCTGTGTTGGCCTTTGCGAATCTGTTGGCATGGAAACTAGATGAGAGACCTTGCTATTTAGTGAAGGCCCAGGACTATCAACATTTATACCTGAATGGTTAATGCTTGAATAAATGCCTCACACAAGTCTGTTAAGCGACAGCCATGGTTCAGTCCAGCACAGAGTTGACGATCTTTAAACTGTTGGTGTGTGCGCTTTGTCACGTGAATTGAGAGTACTTTTTTATTTACTCCCCATACTCTCCTTGTCAGAAGGCGAGCAGGGCTCCAAGCCGGTGCCAGGGCCCCAGAGGGACGAGGACTTTGAAGGCGCCCAATGGAACTGTGAAAGCTGCACCTTCCTTAACCATCCTGCACTCAACCGCTGTGAACAGTGCGAGATGCCACGCTACACCTGAACTTAGCACTGCGCTGTATTGCCCAACCCGGCCCCGTCCCTCGGAAGTCCTTGGCTAATGTAAGCCCCGCCCGTCCAGAACCTGCAGAATCTGGCTGTTTCTCCGACTCAAGTTTGCGTCTTTGGTAGGCAGCATTTCTGGGATGCAACGTCATCAAATCACACCGAAGGACTGATCGTGATGTCTGGAATCCTTCGATTTTCTTCCAAGGGCTGAGTTCTTCGTTCAGAGAATTATTAATGATGCTTCAGGTGTATCCTTTGCGTCCTTAAACCAACCACAATCCTATGCGCATGTCTAAAGGCCGGACCTTTTCAATGACAAAACAGCAGTAGGTGGCGATAATGTTCCGCCCGGTTGCAATTTACCATTAAAATGAAGAGAAAGATGATTTAGAAGAAGAATAATGACGCACATCTGCACACTTTCTAGACTGTTCCATTATGTTCCCTGAATGGTTGAAAGGACTCTTGCCTTGCCTTTGATGGACCTGACTTGGAAGGACACATCCTACCAAGGATGCATCTTTGAGCTTGAAGAACAGCCTCTGTTTAGAGGTCTTTCCCTGTCAATCAATAGCCCCTCCTACCTGCTGAGGAAGAGCCACTATCCCTCTCTGCCCACTTGGCCTGCTCCCATCCGCTACTCCTGTGCACTTTGACCTTTGTTTTCTTTGGAGAATGATGAATCTTTTCCAGGACATTTGGAGACTCTTCTCATAGCAAAAGTATAAAAGAGGATGCAGTGACACACTGACTCTGGCAGTGGGTGGGACAGGCTTCAGAAAGGTCAAAGTGATTTGAAGATCGAGGAGAAGGAGCTACGGTTCACCGAGCGAACATTCCATGCAGGACGAGTGACTGCCCTGTTTACACTGTGCCCATTCCCGAACTCAAAACGGAGGCACTTCCACTTTAATCCTGGACCTCTGACTTCCTCTCTGACAGTGGAACAATGAAAGCAATGGTATATATGTTCTGACTAATGCGAAATGTAGACTGTACACTGTATCTGGCTCTGTATTAGAGCTCATTTCACTGAAAGAACACTAAAGACACTTGCATATGAGTATATTCCTGGTACTTTTATGCATATTATGCCACCCTGTATTATGTGTTCAAAAGATGTGGATTTCCTGTGCAAATGCCTCAACTTGCTGTACCTAATAAAGGAGCTGATTCTATGTGACTTGACCTCGCACAGCTGCATAGTTTGTTATAATCCACAGTCCTTCCACCAAAATCAAACAAGCACACTTTGTTTTTTTCAGTACATGTTTATTATGTTGGTAATCGAACCAAGTGGGAGTCAGAAACACGGCAGCAAACAGTAGTGGCATGCACACACTCACTCTAACTAAAGTTGCACGAGGGAGTCGGAGCAGTTCATGACCACCATGACTTAGATTTAAAGGTCATCACCAGAGCAGATGAGTGCAGGTCGTCTATGCCATGGTCCTCATTGTACTACTCATGCATCGCACATTGATCTCTGGTATTCCCTAAAGTACTGCTATATATTATGAATCATAATTTAGATGTATAAAAAAAACAACAACGAAGTAAACTGCCTTTTTTAAACTAGTGAATTGTCTGCTACAGCCTCTATAAGAAAACAGATGTGTTCTTAATGGTGCCTACTCTACTGAGAGCGTTTCCTACACAGCGGGGAGATAAGGAGGCATCACATGGGAAGGTCCGTGAGCACACATGTTATGATCATGCAGATGTGCACGTGCTCAGCAGACATGGTCATATGCCATCTTCCTTCCCACTGATCTGTGTGGAATGAATAATACTTTGTTGTGCATTCTTATCAAAAAGCAGGAATAACTGGGGTTTTGTTGAAGGGATCCATGAGGGTTTTGTGTGAGGCTGTGCTAATCATGAACCAGTAAATGTTCCTTTGTATGATATCATTCAGAAGGAGCCTGTGGAATTTTTTTTACTGTCTCCAGTTGTTTCTGTGTGTTTATTAGCAGTATCTCTGACCCTTTTTAAATAAGACTTAAATAGGACAGGAGAAAATAAAGTCCTTTGGAGCTCCATGACCGCATTCACCAATCTTACACTACCAGAGGAAGAAGGCTTGGTCAAGTTCCAGATATAGTGTATGTCTGGGGAAATGTATCATGTCGCATTCCTTAGGTGTGCACTGTCTTCCTCACTTTGTCATCCTCAGGATATCACTTCAATGGGACATGTTCCTCTCTACATTTGGCCCCGGTTTACATCAGTCTTTTCCCTCTCTAGCCTGAATTAGTCCACCATTTCTTCCCGTATGGGGTCAGTGAATCCATCTGTTCCCTCCAGATTTGCTGCCCAAATGTAAGACCTACTGGAGTTACACTTAAAGGGGACACGCACATATCTGACTGGCAACATTCTCTCCCAAATAAACTTGGTTTTGGATTTCTTTTTCACTGCTGGGTTGCTTTCCAAATCTCCTGAGAGAGCCCAGGGCATCGGTCCAGTAAATGAGGATAATCTTTGAGACAATAAGGTCACAGTATCAAATGGAGGAGCTCCTCTCCAGTCCCGAAACTATCAATAAGCTTTTGTTGTTCCAATTTCTAGTCTGTGGTTGTGCACTGTGTAACAGACAGAGAATTCCTATTGCTATGTTGACAACGGGTGAAACAGATAGTCCTGCGTTCCTCCTCTTGTCTCGCATATTCTTAGTAGTAGTCTTCATAGTTCTTGGGGTTGAGGCAGTAGAGGATGGCGCCTCCAAAAGAGAAGATGGTGGATCCCCAGGCCAGGCCGTAGCCCCAGTTGAACTCATGGTACACCCTCAGACTGATTGTTTCTATGAACTTGATGGGGAACAGGACCAAGCTGCACACCTGAAGAACCACTGCAAGTGAAAAAGGAAAAGAGAAAATGTGGTGAATGTAAAAAAAAAAAAAAAAAAACTTCATCCAAGCCTGATGGATTTGCCTTGAAAATGTTTTCTTTTTAAGCTGGTCGGCTATTGTTTTTGTATTTTTTTTTAAATGATCTGTCAGCTCTTTCTTTTTGCTTCCAACAACACGGAACCTCTTTATGTACCTGCGGAGAACAGCATGACAGCCACGGGCTTGTAGCAGCGACTCCTGGAGCCGAAGCAGAGGGAGATCAGCGCCACCAGGAAGGAGAGCAGCGTGAGGACTGCTCCCCCCAGCAGCAGGGCCAGCGTGGCGATCTGCCAGTCTGAGACAAACACATACACAGGGACAGAAAGGAGGGGAGGAAAGCCATGAAAATCACACTGAGACAGAGAGTGACATAGGTGGCTAAAAAGAGGTTACTCTGGAGAGCCGTGTTGACAGGAGGGGAGGGATAACAGGAAGAAGGGAGAGGCAGCAGTCCACATCGGTTAGACACAGTAACACTGCAATCTCACATAAGAGAAGAATTATTTCACCCACTAAAGTTTGTGGTGAATTACCGCAGTGTAAATACAAACTATTTGTGATTTCGAGGCTGAGACACCTCGTCTATTATTCTGAGAAACTGAAGGTGGCTCCAAATGTTTTGATGTGAGCCAATGGGACTCCACAGCCATTGGCTGATGAAGAATGTGAACCATGCAGCGAATAACCCCTCGAACCAACACAACACTTTCTGCCTGACAAGAGGCCACGCACAGATTTCAGCGGTTCAGTAATGGATCCCGATGCAGCAGAACGGCTGAGAGGGATTCTGTGAGGTGACTCAGATAATGAGAATCCCTCCCTCTCGGTGGATGCCAGCTCAGCAGCATTCTCAGCATTTCATTCACATATACTCCAAAAACACTCAACTGGAAATAAATGCTGTCTCAATCCTCCTTTCTACGCTTGTTAAAGTTCCAAAGTGGAACCAGAGCGGGAACAAAAAGGGAGAGAAAAACATTATTTTAGAGTTTTTGTTTGTTTTGTGCACAAAAAAAAGCCAACCTCTTAAGCAGAGGAATGTGTTTGAAAAAAGTGTTTTTCGAGTTTTAATTAGCCATGGACAGTAATTGAGGATTGTTGAGAGACACAATATATATGTTTTATTTAGAGATTAAGGGTCTGTGTATTCACGGAAACAGGAGATCTGTCCGTAAACAAGTAGAGGATATTTTGATTAAGCATTTGATCACACAGGAGGAAATAATTTAAAGTACAGTGGGTGGGAACCAAAATAGCAAACATCAAAGCATAAAGGGGATTGGGCTCTGTATATGTGCTTCAATATAACAGTGGGTGGAAAGTTCACATTGACACCCTTTAGTTTGAACGTTTTCTTTTTTTGTTTACTAAATACATTACATTTTGTCTATTATGTTGCCCATGAAGGGAAAAAAAAAAAAAAAAAAAAAAAGGATTAAGTATTGCCAAGAATATTTCCTCTCTATTGAGGCAGAAAATCATTAAAATGTTCACCAGCGGGGAGAAAGTGACGGAACATAAGCTGCTTAAAATACAGTTCCCACTCTTGTTGGAGGGAAACTTTATTCCAGTGGCCAAGCAGCTCAAATATAAACAAACATCAACCACTTTTGACCAAATATGGTTCAGGATTTGGAGTTTGTCACCACAGGATGTTGGAAAGGGCCCACAATAAGCAAAGCACCCGTTCTCTCCAGCCTCCAGCTTGCACAACACCAGGCCCCCTCAAAGAATGACCCCACGACATGCCCTGTCACTGCATCGCTAGTTGCCGCTCAGCTTAAGGTGTACAGTGAGTTGACCTGCAGTTGTCAAAGCCCCTCGTCTCTGAGATATCTTCTCTGGGTCAGTTTGGTGCCTTCAGCCCAGCCTGTCTGGAACTGAGAGCTTTATCAGTGCGCCCAGGAAACAGCAGGATGCAGCGAGTCATCTCATCTCAGATTTGGAACAGACTCTGTACGCTGTGCAAGAAACACAGCCAGAGTTGGAGTGCTTAAAGGCTTCGATGAGCAGGAGGCGCCAAACTATTAATCTGAGCCCCGCACGATGACAGATGGAAAAGGAGATACAGTACACAAGATCTCCAATCTGAGCATTAATTACAGTCCCCTGTGTGCATGTCGGAGACTGCTGAAGTGTTAATCGGAAAAAAAAAATCCTTCAAGGCCCCAATTCAGGTTCTTTGTCTGAGACAATGGCGGAAGATCTGTGTCACAGAAGTGCCCCAGGTGTCTCTCTCGCTGTCACACACACTCAGCCTCTCTCTCGGGGCAGCAGGATGGAGAAGTGTTTAAAGCAGAGTGATCTTCAATTAGAGGTCCGTAGTTCGAGCCCTGGGTGTCTTTGAGCAAGGCGAGTGAACTACGACCACCTCAATGTGGCAAACACTGACCTCCCTCAAAGAGAAAACAAGCACCCAAAAATGGGATTGATAACGTATTACATTATTAATATGCTTTGGCGTCAGCACATCTGACTGAGTCTGACTCGCTCACACACTGGCTCCACATTCGTCCCCTCATCTCACACCACCCTGGCATCAACACACACTGCTCTTGCATTACCGTTCCACATTCCTAGCCCTGTGTCAAGTCTGTACCTTTTATACTTGACCTCCGTGCGTGTGAGAGAGAGAGGGAAAGAGAGAGAGGGATACCATATGTGTCTGTATATTTTAAACACTTGAGCGTACATCATGTCTACTCTCTAACTCACGCTACACACTTTTGTGGTTTCCAGGACAAACACACACACACACGGGCCTCGCGGAACAAGCTCAAAACATCTGAGTGGCCAGCTGCTGTTTCAAACTAACAGGATTTATTTAATGCCCAGAGCATGACACTGAGGAAATATTGTTGGGTTGAAGAGGAGGAGGATGGGGAGGAGGAGGGAGGGGGGACTGATTACTGGGATTCAAATCAATAAGCCTAGCCAAGCACAAGCCTGAGGAAATGGGAAGTTCGCTGTGTGCATTTACTGTGGTATGCTACTGCTGCTGCTGCTGAGAGCTGACATGGAGACTGCATGTCTTTATAAGGTACCAAAGTGCACTTTGTCTGCACTGACAGAAGAGAAACGGGGCCAGCGTGACCCACAGTTACTCACCTCAGACAGAAAAACAACATTTTGTCAGACTAACAAAAACACAATTCACCACTCAGCACGCAGGAGGAGGTCAGAGGCAGCAAACAAATTACTGCAGAATCAGTCAGTGCTTGCTTTCAGATAAAAGAAGAATATTTTTATATCCCTACATTTTTCGCTCGTCAAACACAGGGCGAAAGGCTTTTCTTAAACAGTAGTTTTGTCTGAAGGGGATTTTACCTGATCACAAATGCTGTTCTTCACCGACGTCACGCTACGTGCTTGCACACTCAGGGACACGGTGGGGCGCAGTGGGATAAACATACTTAAGCTCTGCCCACATTTACATTCAGAGGATCTGCATTTAGATCATATACAGGCTGATAAAATTCCTGCTCAGATAATTTCACACCATATTAACTGCTAAACATTTCAGTAGAGATTGTAAATTACCATGTGTGCACACAAAATACCACCTACAAACAAAAATATAAAAGCCCTAAGGATGGTGTGATTCTATAAATTATTGTTTTCAGATATATTTTTCAATTCTTTGATTACATGGTAACATGATTCTTTCATTTTGTGCATAAAAATACGCAATCTGGGGCCTAAAAGAGTTGAATCACTGCAATAAAAATGAACTGTGTTAAGGGCTATATTATGTTGTCAGATTATTTTTCTTCGCGATAATCATGATTGTTTTTGTCAGCACTGTTTGCAGCTATAGAATCAATTCTTTCAAAGTTCAGGCAGCCATGTAAATATGAAATGCTTCCAGGAAAAAGCAAGATGAGGGAACTCCATAAAGAAGTTTCCCTGATAGAGAAAAATCAGCATTTCTGTAGTGCTTCACTTGTTTCCCTGGTTACTAATCTCCAGGCATCTGGATCTCTGGGGAGTTCTCTGCTCTGAGTTGCCCTTGCTCCTTGGCCGGTGAAGAAACCCACACAAAGGCTCATTTTGTACGCAACAAAAGGCCAAATGAAACCCCAGCTGGACCACTCCTGGCGAGGCAAAATTCCCACATCTCTCTGTGTTTCAGGAAAAAACAGATTAAAAACAGATAGAAAACCAAAGTGCGTCCTATTCTTTAGACTTTGAGACTCAAGGATAAACTTTTGGTCGATTATTTCCCACATGGAGAGAAAAGTGTGCAGCCCGTTGTTCGCTATCTTATTTCATGTAGAAAAGTTCTGTCGTTTAAATTAACCAGGCAATAGCTGATTATAAAGTAATTAACATTTAGCGCTCTCTCGGGTGATGTTTTATAATTCTCACACACAGAATAGATTGCTTCAGCGGTGCACTGTCTGCAGGGACTCTTTGTTATTCCTGAGCGCTGTGCGTCTGACTTTCATTTGAATATGAATGTGGATGTCTGTCTACACCCATAATTCTGCCGTTTCGAAACATCCATACAACTACAACACCCAACTGGTTTAAAACTTCCAAACAACATGGTGGCGCATCAGCCCATCGCCCACAATAAGTGTGTCTGTATGGGGACATGAGCGTCTTTCTCACCGGTGGCCAGCGTGCTGTTGCAGGACCACTCCGCGGAGCTGACGGGCTTCCAGCAAGACGCCCACAGGGACAGGTAGTACTGGTCATCCGCCGTGACCCACGCCGGGCTCAACATGGCCCCGATATCCAGGCACAGCGCGAGAAAGACGCACACCAGTCCCACCGACTTTAGGGGCGTCAGCACCGACACCCGCACCTCCTCTGTGCCGCTCACAGATGAAGCCATAACGATCTCTAAAGTAGCTTACTCATGAAAAAAAAACAACTCAAATAGTGGTAGTAAAAGAGTAACAACATGTGTGTTTGGCAGAGTCTGCGTCGTTCCTCAGCTGAGTCAGGTTGAAGTTGTAGTTTTCCCCCCCTGCCCGTGCTGTGGCTTGCAGGATGGAGAGCCACCGCTCACTCCGCGTCCTGAGTCCGGAGGACGCTGCTGCCGCTGCTGTTCACCCAGCGCTCTGCTGACGGGACTAGCTGCGGATCACTAAAATATCACGGTGCTGCACCTGCTGGGTCCTAGTGCCTGGCTCTTATTCAGTGTCTCCCCCCTTCCTCCCCCCCCCCCCCCCCCCCACACACACACACGCCCCCGCCCCCCCCCCCCCCCCCACCTCGGTGTAATCTTCATTGTAAATGGAGGTTATGAGAAAAAAAAATTGACATTTCTATTATTCTCACAGATACGGGGGGAAGTATTCATATTCAGAACTAAAGAGCGGCGGATATTCAGTACAGAAGTTATAGCAACAACATTTATTCTAAGTATGGCAGTAGACTAACTGGTATCAGGACAGGCCTATAAGGCTATAGCATTTTAGAGTTTTAGTATTATAGGTGGAGCAAATTTGTACTTCTTTATATGCTGTATATTCCTAAACAGTGAGCTATTTTAAAAACGTTTAGGGCCTCTTCGTGCAATCTTCATCCGAAAAGTAACACTATAGCTTTCAGAGGGTACTTAAGGGCTACAATAGACAGGATGACATCTTTTAGTCTCACAGTGAAAAGCTATTGCTAAAATGATAAAACACCAGAAATCTAAGATGAACTCGAAAAGCTTTTGTATGTTATATAATTATTATTTAATTCATAAATTACTGATTTTGACACTTCGGGGATCTTTATGGTAGTATACATGAGTTTATACAGCCATACTCTTTACCTCAAAAAGGTCAGATTTGTTGGCCAATAATGGAATTACTGGTCATGTTCTATTTCTCATATGGAAGTTTATCAACCTTTAGTTGTAACCTTTTGTAATATTTTACAAGGTTTAATGCACCATAGGACTTCCAGGATAAGGACAGTGCTAACTGCCATTAAAATGTTATTGAAAATTGTGGTGGCACAAAAGCTGCTGGAGATCTTGCTGCTAAATTCTGGGGCAGAAATGTCAAATGTGGATTATTAGGAAACCTGCAGCCATCAAATAGCTTTTACAAGACGAAACATCCACAAATAAAAATCTGTTTTCAGACAACAATTAATTATATTTTCTCACTTTAGTTACATCCAAACTGAAATCTTCTTTCATCTCTTAAATGGCAACCTAACTTCTCCCTCTCGGCCTCTTCATGTTACAGTTGAATACCCTATTTTCCATCTCTCTCTCACAAACACACACACAGACACACAGACACACACACACACACACACATACACACACACACACACACAGACACACACACACACACACACACACACACACACACACACACACACCCTGAGAGGGAAGCTTACACCGCTCATTTTTTTTCCTAATTGAACTTAGTTAATTCTTCGTCCTTAGGGAAAAATCTCAGAATGAATTCATATTGATGAACACACACACACATGCAGATAGAGATGAGAACATTTTTGAAGCAAATTAACTTCACACATTTAATAAGAAATGCAACCTCAACATCTGAGTCAGACTCCTTATTAATTTACAGAGGTAATACTGTCACACTGTGAACCAGTGAATCAAAGAAAATAGTGATCAGCACATGAATGAAAGAACAGGGTTTCCATACATGAACCAAAGAGATTGGTGTGATATGCAGGTTTATATTATGATATAAAACTCAGTCTCTTTTCATTATGTGTGTGTGTGTGTGTGTGTGTGTGTGTGTGTGTGTGTGTGTGTGTGTGTGTGTGTGTGTGTGTGTGTGTGTGTGTGTGTGTGTGTGTGTGTGTGTGTGAGCACACAGATATGTTTGTACCCATCCTGACTGATTGCAATCTGTAATCATCAGTAATGAAGTTGAAAGACTTTGCCGCCAGGAACAGTTGACCTACACTCCTTTTAACACACACACACACACACACACACACACACACACACACACACACACACACACACACACACACACACACAATGACAAAACTAATCAGTGTTATTATACTGCAGTGGAGTTACCATACATCCATTCGCTTGCAATAGATTGAAGTATTCAAATTGACCGACATAGAACATCGAGCATAAGTTAAACGATGTGGAAAGAAATTGAAATTAACCATTGTCTCTTCTTCTGTCGAGGAAAATGTGATGATGTGAGCAAAACCAAAATTAAAGCAGAAGAGCATAAATATCAGGCAAATATGTTATCAAATTTAATATTAAATTCAATGCAAGAGGGTATTTTGCTTTTACAACCAAGTTTAGAATTGGAAACTGAAAATTTTACAGCTTTGTGTTTAATACTACTAAACTGTTATTGCACAATATAATAGTTATATCACAACAGCATAATCATCACAATTTAAACCAAAAAGTATTTTCTTTATAGTCTAATATTTTACATTTCTCCACTGAGTTTGATGTCCACTTGAAAGTCTGTCGAACTGAAATGGACAAACCTGATCATTTTATTTTATAATTGAATGCAGTTAACTATAACAAATTTAGCGACAAAGAGAGAAGGTGGGGGTAAATCATTTCTGCAGGGAAAAACAGGGAAATAGAAAAACCAAATACAAAAGTTTAGTTGATCATCAGGATTTCAACTGAAATCAAGCAGTGCAAAATTTGGTGGAAATACACACAAGGAAAGTGACTGAAATTAGATTTTTTTTTTACATTGTCATCTATTTGTATTTAGTTTATTGGTTATATATGTTTAATATATATATGTTTAGTTATTGATATCATATACACTGTTGACATTTATAGATGACAGTAAAGAACCACATCTGATGGTCACAAAAAACAGTGGTTTACTTAGTGGATTGAAATACAATTTTGAGGTACTTGTACTTCAGTGTTTTCATTTAATGCTACTTTATACTTCCACTCCACTACATTTATTTGACAGCTGCAATTTGAGACAATGCCAAACACAACAAGCTTTTAAAATACAACATATTGTTAAAGATTAAGCAAGTGCTTTACAACCTGTTTGACTTCTGACGTCTCACAAACATCAGTGTGTAGTTAGGGTCACATTTCAGATGTCTAGGAGTCGTTAAGAGCTTCACTTCATCGTGTTTTTTTCCCCCTCTAAACTTCTCGCATGGTTTAATTTCAATACATTTTCAAATGATCCAATATCTTGCCAAAACCAAAGATTAGAGAAAAAGTCAAAAAAAAACTTTGTGGATCAGAACTTCCTTCCTTCCTTCCTTCATCCCTCTCCCAGAAATCATCTGACAACCCTTCACATGTATCTGCTGTCCATGTTTATAAAACTGGATATAAAGTAGTTCAACTAGCTCCACCTGCAGCAGCTACAACGGTAACATGCTGCTTACACACTGATGCATTAATACTAATAACCTAATGATGTCATATATAATATCAGTCAGAGGGACTGACTGATATTATATATGATATTATTAGATGTCAAAACTACATTTTGCTCCGAGTACTTATAAATATGAACACTGTTATCTCAAGACACTAAGAAAATCACTGGGATTGCTGACATTCTGTTAAATGCAGTTCATAAAGTTAACGCGCTCGTCTTCACACTGTGGAGTGTCTCTTTAACTCAGGAGGCAGGGCCCTGAACGAGGCCTCTGTCGCAAACAGAGCTGTGTGCGCCTGCGCGTTCTGCATAGCAACTCTGGGGCAACAGAGGAGAAGAGGGATCGCTAATGCGCATTTTGGGGACGAAAAAAGGTAAAGAGAAGTTTATGTCTGTAGTAATAGACGTTTTCGACATGACGTGAAACCTGTAATATTTAGCGGAGGACTCCTCCTTGACCTCTCTGTTTGCAAATCCGGCCGTTTTGAATCATGTGTTGCTCATTAAATCTTATCTGAAGCTGGAGGCGCACCGATCCTACAAATCATCCCCCGCTTGTCAATACGCGGCGGGGCGCTAACCAGCTCCGACCCGACACATAAGCCTTTGCGGACGAGAATAGCCGCGGTGGAGCCCAGCTATCGGTGACCGAAGCCTTCCGTAGTGTCTCTGGTCATTGTTGTAACGGGGCGGCGGGGACGGGGGGGAGCTTTGTTGGGGACGTTTCCACTGCTGGGCGTCTATTTTGGTCAACAGGATTCCGGTAACATCCATGTGCAACACTGCCCAGCAGCCGCCATTGGTCACTGTCACTTCAGTCAAATATGTCTCATGTTCACAGCACAACAACGCCCTTAAAGCCTGGCTTCTAAAAAAAAACAAAAAAAAGTCTTCTAATAATATTAAAGTAGAGTTTTGTTTTTTTTCCCAGACGGAGGAGACTGTTGACCAGAGGGGATGTGATGTTTTGATACGGCTGTTCTTCCATTATATCACGCTTTTTTACTTGGAGTTACTTTCCAAGTAAATTGTTTTCAAAGTGTTGGTCTGAAATGACCTCCTTCTCAGTCTCTCAAAGGTTATTGGGATGTTGTTGCTGTGTTAAACTCAAAGGAGTCTTTTAAATATATATATATATATATATATTTTTATCTTAAGAGTGAAACAAAGGAAAGGGTGTAGTTGTTTAGAGGGGGACTTTTTTGGTGAATTACGGTCTGACTTGTATCAGCAGGTTCAAAGCTGTACATTAATGCTTGTTTGGTTTTGTGCAGATAAATCACCCCAAACAGACCCGCAGGAATCATGGGGACTGGTAAGTTGTTTTATAGACACGTTACTCATGATTTTCACATGCATTCGCATACATTTAATCACAAACCCTTCTCTTCTCTTTTTTTTTCTTTTCTTTACTATGGTGTTGAGTCACACAAAAGTTTGTCGTTGGAATCTGACCCTTTAACAATTCCCATTCTTCTTTCCCAAGGGGAATTTCCTGTTTTCCTGCATTGTGTTCAATTTTTTTTTTTCTTTTACTTATAAGGACTTGTGAAGATCACATCCCTTGAAAATGTAGTGTTCATAAGTTTTAGTTGAATTTTTTTTTTTTTTTTTTTTTAAACTTACCTAAAAGTGCCCACAAAATGTGAAAGAAATAAATTTGCTCATGTTATGTTAAAGACATGTAAGTGCAGATATCTAGGGGCGACGATGAGTCCCTGCATTGTCCAGTGTGTCCTCAGTCCAACCGGAGAGGAAGAGAAACGAGTGCAGACGAGCCTCGTGTTCGATTCAATGAAACAGAAAACTCGGCAAAATAGAATTGAACATTGGTGGTGCTTTCTGCTGCCAGAGACGGCTCTTGGCGAGGAGAGAAAGTTTGGTGCTGAACTCGCAACTTTTCCTCATTGCCTATGAAGATAATTTTTTAACATTACTGACAGTGTTAGTAAGTTAGCTGTCTGCGGATGTGCAGTTCAGATCAGTAGAAATAGCAGCTTGTCCTTGAGCTATCTACCACAATGAGGAAACTTTATTTATCAACTTTATTTATCGAAATGGATCTTTCGTGCGACTAATGGCGACACATACCGTACAAAACTAAACTAAACGCGGTCGATATATAGTTTAGCTGTGGTTGATTTTTGCTGCTATGGTCTTGTTAAGAACAGATAAGCAAGCTGTCACGTAAACTACAGGCTGAGCTGATTGCCATTTTTTAGGTGATCCACTACTGGCTCCAAACAATCTAACTTTACAATCACATATAAGAAGCCAACTACTAACTTCAACCAAATTGCCTAAACTATGAGAGCAGACTGGACGCTACATTGTCTCACTATTGAATCTTAACGTACCAAACGGTACGATCGGACAGGACTTCAATTTTACATAATGAACCTTTTAGGTTCTGAAATGCACAGGCGCCATTACTTGTTAATTTAGTCGCATATCACACATTCCCAGGGCATGTTGTGGCATCTTGTGAGCAAATTCTGTTGGGAGTTTATGTATATATTCTGGGTGTTTGAAACAAAGGGGCGCTCTGTCTCTCTAAGTTCATTCTCCCAATTTCTCTTATGTGGCGTAGGGACGGCTGCCTAAATCAAAGGAGCTTTTGTTTTTATGCAGAAATGTGGGCACTGAGCAGCGCTGGGCTCAGCTCTGCCGCCTTTGTTTCAGTCCCCACCTCTCTTCCTCTTTTCTGCATCTCTGTCCTTTTTTGCCTCACTTTCAACACTTTATTTTTGCTTAATTCCTTCCCGCTTTGCCTCCTCCCCCATGCTGTTCCGCTTACTGAGTCACCCATACTTCTCTGTTTCTCTCATTTTCTTGTCTCCATTGGTAATCTTGAGCCATGCTTTCTTTTTCTTCTTCTTCTTCTCGCACTTCTCATAATCTTATATCCTTCACCCCATTCACTGCTTTTGTCTCTGCCCCCCCCCCCCACCTCCCGCTGCCCTCCTCCCAGTGTTCCTGCCTGCAGACGCGGCCCACTCGGTGCTGCGGCGGCTGCGCAGGGCCAACTTCCTGCTGGAGGAGATGAAGCAGGGCAACATCCAGAGGGAGTGCCGTGAGGAGGTCTGCACCTACGAGGAGGCCCGCGAAGCTTTCGAGAATGAAGAGAAGACGGTGAGAGAATAAGGGGCACACGACACAAATAATCCCTTCTCTCCTGAAGACTCGACACACAGGAGCAGAAAAGTAGAGCACAATAGAACACCTGCCACACAGGTCAGGACAGGTCTTTTTTTTTTAACATTATATGGTTTGAGACAGTCAGCGGCTGTCGGGTTTCCCGGTAGGCCTGTAATCGGTCAGGCAAAAAAATTCACCACAGCTCATGGGGTCATTAAATTAAGCAATTTCAAGCAGCAACGGCCATAACACAATTACCCACAGGCAAGTTCAAAAACTCGGTTATCCTGTGCTTCATTATCCTGATTCATTCTTATTTTGACCTGTAGATGACTGGCTGGCTGGAAATCTCTGAAAACAGGACACCCATGTGGAGCTAAAAATCCACAAATCAATATTACTACTGCTGAGTAACTCAAACCCACGATTTGTAATAAGAATACAAATCCAAAGTTTTGTTTTGCAGGGTCTCATGTGTCTAACAGTGAAATCCTATGCCAAGAGAGGTAGCTTGTGGAATGTGGGTGTTTTTTCAGGAAGTGATTATTATCGGCAGGAAGAGCCCAGTGCATGCCAGAGGCGTATTTGTAAACCCATTGTGAGAGGCCAGAGAGCAAAGTCACGCAGATGGACGTGCACAATCATGTGGTCTCTTTTTGTTTGGGTGGTGTTGTCTGATCCCTTTGTGTTGCAGTAATCCAGATAAAACATATTCAAAAAGTGGGCAGTGTGTGCGCACTGAGCTTGAGTTTAGGAAACGGTTGTTTGTCATCATGTTTACACTGCAGCTGGCATGAATGTCACTGGACCTTATCTTGATTCTTGATATCTTTGATATCTTGTGGTTTCGACAACATGCCTGACTTTGTCCCTACTGTCTGCAGAGGCGGTTCTGGGAGGAATATGTGCGGGAAAGCAGTCCATCTGGAGGGCTGGAGACGGTGGTGGGCGGAGTCCACTCGCTCTACCTGATCGTGCCGTTGCTGCTGGTTGTGCTCATCATCGCTGCTATCGGCATCACTGTGTGGCGCTGCCACTCCCGTAAGCGCTCACAGCGCAGCCCCAGCCTGGGACACTCGCATCACAACCACGTCCTGTCTGTGGTCTCTATGGACCAATGGGGGAGGGATTACCACCACGGTGACCAAACAGAACTCAGTGTCCACAGCAGCCCAGCTTACCCAGGCTCTGAGCTCACGTCGGGGAGAGGAAGTGCCGGAGATCCGCCGCCATCTTATGAGGAGGCTGTGGGCCACACAGACGTCCAAATAGAGACAGAGCCCCCGCCACAGTATGAGGATATCGTCAACACCAGCTCTGCTAGAGTCAACGGTGGCCAAGGGAAGTAAGCGTGTTTCTAACTACCACCCCAACAAAAGCCCTAACCACACTAAGACCAGCTTTTTGTTTAGCAGTGCTACTGCTGTGGTATCACCAGCCTTCCCCATTCAACACATACAACACAAACACTATTAACTGTCTGGTGCGTGGACTAATGCAATCAAATCCCGGAGCCAGCGATGTTGAAATTTGCACTAACCTTTTGTCATTGAGGTGAAGTGAGAGCAGGAAGAAGCAAGTGAAATTGCAATACCAAAACCAGTCTACACCTGTGCTGCATCTCCTCAAGTTGCATCTATGCTGGCACACTGTAGCAGATCATTTAAGTCAGCAAGCATAACAAATGTTGCATGTGGCATGAAGGAAACATGGTTCTTATTGCCAACATGAAGGACAACTACTCTGTGTATATGGAGGTTGGGCTGATGCTTTATTGAAGGTTCGTGCCTATTTTTTTTAGACTTGAGTGGGCAACCGTGAATATTTTGTACCTATTTTTTTAATATCTTTGAATTTGAACACTTTGTTGTTAAAAAATAGTATTCATGGTTTCCATTTTAGAGTTTGTATATTGCAAAGCTTTGCTAAATTTTGCATTGCAATATTCATAAACAGCATTTAGACCATAAAACATAAATTTCCAGCCTAATTAAAGTTGCATTAAGCCATTTGTGACCAACATGGAGCAGAAATAATCTAAAACATAGCTAATCTGATTGCAACCAATTATCTGATCACATATTCAGCACCCTTAGTCTCAACACACTGTGATCAACTGACTAATCCAACTTGAATACTTACCTTTTAGCTCTGGTTTAATTGACTAATTCTTAAGAAAAATATCTGAGTCTTCAGTTTGTTGTAGATGATTCTTCACCAGTCAGTCATGTACTTCAGCTCTTTGCTGCTTCGTGCTGGGCGGGCAGCCCTGGCTTGTCTGTGTTCAATGTAAATGGTAAGTGGAGGTAAAAAAGAGCATCAGACAACAGTAAATGTTCAGGCTAAAAAACATAACAACGGTATAGAGCCACAGAGTTGGGTGTTGATTCTCGGTGGAGAATCACTCGTCATCACTCCACTTTATCAGTAATTGAATTCCTCGTTGGTATCAAAAAATAGGCTTTAATGCAGGTTTAAATAGTTCAGGTGCCAAACTAATGCATCGGTCCAACGTCAGTGTACACTTGTGAATGTTCTGGAGATTAAGATTTGAGATGAGGCCACCGGTTATAAAAGGGGCGCCGTTTTGTATACGCGTGTCATATGTGCTTATGTCTTGGTAATGCATGCAGCTCGGCCTGTACACGAGGTCAGATCGGTCTCTGCACTGTTTGTTGATGGTCAGGGATCACTGGCCCGCGTTCACATGGGGGGCCGCTGACAGCTGCTCAGAGCCTGCTTTAACTGTGAAACACCCCTCGTCCCTTTTCCCCTCAACCAACTGTAACTTCTGGATGTGAAGAGCTACAAAGTCTTATGCTGTACCACTTTCACTAGTTATGGAGTGACTTGCACAAGAATGTGGGACAGAAAGCAGCAGAGACAGGAGCTTTGACAAAAGAGTTATCGAGGGAAGATTCTGTGTTTAACATCACTACGGATGAAGTCCATGTTTAGCATGTGTAATGCACCTCTATATAAATGTATATAGTTTGTATGTGTGAAACTCACAATGAGATTGTTTTTTACTGCATAGGAATGCATTGGTACTAATGTAACCATAGTACAGTAGGTTGTGAATAAATGAAGGCACTTTGTGTTTAGGCTTAAAGTGAGCTGTGTAATGAAAAGTAGGACAGTGTGGTTTGACGTCTCTTAGCAATAACGATGTCATTGTAATCCTGTGAAGAAAAGTGCTCATATTCTTTATGCAGTGTTGCTGCATACACTCTAAAACCAAATGTATCTAATTTTCACTGATAAATGTCACTTATTTCCTGTCTACACCTCACAGACTTTGAGCAGTGATTATTATTATTATTATTGTACTTTTTTGTGTGTCGACCTGTGAACATCGGCACTTGCTATGACACTGACCTGAGTTGTGCTGGTAGGGCTAGCCATTTTGGTTAGGTCAGTTGTTTTACCGTTACTTACAGAGCCCTGTTTTTACAATGCCTTATCAAACAAAATGTTATATATAACATTAAATGCAAGGGAACTTGTTATAAATCCTCGACTTGTGCAAAAGCTTGAATTTATTTGTAATAAAACACCTAAAATGAACTCCACATTTCAATCAGTTGTGTTTTGTGAGCATTTGAACTTGCTCTGCAGTTCTCCTTCTCCCTCCTGCACTCTGTGAAAGATCATTATTCACAAACGACACAATAATACATTGCTGAGCGTCTTGCAGTCTCTAACAACTGGATCAAAGATTAACTGAAAAGGGTGAATAGATAAACATTTATCACGAGTTGAGGAAAGCCATTAACATGGGTCACCGATTTGAGCACTTAACTCGGTTGTACTTTCTATCCGGTGCTGGAACAAAAAGATAAACGCGTAAATGTTGATCATTAGGACAAATGGCGTAAAAACCCGAGACTTATTTTGAGAGGATGTGTTTTGGAAACATTATTCTGTCTTGTAGTCACCACCTGGCCTCTGACTCACATTCATCCTCTCAGTGGAACATGATCCAAAATCCAAGTATTGTTCATGGCTGTTCAAACAAACCAGGAGGGGACTCATTAACCAGAAATGAATGACCAACCACATCGTAAATGGGCCTCAGCAGGCAGCAAGTCAGCCTCGTCTAAAATAATCCATTGTTGTTAGCGGATGCACTCGGACGTCAAAACTAGATTTATTAACATTGGATAGCAGTGGTGACGAAGATAAACACACGGTGGCTCAGTTTGTTCTTATTTTCCCTTTCAGTGGTTCATTAAAGCCAAATAGAAGAGACTAGAGCTCCGACAGCTTCAAGTAGAGCAAGCTACATTTAGCACAGGCAAAAAAAAAAGAAAAAAAAGAACAGCTACTATTTGACACAAACACTTGCACATCACCAGAGTGAGATCACCTACAAAGCAGGTCACCTGTGAAGTTATATTATTTGGTCTTACTTTACTTGCAATGGCACAGAGCTCAGTCACTAACACACACAGTGTCTCATTATTACATTCTTACGTTCAATGTGTGATAAAGGAGTTAACAAGGCTGATTAGAAAAATTGTAAACAGGAGAAAGAGAAAAGTACCGGCGCAAAACTCCTCAGACAATTGCAATGCAAATTGATATTATTTTGGTAAACGCAGGGTTAAATTCTGCTGATCTCATCAAACAGGTCAGACCTTTATCAAATAAAACAAAGACGGTTTTCCTGGATGTTTTGTCCATATTGACATGGAAACCTGTGAACGCCGTGGTCACACCCACTCCTTGGGGGTTCGTAACACCTCCAGCATCTCGGCCTCCCGGGTACCTTTGGCGGGCTCATGCATGTACTCCCACCTGAGGATGAAGGAGGGAGTCTGTTACCGAGCAACACAGACTGCTTGCTACCGTCACACGAGAGCGGCACGACCGCTGCTTCAGACCAGTGTCGCGCTTACCTGGCAGTGAGAGGGAGCGACATGAGGATGCTCTCGATTCTGGAGCCAGGCGTGGCCAAGCCAAACTTCACGCCCCTGTCGTACACCAGGTTGAACTCCACATATCTGCAACAAACACAACGTCAACTGTAGACACACAGCCGCAAATGAGTCAAGACACGTCAACATCATATTTTCGGTTCTTTTTACAGTATTTCAAGTACCGTGTGAAAGCACACTTGATTTAAAACCTGCTCGGGATGCTGTTTTCAGGATTAACAAATAAACACACCACGCTAACAATCCAATTCAAATGTATCTACATTTTCAGCTGCAAAGCCACAAAACATGAACACCATCAAAGTTTACCGACGTTCATTGTTGAGGCCGAGCCAGGGCTCATTCATACCACTCGCTCTGATCCAGCCTCTTCTTTGTCCCACTTCACCTCAACCATCCAATCACCGTCTCAGTTCCTGGCAAACTATTGCACTTCTTCCTATTCAGAAACTTCCTCTGTGTCGTTAGTCTCTCACAAGATGATTCCCCACAGATGCAGTGAACTCTGCCAGGATTTGCACCATCATCAGACCACACAGGCTCTGCATGGAGTCTGAGATTACGCTAGAAGTCTTTATAAAAGTAGATCGAGTTTGAAAATCGCAGCTTAAACAGCTGATCAAACGATGCCAGTGAGGTGTGACTTAAAGCACGAGAGATGCTAAAACTACGTTGACGGTCAATCTTTTGCACAGAATCATGTCGTCCTGATTGACTATCTGCATTGTATATCAAAAGTGATGCGCAGCTCGGTATCCTCATTATCAGTCTTGTCCACATGACTTGCCATAATTCAGTTCAATTCAAATCTTATTCATATATAATCATCAAATAACAATAAAAGTCAACTCAGAGCACTTAACGCGTTAAAGTCTTTCCATCAGAACTTTGCAACACGAAAGAAAGAACACAAACAAGTCAACAATTCTCACATGTTGGAAGCTAAAACGAATGATATTGCGCCTGGAAGTAGAAGTAGTTGACGTAAACGAACCAAAGTAGAGTGCAGTGAAATGGCTTGTTTATTTACTGCATGGAAATGTGGAGGCGAGGAGCAGGCTTAGTAAAAACAATGAGCCAGCGTCAGAGCTGGAGAAGGCTGCCTGCTTTGGTTTCACTGCAACTATTAACAAGCTGTAACGCATGTTGGCTCCAATTCCTACCTGCACCCACACATTGAACTTGAACTTAAATGTCAAATGTCACAGACATTCAAAAACCCAAACTGATCCAGTCAGAGCAGTCAAGCGTAAAACGATTAAAAAAAAAAAAAAAAAAAAAAAAAAATTATTAGTATCTCATTTGAAATGAATTCGTAAACATCAGATCTTGTGTCAGTCCGAACATAGATCAGCAGACACTGCTTTAGGTGCAGCGGAAAAGCAGTGCGATATGAGGCTTTAGCCAATTAAATACAAATGAACTACTGACCCTGAACTAATTGGGCTGTAAAATAAAAAAAAAGACCTCCTTATAAAATCTGCTCTCAGCAAAAGCAAATAAAGGATGTGTACATTTTCGCTCATAGCCATCAGTTCATATGCGCGTCTTGTACTCACCTTCCCCGTCGTACTTGCTGCCAGTCCTTTTCCTCATCTGTAAAGGGGTCATTGAGGTGTTTGTATACGATGGGCAGGTAACAGGGCACCACAGTGTGGGCACAGCTCTTGACGAAGCTAAAAGCCTCCTCCTGACTCGGGGAGTCCACGTCGTCAAAGAAGATTCCTCCTATACCGCGAGTCTCTCCTCTGTGGCGGATGTAGAAGTATCTGTCACACCTGGACACCAGAAAAAAAACGGGATTACAAAATGATTCGCTTTCTACGTCGGGCTGCACATTCAATCGCACAAACAGGGAGAGGAACTACCTGCACGGGGTCTATTAGCTACTTCAAACAGAGCTATGGGTGCACAAAAATAAAAAAAACCAAGCATACATTTAAATAAATGATGTAAAGACAATAATCGAAAGTTGATAAAAGTAGAGCTATGTAAAATTGAAACAAGGAATTTAAATGTGAGTTTAGATGTACTCTTACCGCTGCCCATAATATAAAGCGAAAACATAGTTAGCTTAGCTTAGCGTAAAGACTGAAGGCAGAGGAAAGACCTCTGCAGCTGAGCTCAAACTAACCAGCGGCTATCTCTGTGCGTTTATATTTAAATGGACAGAAATAAAAGTGGTATCAATCTTTTCATCCAACTCTCAGCCAGAAGACAAGGACATTTTTCAAAATGTCAGATTATTCCTTAAATTGTTCTTCAAATAAAGTTGACAGGATTTTACTTATTAAAAGCAACATCAGATAAACCGCGCCCATCCTCTCCATGTCCACACCGGTCATTTACTGGCTATCGTCAAGGCTCAACGGTTTCTCTGCATCTGGAGATTTTAGGCAGAGACTTCCTCTTATCAAGCTCCCACAGTGAGGCGACACCCACTGTAATCCACACACACGCTAATGAACAGAAATCAGGCAGACAAATGCGTACGTGCTGAAGTACACACACACACACACACACGCACGCACACACACACACACACACACACACACACACACACACACACACACACACACACACACACACACACACACACACACACACACACACACACACACACACACACACGTATGTGGAGTTTAACAAACACAGGAGTAATAAAAAATGTACCATTTCTTAAAGTCGGGGTAATACTGCGAGTGGTGCTTGTCACAGGCGTCCTTCAGGGTGTTGTGGAAGTGAAAGGCATCTTCTTTATCAACATAAATTGGAGTCAGGTCTGTGCCGCCTCCAAACCACCACTGCTTCGAGCCTGCAACGCGCACGAAGACGAGGGGGAAGGAGACAAGGGTCATCATTCATTCACATACTCAATAGTGTCACTGACACCGAGACACAACTGCTGTCATAAAGGACCGACACTCACCATCTTCCTCCTCAATCTCAAAGTATCTGTAGTTAAAGTGCACAGTGGGAATATGGGGGTTCTTGGGGTGGATGACAGAGCTCACTCCCATGGCACAAAATGGCAGCTTACCTGGAAGAAAACAAGAGAGTGCAATGTAAAAGCTCTAGCATAGACACAGTTGAGGCATGTTTCATTGTCATTCGGAGCCTCTTCCAACAAATGTAAAGTACAAAGGCCAGAACTGTGTTAATAGGTGCAACAGAGAAGTGCCAGGTAAAAGGATTGGTCACCACACGCTAAAATCATGCAAATACCAGACCATTACGACTTACCATCTTTCCCTTTGAGGACTTTTCCTCGGCTCCTCATCTGCTTTGCAGCCTCCTCGGTCAGGTTCCCGAACACCACTGACACATTGACTCCTGCCTTCTCAAACACCTTTCCATCCTGCATCACACAGCTGACTCCTCCGCCACCTGACACAGAATCACAGGGTCAGAAAGGAATGAATGAAAACACAAGATTAATTCAAGCCGTTTTGTTTCTTGTCCGCATCTGTTATTCTCAGCACAAAACCATGCAGCACCAGTGATTGGAGATTTTTTTTTTTTTTTTAACTCTGATAGGTAGGTAGGTAGGTATATACTTTATTAATCCCCGAGGGGAAATTTTTTAAATAATAATTTGCGTAAAATGCAAAATAGGTTCGTTTTGCTGTCATCTAACTTCTGAGGGTACCATGAGGCAAGTCCACCTCACCTTCCTTCCTCTCCCACCGGTCCACCTTGAACGTCCCACCGTCCACCTCCTCCAGGGCTCTGCAAAACTCGGCCTGCGTCTCCATGATCAACACCTCCATCCTCGTACGCATCTCCTCTTTCCTCCCCTGCAGCACATTAATATCAGTCACCGGAAGAGACATGAACTCCCGGCATCTCTCCAGCATACCCCTCTCTCGCTCCTTCTCCTCAACGGCGTGGGAGACTCTCGTTGCCATCTCCGCGCGCTGGAAGTGGTTAGCGTTGGCCAAAAACCCCGCCACCGCTGCCGTGACTGCGGCGGCTCCACTGAGCACCAGGGCTCCCCTCCTGGTTCGCCCGGCTGCCGACCTGCCCGCGGCCCCGTGGGACATCAGCCGCACGCTGGTACCCCTGGAAAACCATCTCGTTCCCGGGAGCAAAGTCACCGGCGGGCCGTGAGCAGTGGAGGATAAACGCAGACCGGGCTCTCCCGAACTGGCAAGCCGCTTCAAACGTGAACTCAAACAGCGTCTCGCTGCAGCCTGAGCCGTTTTGTTTACCGAGCAAAAGACAATGGTGGCCATTTGAAGGAGTAACACCCGCTTCAGTCCAAGTGCGTGGCGGCCGTTCCCGATTAATGCGTACCTAATAACTCCTCAAAACATTATCAGAAGTTGTGCCTACGTGCTATCAGCGGTGCTTCCGGTCAAGAGGGGGGCGGTGCCGAGGAAATAGGGGAAATGTAGTTCTCTCGTTCGCCGTGCTGAGTTCAGAGCGCTGAAAGACTGCAGTAAACTACAAAGACGCAGAGTGCAGCGCGCCTGAACACAAATGTTACATTCAAGGACTTCTCATGTGCTCTGCGTCCGACGGACGTAAGGGAATAAAATGAGGACGAATTCAGGCACCTGTCATTTTCTCGACTGTTTCGACCGTTTCCCGGTCTGTAATTAAAATATGTTGACCTATAACCTGAATTCTTATCGGACCATTATCTTTCAACAAGTCATCTGAGTTTACTGACTGGTCTTTCACGTGCAGTCAACATGTTTTGAATAAGATAGCCACGAAAGGATCCACGGTTGTTGCTAGATTGAATCAACCCATAGTTTTTATTTTGATTTTATTCTTATGTTGTACGCTTTGAGCAATGTCTGGTAAATATTTTCCTGGGGATGGGGGGGCATTAATCTATTTTCTAAAATCTGGAGTCTTTAGGCCCACTTCAAATAATGACTTTACTTAATAATAAACCTGAATATTTGTTATTGCTTGCAGTTAAAGTGGGTTGACCGCTATATGTCTGGAGAACAAGTTACTGTCATTATTGTAACTCTAGCATAATTTTGAATGTCTTAACTGCTATTTATATCCTAAATACACAAGAGCGGTTTTTTTTTAATTTATTAATTTTTTTTAATAGTAATCTTTTAAACATTCCTCGAAGACTGCAGTAAACCTTTTCACTGAATACCACGGGGTTGTTCCCCCATTGTTTACACTGTGTACATGGAGATTTTATTTAAGTAGTGAATGAGTTTTGACGGGGTGTTAACTGCGTACGCATGCGCAAGTAGTAAAGCGTGTTGTTGGTCTCCATGACGACATGTCTATTAAACCTTTTAGTGCGGTAGAAGGACTCGAAGCAGATTATGTGCGCAGGTGTCGCTCCGCTCACCGTCGGGCGCAATGTGGGCCACTTAGACGGAGTGATAGTCAGAGGACAACCGGGCTGGATATGTTCTTTCACGGTTTATAACTAAACGGGCAAACTACGGGAGAACCTTCAGCTGGTGAGTTTAATAACAACTATGGCGCTTTATCAATTTGTTTAGTTTTGCCGCTATTTGTCCCCATTAGTCAAGAAACCTGATTAACGTGATCCCTGTGGGCGCAGACTCTGCTCTGCAGCTCGCTCTCTGTCCTGCTTGGTTATATAAACCGCAGGGGCCATGCAAATAAATAGGATTACAGTCTATCTGTGTTACAGCCTGTCTTGAAGCAGATCAAAGGTGTTCCGAGTTACAGCAGATATACTGATATAAAAGCTACAGTAAATACAACAAGCAGGTCAGTAGGAGAGCCACAGGCTTATTTGGGATAAAGAAAAACAAGAATAATAGTTTTCTGCTCATCATGCAGTACTAATTTCTGTCCAGTAGATGACGACAAAACGCAGACACATGTCCTGTATAACAACCAATACATGCAAGTACTTTTAAGGGAAGGGTGGCCTGGATGGTAGAGATGGGATGGATTTATTTTGGATTTTATTGATGCCACTGTAAAATAAAATTTAAAAAAAATAAATAATAATAAATGTATAATTTATAATATTCAGCTTGTGATTTGGTGTACACCAAATTGTCTTGTCATTTTGCTTATCCAAATAGATGGACCATGATGGATATTATGATCTTTCTGTAGTAAGATGTACTGTATTTTCATGTCTGTCACCATCCTGATTTGTCCCGGTCATTGAATATTTAGCAGCATTTTCACTCATCCAAGAGCCATTATTGACTGCCTTAATTGGCAAAAACCTCGCGGAAAATAAATCTAAATAATAAATAAGTTTTGGCAAAGTGTTACTTTTTTCATTGTAATTATATTTTGGCATTAATTTAAAAAAATTATGAAATTGATAATAGATATAGTCTACATTTGTCTAACATCCCCAGCTTTATTCATTATGTCGTTAAACAGTCCTGATGTGAGATTGATTCAAGAGAAAATGTCATGGGATCACCAAAATGTTAGAATTCAACGTCTGAGATCATGAATATATTTGAGATACCATCTCATGGACCAAATGTGGGTCAAGAAGTAATTCTGGCGTAATGGCGCCACTAAATCCCAAATCATTAGGAGTTGTTTTATCAGTGAATGAATTGGCCCAGAAAACTCTGGCCGGAAGATGCGGCAGCATTTTGGTCAGGACTCGCGTGGAAAAACTAAATAATACCTACATTTTGTCTTCTTGGCCCTTCTCCAAGTGTTAGACAATGAGTGTGGGCGTTTGCACAAAGTCTCAGGAGGAGTATGAAGACGACTTTGAGAAGGATTTGGACTGGCTGATCAGTGAGGAAGGGCGAAGTGAGGACCAGGTAAGTCTGGCATGGTACAAGACGAGTGGACAGGTTGATTGCACCTCGTCTTTCTACTTTTACTTTTTGTTTATCACCCAGCTAGCAGCCTGGGCGCTGCACGTGTCTCTGAGCCTGCTCTGTGAAAGTGTGACAGTGAATAGTGTTGAGTTACCCGAGCTGGCACATCTCACTGTTTACATGTGAAACCTATGCTGTTGACATACAGCGGCGTACTTTTACTGTGCCACTAACGGATGCAATATTGATGAACAAAGTTAAACATATCTGTTATCACACCAGCACGTTTATCACCCGCTAAGTATTGACGGTGCTGTTTCATTAACATTCGAATCTGATTAATGGACGCAGAGTGTGTCTGCCTTATCCGCCCCGCAGGGTCCGGACTACAAGGACATAGAGGCCGAAATCGACAAAGAACTGGAGGAGGATGAGAAACAACAAGGAGGGAAAAGAAAGGGGAAGAGAGGAAACAAAACAGAGCAGTTGGAAGAAGATGAAGAGAGGTGGCCATCTCCTATGGAGCCGCTGGAGTTTGACTCGGACAGAGACAGCCCCAGTAAATCATCACCTGTCGTGCCACCTCCTCCAGGGACGGATGACCAGACAGACGAGGAGAAGAAGTACATTCTGGAGAAAATCCAGCAGGCTAACCTTGAGCTGCAAGACCAGGAGGCTCCAAACATGACGAGACACAGGCGGCTGCATTTTAAAGAGACGCTGGTGGACCTAGTGGTGCCTCCACTGCAGTTTGAGAGAAATGCCAATAGTGGTGATGCAGAAGGAGGGAAAAGCAGCAAAGATAGAGCCAAGGACGCAGAGGCAGATACTGAAGTGTCAGGGAAGCTGTCTGAGCTAAAACTTTCCCCTCGTGATGTAAGCAGGGGATATGGAGGCTCGGGAAGGGCTGAGGAGAGCGGTGAGGGAGGGCATGGGATAAAGGAGGGCAGAGTCCTCGTAGAAAAGGATGGCAAATTTGACCTTATTAGCCTGAAAGAGGTGGAGAGTCAACACCTTCTCCCTCCGATAGCAAAAACCTTCAATGACTTTTCACTCTCTTCCCCATGTGTCCCGGAGCAGTACGTGGACCCTGTTAAGACCCACAGATCCTCCTCCTCTTCTCGCCTTCGGGCTGGCTCTTCCTCTTTACACCAGAGCATCGATTACCTTCGGGCCCCGAGACCTCCAGCGCAGCCCAGGAGCAGGCCCAGCTCAGCCAGCCACAGCCAGAGAGGCAGCCAGAGGAAAAGCAACAAGCGGCGGGTGCAGTCCGCCACCGGGTCGCCCTGCCAGGCCACATACACCCTCTCCCCCCAGCAGAAAGAGCTGCTGCAGAAGATCCAGGAGAGGAAGGAGAAGCTGGCAAGAGAGGTAAGGGAGGCACATAATAAGTGAGATGATTATTGACAGCTAAAAAGCTGTTCTTTTTAAGGCGGGGTCTACCCCTTGGTGACAACTTCTTACTCAATGCCTCCCCTTCTCTTTGTGTTTGCCGGCCAGGCAGAGGAGAGGAAGCATGAGGAAGAAGAGCTGAAGAGGCAGGAGAACGAGCTGGCGTTCAAAGCCTGGTTGATGAGGAAGAGAGAGCAGTTTCAGGAGGAGAGAAGGATCCACCGAGCCCAGGAGATAGAGAGGATGAGTTCTAAAGTACGGCCACAAGGGGGCACACCTACCTGCTAAAACACAAATTTACAGTTTACGTGAAAGAAATAAAGCTCTACACAGTGAATATGACAATGTTTTGGAAAAAACTCACGATTGTTTGTGAATTCCTCTCACAGAAAGACTCCAGTGACCCGGAGGATACCTTCAGGCTGTGGCTTCAGAGGAAGCAGGAGCAGCAGCAGAAAGAGAAGCAGCTCGTGGAGCTGAAGAAACTCGAGGAGGACAGTTGTTACCTCCTACACAGCCGCAAGGAGTGTGAACGTGCCTTCAAACTGTGAGTTCAGCGTAAATTATTTTCATTTAAATCCTGCTGTCTTAAAACCTGACTGTTTGATGATGTCAGGGTTTCACATCTTACATTACATAGCAGCTGCAGTGTAGATAAAGGTTTCCACACAAGCAAGAAACAGTAGTCATTTTTTTCCATTCATCCCAAACTGTATTTTTTTTTTTTTTTAAATGTGCGTATATAGTCTGTGTGTGTATTTATTCATTGCTCTTATTTCTTTCTAAAATAATTATTTTGTATCTGTCTCATTTCTTATATCTTATACATATTTGTAAATTTGTTCATATTGTGTGCACCTTTTGTTTTTCTATGCTGCTGTGACGACCGAATTTCCCCACTGTGGGATTAATAAAGTTCAAATCTAAATCTAATCTAAATCTAGAGTAGAGATAAGTAAACCTTACCCCTTTTGTTTTTCTGGTTTGAGTTCATCTGGGTTTTTCAAGGTGAAAGTTTTGTGACAGATTCAAATCCCAGTAAGTATAGAGGGAGTCAGTGTTGAAATTACTGATGTTTTGGGGGTTTAATGGAAAAACCCGAAAACACTTAAATCTCACAGAGAGCATTTTTGAATAGCTGGCAATAAGCGACAACTACATCAACCTCTCCCAGCTGACATTGATTTCCCCCCTGATGTTCACCGTCCTCTTCCCGTCCTCAGGTGGCTGAAGCGGAAGCGGTTGGAGAAGCAAGCAGAGCAGCAGGCATCTCGAGAGCACTCCCGCAGGTTGGTGCTGGAGGAGCGGCGCGCCCGACGCACGAGGGACCTGCTGTGTACCGTCAATGAAACCAAGACATTCAGGTTCACCGAACAGCTGGCCTACCGATTCTGAACCACACAACCTACCCTCAGACACAACATCACCTCACAAGAACCAAAAATAGATGAGAATTGATTGTTATGACGGGAAGACTCCTACAGTAATTTAACCACGGACTGAACAACACAAGAGTCAGCGTGCAACATAAAGTAGTGTTTATTCTGGGCTTTCTTTTACTATTCCTTTTGTGTTTCAGAATTTTTCTGAAGTACACCACCATGACCTCTACTCAGACCTGAGTAAATAATGAAGTAACATTAACTGCAGGTGTGATCAAATGTATTGAGTGAATGTATTTTTTTACTGAGTTTTATGTAGTGGCAGATGCACTTTACTTTAAATGGAACTCAGACTGCAGTGATGTGCAGAGAGAGCTAAACCATTTCGTACGGTATGCCTTTTATCACAGCGTGTTTGCTACATAAATATAATACGTTGTACAAGGATACATACAAAGGCTATAAAGTTACTTGAACAGATGTAACAGTAGAGTGATGAAATATATCCCTGTTTCTTCATATTAAAAGCAATCTTTGTTCTGATGTTTCACACTGCACTATATGACATGAATAAATAAAACAAAAACACACAATTATATATAGACATGGAATATTATATTTTTAATTCATAGGCATGTACACATACATTTTTGTGTGCTACAGCATTTCACAATTAAATATCAGTGAACAAAAGTGGCCAACCTCCTAAAACATCAGGATTACATTTCTGGTTAGCTTCTTGAATCTGTGTAGAAAAACAAAGTTCCTCTGTTCTGTTTGTTTTCATTGGATTTACAGTGCACGACTCGACCTGTCACCTGTATCATCAACACAAATATAAAGAAATACAAGACCGTACAAATACGTATTCCTTGAAACAGGAATGATTGGCATCTTTTATGAAAAAAAGTTTCTTATTAAATGCAGACAGCAGCTGTCTATTATTTAAAAAACAACAACACATAAATAAAAGTAAAACATAACCACACACTCACCATGTCCGCATGTCAGCAAACATGTAAACCAGTATTCTGCTCAGTGTGCCCAGAATGGAGGGAAGTGAGCTTTTAGAACAAGTGGACTCAAGAGGGACTGAAGACTTTTTCAGTTTCAGACTGGACATGGGGAAAGACAGAGTGCATGACCATAAAATATTCAGCATATAACATGATCTCAGACGTAAATTCATTAAATGAGTGATATTTCAGACTTAAGACACCCACATTATAAACACAGTGCACTGCCTACTCTGAAAATAATTATTACTGGCACAGAAATATCATATTTTTTTTGTGATAGTGTATTTATCTGAAACTACTGACGACTGAAAATAAGGTGAACAATGTGTTTTTGCATTAAAACCATTGAATATGTTGCCCAGAAGAAGAACAACGCACAACTCAAAGCAGTGAAATGTTAACTTCACAGTTCAGTGAGATTACAGGTATGAGCAGTCTATATGAAACATGAAACAGTTTTAGGAAATCATGACATAAAACAAAAGTAAGTGAACTGGACCTTTTTTTTTTAACTGGAAGCTATGACTGGATCAAAAGAAAAGGAAACAAAGGTAAACTCAAGTTTTGATGAGACATGAAAAAAAACACATAACTGACAACACAAAAAATGACAATCTCAATAACCTTGCACTTCAAACAGTACAAAAATAGAATTGTTCTGATCCAAAGCTCATTTAATAAATAGTTAAAACATAAAGAAAGCTTTCACTAAAGAGGATGGGGGACGTTTTTTCTCCTTCTACAGTTCATCTTTGGGGTTGATGTTGAGGCCCTGACCCCACACGGACTGTGTGTCCAGTGCTAGGATCACTTCGTCCGCCTGTAGTCTCTCCTGGAGAAGAAAATAAAGAATACAAAAAATGACAGAGAGAAATAAGACTGAGGTGAATCAGACCGGTGAAGGAAATGTTAGGAGAATAAACAGCTATATTCAAGTTAAAATAAATACTTACTTTATAAAAATACTGTATTTCTTTCCATCACTACATTTATTCCACGAGTATAGTTACTGGCTGCTTTTCAAATAATCATCCAGCATTGTTGTAGATTAAACATCTCACTAGATTCAGTTATTTAAATTAGCAGCACCTTGACTATATTAACATGCTGCTCACATGTACTCTACTGAGGACAATTACATACAGCCAGTCTAAACCTGTCAGTGATGACACATAATGATGCTGCATTCAAGTGTCTGAAAACTCAATGTACTACTGAAAAAATAATATCTCCAGTAATGTCTGTTATCAGCGCAGAGGCATAAAAATGAATCACTATATAAACAATGCTGCCTTGATTGACTTGGAAAATTTAAGTAAAACCACGTCATGATGACATGCAATTCTTTTTGAAGCAACGAAAACATTAAGAGCTGATTTTATTTTTTTTAAACAGAAAAAGAAAAATCTTCAATATAAACCAACTTTGAGTAAATTATTAAGATTTAAAACTTGTATTTGACACCAAAATCAAAGTCAGAATTTGGATGAACCCAGAAGCGGTTTACCAGTTCTCTGAAGAGCGGATCGAGGGTGAACCACAGAGCCACAGCACATCTCTGCCCACTGGTGACGGCTTTCACGCCGTGTGGATTCTCCCCTCCTGATGAGAAACCCACCATCCTGCCACACATGGGTTTCACTGATGCCTGAAGAGGATGGCAAAAAGATGGAGCAGGGACTGAGTTTAAAATATCTGTTTCTATTCAAGACAAACACTTCACCATTCTCTTTAAATCCAGTTTCAATGTTAAGATAAAAAAAAAAGCCAAGTTTGTTAGTCCCCAGTTGATTTATGAGTGAGCACAAAATCTGATCACAATTTTTTTTTTCTTTGATACCTGCTGTGTTTATATTGTGTTTTTTCATCTCATGAAGTGCAGTGTGACAATAACAAACTGGACGAGTTTAACCTGTGATGACTCCTCATTTAAGATGTTACCTTAACCTCACATAGCATATTTTTTGTTTAAGCACAACAAATCAGAGGGGGTTTGACTATTTAAGCCTGCAGAGTGTAAAATTCAATGTTTAAGATTGACAAAATTCCTGAAGAATAGTTTTTATTTTATTTTTTTTAGATAAGTTTGGTAATAAAATGCACATTTTGGGTTGGTAATGAAAAATACATTGCCCTATAGCATGTTAAAAAACAACACGCAATAATATTAAACTCGGCTTCCTCCAGACTGACCCATGCTTACTGCTTTCCTACACAGTAAACCTTTCATTTTGAGGTTATTCTCATATCTCAGGAAAAGCATCTCACCGTGACTGTTTTAGCATCCATTTCTGTGAATATGAACTCTCCTCCTTCAAAATCTCCATTTAAATACAACAGTGCACTGAAAAAAGAAGTAAATGAGAAAAGCAATGATCAATGCAAGGACATTGATACGTATTCCACAACAAGAAATAAATACTATCTGTAAAGCAGATTTACTACAGCAATGTGTTTTTTTTTTTATAAAAGAAGACTCATACCTGTAATCTCTATATGTGTATGCTGGTGGTTCCTTCCAGCACTCATTGGCGTCAGGGTCCAGCAGACAGTTGTCAGCGTGGATGGGATGACTCAGGTCATTCCTGTGATCTTGCTGGCCTAAGAACAAATAACGAGCACCAAAAGCATTAATACATATCATATGAAAGATTGTATGCATTTTTTTACAGCACATTTCCATGTTTTTGCCATGTTTTCATGCCTTTACACTATCCTACAATATGGTAAGTTAAGGTAAGGAGCATTTGTTAAGTCTATTGTTGGACTGCTATGGCTTTCCTTTTTGGATAACTGTCTAGTCTAGTAGTGTAAGGTAGGGGTTTTTAACCTTATTCTGCTGCTGGACTCATTGACTAGAAGTATCAATTAAAGACACAATACCAAAATGACTGTATCTATGTTTTGGCGTCACGTGACATGGGTTTCTGTGTATGAGTGACCTGTGATGGCTGTCCGGCACACCAGGTGTGTGTAGGAGAAGTGCAGAGTGGAGTTTAGCATGAAATACGACTCGACGATTTGTCTTGCTCGCTCGCTAGTATCGTAGAACAGGCGAGCGCTCCTCATTGGCACTCGGCCCTCGTAACCATACTGCAGGGAGGAGAAAAGAGAGATTATGAAAGGCAGTCAAACAAGAAATCCAAAAAGATGGTGCACGGGTGAAAAGAAAACAAATATCGTCTATGATGTATTCTTTATGATAAAGCCACTGAGGCGATAATCCTGATCAGTTTGTATGAATTTCAATTTCTCCGTTTTAGATCAAAGATCTAATTTTCTTTAAAAGAAGCTTGTTGTAACTTTAAAAATAATTTGAGAGATGAAATCATGCAGTGTAACTACGGGACTTGTTTAAGTTGACTTGTTTTTGTACCTGCAGGGTTTTGAGAACAGTGGCTCCTTCAAACTTCTCATTGGGAGTGTGTGGAGACATCCTCCCTCTGTAACCGTCTCCTGCTATGGTGACAGCCTGGAAGAAGAGAATACAGCCATAAATAAGTTCCCACGCTGAATACGCTAAAAGCAGAGATTCATTGTTTTCCATGACAGTTCCAGTCTTTATTTTACAAACACTTTGTAATGTCCTTACGTGTGCTAGGTGTCTGAGCTCTGTGCACTCCTCCTCAGATATAACATGATCCAGGAGCACCCGCTGGGTCCCGTTCAAGGCTGCAGAGTTCTGCACCAGCCTCACACTGTCATATACCAAAGGGCCACCTACACAGATCACAGCACAGTGTTTAAAGCATTCGACATGTTGTCTTCTTTGCAGTTTAACTCCCATTCTGGTTCACCTCCCGCAACAAACTCAAAGCAAAAGTTTACCTTCTTTGAGCTGCTGTAGAGCAGCAACAGTGACATTTTTCTTCTCTGAGATGGGAACATACTCCATCCAGCCGTCTGTACCAGAAGGAATCCTGAGAGATGAGAGAACAGTGAGTACAACTTGTCATAAGGTGCAAAAATATTATTTTAAACTGTAATAACTGATTATTTTGGCCACTTGTGGGGCAGCAGAAACACGCTGTGAACACAAATATATTAGCAATAATTTATTTATTATCATAAATCCTGTGCTGAACTTGTTAGAAAACTGTTTTTCAGATCTTGTACACACAGAGAAACATTATCATATGTGAAGTCATATTTGTGTGCACCTCATGAATACAAATACTGGCATTCTTGTTAGCTCTGCTTAAGTCTCCACCCAGTCCTTAGAAAATAAAAATATCTGTCTAAAAGCTCCTCTATGTTCACCAGCTAAAACTTTTTTTTTGCTGTTTTGTGCTGAGGAGGGTGTATACAGCAGGATCTTATGAACAGCTGCCTGGTGCAGCCAATAATGACACCACGAGAGCGGTGAGTGTGAACCAGAAAGTAAAGTCAGAAAACCAGTGCAGTTAGTTCAAATAAGACATTCATCTGGAAACTGCAAATTCTCTGAGTTCTTCTCACATTATTTATGATCCACTGTATTTTAAAACTACTGGTTATAGCTGTTTTTACATTTTAACATCAGCAGTTTTTGCTACTACAGGACACCTTTGACCTGTATTGAAGAGTACACATTATGTTACACTTTTGTCACCATTTTACCTGTTTGAGTTATCTCTTCCACCTGTGCTGCTCCAGTAATTCTGCAAGAAAGACAAAGAGATCACAGTAATCAGTGCATTTGATACTTTTAGAAACGTTGCTGACAAGAATTAAGTGAGAATCCACCACAGACTGTCCTCTCACATTTTTTGCAAAATATGTGATGTCAGCGAATTGTGAAATATGGCATGTCTTAGTGTGACCAGCAGGTGGTGGTGTTGTCTGGGCAGACAGAGGTGCACTGGGGGGCTGTGTGCCAGACACCTGTTACCCTGCTTTGAGTCAGCAGCAGCAGGGGCACAGAAAGGCTGTTACACACCCAGCAGGAGATCTGCTGTGCATCAGAGACATGTGGACTGACTCAGGAATAACTGTCCATTAAATAAAAAAATCTCCTCTCATTTCCAGACAAAAGATGAGAATTAAAAGGACGTAGCTTTCATTTGTTAACTCACCCCTTCAGTGAATTCCACACCCATAGTTTTACTGCCAATCAGAAGGAGCTCCAGCTCTTGTTTGTGCCTCCTTAGGTACCATGCCGCTTCCTGTGGGGACACACACACACACACACACACACACACACACACACACACACACACACACACACACACACACACAGTTTCCTATGTTATTGGTATGTTGGTAAAAGCAAAATATAAGAATAATACAATAACATGTCTAACTGCAGCACAAAGAAATGTCCCATATTCATACCATTGTATCATCTATGAGACTTGTCTTTTAAATCTGTTTCCAGAGCTTTTTTGAGATGAGTGCAAATAATGTCCTCCCATATTCAAAATGTCATCAGGGACAAAAATATCAATCTTAAATAATCAGAGCTCATCACCATAACTTTTCCAGGTTATTCCTCTCCTGCACTTTCTCACAGCCCAAATAAAGGAAACCAGAATTAGTTTCATCTTTCATCTGGCAGGACAAATAAGAGTGATAGCTTTCTCTCTTTTAGTCTTCTGAGAGGGACACCCTAATTACCACTTCCTCCTTCAGAGTAAAAACCTAAATGGAAGCCATTTCTCGAGCCTAAAATAACTCACTGGGTACTGCTTTTTGCTTCGCATGAAGGTGAATTTTGACAGAGCTGTGGTATCATTGTGATTCATGTATTAATGCACAAATATAATTGATAAAGATCCCTTATTTTAGATAGTAAGCAGAAACACAGTTGGCAGGGCCATTATTTAATGAAAACAGTTTTTGAATGGCTTTAAACAAAACTTCAGAGGGAGTGAGGCCATGATGATGAGTATTATGAAACTTGAGCGGCCAGTAGCATTTTTCTTGTTGTGGTTTACAAAAAAAAGTCCTCTTTTCCATCATTTTTAATGCAAACAACCCTCAAATTGTTGACGAGGCTTCTGCGGGACACTGACACGACTTTTCCTCCACCAGAGTTCCTGACAGGCAGGATTCTTTGGCAGGGAGGAAGGTCGGGCCTGGCACTGACATCTATAGGGCTCTGTAAATGAGCTCCCTGAGGCTCGGGGGAGAGAGGATGCAGAGAGAGGAGGCAATCTGAGGGCCAACTGTAAACTGGCGGGGCTGGATAGATTTGAGAACTCGGAAAATGTAAGCTATGAGTACAAAAACAAAAGCATGTTGGCTCTCCGTTTTTATCTCACACACACATACTCAATGCTAGCAACACACACCGACACGTTTTCACAGTCCTGCTGGGATCTGTGCTCGCTCTAATGAGTACCAGGTTTTCTAGGAAAAAGAGGTTGTGTACTGGGGACTCGAACAAGACACTGCTTGACTTTCCAAAGCAGCTGATCAGAGTTTAGGGAATCTTCTCAGGGCTGAAGTCGCTGAAGAGTGGCCAGACATAATTACATTTTCTCTTGTGGTCAGACAGACTTTAATTACTCCTGATGATGATGAGCCTGGAGGAGGAAAACTTTTGTCGTAAACACAGTGACGTAGCAAAATGTGCTCAATACTTCCAGCTGGGCAGAGAACATACACAAGTGAAAAGCAAACTTTAAGAGGAAACTCCTGCCAAGTGGCGAGTAGTAACTCTGTCCAAGAAATACAGCGAATGGCCTGCTGCCTCTTGTCTCCTCTACTTCCCTCAAATCCACACTTTTCCTCTCCAGTATCTCCTCCCTGCCTGCATGTCCCTCCTTTTCTTCTGCAGTTTCTCCCCCACAGTCCTTGTTATATTACTGTAATTCCATCTACTTTTGATTTTTTTTTTGTTAGTTTTTAATAAATCGCCCAAAGCTCTGTTTTAATCTCTGCTGCCTGAGGCCAAAAGATCTGCTCACATTATTCCAGTTTTAGCCTCATTACACCGAGTGCACTTTAGAATACATTTTGATATTGAATACTTGATAAAGCTCCAGCGTATGTTGTTAAGTCTGGTAATACTAGTCTTCATAATGTTTGTGGTCATTTTAACAAGCCAACTATCCAAGGAGAATAAGCTGTTGTTTAAGTCCGTCAAATCTGTAGCATCTTTCCACATTGTGTCTGGTTCGGCAGATAATCTATATATTCAAAACTGTTTTAATATGTAAACTTTTCTTTGCAAATGTACTGGTAACATGTCTACTTAAAATTTTTCTTCTCAATTTTTTAATATTATTATTCTATTTCAACATGTGTTTCATTGTTTTTCTACACATCTGTATACCTTTATTTTTTTTTACCTCATAAACCTCTAGTATTGAAAAGTCCCAGTGAAGTATTATCATATCACTTCATCTGCAAATGTTCTCCCTCATTCATTCATTAAACCAGTTACAAAGATCCACCATTCCTTCAAACTGTCCTCGTGATGAGATTGCTCTTTTCAGTAAATATAGTCCCTGTAAAAATAAAAATGAGATGTTCATTTTCAGAAACACCCATGTTGGTATGTACTGTATCTCGAAACCATCAACCCCTTTACATGAAACAACAAATCCTGACCTGTCGCGGCTCGCCATCGTGTCCCAGCACCTCACTGTAGTAGTCAACATTGTCCGTCAAGAACTCCTCTCCATCGTGGAATAAAAGGTAGGTCAGAGCGCACTGCAGGGCCTCCTCCACCCTGTCCACTGCAGACAGAAAGACAGACAAGAAGCACTTTCAGGGAGTTTCTCTTTGCGGTTTACATATGAATATATTTAAGCTCCAATCACAAAAACACATGAAGAGTGCTTCACTTATTTCCTGGATGGCCGGCGTTTGAAATGTGGAAACGCATTTATCAGGGCTGACATTCCAAAACTATTACTACAGTGGAGCAAAAAAGCTGCACTTTGACATGGTTGACATAGTGGAAACAACACACACACACACACACACACACACACACACACACACACACACACACACGAGGAGTTGCTGGTTACAACAGAAGGATGTCAGTGATAAAATGAGATTAATGTACGGCAGGATCGTCCTATACTGCCTACCTGCAATCAACACATATGCAAACACAGATCCACAAACACATCTGCAATCCCACACACACACACACACACACACACACACACACACACACACACACACACACACACACACACACACACACACACACACACACACACAAACATTCTTTACTGGACTGTTAAAAGTCGCACAGTTAACCAAAGACTTCCTGCCTTGGCTGAAGCTGAAGCAGCGTATGTGCTGCCATCAGCTGCGTGTTCTCAGGTTAATACGAGTCTGCAGATTTGAGCTCAAACAGAAAACCGTCACTGAGGATTTATTTTGGAAACTTAAGCAACGACAGCACAATGAACGGCTGCTGAGTGATGCCGTTGCGGCAGTGCGGTGTGGAGTCACTGAGGAATGTAAAACACAACGAGGCCACAGAGCTGCTGGGTGTTAGCAAGTTACTGCTTTGTGGGCAAACAGTAACTGCCTTAGATTTCCAATTTTTGACAATAAAAGTATTTATGGTAAGGTAGTACCTTGTGGACCTTGAGTTGTGGCAAGAAAGCAAACTTACTATGAGGCGAATGCTGTCCATAAATAGTATCAAAAATCTGGTTTAACTTCATGAAAGCCTCAAGTGTTATAACACCGATTTTAGGAAAAAACTTTTTAAAGCCTTTTCATAAGCAGTTAAGCGCTCTATGAGTCATTTCCATGTTTACAATACAATATCACTGACAACACGGTAACAATCAGGTGAAAATGCTTTCCAGGCAGACAAAAAGATGCAAGACACATCCACACCCATCAGCGGCTGTCGAGATTCAAAACCTGCTCTCAGTGTGTTTGCACAGACCCAGTGATCCACTTGTCTTAATGAGAGCCATATGCTTATGGGTCATTAAGTATAATCTGGTGATCTCACAACCACTCAGCACACTGTCTTTTCCAACTACGCCTGGCTGCTGTGGCAACATCCTTGTCTAGTTTTTTTTTACTACTTCATCGCCCACGAAACACTTAAAAGTTTTCCACTCTCACTCTCTCTCACACACACACACACACACACACACACACACACACACACACACACACACACACACACACACACACACCAGGTAATGTCATTAATACTCGTGAAACAGCGTGAAGCTCCTGACAGGGTGCGGTGTAGTGTTGCTTCACTCAACCTGCCTTGCAGCTCTTCGTGGTCATCGTGAGTTCTTGTATGTGCATGTACGTGTTTGATCTACGGGCGTGTTCGTCGTCTTTATTCATAATTCAAAACAAATTACAGTCCGCTTTGTTTCCTGTGCTAAAAGAAATATGAACCTGAGTTTCATCAGAAAAATACAGTAATCAGATACAGCCAGGAAAAAGGTCAGACTATACATTGACAGTTTATTTTTAAACTTTCCAACCCACCCTTGAAGTAGGCAAACTGGAGGTAGTCGTAGTGCAGAGGCAGGTAGTTCTCCATGGGTGAGAGGCGGCCCGGACGAGTGGCGAGGTCCCGGACACACTCGTGTTCACAGTGCAGCACCTGAGTGAAGTGATCTGCAACAAGACGACTTCAGATCAGTTTTCAGACAAATAACATTCAGTATCCTGGAGTTTGTAAGTGCTTTATTTGACACAAGTTTAGCACAAATTTGTCTCAAAGGGCTTTACAATTTGTACAATCTACAACAGTCTTTAAAAAAAAATGCTTAAAAACATAAATCAACTTAACAAAAGTCTAATGAAGAGCCACAGAGGAGAGACATGTAAAAGATGACAGAAAAACATTTACATTGGTAGATTTTAAGTGACACAGGGGTTACCTGTTCCTTCCCAAAAACTACTTAATGCTTTTTAGTAAATGCACAGCAGCCACCGCCTCCCACCAAAGTCTCTATATTACAGTTCAAGTGGTTATATTGGACAGACCGCTGGTCCTATACACTCATGTGGTGCTAATTTATACATGAGCACAGTATGGTTTCATGTCCACAGCCATTAACTCTGCTGAGATCATCTGTGTGACATCAGCTGAGGCTCAGAGGACCTCTCTCATTTACACACATTTACAGCAACTGCAGACAGTAATTAATTTCTTGTTGGCATTCAGGCAGTTCTGTATAATCTAACAGCAGCTAATCTCCAGCCCGGGGGAGATACAGAATCATGACACTGATGAAATGCAGTAACATAAACTTTAGTGCAACACTGAGCAGAACATTATGATGTGCCCCGATGCTGAAAATAACTGTGTATAAAACAGATGGCAGAAATGAAAAGCCCTCAAAGTGTATCAGCAGTGATAAATGTCCTCGTGGTGGAGGGTCTGTTTAGAATTTGTCTGAACATACATGAGAACACTTGGACTGATGAGCTGTATCAAATCAAATACAGCTCATCCAACATCATATGATTGACTGTTTGAGTGCTGGGATTTAAATAAATGTTGCCCCCCTTAACAGTACAGAGCATTCATGTGTTTGTGTTTCCACAGGTGAAGATAAACCCCGCTGTTTGTTCATCTGTCGAGGATGCAGATTTTACAGGGTGCTACATATTATTTCCTTATGGCGAGTCCCGATTGGAGAGCCAGAAGAGTACATGATCGCATGTTTGTTTGAGTGTGTGTGGTGTGAGCATGTATGTACAGTGAGGTCACTCTCAAGCAGCTGCAGCTCTACTTTCCTCACTCTCAGACAGCAGAGTTGTGGTGTGTTTCAATCTCTTTAAGAGCCTCAGAGGAGCACAGTTCAGATCTGAATAATGCATTTCTGTAAAGGGATGTAGTTTGTGGGTCAGTGGATTTTAAATTGAAATTTAAACCAGTGCAGGAGGAAGTCATTCTAAGAAATCCTTTCTTCTTTTATTCAAGCCACATAACAGATTGTATTACTTTCAAAAATACATCCATACATCTTAAGACAAACAAACGTTATAATCAGAGACTCTACTAGAGCAGTGGTATGGAAAATAATCCCCTGATTGCAAGTAAAACAAAGCCAGGCCAAAACTAATTAGCTGTCTTTCAGTGTTTATACACCCGGGCCATTTATACAGTATTTGAGGCAAAGCACACTTGTCAGCAATTAAGCTGCAGCTACTGCGCAAATCCTGCCTCAGTTTCCAGAGAAAAAGGCTTGACTCGTGTCAACAAAACTGCCCCAGAGCAAAGTTACTATGTCTGCATAATCAAGTAGATGTGATTTGGTGCTTTTCCTGTTGACACATGCATTTCCTCCACATCAAACACGCCTGGCCCTGTGCAAGATGACAATTCAGGCCTAAAGACTCCTACAATGTGAACAAAATTAACTTACACCAATTACATAAAATGTGAGATAGGCGCTTTTTTATTTTTGAAGCTCATTAAAACTGTATAACTAATATGTGGAGATGAAACATCATTGTTACTCTTCAGTTTGACTGACAATTTAATGCATGCCAGGAGCTGCAGGGCTGAACTCTAGCTGTGTTACAGTGACCCCTGTCGCTGAACTGCTGTGTCATGGTTTAAGGGAAAGGGAAAAAGGGCTGTTGAGACAGGAAGAGGTGAAGTAGTAAAGAGGCCATTAAATCTGGAGGTTTTATGCTACAACTACTTTCAAAGAACACCTTAACTTTGATTTAGTGAAAAACCTAACCCTAAGTAAAAGTGCTCTACAATTAGTTATAGTTAGTTAGTTGGTTCAGACCGCGCAGCCACCAACAGTGACATCATTCATTGGTTTGAAAAGTTTGTTATTTTTAGCCGTTGCCATCTTACTATTTTGGGGCAAGTGAACATATTTGGACGAGTTGGGGAGGAGTGAGCGGTGGATCCGACTCGATTTATGAGGACACTACATCCCGTCCACCTATAGCGGAAACCTAACTGCACCGCAGGCCTGTCAATCAAACAGGCACTCCCCCCAAAAATGGCTCTTTTTGAGGCCTAATATATACAGCATATGGTTCAGGTGCAAGAGGAAGGGGTAGATTGACATTTCAAACGATTCCGTATTTGTCCGAAAAACTAACTGAAAGGATAAACAGTAAGAAAACACAGAAACTAAGAAAATCAAACAATTAAATACAGTAGTTTGTAGTAACAAAAGACTTTGCTGTTGAGCAGTTAAAACTCATCTCTTGGGCACAGAAGCCTCTTGACCACTAGCTAAATGAACCAAACTGATAAAAAGAAAATCATAATAATTCAATTTTTATATCTGAATGTAACTTTAATTTGTAGTAAATGAGCCGAAACATGCTAAAATAGCAGTATATTCCTTTAAGAATAGATGCCAAGAAAAAGCACTCCAGTTGCAGACGAGAAACAAGTTCAAGTGAGGTTAAAGAGAAACGGTTAGAGAAGACAAAGAAGATACAGACAGCAGTCCTGTAGTGAGTCACTGGATTTTGGGTGCAACTCAGGCTATTTTCTTGGCCTGTTGAGGATGGTAATAGAACATGTCCACTAAATCCCAGATCAAACTCCAAGGCTCAGCTAATAGTTTTGAACAGCAATCAACCCATCGACACTTGCTGGGACTTAGCCAGTCTTTTCCTGGTTTTTCCTATTATTTTATTAGTTGTTATATTCTGAAGAAACCATGCACAATAAGGTCATTTTCCCAGCTGCATCTACATGTGATCTAATCTGGAGAGTTTGGAGAATCTCAATACTCCCAGAATTAGTATATTAATTGATGCAGACAGTCACAGCCGCTGGCTCTGGTATGTGCCATGAGCATGGATGGATTTGGAGCCAACAGGCCGCTGGACATAGATTTGTAAAAAGGCCCCCACAGCATAGAAGCAACACACCCAGAGTAAATGAGGCATACAATGATTAAAAACAGCATGGCTGTGTTTTGAGTTTCTTCGTGATTGCTGTGCGTCTCTGTGCACATTTTATTTCTCTTTTTAGTTATTTTGTATCTATTTGTGTTGATTTAAGTAATTTTATGTCAAATTGTGTTAATTTTGCATTTCTTTTTTTTGTTGACCTGCAATTGTCTCCTTCAAGCTGTCTTGAGTGCTTTTGAATCTACTTGTGGTTTGTTTGAGTAATATCGAGTCTCTTTGTAATTATATCGAGTCATTTTACATCTTTTTTGCCATTGTATTGTGCCTTTTCTTGGTGGTTTGATCCAAACAGAGGCTCGGGACCAGGCGCCAGCTGGGTTTGTGCCAGGTAATATCTCCATGGCCATGATTGTTCCACACTGTGGACTAACACATTTTAATGGCATCATAAGTAGGCTTAAGTGGTATAATGTGTTCCCACCTACAAAAGTAATCAAAACTGTATTGAATTTAAAAGCTGTTTTCTTCATGCAGTTTTCCAGCTAATTTAGAACATCCAATACCCCAGTGTTGTGGTAAACCATACAACAATAAAAAAAAACTCATGGAAATTTGTAGGAATCCTCTGTCCCTGTTTTGTGTTCTGAGCATGTTTGGTTTAACCACAGATAACCACAGAAATCTGCTTCTCTGATTTACTTTAGAATATAATCTGAACCCTTTGCAGTTTTACATTTACTGCACCTTTTTGTCACCTATGAAATTCCAACCAAAGCACTGATATAAAGTAAGTCTCTGTATTTCAGCATGTGGACTGCCAGTTGACCAATGAAAGCAAATATTGAGAAAATAGTTTGAGGCTCGAGTGTAGGTACCCACCTATATTTATTCTCTATATTTCTTAAGGGAGAGAGAGGAGGGATTACATGAAATAAATCTGCAGCCAAAACCAATTTAAGGACATTGCAATTACAGTCAACACTACACATCTTAACCACAAGGTGATCATGATGTCTATATTTCCAAGAAAACATCTTAAATAGAGTTCATACATACAATTAAACACAACTCCCTTTTTTATGTTGGTCATGTGTTTTCATGAGTGACTGTACGGTTATGAATATAGCTCTAGGAAACTATAGGAAACTAATATCACTTGATCGGCATTTTCTTTCTCCATACATCCTTTCCTAAAAATACTGTTGTTATCCCTCATCTGCCTTTTGACCTACTGCCAAGCTGATCAAGCGATTTGATCACATGGTGAGCAGGCAGGGTGTTGTTTGGCCACATCCGAGCCTCCCTTGACTCTCTCATCAGCACAACCAAACCCACCTCGGCCTCGGAACCGTGCAGTATAACCAGAAATGTTTGTGAACGAGTCACGATAATCTGATAAAATTCTCTGCCCACCAACTAAACAGACTAATTTCTTTTATGTTGAACTGGACCCATGAGACTCAAAATTAATTCAAGGCTGACGAGACTACAATCTGAGGGGTGCAAATCTATAAATCAACACAATGTAGCATTTTAAGATGAATAAACAATGCAAGGAAGGATTTTTAAGGTAGCAGAGATTCACAGCATTATCTTTGAGATTTGAATGTGGTGCAAAATGCAGGCAGTGGGGAACTATGCATCAATTTATACAAGCAAAGAAATTTGGAAACCAATATTGGCAGCTTTTGAGAGTGTAACACACAAAGAGGGTGTAAACAATTTAAATCCAAGCTCAAACAATAAAGTAGTGGATCTCATTAAAAACATAAAGTGAACTAACTAAGAATAGCTCTGATTTTGTTGTCATAAACAGCTGATTACACCAACAAATCATATTCAGGAAGCACATCATCTCCAAGTCTGTGATGGAATGTTAATACAGTGATTATTCAGCCAGAGTAGGAAGACTGAGCACTGGTTCCTATACTATAAACATCTGTATAAAACACATGTTCTGTACTACATGAGGACAAAAACAGGATATAATTGCATGTCTGCTGAGATGTTTGCTCATACCTGAAACAAGTTCATGGAGGCTGTAACGGTAGCGGAGGTGATCGTGGCCCTCAAACTTCTGTGGACCTTGGCACAGGGCCCGACAGTCCACATCTGCCTTATAGTACTCCAGCAAAGCTTCCTCGAACAGCTTAAGGGCTCCTTCGTAGTCGCCCATGTCGTACAACCTCACTGCTGCTGTGAAGGAGCGCTGTGATGGAGGACACACAAGCGATAATGAGAGAGAGGAATTACAGCATCAGCATTTATGAGTCTTAGTCCATGGCGATATGATGTGCAGAATTATTATGGCACAAACAGTTGTAGTCGGTTCATAAAAGTTTTAACAAGTCCTCTGGTGAGCATCAACTTTCCTGCAGCAGCTTTAGAATAAACGGGAGGAGCAGAGGGGAGCTGAGCTGTATCCAGAAAGGACTATCATAGTGAATTCTTCAGCAATAAATCTAAAATAATAAAATAATATTTACATTAATTTCTTATCCCCAGAGATAATTTGCTTTGGATTGAATGTTACTCACAAACTGCTTTCAATAACAAAACATAGAAAATGTCCAACATAACAAAAAGTTACCGCAGTACAGATCAAAGTAATAAGGAAAGTTGCAGAGACACAAACAATATAAAATAAGAGTTAAGTTTAAGATGGATTAGTATTTTGTGTTCCAGTAGAGTGGCCTTCTTAAGTTAAAGGATATATATTATACATATGGTATGTGTTTCACTGGAAGATGAAGTGAGAAGGGCCAGATGGAGAAACAGCAGAGGAACACAGGAGCAACAAAGGATCCTAAACTGTTCCGTGTTCAGGACTTCACCAGAACCAGCAATAAAAGGCCTAAATGAGTTTCCAGCTTTAAACTACAAAGACCATTAACACAAAAGGCCCCTTCATACAACAAAAGCTGTACTTTTCTCTTTTGGAAAGAAGTGAAGTAGAAAAAGTCAAATCAGTGGCCAGACTTTTTTTTGAAAGGGCTGATAAAAGATGGCTAAAAGGCCAGAGGTCAAAGGTAACACTGATCGAATGAAGTGTGTTTTGGCAAAAGCATTAATTAGGGGCCTGAGGGTGAAGAAAGGGATAGCCCAAAAGGAAATCTATGACTACAGATCTCACAGACTTTGTGTGTCTTACCTGGTGAGGCCGAGCCTCTCGGTCCACAAAGTGTTCTCTCTTTACGCCCTGCAGGTCTTTATACTGCTCCAGATCCTGACCCATCTCCACATGTTCTGGATTGGCCTGGAAATAGGTGTGAGCTGCCGCTGCTGCCTTGTCAGGCTGCTTCAACTGGAAAAGAAATGAATAGAGAGAGAAGGAAAGAGAGATGTTAATAGAACAGTAATAATAATATTAGCAGATTTTAGCACTACGGATGAGCTCTCTGCTCAACTGCTCCAAAACTGTGGATTAAAGGCACAAAGTCACCCATGCAGAAAATGAACTACAAAATTGGCAAGACTTTAACTGCATGAAGATGTTTGCTTAGAATCTGCCCAAGTCTCCAATGCAACTCTAACAAAAGAGACGGCACTTTACAGGATTTCCACATAAACATATGGACAGGTTGACATTATTACAAATTGCCAAAAAGTTCACATTTCTCTGAAAAAAAACAAAAGTCAGATCATGTTCTGAAGCAATTCTGCTGCTGGAACAAATCATTTGGGAAAAGCAAGGGGTTTAGTCAAGCTTTTACTAACAATGGCTTTTTGGCAACTAATTTTGAATCCACTTGAAATAAACAATTTATGTGTTTTGTTCCAGTTTGTTCATCAGACGAGAGGAGAACTGAGCAGATTTAGAGAGACGCACAGTTCCCATCAACTTCCTGTCATTAAAGAGAGCTGTCATTTCTACAGCTCATGAAAAAGATGAGTTCTTTGCACTCAAAGTATTTGAACTTAGTGGATAATGGATGTCATACAATGAAATAACCACCACAGCAATCCAATCTACTTCTTAAGAAATGTATCTAATACAAACACACGAGCACAGATGCAGTCAGCTGTTGATGTTTGCAGGCATGTATAAAGTGTATAAAAAAAAGTCAAAGAAGAATGCCACCAATAGTTGTTATTCATCACCTAACTTTATAAAATGTGCTGTAAACAGAGTGAATCAAATCAATATTTAAAAATGATCACCTTTTTGTTACAACACCCGTTCTTTAAGGTACGCGTACACTCAGTTTTTTTTAAGCTACTTGGCAGGTTGTTCTTCTGAGCATCTTGAAGGCGTCTCTGCAGTTTCTGTAGATTTAGGCTGTCTGTGTCTATTTATGTAATCCCACACTGACTCCATGATGTCGAAATCAGGGCTCTGTTGGAGGCATGCCATCTGCTGTATGACTCCTTACTCTCCTTGTCCCTGAACATAGTTGTTTATGAGTGTGGCTGGATGTTTGAGGTAGTTGTCATGCTGCAGAGTGAATTTGAATTTGGGAGGGATCACAAGCCTCCCTGATGGTACTGCATGATAAACAAGAATCTGAAGTGGCCAAAACCTTTGCACAGTACTGTTTATTATGTGAAAAGAAATGATCTCAAGTCTTTAGGGAAGGTGAGGCTCACACATCTGTCGATTTAAATTTAACAGCAAATTTTTGTATTTGTTTCAAAATAAGACATGGAACAGTCTGAAGGATTACCTTCTCTGAACTGTACTGTGTCAAGATGTATCATATTCAGTGGACTTAGCCCTCAAGTGGCCATCTCTGATTGTGATATATAACATCACCCAGCTGCTGTAAAGAAGCGGCACATGTAGTAATTGAAAAAGAGAGTGAATGTCCTCCGGCCCGATGACTTCCTCATCCCACCATCCTTTAAGATGCTCTGTTTCAACATGAAAAGTATGGAAACTGCTACTCTGTTGTGTTACACAACACGCTAACATTGGCTCTGCTCTCAGCCAAAACAATGATCAATTCATTAGGGAAGACTGAAGATGTCTGCCGCAAGTTAGATTGTTACCTCATCAAGATTCTCTTTTACACTTTAAAAAACATTTTGGAAAAACTGGAGCCTCGCAGCGTGTCTGGTCCCGGTCAGATAAGATCACAATAAAGTACAAGCCTCAATATAGACAGGTTACTCCCTGTTACAGTGTCAAAAGAACACAAGCACCTTGACTAAAAGCCTGTGCTGAATCCAGCTCACTGCACACGTCAGGAATTTGTGAAATGGAGCTTGTTTTTACAAACCTGCTGCCCTGTGACCTGTCGCATGGCACTTTGCTTTTTCGTATTATAGTCATCTTTTACAGTGCACCAAATAACAAAACAAGAACTACATTCATAAATCCCTTATGAAAGAAAAACTTTTGTTTTGTGTTTGACAGTGACTGAAGAGGGTAAAAAAAGAGTCAGGAGAAGTTGAGCAGAAATCAGTGGAGGATGACAGGATGATTGCGAGGGAATAAAAGACAGATACAGCAAGGTGAGAGTAGACAAAGGATGGAGACAGAGCTCGCTGTGTTTCACAAAGTCTCTCCTGACGGTTGAGAAGGTCAGTCCCTGGCTGCCAAAAACATAACATGCTTCCAGACACACTCGCGCCTCTGTTTTGCCACTCAACACTGATTCATGTTTGCCAGTAAAGACATTGGCAAGATAAAGCTCAGCGATTCCCACGTTTATCCAATATTTGTGAGATCCTGTGAGTAGAACAAACTTTTCTGCAGACAGCTGAAGGTACAAACCCACTTAGATCAACAACAAAAAAAGTGCTTGGTATTTTCTACGGGGGAGGCAAACACTCTCCAAAAACTCAGCACAATACATCACAAAAGATACACAGAAGTGCTCTGATGGAAAAAGCAGAGATTCCTCTTCCCACAAACAGCCCACTTCTTTTTGAAGAATAATTTCCCTGGCAGACAACATTGGGTCTCTTTCATGTGGCAGCACAGAAGGCAGGAGAGAAAAGCCCAGCTGGACATGCTTGGTTAGGCCCGAAAGGCCAAAGAGCGAGGTGGCGTCGAGTGCATTCCTCTCCAGATCACCTGGCTGGAGCCACCGGGGGAAAGCCAGCATGGAGCAATGAGACTAAGAGTGAGTGAAACGTTTTCATTTTTCTTATGCGTCCATGTGTTTTCTCTGTGACATGTTTTATGTTGCAATAACTTATGAATGACTCCAGAGGATGGATGTTGTTGTTGTCAAGTAAAAACAGTCGATAAGAATTTGCTTAAGATATCCCTTCTGAGGTTGGTGCCTCACATTCAAGGAACATGATAGTCAACAGTACGGATGTGCAAAATCCCTCCGTCAAATAAAACTTCTTCTAGGCATTCCTTAAATATAGAATTTGTACTTTGTGGTTTAAATTTTCTAATCCACACGGACATCCGATAAATTTCCAGTGCAATAATGACCAATAGTAGATCATTATTCAGCTTTTTTGAAACACCAGCAGCAGGACAACAACTTGCAGTTATGTGCATAATGAAAAGTAAACAAGCTAAATCAATTTTGCTGCCAGTTGTCCTAACCGTTCTTGGGAAATATACGAACTGAAATTAGTCAGTAATGCAGAAATAGGCTTCACGCTGACAGAAACCAGGGAAATAAAAAACTTGACAGGAGAGCAGAGTAAAACCTGGAAAGCATTAAAAACCTGATGAAATCAGTGTAAATGTATCTGAGGCTGGATGTTTTCCTCAAACTGATGGCGCAATCCCAAGCATACAACACAGCTCTATCATGTGCTCTCCACAATGTCTGCTCCAGATAATTCAGGGAGAATGTCCCCCTCAAAGACGCTGCTGTTCGCTCGGCTTTACTGGATCTGATAATCATCGGCAGATATGTTTTGACCAGAGTTCCAGAGACTAAACAGGAAAGATCACAGCGGCTGTGGAGGAAAGGGGTGGGGGGTGGGGTCCTCCTCCTCCTCCACCATCTCTGGCTACAAATACCCCCAGCCCCTTGAGGATGACCTGGCTCAGGAATTAGGGTCAGCTGGAGGAAGACAGGAATTACACCACACAGGCAGCTGTGGTTGACTACAACGCCAGATCTAGTGTCCCGAGGAACCCAGGGAAGCCCTGAACTATAGAGACTCACTGTATTAGCTTTCTTTCATTATTTGATTTTCTCAGCCACAACTAGCATTTCTATTTGTAAGAGATATAGTATTATTGAGTGAGAATGTTTTAGGAAGAGTGACTTGTTTAAACAAATATTAAATCACTGAAGTGTCCTTCAGCTGAATCCTGAAGTTTAAATTTTGAATAGTTTAAAAAAGGAGTTAAGGAAAAAGTCCAGATGACTCTCACTTGATAATGGACTGACAGTAATATTTAATAGTCCTTGAATTCACACATACAAGATAGTCACATCTATTTTATGGATGCATATAATTCAACACAGAGGATTTCTGGGATTCGGTGTATCAAACTTTGAAAACTACCAAAAAGGTTCAAGAGCTTGAAGATTCTGAATTGGAAACACATGTTCATTCATCAAACCGAGCACAAGGAAAAGTCAAAACACCCCCTCAGGATGACAGAGCAGAAATCAATCATGGGCTTAAACTGAGATTGCTGTTGCACTGAACGGTGTAATGGAAAACAATACAGGCAAGAAACAGCCCTGCGTGAGCAAATCAAAATGACAGAGGAGGAAAAATCTGGGATTTTCTGAGAAAACCCTCCAACACTGCAGTCTGTGCGTCAATGGGCCACAATATTTCCCTGTAGGAGCGGGTGACATAAAACTTAAAATAGAGTACATTTTAAATTGAGTGTTCATTGATAGTTAACATATTAAGACTGAATGGTAAATTATTTTTTGGGTTTTGACTATCCAGCAGATGATAAATCACAGCACTTCACATTGGTGTAAAAATCCTATAAAAATACAAAAATGCTATAAAGCAGTCATTGTTGATTTGTGCACCCTGATCCATTATCCACAATGAAACCAGAGAAATGATAGTGGTAGCTACTTTGGTATAGACTGTATAAAAAAAAAAATCACTGAAGATAGACACAATTTATTTTGTCTCATGGTATATTTATTCTCAACACTAAACCTCCCTTTCACTTTTTTAAACTTTTTTCCTATGAAACAAAGTATTGAACTGAAAAATTGGACAGTTGTTATATACATTACACAAATTGTAATTTGCAAGCTTCATGTGATTGTCCAAAAACTGCTATTTTAGTCACGTTGAACTGCTTTCAATGAGGATGCTCTGAATATAGAAACTGAAAATCGCAGCCGAGTTGGCTCCGAATTGCAGAAATATTTTATCCGTACTCACTTACTTTTTACTTTAAACTCTACAAGATTTAAAATCGCTGCATCACTAAAACTCTGCCATGAAAAGCAAATCTTTGAAAACATTCAGAAGCGTACATCTTGTACCCCATGAGCAAATTTTTTTTCTCCCACATGAATTTCAAAGAAGCACCTGTGGAGGTGAATAACTAGCACTCAGTCTGAGCCCTCAGCTTGCCCTTCTTGTTAAAGAGCAACCTGTGTAAGAGCTGCTGGACCGCCCTGCCTCTCTCAGAGAAGTGCTCTTGATGTGGGCACAAGGTGGTGCCAAGTCAAACGAACATTTGCATGCATCTCTCTTCTGGGCCTCCAGCCTGATTCACAGGTATGTAAATAGCCCTGGACGGGCGCCACAGAAACAGCAACGATGTTGTGATAAAAGGCACGTATCCCAATGCAACAATCGAGCCTGGGGATGGTTGGATGAGAGGAACTGGAAACAACTGCACACGGTGAAGATTCAAACCTGGCAAACATAGGGCTGAGCACCAGAGAGACAAGCTGTTTTAAAGAGTTAATATGGTTCCCAAGAGGTTAGGAAGTTCTAGGGAATTGCAGAGGTTAGCGTTGAGGTTAACAGTGGACACAAGAACAGCTCCAATAAACCAAATGTCCACAGGCAGTGAAGATTTCTAGGTTAAAGCACAACTCTTGCTTAAGGTCTAAATATGTCCCACTGCAGTTCTTGTCTAGTGGTCCAATGATAAATCAGCTGTAATCCTGCAAAACTGTCAGGAACTTGTGGTGCTCTGTCCAACAAGCTCTGCAACTTTCCAGGCATGGTTATGTGATATTTCTTCCGACTTTACACAGTGATTGTCCAGCTGGGAGGAGGTTAGACAGGAAACAAGCCAGATCTTCTCTCTTAAGATCTTTTTGTTTTTACACATCTACTTCTATCATTTTTTTTGTGAAAAAGTCAAGTGCAATTGATTTAAAATGTTTGGCATTATTCCCATATTTAAGGATTACTGACCTCCTTCGATTGCAGCCATGTTCAACGGTGACAAACACTGAACAACACATCAGACAAACTGGTGAAAAACTGGCCCAGTATTAGTTTCAATAAGACTACTATGTTGACGCTGTATGTGTGTGGCAATGATGAGGATGCGAGCAAAAAAGTTGAACACAGATAAAGTTTTGCTGCAAGGTAAAATAGTCATCTGGCAATTCAGTGCATTGGCCAGTCAAATGTCTACAGATACTGTTAAAGTACTTACTGAACAATGTATATCAAGACAGAATAAAATGACATCATCATGTTAACTTCCCAAAACTCTTTGTTCTATGTATGCAGTGTTTTGACATCTGATATGCTTAAATCAGACATGATCTTCTCACCGTTTCCTGTAAATTACACCCACATCATTCCACTCATTTGCAGTCTCAACTCCAGTCGAGTGTTAATCACTCCAAAAACATCTTATAGCGGCAGTTAAATGCAAATTCTTGACCCAACAGTACAGTATGGCCTCATACCACTTTAAGTTGGACATCATCCAGCAAGAACATCTGCAAGCGTGACAACAGCGTCCTTTTACCCTTTTCATGGACTTTTTTTTCTTTCTGCAGTACAGCTCTATAAAAATTGTGCTGCGGAGGAACTGTCAAATTAAAACCAACCTAAACAGAACTGCAGGAGATCTCTGTGTTGATGTTTGGGAAACGCATCGTCTCTATGGTGACGTCCATCGTAACACAAACAAAAAAAGGTGTTCAGCTAAACCCGAGTTTGTAAGAAACTCTCAAAGGAAGAGGATGGGGAGAAACAGCTCGTCTTTAAGTCGAGGCAAACCATCATCAGCGTTAACAAGTAACGATAATGTTGAAGTGCTCTTGGCAATCTGACATCTGAAACTATAAACTTATAATCACACTTAGCTGCACAGATGTACCTCTCAGCCACCTGCGAGGAGCAACACTTCCGTTTGTCCCCATCCTATTTTATTAGCAATATTTACTCCTCCGCAAACACAGTAGCCAAAGTTCACTGTCACTCAACCAATATTTGTGAGTGAGGTGGCAGGTTTGACAACATGTTTATCCCCAATACAAGCACACTTAACACAAATTATCTGTATTTGGTGCAAATTATGAAGGCAGGTGTGTTTGAAGCAGACCAAACAAAGTCAAATGTTCCAGCAGTTTAGACACAACATGAGACGGAAATTATGATGAGAGAGGGATGGAAATCAATGCGAGTTTATCAACTGGATCGTTGCAAAAAATATTTTGAGTATGAGTTTGTTGCTTTTTGGTTGACAACGGTAGGTTTATGAGGACTGGGTTATCGAGGTGACACTTTTTGGTATAGACCCAACATCTGTTCAAATTTGTACTTTTCTTTATTTATTTTCTAATGCATTTTTGATCTTAATCCTAATTTCTAAATTATTAAAACATGTCGTAAATTGAAGCCCTTGTATTGTTAATAAAAGAAAATCCAGTCCTACTTATAAGTGTTATATCTATCTTGTTAATTAATGGATACAGAGAACTAAGCACACATTTCTTCATTTGTCCTTCAAAAATTTGGTCTTTATGGTTTCCACCACTGAAGTCCTTTTAATTCATGATTTTCAAACTTGAGAAAATGATCTGCATCAGGTTGGAAAGAAGATGGAGACAATTTCACAGTACTTGTAAATTGGTTTGGGATTAAGTTCGCCTGCTGAGAAGCTGCATATGCCCACTGACTATTAAACAGAGCATTTTATTGCCAGTGATAACCGTAGCAGCTATGCTGAGTGGAAGTATTGGCACCAGTGCCTGGCACGAGGAACTCACTATTGGAAAGTCTGTTTAAATGGTTGATTACCTCCCCATGAGGCGAGCGCCCACTTCCTTCTTCTCTGGACAGCTTCAAGGCACAAAGCGAGCACTTTGACGATTGAAGGAATTCGGAAATTCCTGAAAATCTGGAGAACAACTTATGTCTGTTTCTAAGTGTTTCCACTGGAAGAACAACTATTGCCAGACAATATGTGTCACCAGACTAACCCCATACAACCAGACTGCGGTAGTAATTAACAACATGACGATGAAACATTGTATTGGTCACACATATTTGCATGAACACTTCAGCACCAAAATACACCGAGTCAAAAGGTGCTTGTGATTTATGTGTGAGGCTAATTGGAGAGGAAAACATTGCAGCTCCTACAAATTACCTCTCCATCAAGCACACTTAACTCTTTCATTTCATTAACTCCAGAGCTTTGATGGACAAAAAACTGCTTCAGCACACACTTACTGAATACACACGCCACATAATATCTTTACTGTATGCTGAAAGTGTGAATAAATCGCAATAATCTCAGCTAAATAAACCAGACAAGGGTTTGTTTTTGCTCTACTGATGCATCAAATGACACTTTAACACATGATCTGGGCTGTAACTCACCATCCAGCCCATCAGGGTGTGATGGGTATATATGAAATGCCACATGGCTAACACATTAAGCACATGCTGTGGAAAAAAAAAAAGTGAGTCTCTTGGTGATGTCATTGGTTAAAGTTGTCTACTTTGATGTCCTCCCAGTTTCCCTTCATTGGTCCTTCCATCACACCACCCCTCATCCTCTCATCTGTACAGTCCCGCTGACAGCTCTGCACACTGGCCTCTTTCTGGCCGTCTTCGCCCCACCCTGGGCCAGAGTGTGTTCCTCCTATAAGGTCACGTCAAAGGAATTTCTGGAAAAGCCTCACCGCTGTCGCTGCTAAAAAGCCTCTTTCATGACACCTATGAGGACACAGGAGGCATGACGAGCCGGGAGAAGCCGACCCTCACGTCTGTCTTTACCCACCGCCGTCCGTCATCTTTCCTAAAAGTCTGCAAGACTCTACATTGAAAAGAAAACAGTAGTAGAATAATAATCCCACTGTTCAAACCTCGACTCTTGGTGTTTCCTGCCTGAGCTGTGTGTTTGAAAACGGCTGGTTTTGATTAAGGGGGAAAATGAGTGACTGTAGTTGACCATAGTGACCTGAACTCACTAAGAATGTGAAACAGGCCCTCGTGATCCAGAATATTAGTTATCAAAACACAGTTTGTGTCCATTATGAGCTAATCGGGATCAGGCAGCCTGAACTAAGGTGGCTGTTTGCACGTGTCGCCACATCTGCCCTGTGGCTGACATCATTTGGAGAAGGGAGGGAAATGACTGCTTCCATTATCCTATCCATCTTCAATGACATCCCAGCGAAGCTTTGTGGGAGTTAATGCTGAGACACTACGCAACCTATTCCTCTAAGCTATATTGAGGCCACCTGACACCACATCAGCTACTGTATCCCCAGTCAACCATCACCCTCTTTCCCATGTCTGATCTCGCTTCCTGGGCAGTTTCAGGACACACAAGGCCAGCTTTGTGTGAAAACCTCAAAAACACAAGGTGTGTACACTTTAAGCAGTGCAGACAGGGTGGAAAATCACCTATAATGTCTTCCTCCACCCGCGACGCCTTCATGCCCTCCTCCCAACACCTTTCTCACGTTCCCTCCTGCCTAAAATACAGTAACACACACACTCTTTTCTCTCAGGAACTTCTAAAAATAGACCTGGTTAGCCAACATCTTTTTATTTTTTTCTTCATGTTACGATCCTCTGATCTCACACTCCATCAGTTTCCATTCATATAAAGGTGCCTTTTTCTAGACTGGAAAACTCTGACTGCTCTCAGAGATTTGAAAACAGTTGTGTTTTGTCTCTGTCACTTTGCCTTTGGTTAAGGTTGTGGCGTGTGTATCAAAAGTGTACACAGACTGGAACTGGAGCCCACACATGGGATACCACTAATACGACCAGCCGGGATTTCCTCAGCAACTTCTACCATCTTGAACAAGATTGAAAAAAAAAAAAAAAAACTTTCTTTCTTACTTGCCCAGAGTTAAATGAAAAAGTTCAGTTGAGATCTTTATTGTCCCACAATAAGTCATTCTTTTAGCAGGAAAGCCCTATAAAAACAAAAACACATGGAACATAACATAATAAAAAACCCAAAACATCAACTGAAAACAAAAGTGCAGTATGTGCACTTCAAAGGCAGTTTATAGGCCTTATTCTATATTGTATGAAGCTACTTTAGCTGATTAGCTACGGTTAGTTCAATGTTTGGACAGATGGGGACACGTGTTCAAAAGCTTACAGCACATTACATACAGTATATGTTTGTGTGATCCCTGGTGTTATAAAAGGTTACGCGCCACACTTACAAGATAGCCTGGTGTTAACAGACCCAAATTCACTGCATGAATTGTTTCCAGTCATTGCATCCTAATGGGGGTCCATCGGGTTAATTTGGAAAAATGTCTAACTGCTCCTTTAATACTGTTGAGACAGAAGCTGAGATTTCACAATTATCTCAGAGGGGATAACATGAGAACAACACACTTAGAAATTCTGTGAACCTTTCACTCTATTTACCCATAAAGCTCCAGAGATGGGGGGATTTCCCGTCTGAGAGGAAGATTACGAGGAACAGCACATTTGAAGGAAACATTTACAGGCATGCCACTCGGAGACAAGGGTCAAAGGTTAGCCTGACACATGAGTGTGGGCACACTCAGCCTTTCCACTGAGGCTGTAAAGCTACCAGTCTGGAAAAATAAGAAAAGGTGAGCATGATGTGGAGTTTAAGTGCGAAATCTAAAGCAGACAAACGTTTAGTTCACGCAACAAGACATTTAAGAGAAGCACAAGGGAGCACACTGAGGGAAACTATGCGTAGGTGCGAGTGAGCCACTGAGTGTATATGTATCCCAGCAGACAATGCCAGCATTCATCCAGCCACTCTGTTCTCACCCAGTCCGGCCTCCACATACCCCAGAGAAATACAAAATATATTTGTTCATGTTGAAATCAATCTGGTCTTGGAGCAATGAGCAGTGTTTCAAAGACAAAGGGCACTACACACCCACAGCTTCAGCTGAGGGACAGAAACGCATCTGAGGACCAGTGATGGATACAAACACCCCCAATCAGTCACATTTTAACATTGGACTCATAATATGGGAACCATTGAAAGGCATCAAACATGTGTCCTTTTAATCAAACACAAATCTACATAAACTGTTCTTTTTGCAGAGAACTGAGCACTTAAGCTCAACTTCATGTCGCTGAAAAATGTTGATCAGCAGAGCTGATGAGTGCGTTAGCTGCCATGACAGACGCATCATCTAAAAGACTATTTAAACTGCTGAATGTCAGAAAAACTTCCCACAGATGAGAGTATGAAAGGTTCAAGTGCCCTGAAGGAGTATTTCCTGGTTTGAAACTTCAAACATGGTTCAGCCTCTCTGTGATGAGGTAATGGATCCACCTCTTTCCGGGGGGCGAAGTCAAATAATGACAGAGTGGTCCTGTCCAATGTTTCATCGCAAAAATCAAACCATCAATCAAGCCACCACCCTCTGGGCCAAGGAAAGAGAAAACCTTGCACATACCTCAGTATGGAAAAAGGTCAAGAAATGGACAGGAAAGTAAGCAATAACAGAAAAGCCTGCATGATTTGGGGATTACCTAAAGAAGTAAAGAATGCTTCTCTTAAGTTTCTTTCTAAAGCTGCTGAAGGTATGCAAATTGAGACTAAGCTACCTATATCCACAGTGGGGTATGCGGGTTAAGATGACAGCCAGATAGACCAGTAGTCCATTGTATGGAGCCAGCGCAAGTGTGTTTAAGATAAAATAAACCTCACTCTCATGTACTGAGCAGCTATGATGGTGTGTTTACAGTGTCTTTACGTAATTTCTTCCCTTTCACTACCTCCTCTGGAGTTACGTAATCTAGTTCCCCTGCAGAGACCACCGCTGGAAAGGATGCAACCGGACACGAGAGACGCTCCCTTCAGCCTTCAACAGTCAGACTTTCTGGGGTTTGGAGAGGGAGGAGGAGCTGAGAGTGCTCAGCTGCAAAACTGTCCAGAGGCCAAAAAGGAAAGAGGCAAAAGATGGCGACACAGGCTGGTCATGTCAACTCAGCACGAGGCAAAACTTTTTAAAATGTTTACAATCCCTTCGCTCATACAAGAAAACCAGTAATCATTTTATCATGCTATTATTATTATTATTTTTTTTTAAGGTCATGCCCCAATCAGACTGTCTCTTGACCATTTTCACAGTTTTTACTGATTAAGAGGATGGCATCTGTCACCCGCTGAGATCATTTAGCAGGCTTTGTTTTTAATTGCTGAACAAATCTAAGTTTATTTATAAGCAGGCCTCCAATAGCTTCTTATAAATCTGGGATGTTAGCAAGAGGCTTTCTGTGATGTGATGTTCAATACAAAAATAAAAACAGAAAAAAACAACAAAACTATTTAGATATGTGTCAGATAAATAGAGTAATAGCGTTAGATTTACGAGTGTGCAATAAATTCAGCAAGGCTGTTGAGGAATGAAAACCTTGATATAAATTAAGAACAAAGTGTTGGGTGTAAATTCTTCTGACAGGCTGGATCCATTATTGTGGGCAAAAGAAATTCTTGACATAGTTGGAAACCAAACTAACAACTGAGGAAAGGTTTAGGGCCCAACTGTGCACACAGTTTTACATTCACCCAATGGGAGATTTTGGCACAGACTGCTTACATGTGACAGCAGCAATAACTAAAATTTATAGGCGGGTGAATTTTAACAGTCAAAACACACTCTGCACATAATAAGATGATACAAAAAGCAAATAAATCCTGGTTGGAAATGTTGGGAGAAAAGCTGACAAGACCTGATTTTAGTCATTTTCTCAGCCCGTCATTGCTTCCCTCTTGGGAGCTTTTTCAAAAACACTGCAGCAGCGTCGGAGGGGGGGGGGGGTGAAACAGCGCCGCATTTCATCTGGCTCTTTACACATGTTTGCTGAGTATCTGAGAGTGTGTGAACACACACCTGCAAAAACCCAAAGTTGTGAATGTGTTTGCACGTGTGGGAGGCCATGTGCGTCTGCTGGTGTGCGAACAAGTGGCCATAACTCCTCTATAAGAGTTCATGCACACACACATAGACACGAGGCATGTTATTTGCTATGCTTTGCTTCTCTGTAGAGCACTTTGTAAACTCTGTTTTTAAAGGTGCTATATAAATAAAGTTTTAATTAATATTATTCTTATTTGCTGCAGGGAGGCTAATTAGTGACCCAGTTACCATGTAAAGGGAAAAAGTGAAATGGGTTTCAAAGCACTGCTGCAGTGATTTCATGGACTTGCATACCTTTATATACATTTTGAAATATCTCCTTAATATAATAATGACCTGAAAAAGCAGATCTCAAGCTTTTATCACAAGAAACAATGTTTGCTATAGAAAAGGTAACTGAAAGTGGATTCTCTTATTTTGAGCTGATGTCGAATTTGGAGGGAAATTGCCCATCAAACAACCAGTCTATAAATAACATTCAATCTGTATCTTTATTTCCAGATATCATCCCAAAACATAATGTATCCTCTTTTTTCAGCTTAATGGGTGGAGGTAATTATGAGCCACCCACAGAGTGATGGGGGTAAATGTCTTCACGGGCCTCTCAAAGTGATTTGTGTTCCCTTCATAAGCACGACATATTACTGTTGACGCTGTCACATTACACAAGTCTAGCACTCTTGACTCACAGCATGCTGACTGGAATTCAGGTCAAAGTGGCCAAAACACACACTCACACACTCACACACACTTGTAAATCACATGATATTGATTGCCAGACAATTCATTTTTCAGATATCTTATTAGATCTTAAGAGTTTTGGAACTGTGTGTTTTGTGCTTATTAATGTTTGTGTCATCTGTATGAGCAGATGTTTTCCACACCAGTAAAATTCAAATGATCAGTTTGTGCTGCATTTGCTTTTTGCAGAAATGTTATTTGCTCTCAGTTTCTGAGCACGTGTGTTGGAAAATAAAGAAGGGAGTAAGCAAGCGAGTCTGCGCCTGTCTATCTCCTCCCATCTCAGGTTAAATATTTTTCACATGCAGGTACTCCGCCTTCATCCTTTCCCCTTGATGTGACCGACTGTGAGCGGCTGGACAGAGATGAGGTCAGGGGTCGGGTGGGTGCCAAGCTGATGACCTAGTGGTGAGATGTCACAGGAGCGAGCATGCCTCACATTCTCAAGTAGTGACGGAGGAACTGTGGAGTTCAGACAAGAAATACTGAGCAGGAGGCAGCTGAAAAGATGAAGAGACGCCTTGATGAGTCAATTCAGAGATCTTTGTTCCAATCAACTACTGAACTAGAAAAACAGCTACTGTGTCTCTTAAATTTGATTGGCTAAAAGGCCGTGTACATGGCAGCATTTGGGTCAGACTATAGACTGTAAATAAAAGTGGATGTACTCTCTGCATGTGAAAAGTTGAGCCAATGCAGAAATGCTGATGATCACAGAAGTGCCTTAAAGTGCAATACCACTGAGGGCCACTACGGGCTGGCTCCAAAAAAAACTGTGGCTCCAACTCTTCAAAAAGCGTAATGTTTTTGGGCTCCCAGTCATATCAACCCCTCTCTCCTCCGTCTGAATATGGTCTGTTTTCACTCCAAAAAAAACCTAAGATGCCGACAGACAAAATACCGGACTTGAGGCTTCAAAAACACAGTTCAGGAACTAATGGGTGACATCACAGTAGGTTGCCACTTGGGTCTGACAAAAACCAAAAAGTAATTGAAGCTTCAGACACTTTGCTTCAGACTGAATGACCGGATAACTATTCGGTGAATTGTCACATTCATGGTCCCCTGACAACCAATCCTACTGCCTGTGGTGGTCCCTCGAGTTTTCCTCTTGCATCACAATGAGGTTCAAGTATGTGAGTTTGAGTCTCCACTACGTCTGGACACACTTCCATGAACTGTGGTTACAAATGTTCCGCTCAGTTGTAATGCTTTTGGTAAAAGTGATCCTGACTTTTCATACACTGTTGTGTCATTATGCAGTCAAAATGTGTTAATTACTTTGGTTTATGGCCAAATACCTGAAAACATTCCCCAAACTTATCATCAGACTGTGTGGAAGTAACCCGCCCCAATTTGTCGGGAATATGTGACTCTCTGAATCTCTTTTTCAAGGTAGAAGACTCCAAAAAGAGTCAGCTAAACGCTATATTTCTTTCCTTCACTTCTTAAGGTGTGTTTTAATATACCATCTGGAAATCTGGATGTAACAGAGATGTTATCAAAAGCCTCAACAGACCCAAAAAGTGGTGCAAGAAGTGGGCTGTGACGGAGCTGCCTTCGTATAAGAGACTCTGTGTAGTAGGGGAAAGTGTGCTTATAACAGGTTAGAGTACGTGTGCTGAACTGCACCGTGTAATCTTGATCGTGGTTTTGTACAACATGAGTGACACAGTGAGGAGTTAGTTACCGTTTGTAATTTCGGTGATGCTGCAGGCGTGCCTTTGCAGCTGCAACTTCTGAGTCATGAGCCAAACACAAACAGCATTTTGATGTAAAAGTTACTGAGATGAAAGGACATGGAGGGCACCATGAAAGTCTTACCTGGAGTAAAAACATACAACACTAAAGCCACGCTAATCTCTTACCATCATAAATTCAGACCTGGCAATAATATGCTCCATGTGTTTTTCCCTTAAGGCCTTAAATATGGTTCCAGCTAGGATTTCCATCGCTTATTATGAAAAGCTGCTTCCACTTTACTTCTGCCCTCCATTGTTCTTTGTTACAAGGGCAACCCTCACATGCCTCTACTGTCGGAGGTACGGGACGGGTAACGTTGTGGGTGCGGGCTAATGGAAACCAATTGACCCCAGTTTGAGTCCAGGTCTGTCCATTTGGTATTCGTTCCATGCCAAATTGAAGAAAGAGTAAAAGTCTGTGTCTCCATGATTGGAGTATTTAAGGAAACTGAGCTCTCGTAAGCTGTAGAAAGTCCAGGTCTGAATTCTCTGCAGTGTGATAGGTAGAGGTGCAGAGAGGCCGGGACAGAGCTAGCCCACATGTGGGCAGTCTGTTTACAATCTTAAACAATTTACTTGTCAGTCGATAACATCATATTGATTTTATTTCCATCCATCGATGCAAACCCTACGTGGCCACACTGAGGGCCTCACGGCGTCCTCGTGAGTCTGCCAAATCATGTACATCTGAGATGATGCATGTGAAACAGTCGATATTGCAGACATTGCAGATATATATTGTTACATATTTTACGAGCAAGACCCAGCAAGAATGTTGCTCTGAAGTTGAAGAAAGCATGAAAACAGAAGTCCAACCAATGCTACATAAGAGCTAAACACAACAAACATAACCAGGACAGATGTTCTGCAAAAAACAATGACTAGGTTTTCTTCGTGGCTATATATTTCCTACGGCAATGCAACACTACCTAAAGTGTAAGTGACTGTCTCAAAAACAGGCCACTATCAGTGGGAGAAGAAAATAATCACCTCCATCTCTTTGAAAAATATTTCATATCCTGCGGAGATGGAGACTGTCTCTGGTGGTGGCACAACATAAAAACTCACAGGATCAGCAAGATCATTAGGATTTATTGTCTGCAGATCACAAAAGTCTGTACAAACAAATCCAATAGTTGTTGAGTTATTTCACAAAAAGCAAAAACATGACGAAAAAGATGATGGCAAGACAAAATAGCAAACAATCAGACAACTAAGTGCTTCATCTTCTGATGCCACAAATGTCAAAAGGGACTAAATTTAATGGCAATAAATCCAATATTTGCTTAACTATTTCAGTCTGGACCAAAGCGATCGTGTCTTAGACCAACATTGCTATCCCCAGACCCACACGGCTAAAAATGTGTCTTTATGTATTGATACTCTTAAAATCTTTATAACTCTAGGTTCATACTGTTAGTGGTTTAAAAAAAAAAAGAAGAAGATCTTAGCTAATCAAGCCCTGAAGTATGTAAGTAAGTAAGACGATAGCTTCACTGACTGACCAATGGACAAATTGTCTTGGTGACTCTCTACTGACTGACCCTCAGGATGACTTCCAGCACAAGACTCTGTTTAAAATAACTGTTTCTGAATGTGTTGCTTCTCTAACTGCTGCCCTTGATAGTGAGTGAATGACTGACAGCAGCTAATGCCTCAGTACCAGCCATCCTGAAACTTTTAGAGACAGAGATATCCATTGGCACCCCTCAGTCTGCGTGGCAGAGCGGCCCACTTGGCAATGGTTTCTCCTGCAGTCATGCTGGGTCAGGCTATGAAATCAGAACACACTCTACTGTACGATCGAACACCGGCCTCTTCCTCCAAACAGCACCTCGGGAAATAAAAACATGTGCTGAGCTTACCTGTCGAGGTTAAACCAGAGTCACTGTGAGATCAGCTCGCCTTGGGGAGAGGAGGAGGAGATGTGTGTGGGCAGGAGGAAGATGTAAGTGTTGAGTTATTGCCTGTTTAACGTGTCTCTCCCGCACCAGCTTGTCCACTCCGCCTGGGTGTGGAGTCCTGCATGTGTACAACTCAAGCAGAGGTTTGTTTGAGCATCTGTGTGCTCATGCATGAATGTGCACGTCCACCCATGTGCGCTCCGATCTCTCAGATGGGGTTGAGAACTCACAGACTCTCCAAGTCTAATTGAGCAGACAGAATAAATAATGACGAGTGCTGACCCTTGAAAAAGGGCACAGACGCTGCTTAAGTTCTTGAACGTTCTCTTTAAGATCTCTACCTACTCAGCGACGCAGTGAGGCAGATGCTGCTTTACTTCTGCTAAACACCTTGACAGAAGCGAAGAGGAACTCCTCTTCCAAGAATTTAAACATTTAAACTCTGGCATCTCCGACACTCTCTGCTGCAATCTATTCTTAGGGCTGTGACTCTGCCAGGAAACAATGCCAGCAGCCACACAAAGTAGTTAACAGAGAGGCTTCTGGGTCTCAGCTACTATTAAACCCTGGTGAGTATTTTGAGACGTTTGTTGGATGGATGTGACCTGTAACTGCAGAGGTGAGAGGCTTAAAGGTGTCAATTTCAGGTCTAGTCTCTGCCCTTTTAATAAACTGTGAGGAAGTGGTTTGGCAAAGAAGGGGCACACAGGAGGACTGGAATTAGACATCTGTTTATTAGAAGTCTGCTTCTCTTTTCCTGAGAAATTCTAGTCGTAGCTTGCAGGCTTCAGCTGACAACCCCCCTAAAATATGACTTTGTTTATCAACACTTATCCAATACTAGATAGTCTGGAAAAGGTGGTGGAGAGGAGGACGCTGAACAAACTATTGTCCATCTTGGATAATCCTGTCCACCCTCTCAACCACCTGCTGCAGGGACAGCGGAGCACTTTCTCTAAAAGATTCCTCCAGCTCCGCTGTCACAAGGACAGATACAGGAGATCATTCCTGCCCACTGCCATAAGACTTTACAATAACTCACCTCTGGCAAAATCCATCACAGTACAATAACACTGTTGACTGTGTTTCTTGGTTGCTTGTATATTATATGTATATTATATATATAGATATATACTGTACTGTATGTATATATATATATATATGTTGACTGTGTTTATTGGTTTGTTGTGTATAATATATATAGATATTTAATGTACTGTATATATACTGTATATACTGTGCATTTTATATTTTATATTTATATTTTTTACTGCTATTTACTGCTATTTTATTTTATTGCTTTTCTATTATATATTCTATTCTATTATTTTATTCTATTGTTTCTATTATTGCTTCTGTATGTATGCTGCTGTGGCGAAAAAAATTTCCCCTCGGGGATGAATAAAGTATATACCTACCTACCTACCTACCTATACACAGAATTAGGAAATAACCTGTATATGAAAGCATCTGATACACAGATAACACAGAGAAACATCTCAGAAGGTTTACAAATACCTTAACTACAATCACAAATGTACTAAAAGTCAATGAAATCCAGGCTGAAGTCAGAGGTGAGCTACAAGACATTTGGTGATTACAGCTGAAGGTAAAACAAATCTATGCCCAGCTCAAGGGTGAAGTATGACAAAACTTTTTTACTGTGGTTGGAGATTTCCTGCAATTTGAGGAATTCATAAATGTGATCAGGTTTTGTAGGTTTGCTCCCTAATTGAATTACTTAATTTCTTCTTACAAATTATTTGGTTTGCCACCGTCAGTCTCAAATAAACAACAACAACAACAAGGTAAACTCAGTTAAAACAGCCATATAAATAAAGAAAAATATTTTCAGTTTTTCAGTTGTCACACCCCATACAGGAGCGTGGCCATGTACATGATGCATGATGTTTTAAGACATTAAAAAAGACAAAGACAGAATGGTAGAAACCCTCTGTTGTTTCCAGTTGTTGCTCCTATTGAGCCCAGACGTCGGGTTAATTTATAATTTATATTATAATATAATTATTATAATTATAATTTTATAATTTATAATTTATAAAAAATATTGGGGCAGTCTTTACCAATCGGAATTGATAATTATATACGTTAGATATGTTGTGCGTCGAAACTCTAGCACTTTTGTTGGAACTACTTCATCTTATTACTTAGCCACCCCATATGGTAGGATGATTTTTTTTTTTAACTAAACAGCAGTGAACACCATATGACGTATGTTGTGCACCAAAAAGCCATTGTTGGAACTACCTCAACCTCATTGCACTAAGCCAACCCCACTGGTCGCTGATTGGTCCATCCTTCAGAGTGGCTGGTTAAAACTTAACGCGAATATGGTTTCCAGACAGACAAAACTGAAGCTTTGAGCAGTGCTAATACGAAAAATGTCTTACCAAAATGCAACATGCGAGTTGTGGTTCGACATACAAACAGTAGGAGTTCTTTAAAGCTGTGCCGACATCATTGTGAACAAAATAGTCCACATGCTGAGAGAACATTTCAGAAATGACTGGCCTGGCATGACCTCAGCAAATTCTCAAACTAATTAGATTAGAATTTGTCTCTTGAAGCCCGATACACATAAATTTGTAAATCCCAGTCTTCACACACAGATGCTGAGCTCTACATCCTGATCTTTTAATACTTGCTTCTCCTGTTAGAGTGAGGAAGGAAATGAAGAGCGGAAAATGTCTGATGTTAAACTTGGACAAGACTCAGTGTTTGTGTCAGGAGGCCTGGGAACATAAATTACTCATAAATTAAATTTTTGGACAGTAAAAGGGCAAATGAGGTGCAAACAGCAAAAAACTTTAATGTTGAGATATTTGTTCCTCACTCTATTGATCTCAAACACATGAATGCTTTTAGCCTTTGGCACAAGTCAGACAATTTTTTGCATTGCCATCATCCAAACTTTTACAGCTTTACTTCTCACAGAATCTTTTCGTTGTGCCAGCATCTCCCCTCTGCTTATTAAACAAAATTTTGGGCGAAACTCAACAGCATTAATAAGTCTTTCTGGGGTGGAGAAGAACATGACAAACTAACATGTTAACCAGAGAGGCCAGAGTTCACCCCGACCCAGTTGTTTAACAAGAAGCCCTACATTACTATCAGTCTCTCCTTCTCTTCTTCACAGCACAGAAGATCTATACAATCAGCACAGTTTCAAAGTGGACACCCAAGACTTGTATCACCAATACAGCATCCGACCAAATGTGAAATTTGACCTTGATCTTTGACTACCAAAATCGAATCACTTCATCTTTGACTTCAAGTAAATGTTTGTGCCAATATTGAAAAAATTCCCTCAAAGCTCAAGGTTCCTGAGAAATTGTGTTCAAAAGAATGGGACGAATGGACGGACAACCCGAAAACATAATGCGCCGAGGCATATCAAAAACGATTCGGTCCAAACAGGTGAACTCTGATTGTTTCACCTCCTTTTACAGTCTTGAACTCAGTTTTTCCTTCACTAAATGAATTGTCTGAGCTGTTATATTAATTTCCTTTTAAAAAAAAAATACAAAAAAAATAGAATTTTCCTTTTGTTCAGACCTGAGTCATCCCACACAGCTGCTAGAGCTATACAAGCGAATGATTGATCCATCTCCTCTTCTTATCCTCTTATGAACTGGCATTTAAAAATACGAACAGTCAAGTCCATAACCTCATAAAATATTTCATCAATGCTGCTTAATGGAACTGAGATAAGTATTGTTGAGTTTTAGATGAGAAAAATTGTCTGCCTCAATCAACTGCAGTAATCTAGAGGGAACAAAAAGGTCCAGTCAGTGAAATTAGGTCTTTGGACTGAGTCACAGCTCAGATAACAGGATGTCCCCAGGGGAGGAGAGGAAATCCCCAGCAATCTGGAGGGGAAAAACACCACCAGACCTCCCAAAACAAAGCTTTCTGGCGAGTTCCACTACTATTAAAAATTTAACCAGGTGCCTGTTCAGCTCGACCAGTGGGACTTCTTTTGTTAGGACATTGCAGATATATGGTACCTTCTACACAAACAAAGGGACTACATGAAAAGAGCTGAAGATATACATCATCATTATTGGTGATGTGTGAGTGGGGGTGGTTCCATAAATGTGGAGGCTGACTTCATTTCCTCCCTTTTCACAGCTGTCTCATGCTGGACCCCTGAGAATGAAATAAGCCCAAACTCTCCTCGTCTCGTCTTCCTGCCTCCGTCCACCCGGGACGGAGAAGTGACACAGCATCCAACCATGCAGCCTCCAGCCACAACTGCTGTTTCCATTAACTTCATTAGCTGCTGACTGCAGTCCACAGGCATAATACTCCAACGACAGCTCTTTTGTTTGGGTTTTATTGCAGGCTGCAATGCCAGGAATTGCTGCGATCTATATTATGTGTGGCACTGTGAGGAAGAGTAAAAGCTGGAAACAGGTAAAAAATGAAATAATCACTCATAAAACTTGAAGTTCACATTCTTAATCATGACTTCATTGGAAAAATGGACTCACTGGATGGCTGTGGTAGCCTGAGGAGGTACGGAGGCTACTGAATGCACACGTTAGCAGCTGAAAACATCATAATAACATGCTTACAACACAGGGGTAATTCCAAAAACACAAAGTCTAAATTACAAAGCAGGAGTTGACAGGTATGTGCCTAAACTTTCACTTAGTCATCCACAAAGGAATGCAACAACATTTACATGCCACAAGTTTTGGAGTAAGCCTCTTGTAAGGCGGTTGATAATACCTGCTGTAGTCTTACCGAGGCCTGTGGGATAACTAAGGATGAAGGACTGTTTTGAGTATAAATTTCAACACTAAGCCATGACAGCTGTAAGTGGTGGGACTGATAGAAGCTAAGCAGCTCCAAAACATTCCCAAAGACCTTTAAACATTTGCTTTGCCTTTGAATCTCAAGCAGATGAGGGAAAGTGACAGTATGTTCACCTACTTAGCAGGAGACAATGGAAACCAGGCTTCTGACATAAAACTATTGCCACTTCAGTGTAACCCTGGGTGTTTCTTTTTAGATAACACGATGAGGGTGTACAGACCAAAGAGCCCTGTTCAAGAAGATACAAGTCTATCCGAGTCCACTGTGTGTGTGCCTGAGGGTATCGACGAGCAGCCTCTAATCAGCCCAAGAAAAGGTGAAGCTGATCAGAGACAGTGATGCTATGATTGAAAACACACATGACCGCGGTTTCTTTTGAAACGCTCCGATTCGACACCAGTGATCCACAAGCAGACCACACTGATGAGGAAAACAAGACCATTCCAGCCCCAGTACCACATATCCATATGGTATTTCCAGGGACACAACAAAACAAGCGGAAAGTGAGCTTCAGTCAAGATTTTGGTATAATATCATGGTAATGCGAAAGTATGACTGCAACCATTTCTGTTAGTGACAGACCTATGAATTGGTTGCACTCATAAATATCAACCTATATTAATTTATCACAGATACTGTAAATCAATTTGTTGTATCAGTCGGGTAAAAACTAAGAGAGAAACTGCAAAACAGAAATGTTGAAAGGCTGTTCAGTTTAGTTTATTCAATAAAATATGTGTCTTGGTCACAGTTAATGTCAGAAATACTCTTACATTTGTGTGTATGGATCCAAAAATTACTATTGGCTAACTATCCCCTGTTGCTTTTTAAGCTATATTATGGTAATTTGTTTGCTTTTATTGGACATAGACACTGAAATACAGACAGGACATGCAGGAAGAGGGCTAGGACATGCAGGACATGGTCTTCCTACTGAAAGTCGACCCAACGGTTCGCTGCATGGAGCATATGGCCCATGTGGTGAGTGCCCAAACCATTCGGCAATCAGGATGCATCTCATTTTTTTGTTTCAGGCTCAAACAACCAGTATAGGTCAGGATATCGTGCTCCTCATAGAAAGCCATCGAAACTTGTCGGTGCTTGGTTCTGATTTACACTTTCAGTTTGTTTGTTTGTCTAGAACAACCGTGGTTTTGTATTCATACCTGCTGACACATGTTGAACGAAAGCAGCAAAAGCCACAAAGTTTGAATAATTCTGTTCACATGTTTGGTATGAATTTGGACTAACCGTACTCATATTCTGCTTGAATACAACTACTACATGAGCTCACCCTCCCCTGGCAGCGATACAACGTCTGAGGCCAAGACAGCGCTCGTGCATCCCATGACTGAACCTCTCGGCTATTCCTAACACACCACACATGCAGCCCGAGCTGAAGCCTCCTACTGGCTGTCGGTGTACCGAAACCTCACAGCCTCTGCCATAAACCGCAGCCAGGCTGTACTGTAAAGGCATGGAAAACATGAATGACTGAGACCTCACTGTATGTATGACATGCCTACACCTTAGAGAAAACCACGCTGCAACCGGCAAGTAAGAGGAGAAGAAGGGGACTGTGTTATTATTGGCTATGCTGGAGCCGCTGTGAGTGCAGGCCCACACAGGAGTTCAAGAGTGAGAGAGGATGAAGAGGCTGCTTCGTCCACAGAGGAAAATTTAATTGACATGTACTGTCATTTATAAATTTGAAAAGCTGACTCAGTGAAGATGACCTGTTGTCATGACAGCAGGCCAAATTAGTGCCAGCGCTGGCCTGATGTACACTATATTACGTTGTCAAGATAAGGTGACACTCATGAAACCAATAAAAACCCTTCAGAGAAACATCAAATCAGAACTTTAATAACCCGTAGCAATATTTCCCCACTTAATCTAGGTCTAACAAAGGACAGTTGTTTACTCTCCAACATATACATGATGTCATGAAGCAATTTCTGCGCAACAATACAATGGCTCTACTGTATAGACGGTCATATTCCTCTCACTCCTCTCTATTACAGCCTCTCTCGGGGAATTTACCACTCATTTCCTCAGCATGACAGTCTCAAAGATTTAGCCTTCTGCCCAAACCATGTAAAAATTCCTCTTTGATGAAGAGATGCTGTAAGCCACCAGGCCACAGAGCAGCAACCCTCATTGGTTATGTTTGTTTCCCCGCAGCTGCTTGGAAACGGACGCACAAGGTGAGCTCCTGCACTGGTTTCATTAATTAGTAGCCATTTGTGGGAGGAGTTAGTCACAAAAGAGTGCCAGACATGTTCCTCGATGCTGTTGCTCAGCTAACGTTCGACATCTTAATGAGATGTGGTTTGGTTTGTTTGAGCCGCAGTTCAAGGAATTAAGTTAATTACAGCACACACAGCTTATGATTTATTTCGGCTGCCAGGGAACATCACACTCTCACAAACATATGGCAGGAACATGCGAGATATTCTTAAACACCTATAATTAACAAAAACCACTTTAACTACCATGCATGGCCTTATTTAGACCATTAAAAGAAAACATGTCGGGCTCTTACTTTACAAGAGAGCTTGAGGTTGGCCAGTAAAGCAACATGAAAGGACTTCTACTACGTCAGCACTTCAGGGCTTCACGGAAAAATGTACGGTCCTCCGGAGAAGCCAACTAAAGCTAAATGTATGTTTCTGTTTAGTTTGGGAAGACGCTGCTTTGGTATTAATGTTTCTAACCACAATCTGCTAGGTTGGAAAACCCTGAGGACTCATCCTCATGTGGAGAAACAGCAGCACGTAAAACACACAATAACTGATGTGGTTGTTCTACAGATGTTCTAACATATCTGATGCAGCCATAAAGCTGTCTGAACACAAAATATGCGTTGTTGTCTGCACATGTGCTTCTTCATCTGCACTGCTATCTGCTGCACCCCTTAACTGCACCCTATTACACAACAGATAATTAAAAGTTCATCATCAGTTTGGTATGAAGAGGTATAATATGACAAGACAACACCTCCTAACACCTTTCAGCTAGAGAGAATGTTCATAACCGAGTTGGTGTATTTTTTTAATATCAACTTGGCCTGTGTTAATATCATCAACTTATCAGCGTTTCATTCTCTATGATTAGATGCCATGGTTACAACTTAGCAATCATAAACACAGTGTTACTACCATTATCTCTACGTATAAACCCGACTTCACATAAAAACCTGAGCTCACTGAATTATGCTGACAATAAACAGCAGAGTAATTTGGTAATCAAATAAATATTAAGAAAAATCAGATTATAAAAGTGTGAAGTGAGGTGAAAAAGTCAATTCTTTACTGCCGCGGGAAGGAAAATGTGCTGCCATAGTTTATACCCCGCAAATAAAGTACAACAGTAGGTAAACAAACGACACAATAAGAAAAGTAGAAATATTGCGTGCAATGTGCGTCGTGCTATTAGAGGGGTGATCACTTTTTTCACCTCAGCACCTGAGTTACACTCATTTTTGTGACCACTGATGCGTGCGCATTTGCCATTTCACCATGGACCTGAAACTTGAGCAGAGGGCGAACATCAGATTTTGTGTCAAATCTTTGGGAACAGAAAGAAGTCGGAGATGAGGAGACAAATCCAGTGAGTTGGGTGGGTGAGGTGGAAACAATTGTGTTGTTAAGGGCGGAAAACGTGTGCCTTTTCACCACGCTGTGAGTAGGGACGTTGTCATGTTGGAGTACCAACGTGCAATCGTGCCACAATTCAGGTTCTTTGCGCCAAATATTTCCCTGAGGATCCTCAGAACATCGCAGGAGAACTAGACATTGTCGGTTTGACCCTGGGGACGAATTCATGGCGCACAATCCCTCAACCGTCAAAGAAAACAGAAAATGCTCTTGTTTATACTCCTGACCTGATGCGCCTTCTTCGGACCAAGACCAAAGAAGGCATGTATGCCAGTCACTCTGCTCATTTCTTCATTGCCGAGGATTTTCTGAAGCAGTTCTTTAAATTTGTGCTCTCTATTCAAGTTTCAGGTCCATGGTGAAAACACTAATGCACTGAAATTTTTTGATCAACCCTTGTACAACGTTGAGCATAACTGATGGCCAAAAATACAGAAGTAAACGGCAGCCCCTTTTGTCCTCTCAGCAAAAACATGGCAAGACTTCAAACTATTGCTTGGCTGTTCAGGACAGTGGAGGATGGCCTTGGCCTTCCTGACAACTGGCAGTCTATAAATACCTCTGAGCTGCACCAAAAGCACCCCAAGTATTCTGTTTTCTAAATTAAAAGGCCTGTCAATGTTTCCACAGCAGACAACAATACGAGAAGATAATCCTGTTTCTATGAAATTCCTAAAAAGAAGAGCTATCACAACAGAAAGAAATGTTTGTTTTTCTGCATGAGAACATATGCAGCTGCCTTTTAAAAAATAGCATCTATATTAACTATCAAAATCAAATATCAACATAAAATATCTGCACTGTTCCTGCAGCTTAATCGTCCTCATCCTCAGTCATTATAAAGGTGTAGAAAGACCCTCTATAATCAATAGTTATCCTTTGCTTACCCATAGTAGGACATAGGACGCATCACATCATCGCAAAAAAAAAGAGTGATGGATAAATGGCAACATATTAACTAAAAGCTTGAAGAATCAATATTCAATACTGATGTGAAAACTAAAATTCAGGCTTGAAGCACCAGAATCTTAACACAATCAATGAGAACAAAAAGGAAAATGAAGATTTGGTAAAAAAATAAATATGTCAAAATGTTCTGCACAATCTCTACCGTGACATGAACATCAACCAGTTTATTTCCGATTCCGTTCCTCCTAATGATCAGTAATATCCTCCATAACTATAACAATAAAACTCAGAGCTTTTGCAAACAGGAACCAGAGTCAGAACAATAAACCAGCTTTGAGAACAAAACAATGAACGATCATAAACATGCCACCCAATTATAGAATAAAGGCATATTCCGGGTCCCATTGAATACCCTCAGCAGGGGTGCCAAACAGTGTGAACTTTCTAGAAGTTTCTTTTCTCCAGAGCTGAACGTCTTTGTGGCCTTGGCTGTGCCATATTGTTTATGATTACAGCAGGAGGAAGCGTTTATTTTCCCGTATCCCTCCGTCTCCACCAGTCCAATGATTGCAACTGCATGGAGACACTCAACAAGACTGATGCCTTCCCTCTTATTGAGTGCATGTGGTCCAGACGGTAATACATCATCTTGAAGTGGCAACACCGAAGTTGTTTTCCCTCAAAATCAAAATTGGAGCCAATAAAAGTTTATATTCTTTGAGGGGGCTCTCCCACTGGGTGACATCACAGAGCTCAGTGCTTTATATAAACTGGACTTCCAAATCTGCTCTTTAATGAATCATTACTGAATTGGCAAACACAGCTGAACAGAAATGTTAGCCAAAAGCAGAGGCCAACTATAAAAAGGTATTACAATATAAATTGCAACATGGACATGTAGCGTTATCTGGCAGGAATTTAACCATGCAGGCCCTGCATAGTTGAGGATTAGCCATAATGACCAAATACCTTTAGCTCATCCTGAGTGTCTTAAGGTGTATCAGTGACATACAGCACTTTAAGCTAAATTCTTTCTCATTAGAAAACATTTGACCCCAGGTGTAGGACAGCCAAAGCTTTCAAACTCCAGTGAGAAGGAGGATCTAAGTCTAAATAATTCTGAATAATCTAAATAATTCTTACTACACAAAAGTATTTAACTACGATTTGTTTGTAGATTCAGCCATTTTCATCAGTGCTGATCAGTGTTGGTGGCACAGGGTTGTATTTCATGTGTACTCAGTCACTGTGTTCATCTAGCCTTTTACCACCACAAACACTCAAAAATACACATGCCATTCTGGAAACCGAGCCGTGCATACTTTTACAGTTCTGGGCAGAGCTCATACGACCACTGCTGCACGCTGAGGAACATAATGTGAGTCGGACTGCGTGTTCTGATCTTTAGATACATGGCAACAGCTCTACAGTCACTCACTGATGCTACAACTTCTTAAACCGGCTATGATATATATTTTGATATTGACATTGAATCACGTAACTATTTACCTGTGATGGAGCTCGTCGTGATTAACCCAGAAATAAAATCCCCCAATTCTGAATTTCAGCCTTATAGATTGTTTTAGTTCAGCTGTAGTTGTTGTGATTTGGTTCACTCTCACCGCTCTCATGTTGTTTCCAACCACAACAGGTAAGGGTTTTTTTTAACAGTGAAAGTTGGCAGCATTTAACATACAGTATACTCACTAGATGGCTCCAAATGAATGCTGCTGTTGCTCTGTAGCTGCTGAATGTGTAACTGAGCCACTGAATGTGAACACATTTGACATAAACACTGGTGTGTTGCGTTCACAGTTTGTTTCCACAGTCCCTGTGAGCAAAAAAAAAAAAAAAAAAAAATCAGGTACCGTAGGTTGTAACTCACTAATAAGTAATCAGTTAATTATTCATCTGGATAAAAAGTGATTGGAGTCTTGCTTTGAACAGACGAATTCTGTTAGACAAACAGTTAAGTTTTTTTTAAACTCTTTCATTTTCCAAGCCAAGGATCCATCAAAGAAATTTCAGTCCTGCGTAAATTCTTCTGTCTTACTTTTTGTTCTATTAATCAGCTCAGCTAATCCTTAAAACAGGACAGGAGCCAGCAGATGATGCAAAACTGACCTCACTTTAACGTTTCACAGATGAAATGCTTCTGCAGGTTGCGGGGGACACACTTAATTTACAGCAAAGGTTCTTTAAGGAAAATTGGCTCAGCGTGCGTATCAGGGAAGATCAAAATATACGTATTATCCTATTTAATCTCTATCTCTGGATGTATTGAGATATGACGCAGCTACATGTTGGGAGTCCAAAACTACTTCCAGCTTTTTATTGTGAGATTTATTTTAGAAACAGATTCCTTATTTTGTCTCTCACATATTGTCTCCATTCAGTTTAAGCTGCATGAATAATAGTGTCAACAACAATCAGGAGGCAGTTTGAGGTTACAAAGCAGCTCTGTGAAATAAAGGCCGTTGTGTTTAGATAAGTAATCCATACAAATGACACAGGGATTACCCCAAATACTGATACCAGTAGTGCACCGATAGCCATGATCTCATTGGCTCATTACGAGCCACTAGAGAAGGACCTCTCATTGGCTAATGACACACTGTGCAACCAAAGGGAAAAGAATTCAGCCTTAACCTCACTTTCCCCCATTCCTATCACACCGCTTTGATAAAGTGGACACATCACAGCCTTTCTGTGGCTCCTTGTGTCTAACGTTGTTATTAGCTGCAATTCAGAGATCTGAACCAGATGTGGAGACACCATGAGGTCAGAGTCAGCCAGGGGTCGGGTCAACATGGGACCATGAAAACTACTCTCTCCTGTCCTCTAAATAGGTGCAATACTACCTACAGGGGAAAACCTCTCAGGCAGAGGAGAGATGCCGTTCTGTAAACACAAAGATAAGCAGGTCTCAGAGCAACAGGGGATAACAGTTGGAAACCCCGGCGTTGTGCACTCATATGATGAATTATTATTTGGCAGTCGTAAGTCAGAAGGGGGAGGGGGAGGGGGAGGTGCAAGCTGGAAATAGAGAGGAGTCTCTATGCCAGCTGTTAAACTTGGTGATGAGTAGCATAGGGTGGATTCAGAGAGTTGTAATACTGTCTTTTTATGGTTTGAACAAACATCTATAGTGGAACATTTACAGACAGAAGGAGTCTGAAGTACACCTCAGGCCTGACCCTGCTGGCCTTGTGATGTAACTAATGTAACTAATAGCTGATATCCACCCAACTATCTCCATCTCTTTAATACTAACACACTAAGTATATGTATGCCTATGTGACACACGTTAAACTGTGCCACATAAGAAGCGCACATTTCCTAGAGTCACTATGTGAACCATCGCCCTGCAGGCTGACGACAGCAGAGTGGGTCTGAATAAACAATCAACACTTCTAATTGAATTTTAAAGGAAACAGCTGTGTGGTTGAAAAGGCAAACAAACTGCCCTGAGAGTATGAATGAGTCTTCCCTGTGAGGAATACTTGAAGAATCCACACTTAAAATGTAAACATATGAAACCATAATGTAAAAGTCCTTCACTGTTCAAAGTCAAATAAATCCATTAATACATTTTATCTACCAACAGGTACCGTCTTTGTGCAATCGATTTACACGTCAGTATATTTTTTCAGACCGTTGTTTTTGTCATGAGTTCTTTAAACAAAACGCAAATAATAGCATTGTGTAGAAGTGGAGCAGACATCACATCACAACTCTTGATGACAACGTTTGTCTCTCCAGTCATCTGTTGAATTATGACAAAGAACACAAAAATGACAAAGAAAGCAATCCAGTACTAAGGTACCACATATGGAGCAACATCGCCAAACAATGTGGTTGTCAGGACAGTGAGTTGTTTATATAGTTTACTTCTTGATGTAGCTTAGTTAGTAGTAAACAGGCAACATTGTCACAGAAGGTTTGGTTAATGTTCCCTCCTTTTGTCGAGTGAGTAGGAGCAGGAGACCTTCTTCATCACTACATGCTGTAGTATCCATCATGACCGAATTCACATCACTGCAGGTATGAATCATTTCGATGTGAAATATTCGCAGGTGAGTATTTCACATTTTTGTGTCGTTTGTTCGTCCCGCTCCCGATGTATGATGACCTTTAGCCTGATGTGAAGGCTCTGGTGCGGTCCAAACAAATGAACCAAAAGAAGGTGTATGGAGTGTTTAAGGATTTCTACTCCATGTTGGTTTAAGAGTGAGGATAAAGTGCACAAGAAAAATAAAAATGTTAACATGCAATTGAATGGAAACTCAACAAACTGCATCTGCTGAAAATCATTGTTTCCAAGGTCAATATTGCATCAGATCTTTGATATAAACTTGGAATGGAACAGCGTGACAGAGTTAAGTTCACCCTGCAAACAGTATTAACACACAAACCATACTGGATTCTAAACAACAGCACAGTTGTGGTATCTCATCCCTGCTCACTTCAAGCAACACAAGGACCCACTCAAGCTGAGCCAATTAATGTCAACACAGCTTGGTCGAGAGGTTGGAGAACATCACTGTTTGGCCCTTATCCCATGCAGAACCATAATATCAGAGCAATATCAGTTACCTTATGCTGTGAAGCTGAAGTGGAAATGCATACAGTCACACAATGCCATGCCATGGAAGAAGTGAGCTTTAACAAGTGGAAAAATGGAATAACAGACATGTGACCCTGCCGACCCTGCCGACCCGGCCTGCAGGCTCCCTACGGGACCACTGCTATAATGGCCTCAATTAAATGTTAACCATCTTACCAAAGGAGCTTTCAGTTCAGTACATGAATGGAAAGGTAGGACATTAGTTATATGTGAACACTGAGTCTTTGTAATCTACATCTAAACTGTTAAAAGACAAAAACAGAAAACTAACACTAATGTACTTCAAGAAAACTACAAACCTAGACAACTAGTCTATTTTCCAGTGTTTTCACAACAGATTTAACTTCCTGTGCCCTCTCCCCTCTCTGTGGTTTCCACTCCACAGCCCACAGCTCTTCGTTTCTCAGAAATCATCTGCTGAGAACAGAAGCAACCTGAGACCGTAGCACAATTTATAGCTCACGGTTGTGCAGAAAAAGCTGCGAGGTGGATATAGGACACCTCAAAAATCTGAAGAACATTTTACTTTTTGTGTGGACTAACGTTGGCATAAATCTGTGCCAACAGTTATGTCAAAGCCAAACAAGTCAGAGGACACTGAGCTACTCACTACAGACCCTTAACAGGATGCTGGCCTCATATGAACAAACATATTGGTAAAAAGAAAATTAAGACACTGACGCTTTCCGTGTGCCCTGTTTGAACAGCTGGGTTTAGCAGCCGACACACCAATGAACGTATGCATAACTCAGCTAAAGTGATCAGTGTAGTTTGTACCAAATCATCAATTAGTCCATAAAAGGCTCCTTCTATCTGCTCCCTCGTCTATGACTGAAAACTATTTGTATATTCTCAAGCTTCACATTCTCAAAACTGACCCAAGTTCACTTAAGTATTTATCTCGGAAAATCAACACACTTGTCAGACACAGGAAAAGTTCATGCAAACATATTCCCAATCATCGTCTGCGTACTTTGTGGGTGTCACAGTACACTGAAATAAGCATTTTCCCTCTCTTCTAGGAAAACAGCAATGAAAAAATTAAATGAAAAATTCTCCATGTGCTACAGGAAAACAAAAACATAACATGACAAAAAGAGGCAGTTTTACTGCTTGTGCCCTGTAGTAGCCAACACATAGCTCATGTCACTAGTGAAGCTGAACAGATGCCTGGCAAGCTCAGCTTTTTTCCATCGTAGCACTGATTCCTCCTCTTACGACACCCAGGAGACTTTGACCAGACTGATAATCACCAACACAGAATAATACACACACAAACAGGATTTAGAGGCATGCATTCAAACAGACACACAGTGAGCACAATGATTCTGTAGTAGCAGAAACTGCCCTTGCTGCCAACACACATACATCTGTCTATATGCTGCTCTCCATCTGTTTGGATCCTGACAGTGGATCTTGGTCCAAATCCTTCCTTTTGTGACAAAGGATCTTGGGATCTTTCATAAATTAGGACTAGACTGTGGTCACTGTGATAAATATCTCTATTAATCAAAGTAAGTCTTTGGAAGCTGAATCAAAGATGTCTTTATTGCCATCAGCTTCTACTTCTGGCCAGTCTGCTGCTCTGTTTGGACTCTACACTTTCACAAATGCCAGCGCTTCACAAAGTCACCTGTGAGCCAAGTCCGACTCTGCCACAACCTGCAGCTTTCTCATCCCAGCTCACAAACCACCGCAGTGTTTTCAGTGGTGATCATTAACCAGCCTCCTCCACCCTCCTCTCCCTCAGCCGTTTAATTGTTAATCAGGGCGAGAACAATATAGGTGCCGCAACATGCCCCTGCATTCCTGTGATGCGTTATCCGCTCAAAAGCGGTCATGCAGAAGACTTTTGGCACAGCCAAGTGCCACAATGTCTGACCGTCTAGTCAGAGCCGAGCACTGCACAGTAGGTTAGGGGAGCCAAGAGAGCAAACTAATGACAGCGGAGGTGTGTGGAAAAATATCTCACCTGGAAGTTAGTATCCACTAGTGCAACATCTCTTTACCCTCACCGTTTTCATTATCAGAAATCTTTATTTGGAAATTGATATGCCATATTTATTGTGTAGCAGTGAACCATCCAAAGATTACAAAATCCACCAACCAGTGCCTTTACAGGTTGCTCATTGACACTTTATATGTGTGATGTTCAAACTTGTTGTTTGGTGACTTCATTGAGTCTGGTTGCCATGAAAAATTGCCAAGATACCAATGGAGATACCAAGGAGTCACAGCGCAGAGCCAAGGAATAGTCTGCTAAATAATCCCAGCTAAAACTAGAGCCTGCTGTTTTTACATCTGTTTTTGTACACACTAAACAAACAATATAACATGTTAATGTGCTTGTGGGAGGACAGCGAGCTGTTTCCCTGTTTACAGGCTTAATGTAAACCTAAACTAATTGGCTGCTAGCCGCAGCTTCATTAATTGACACGTGACTGTGACTGTGTATAAAACTGGACGAAGCTTCCAGGGCTGAAAAATGAGACCAATGCAGAAGAGCCATAAACTGCAATAAGACTGAGTACAATACAGGTTGGCTTCAAAAAACCTAAAAGTCAATAAAAAAATTTCCACAAGTTATCATGGTGTTGTTAGCTAAAGTCCCTTATTCTTATTAGTTTTCTGGTGATCCATCTAAAAATAATCCGATCTATAATTAGAAGTTAGGCCTCAAAGAGTCATGTTTTGAGTATATACAATCTGATTTAGTCAGATCTACCCCTCATCCCCGCCCCCTCCCTCCCAGCCTGTCCAAATATGGTCACTTCTGGCTCCAAACTGCTCCAGACTAGCAAAATTCAACGGTCCAAACTCAAGGTCTCACAAGGGCAGTTCACAAACCAATGGGTGATGTCACCGTCGGTTGCCATTTTCATATTTTTAACTCTAAAAAATTAAGTCTTTCCTGAAAAGTCAAACTGGTCCTTTCACTTGAGAATTAAGTCTTTCAACCAAGAATGTCAGTCACCTGGTGCATCAAGCAGCTGATGCCCTCTAAACCTTAAGTTTTATCCCTAACTTGACATTGATTTAATAAAGGAAAGAAAACTTATATTAAAGTGTGAAATTATAACACTTAGCACAGCATCTTGTTGCCTCATACCACATATTCTGAGTATCATAAACTCTCAATGAATGTTTTTCGTGAGTCCCAGAGCAAATAATCAGCTAGGTTTGGGCAGGAGAGATGACTTCTACTGTCATCTGCTCCTGCACTTCTTCCAGGCTCCCGGGCCGTTTCCAAATAACCGCAAAACGACCCTGTGGACAGATCAAACAAATAGATCTGACTTGGCGTTAAACAACCTGCCTGCCTCCGAGCAAATGGCAGTGTTTTTGCTTGCTTTAACCACTCCAAAGACAGAGCTCACTCTCCATGCATCTGAGCCCTTTAATCCCCTTATTATCAGCTACAGATGACAATAACATCATCTGTGATTTCCATCTAGCACACACACACACACACACCCACTGCTATGATGTCTGTTAATACAAAATCTGTTCAGTTTCCACTAAAAATGTTCCCCACATCCAACATTCTTGTCCAGGGTTCAAGCTGATGTGGAAGTCTAAAACTGGAAACAGACATTTCACCCCACAGAGAAGCCTCCGCTGCTATGTTTGGCTAATTATGTAAAGTTCTTTATAATTTAGCTCCTCTCACATACTTCACACACACACCTCTACAACCAAGGCAGCAGATTTTATCTAACCGCATGGCCATCCAAAGCGGGGAAGACTTGAGCCACAAGCTCTCTGCTGTGTTATAATCACATCATCGATTCACAGTGGAGAGGGAATCATGAATTAGTCGGATATTTAGAGGGATAATTCCAAAGAAGCCTGACAACATCAGAGAGTGTCCTGACCTACTGCTGCCTTTTAACACTGTGCCGAGAGACTGCAGGGAAGTTAAGTTAAAAAAAAAAAAAATCAAGATGGTCAGTGAGTTATGATTCACAATTATTAAGACAAGTCAAATCATGACTCCTCTCCTCTCTCATGTCAGTTTCAACAAGAGGAAATTAAACCCTCATTGTTAGGACTTAAATTCCTGTTTACATTTTAGAATTCCTGACAAATCGCCCCAATTTTCATCTTCCTTGTTCCTCGACATTAAAGCTACATTTACACTGATGGCTCCAAAAGCCCCATCTGCTGTCAGAACTGCGGTTCCACTGGTAACAGAATGAACACATCAACAGGGTCATTACACAGCGTCATCAACCTCCATAATAAATGGTATTTGGCATCCCAAGTTCCCAAACCTTTATGGGATGAACTGGATCACTGACGGCAGTCTCGTAAAGTGAGCTCTCATACAACAAGCACTATTATGGCCTGAAAATGTGAGATGAGACACACTCGATGACAACAGTGTGTTTGTTGCCGTCTCTGGGAACTGCACCTCGGCTCGTAAATACTTGGATGGGTTGAGTGCCGAGGACAGATTTCTCCGTAGGGGGCTAATAATGGACAATTATCTGTGCAGAATATTTGTTATACCCAGAGCAGGGAAAAAAGGGTAAAGCCGGCAGGGTTTGGATCAGAAGGGATTATACGGTGCCTCACTTTTTAAGATTTTCCCCATGCACCCAAAGGTCCTTGTGATGGGAAATCTTGCGATAATAGAAAGGAGAAAATGCTACGAATTTATATGATAAAAAGTGGAAATTACTAATTTACTGTGTTCTGTCTCTTCTAACGAGTCAACCTCCGCTGACTGCAGTTTACATCAGTATCTGTCCAGACTCATATAATTTATGCCATGAAGACTTTGAAGGAATTTGGCCAATGAAGTCGATTCGAATAGAACACAAAGAGGTAACGATGACAGTAAAAAAAGCTTCAAATATACATGTTGCTGCAAAGAGGCTACCATTTCACACACATCTTCAACCTGCCAGCACAATAGATCTATAGAGTTTCAAGGTGGACACCCAAGATTATTGTCACCAAATCAGTATCAAACATGAAGTATGATCACAGTTTCCACTTGTGCTGCGCAGTTACGGTGCTGAATAATGGACAGAAAGGGTTTTTTTTACAGAACATTATAACGTCACAGTGAAGTTAACCTCTGACCTTTTGGATATAAAATGTCATCTCTTCATCATTATATCCTATCAGACATTTGTGGGAAATTTTGTCACAATTATTGTGTGAATTCTTGAGTTATGGCCACAAACATATTGTATACTTTTAACAACCAAAATCTAACTGGCCAAATTTGAAGAAAGTCCTTCAAGACATTCCTGAGATATCGCATTCATGAGCATGTTGACGGACGGACAACGTGAAAACATACTACCTTCTGCCACAGCTGTCGCTCGGCCGGAGGAATGGTAAAGATCACAGTGTCCGCAGCTAAAACAATATGTTTAATTTGTAGCTGGATATTTACATTATGATTTGTATCTAATGTTCACTCATCATGAAAATAAACAGGGATAAATTAACAAAAGTAGATTTTTAAAAATAAAAATTTGAATAACGAGCTCTCGTTTCACGTTCCCCTCTTGGAACAGCAGCTCTTGTGAGACCCATCAGATTAAGAATAAAGATGCTGGAGATACAATCTCCATTGCCCCTCAGGGGAGCTTAAGGCCTTTGATCGCTCTGCAGTCAGGCGACTGTAACGAGAGCAGTGGCCAGTGGCAGAGATCACTGGAGGCCATCGAACTCCAGCCCACTGGCAGCTACAAAAGTCTCCCTTTAAAAGCTGCAGAAGGTGGCGTGTCTCTCTTTTTTTTTTTAGAAAAGCAAACAGACCACAACAGGAAAATAAAATATTTGCCAGGCTAAATGATGGGCGAGCTGGGGACATAGGCAGCGGCCTGAGTGAGGAGAACAGTTGGTGACTGTGGAGCCTCTTCTAACAAGCCCAAAGGCAGCATTATACTAGAGGCTGTCAGGAGGTGGGTGTGTGATGCTGGAATGTTAAATACTGCAGGAATGTTATTTATTTTCATAAATACCACCAAGTACCCCCATACCAACACACGTGCGGGTGCGTGCACACATACACACATTCAGAGTCAGATACAAGTGTGCATGTACACATTGACTAGTCTGATGTGCTCAGATCGGCCTGGCCAGAAGAAGCTGCCCAGCCTCTCCTCACCTGTGGTGAGATCTAGATTAGCGCTCTCAGCCTTGATGTGCTCCTATAAAGACGTCAGCACGCCAGGAGACACGGAAATAAAGATCTGCTCGAGCACTGAAAACCACGTCAGTTTCTGCTTTGTAGAGACAGAAAAAAATATATAATCACGTGGCACTTTTTTCTCCAGGCAGATGTTAGAGAAATCAAAACGCTTTGCACAAAAGTTGAGGAATATTTTTACAGCTGGACATACATCTGTGCGTAAGACCATCTATGCTCATGTCTAGACAGGAGCGTGAACTTTTATGGAGTACGTCAGCTCAGCTCTTAGTCTTTCTCTGCTGACTCAGAAAAAAGTGAAGAAACCATTTGCCCGCAGACAGTAACAGGACTGATCAACTTCCCTCCAGTTCTGAGCAGTGGAAGCTGTGTGTCATCACCGGGGCATTTGGAGGTGGTTTGCAGTCAGCAGCAGAGGACTGGGTCTCAGGTACATGTGAGGAAATGCTGCTAGCTTACCAGGTGAATTCCAAATGGGTTAAAATGTCTTATTTACATGAAGGTAAAGAAGGTATCCACATCCTTTAAAAGCTGTATGATAGCTACTGAAACTGCAACCATCCAAACTCTGAAGTGTCCTGAAGCTGATGTGAGTGTGCTGCTGAGGGACAGATGCACAAATCATTGCATCACAGTTCCTATCAAGCATCTTATTTTATGTCTGCATGTTGAACCAAGTGTAAAGCTCAAGTTCCACTATTTTTAAGTATCCACTTGTTTTTTTCAGCAAGAAGCTGGTTGGAAGACATTCAGAAATGTCCTTTTATATTTATTATAATAAAAATCCTTCAATGAAAATATCCATCAATGGATAAATATCCATTTATAGTTTTGTGAAACCACGCATAACAAACCAGATTCACACACAGTCTGAACAAGCCATTACACTTTGTTACCAGCTCTCTTACTTTATCTTCGTCTTGGGCTGTTCCCACGCCTTATCAAAAGCCCAGCCAAAGGATGAACCTCATGAGAAGCACTGTTTTGGAAATGTGTATAAATGGTGGACAAATACTAATAGAGGCAGTTTATAGTGCTGCAATAATGAAAAAAAAAAAAAACTCAACAGGTTCACCTGGGTGCACTTACAAGTGGATCGTGAGTTGTGTCTTCTTAACAAGCACGTTTCTACCACTTTGGAGGTGGGATGAAGCAGGAAAGAGAAAGAATGAAATGCATTAAAAAAAAATTATAATAAAAATGATAAAAATAATATAAATGCACAGAGGGGCCAGAAAAATCAGTTGTGTTGTAAACAAAGGACTGAAGCAAGTGAAGATTCAACCTGCTGTGATTCAGCCTCTGAACTTCGATCCACCTCTAAGTGAATCTAATATCAATGCACACAGATGCATGTAACGCATGTTACATCACGCTGTTACATACTGCTACTGTCAGGACTGAAAACATCATTTGATTTACTGCGACAAGCATTTAGCTTTCTGCCTCGAGTCTGACAGGTAGTACCAGCGCATTAATATTGTTGACCTGTGCTGGTTGATCACACGTGTACCACTATCAGTACATATGGAAGCTGTGTCGTATAATTGTGTTTTCCTGCATTAAGATGTTTGTTGTACTTATTTTTTGCTTGAATTCTGTACAGTTTTGCGCCACAGATGTTTTTATTTATTCTTTGTAGAGACTGTAACTCAGTTAGGTTTCGAGGTCAACATGTTAAACTACCTTCAGCTTCGATGATAAAGTTTACACTACCTCTATAATATATCCTGCCAAATAACAACTATCCTTGAAGAGCTTACTTTTCATAAAGAATGAAGAATGCACATGTTTGCCAGTCCTTATATTGATCATTTTGCTAAACATAAATATTGGCAAACATTTCGATTCTTCACAAACTCTTCTTTGAGATTTCTCTGAGGCTACATTGCACAATACTGATGTCCTGGCACGTGTCAAACTTTGCATGTAGCTCAAATACAAATGTGTGCTGTGCAGCAACATTGAACCCCCCCCCCCCCCCCCCCCCCCCCCCCCACCTGTGACCTCCCCTCTTCTCTTATCGCTCTGCATCACGTTGCTGGGCAGCAGCACCAGATGATGAAGAATGCAGCAGGTCATATAGAGCAGAGCAGCAAGACAAACCATTCCCCGCTGAGTGGACAACAATAGTACTCATTCACAGCCCGTTTACTCCGCACCCCCCCCCCCCCCCCCCAACCCCCTTTCACCTTCTGATAAGCCAGCTGGAGATAGTTGTAGGGGATCCTCCTGTGGAAGTCCTGAACCACATCCTCGCTGACTCTGTGCATCGACTGTGTGCCAATTTTCTCCTCGATGCATTTGTCCAGGCACGCCGCTCTCCGGAGGACCACGTCGAAGAAGAGCAGGTCCGAGAAGGTTTCATCAAACGGATGCTGGTCCTGGCACCTCAGCCGGCACCGGACCTTGGTGCGCCGGACTTCTGCGTAGCTGCTGAGCGCTCCCTCCATGTAGCGCACCACATTTTCATAGTCACTGTTGTAAAACGCCTGCACCGCATTGTCATATAAAAGGTCGTAAGGCTCCAGCAAAGCTAATGAGGATGACAACACGGCGGACAGCACGAGTACCGAGAAGACAACAGCCGGTGAAAAGTTTCCATCCATCCTCAGCTTCGGTTCAGACTGAAGGAGCGTCAGGCGGGGGGCAGTCACGGCGATCAGCTCAGCCTCGTTTTGCAGTCCATTTAAATTCAGAGACATTTAGGACGGCACCGAAACAGGGCGGAAATAATGTTAGTCGACCGGGGACACACATTTTGTTTTGACCCCTCTCTGGCTCCGCTGCTAACTCCTCCCCTCCAAGAGATGAATGGCCAGATCATAATCTCAGCTCGTTCCCCTCACAAGCAGCCAGCCGGTGGGGAGTCGGGGTCCTTCAGGGAGGCCCGTGGGCCGCCTCACGTACGAGCAGCATACTTTTATTAAACTTTAATTTCATCACATGAGAGTTTGCTTCTCAGATAAATTAAGTCGCTGTTCCAAAACGTGAAGACATTTGAATAAATGGAAAAAGGAAGTTTGGGTTCTTTCTCAGGCTGTCTACAAAAATGCCTGAAAGAGGAACTTCTATTTTTTTGATAAACCCATCATCCTAAATATGCAAAACACTCACGAACCAATGAAGCCTAATTTTCCAAGAAATTTGCGCCTTGATGATAACTCAAGAAAGAACGACTTTAAATAGGCTTTCTTATTTGATTACTAGAAATTATTCACTTAAAACCTGTTTTTGGACAAATATGTATTTCAATGTTTTGGATGAATTATGGCTAGATGTTCTGTCTTTTTTCTCTTGTAGAAATTTCTATTGGCAACAACAGAAAAAAAAAAAGTGTTCATTGTGAGTGTCTGCGAGAATTACACTTTCTACCGTACTCTGTCTCCCTCTCGTGGTATTTTCCAGTACAGTCAGTTTTAGTATATGTATTCTCTGCACATTCATTATTCAGGAAAAGAATAGACGTGAGTTTTAATTTAAAAAAAAAAATAAACAACATGAACCAGTTGAGAAGCTGTTAATCAAAACTATGTGAGACTAGAGAGGCTACAGGTAGTCGAGCAGGTAAAAGCACTTCCACAAACTGTACTGTATGAGTCCAACGAATACGCAGTACCTTCACCGCAAAAATATGAGTGTTGACGTGTACTTTCTGTGAGCTGTAAAGGCTATACTTACAGTATACCTTACAGATAGATCATTTATGCGTACTGATGCGTTGTTGGTGTGTGCAAGTCATATTTACGAGCTGCTGCAAACACAGTGAGCTCGCCAGATCCAAAGTTTACTGCAGGATATATCAAGAAAACTCTTTGTGTTTTCACTTCTATTTTACTACGGGGCAAGTAACACAAACATGTGCATCTTGATCATTACTTTATTTCATTTTTTTAGTCACAGCCGCATGAATGTTGGGGGACAACACCCTTCATTGAAGAACGTAGCTGTCAGAAAGGCTTGTTTCTGGATCGTGTGTTGATCAGTCCCAGGACAGAGAAGGCACTGGCTGCTGCCGTCACCAAACTGATGGCCCCAATGGCCCGTGTAGCCTGTGGAGACAAGGAGGAGCACAGGACGTGGGCTGAGGATTACTGTACAGCAACAGCAGAGGTCAGAGCACAACAATCAGCTTGGATTGCTTACTGCATACCCATGATAAAACATTATCCCAAACCCATCAGAGTAAAAATGCATCATTATAGGTTAGTTCATGAAAACATTTACTCATAAACAAAACCTGTTGTTCATGAGAAGAAGCAGACAAACCACCACATCTGTTTTATTCTGTGAATATTAAAAACTGAAAATATGTAGCCTACACCCTCACCCCAAACCTGCACCTAAACCCAACCAGCTAGACTCATAAAAAAATATAGACAGTGGTTATATTTGAGTAAATTACAGTTTATCTGACTTAAATGGATGAAACCCACTCCAGTTAAGGGGCAATAATAGGGAAGTGTCCTTTTTACCTTTTAATTCATCACATATTTGCAAGTAAGTGACCAAAGCTGACATAGACATCTAATATAATTTGGAGAAAAGTGACAATATTTGTGTTTTCATTTTAGTAGATTACATTCCTATTTTTTTTTTTTACATGAATAAGTCAGGTAAACAATCAGCAACCACACATTGGAACTGAAATGTCCAAATTAAAAAAACATAGTCCTAATTTATGGCGAGGATCACTTTGATTTGACACTTTGGAAAAGATGTTCTCTTCTAAGACTCTGTCCTAAAATGTAAAACTGTGACAGTGGAGGGATTCATCAGTCACTGTGCTGTGATGAGTTAAAAGTTTTGCCTTGATGGCGCATGAGACAGAAGCAAAACAAACAGTGAGAGACCTGCTCGGACACCCCCTCCCCGTAGCGCAGAAGGGTGACAAAATGCTCGCAGTTGCTCCCCAGCAGGTCGTACGAAACCTCCTGGCCGATGAGGGCTTGCGCTCGCTGGATGATTTCGCAGACGGGCAGGGGCGTGTGGTTGTGGTCGTACTTGTTATTAACACGGTACGAGTCGCTTCCCACCACCTCCTTCAGCAGCTGCATGCGCACCACTGCCTTCCTGCTGAAGACGGACTTCACACTGGACATGGCAGCCGCCTGGCTCTCATCTGTGGGACAGGAGGAGAGCTTCAGGGGCACAATTTTCTTTTAATGCAAAAAAAAAAAAAAAATAATAAACACTTCCAATCCAGGGAAACGTAAGGGAATCATTTAGGATGTTGAATCTGTACAATAAAGAAATGTGGGGAAATAGATCCCAAACGTTTTGTATTCTTGCTATATAGGATGAGAATAAACGTTTCCCTATTCAAATGACAAATAAAGAAACTGAAAAAAGTGTGTTTATCATTTCACATTACTCATTTTACTAATGAAACAGGGGGAACAATGCCAAAACCAGCTGAACGTGAGGTCCACATGCTTGCCAAAAAAGTGCAGGTTAAAATTCAGAGCAAAATTTAAGAGGCCAAATATTTGACCAGGCTGTGGCTTTCAAACAGGGTGAAGTATCCAGACAGAACCGTTTTAACCTAAACTAGAACTGTGTTTAAAGGGGGAAAGCATAAAGACTTTAATCAATAATTCATATTTAAATGTAAAAAAAAAAAAAAATTAACTTTAATGCCCTTGGCTGGCTTTGCCAAATTTGTCAGAAGTCAGTTTCCAGTGGCAGACACTGCAGATTGAAGGCTCTCACTGACCAACTGGAGTTAAGTTGATGATGTAACCATCTCCCAGGTAGAGAGCCCAGTGTTGATAGGCTGGTCTGAAGATCTCAATGAGGTCACCAGGCTGAGGATCACCAGAGGGCTCAGGAAGGTCAGGGTCATTGGAGGCCATCTACAGAGAGAGCGAGAGGAAGGCATGTTGTGTGTTTAATTTCACCGTTTAGTTGCTTTCCTGACATGCATACACAGGTTTATATTCTCTACAAAGACATAATATTCACAAATATAAACGTTGATAGGATGGAATAACTGACATTTGGAGTTTTACTCTTTCAAAATGTAAATAATGACTTATGAAAAATGTATGAAATATAATTGTAAATCTATAACATTCAGTTAACCTTTAAACCCCACAGCTGCTACATTACTTATATTTATATAAATGTTTGGGTTTAGGGAAACTATATACTGGAAAAGACCACTGATTCACACATGTTCACACAATAAAAAAAGGACATGTTTAAATTGCGGGCCATCAGCCATTCAGTCAACTTACAGCAGAGTTTTGTTGTTGTTTATCCATCCCACATCATGCTTCCACAAATTCTAAAAAAAAAATAAATAAATAAAAAAAAGAAGGCAGAGAGAGGATGTTTTCATGTCAACCACTAAAGTAAAACTCCTTTGAACACACTGACAGATCAAGAAATTATATCTTTCTTACGTAGTTTGGAGAAAGACCAGATTTAAAAGGCAAAATAACAAAATTCCCAGAGACAGAGAATGCTAGATCGAATGGTACAATGTAAAGGTCACGCATATACACACACACACACACACACACACACACACACACACACACACACACACACACAATACACACACAAGCTCTTGTGTCACCTGTGTTGCTACAATAGCACCAAACACAATGGGGAAGCTGACAGAAAAATAGTTTGAGCCCAGGTTATTTCAAATGTGGAAAAAAATAACCTGTACATTCACATCACCTTCACAATTATTTGTTTCTTGGATCACCTGAGAAAACGATTGAAGTGCTAATATTTTTGTGAGTTTCAGAGAGACAAGAGGATAGTTTGGATCAAAAGGACAGTTGAATGGGATGAAATTTATATCTGCCCAGGGGAGCAATGAGTATATCCAGATCATTATTAATTCACGATGCCAAAGCCACACTGGAAATAGGAGGCCATGTATTATTTACTAAACCAAAACTTCATCAGCTGTGGCAAGCTGCTACTAACATGAAAACATGATCACAGGCAAATTATGTAATAATTCATCACGTAATAATTCTGTAGGGATTATATCGAGGCTGTAAACTGAATTTTCAAAACTTAGTGAATACTTACTCAAACACCAGCAGCTTTTTCTTCCTCACCATTTTAATTCTCCATCATAAATCCGCACAAAACCATAAAAAAAAATCGGGGCAAGAAAAGAAAAACTGAACGAGATTAATCCAAAATTGAAATCCCTGAGATGACAAGCAGTTGTTGAAGAAGTCAAAGCCAAACCAGAGGCTGGAGGTCCTGCTGGAGGTATTTCAGTGTCCGCTGCTCTGACTGATGGCAGTTTGCCACAGCTGCTAATGTCACACACACACATACACACACACACACACACACACACACACACACACACACACACACACACACACACACACACACACACACACACACACATATATACACACACACACACAGAGAGAGAGGCATTTCCTCTCTGCTTTTGTCCCATTCACAATCCTCTCCCCTGAATAAAAGCTATTGTGAGTTTGGAAAGGCAACATATATATGACTCATTTCAGTTTAAATACGGTCAGATCTCTGCTTGTAAAGGGGACGTTAGTGTAAAGTAGCCTATGTGCATGTTCATAAATGTTCCTACTGGAATTTACAATGAATCTGTAACATGCCATAATAAGTTTCAGGAGAAGTCAGATGAACACCAAAGTCTGTAGAGTACACTCTCTGATTGCTACTGAAAAGGGCAATTTATTAATACCATTTTTAGCAGGTCTCGAGTTTTTTTAAAAATTATTATTTTAGTGTCATTTTAGTTTTACTTTTATACTTCTTATATGCAGCTATATTGTGTGTCTTTCAAAAGAAATACAACATATTATTGTTTCCATGTGACCTGCAACTATTACAGTAATTTCATCTTTTTTTTTTTTTTTTAGCTCTGACCAAACAATTGCTTTTATTACCTTTTACTTCATTCTTGTACATTTTTGAGGACTCATGTGTGTTAAAACAACAATTGCAGCACGTGATAATCATGACGTGCATTATTAATATGTTTATTACTCTGCAGTGAACCTGTCCTGTATATAATCAGTCATATTTATCAAGGCTGGAGTTTCAGCTACAAACAAGGAGATCTCCGGGGTTGGACGCATTCATCTGCTCATTGATTGGCTGCGAGCCGCCTGGCGTTACGTCACTTGTCTCCGCCCCCTGTCCTGAGCCTGTGGGACGCGGGGTAAAGCCAACATTTGCTAACAGGAGGTTTTGTATTTATAACAAAATAAAATACACCATAATTGAAGGGTCTCTGGACTATGTAAAATAATAATTGGACGTCAGCCAGAGGGGCTGCTTTATGAAACACGTTATGTGTAGCGCAACTTTAAAGCTTTAAAAAACAAAAAAACAATGCTGAGAAATAATTGAATGAACAACGATGAATATGAATTATTTTATTTTGAAATTTATTCCGGAAGCCGACTCATTTCCCGCGAGTAACTTGGCACCGGTGACATTACGGGATACAAACAGAAGGTTAGCAAGGCTGACGGCAAGTCATCTTTAAGCGAGGAACGGGGTTGTTTTTTTTTGTTGTTGTTGTTGTCCACGCGGATCGATACGTGTTTGTGTTATGAGAAGTGGACGGTGGCCCTCTTAAGACCGGTAAAACAACAAGACACACACACACACACACACATATTCGCTCATGCTAGCGTGCCACCGTTGGAAACGTGAGCTAGCTTAATACGTTAGCTTCGCGTACGTCCGGTCATTCAACACCAGGTTTTTCAAGGAACATAACTCATAACCAATAATATAACTCACAACTCTTTTACAACCGGCTGAGAAAAAAAAAACCTGAACGTGTGTTTTTCTCGCCTTTTGTAAACACGCTGCGCTTTTGCGCGTCACGTGCGACGACGATCCTCCTGCTCAACTTCACAAAACACACTTTTGATAACTTGGCCAGCAAACAATCACGAAGCAGAAAGTTAAGCTTCCCTGCGGTCTTTGATCAGCTACCTGAAACACAAGTTGGACCTCAATAGTAACAGTCATCACGGACCGACATAAGTGTGTTTGTGACCCTCCCCCCTCCTCTTTTCGTGACCTCTCTCCGGCTCCAGGTCGGACACCATGGCTGCAGCTCCTCCATTCAGACGGACGGACTCGGCTCGGGGGGAGTTTTCTCCCCTCAAGCACTTTGTTGTCGCCAAGAAGAAGATCAGCGATGTGTTTGAACAGCTCCTCGGCTACGTGAAAGAGACTTCAGAGTTTGTAGAAGGTGAGAGGGGGTTTACTTACTGAACCTGTCTGCGGTTTGTCAGTCAGCTGACGTGTTTTGGTTTTTTTTAAGCACCACGCCATTCATGAGGCGAGGCAACAGCTGTTTATGGGCACAGCACGTTGTCACCAACAATTCAAATGGTTTCAACATGAAACGCAAAAGACAAAATGTAAAAGAAGTGAAAGAGAATAGAATATTTTTTAAAAAAAGCATAAAGATAGAATTTTTATTTTTTTTTCCCGGATATGAGTAATTGTTTAATTCAAAAAGAAGAACTCAGCCTTGATTTAGAAGAACTGTGGGTTGTGGCAGACCTGCAGTTCTCTGGGAAATTATTGAGTGAACATGATAAAAGAGGTATGTTTTTGATCCCACGTTGTGTTACTGTGCTGACAGATATCAGTGGGAATAAAGCTCTGGAGAACATTGCGAGTCCGGATCAGAAGCTGGAGATTCAGGCGTATGCAGACAAACTTGCTGTCATTAAGGAGGTGCTCGCACGCAGGCACATGAAAGTGGCCTTTTTTGGCAGGTAACTGCATCTTATACATACCTGAACCTTTCATCCTTATTCAAAGAATATTGTCCTGAACACCTTTCTGATGTGATTCTCAAACTGCGTTTTCCGTAAAAGCAGTTTTTACATGCACACTTATTGTGTTGTGTAAGGTCAAGTTGTCCCTCCCCGCAATGTAGGCGGTTTTGTTTTCACTTTCATGTTCTTTCACACCTGACGGTTGATCTCGAAGTGACGCTGTTCAGTCGTCTCATCCTTCTTCTGTTGTCAAATTGATGTTAATTAAAGCTGCCGTTTTGTACGTTTCTGCTCTATTGTGTTTCTTCAACCGTCACGGCAAATAAGAACACAGTACCCGAAGGCCTGTTCATTTGTTTACATGTTGAAAAAAAAAAAAAGCCATGTGACATAAGCAGATTATGTGACTCCATGACTCATCTGTGTCTCTTTGTTCTTAGGACCAGTAATGGTAAAAGCACGGTGGTTAACGCCATGCTGAGGGACCGCGTGCTGCCCAGCGGTATCGGCCACACCACCAACTGCTTCCTGAGTGTGGAGGGCACCGAAGATGACCGGGCCTACCTCAAGACAGAGGGCTCTGAGGAGGAGAAGAGCATCAAGGTAGATGTAACTTCAGTAACCATTTTTCAATTAGGATTAGGTTACTACTATTCATCTGTTTTGGTTCATACATTTTCACATTTTAATGTCCGGGGGCAGCTTTGGGAAGCTTGTTTGCAGTCATTGAATTGTCTTATCCTCCAGCCGGACTGACAGTGGACTTTGTTTTACACAAACACTCACACTAGTCAGCCCACCCGTTGCCTGTAATTTGCTGTCACCCAATTACACATATACTGTGTGTGGGGTTTTCCCTACCACTGTTAGGCTTAGGTGCAGCACTTAAGTTGTTTCGGGAATGTAAAAGCATTTGTGGAGAGCATCGATACGAATTTAATGAGTTTTCCCAGATCTTAAGTTGCGGACTTGTTTGTCAAGTTTTGTCTTTGAGGGTTTTTTGGGTGGTGTTTATTTATTATCTGCTTTTCCCACATTTTTGGACAATTGTACATAGATATGGTAAAAGTAATGATCAAAGATGATGTGCAATTGTATATTTTTTTTTTAGAGGGGGTACCACCGAACCCTCCACCCGATATTTGCACCTACGTCTTCAATAAACTTAGGGAAAACTCTGGTATGTTGGTAAAATCTAAGGGGTTACATTGTGGTTCCCCACAGTCATCTGTTGAGTCCTTGTTGTTAAGCCAAGTGCAGTTAGAAGGGCAGGAAATATGACTGATGGCCTGAAAGGTTTTTATTGTTCTCGTGGATTGTGTTACTCAAGTCGGTCACACGGTTGAGGATACAAGCTGATTAGGTTTATTGCTAGTCTTGATAACAAAGCTCATATCTTTTGTACCTTTGCTTATCTACAGAGAGCATTAGGCTTACATTTAATAAGCACTAGTGTTTTTTCTTCATCAAAGTTCATTCATAAAAGGCCCATTTCAAGTTTTTAATATAGTTATGAAAGAGTAATTATAATTATATAAAAAGAGGGTGCATGAAACAAGTAAAATGATATGCAGATAGGAAGTTTGTGCGTTATTAGGCTGATAGCTCGTATTATCTTCCTTCTCTGTTCAGGACAAAGAACATGATCAAATCCAAAATGTGTGAACTTGACAAAGGATGTCTGAAGCTGCAGTTGTTTGTGAAATGTAACAAGAATACAGGAAGTTTACTGCAGTGTCAGGTGTCTGAAATGAAAGCCCAATGTGCGAGACTTCACTCTGTTCTTCACTTCAAACCGTAGAAAGAGGTTGACACGGGTTCAACAGAGTGAATGAGCAGCTTAATCAGCTTTTATCTGAGGGTTTCTCTTGCCTTCTTAATAATCAGTCCCATGCTTTTATATGGCACTGCCCAGAGTGTCAGAAATAATGTGGCTTTCCTAATTTCTAATCACACTTTCCTGTTGAATTATTATTTCAATGGCATTGCACGCTTTACTCTTGGTGTGAAAAGTTAAAAGGATAACCCTATATTCATAATGAAAATGTGAAATACACAACAACAACAAAAAAACGTAAAAAATAATGTTTTTCTAATTGATAAACTGTCTCAAACCCGTTTACTCCTGGACTCAACCGTCCAAGGACTGAGATTTTTTTTGAAAAGTCTTGAGTGATGGGAAAACATTATTACATTTTTGCATTCATACGGCAGGTATTGCTTATTTTATTGTAAATTCATGACCTTGTCAGTAACACTGACGGCTTTAAAATGCTTTTACATGAAAAAGAAGTGATTACATTGACAACCGTAACATGAGTGTATGTACAACCCCTCTTCAGACTGTTAACCAGCTGGCTCACGCACTTCACATGGATGAAAGCCTGGACGCCGGCTGTCTCGTCCGTGTCTTCTGGCCAAAAACCAAGTGTGCTCTGCTCCGAGACGACCTGGTGCTCGTAGACAGGTAAAAGGATTGGTTAATCACATCTGGAAAAGCTGCACAAACTTGGATTGATCTAAGTTGACAATTTCCCGTTTTTTTGTTTTAAGGCTTGTGTAAAAAGTCCAGCAATGTGTACAAAATTAAGTCCAGAATGGGCACATGATTTCATATATTTAGTAGATTTGACGTATTTGACCAGTAGACCTCTCTTCCTCTCCGTAGCCCCGGGACAGATGTCACGTCACAGCTGGACAGCTGGATTGACAAGTTTTGCCTAGATGCTGATGTCTTTGTGCTGGTGGCGAACTCCGAGTCCACGCTCATGAACACGGTAAAAAGCTCTCCCACATAATGATTATATGTTTGGCCAATATTCTATAGAAGTTATTCATTCACTCTGCATTCGGGATGAACTGCACCTGCGCCTTCATGCATAGTTACAGAATAACTTGTATTAGGAGTTTGATAAAAAAAAACAAAAAAAACTTTTAACTGCGTCACTGACCTAAAACAGTCAGTTATGATTCATCTAAGGATTTTCCGTCACCTCATTGTCTCGTGCTCAGATCTGTCACCGTCAGCTGTTTCAGACCGGTATCCTCACTGAGCATGGGCACAGTGGCAAAAGCATCACTGTCATTTTGTCAGCCATTTTGTCTTACCAATAACTTAATGATCTTCTACTTTAGAGAATCAAATCCTTCAGGAACCTTTGTGATGTGTATATAATTAAAAGACTGAATGATTTCAGGTATATATATCCCATTTTATTTGTGTTGCATACATGTATATACATATACATATCATTAGATAGTACAGGGGCTGCTTCCATTGCTCATTATCACCCAATATTCCTCTTGAGGTCTTGAATTGTTCAGTGATCGTTGTTACAGTAATCTGATGGCTTAAACAATAATACTCCACAATAGCAGGCAAAGTAAGTTTCTATTTTGTCCAGTCACTGACGTGCACTGAAGGGGTCAGTGTGGATGTTTCCTACATTGAGCCGATTAGAGTGCTGCTGCCCATGTTTGTGTGGAGCCACAGAGAGGCCCCACTCTTGTTTGTGTCTGCTCAGGCATTCATGCAATGTGAAGCTGAACACAATCAATCACAGAGCTCCTTAACCCGGCTGCAGCTCTTAAAGGGAAAGCAAGTTTACATTACCCTCCGGGTTGTTCAGTGGCAATAAACTTAGACATAATGTAAATAAGGTAAGTTGTCACGTGTCAGTGAGAGCCTGATATCCAACTGGGAGCCAAAAATATTAACATTGTTATCCATCCACATCAACGCTGCTGTCTGTAAATGAAACGGACTAAAACAAGCTTTTTTGGAGTTTTTGATTGTTGGAGAGAAAAAGTGAAATATTTAATGAAGCCTTTTCACTGTTCAACATTTACCTTTGCTGACTCGTCCCCTCGTCTTTCTCTTCCATCAAGGAAAAGCACTTTTTCCACAAAGTGAATGAGCGTCTGTCAAAACCGAACATCTTCATCCTCAACAACCGCTGGGACGCCTCAGCAAACGAACCAGAATACATGGAGGATGTGAGTAAAACATCCGCAGCATTTGTATAACATCATAAACGGTAACACTACATACTGGTTTTTGCAAATAGAAAATTAGATAATAGAAAATTAGATGGAAAATTTGATACATTGATGTAAAACTTTCTGCTCGGCAAAATACCACAGGTATTAGGTAAAACGGAATTTTGTAATTTAGTTTATCTGAACACACAATTACCGTGTTTTCAATAAAATTGTATTTTAACTTTGAATCCACATTCAAGACTTTTTATTTGGGACTTTCTGTCATGTCCTTGTCCAGGTGAGGAAGCAGCACACAGACCGCTGTGTGAACTTCCTGGTGGAGGAGCTGAAGGTTGTGGACCGTGACCAGGCTCCCAATCACATTTTCTTCGTCTCTGCAAAAGAGGTGCTGAACTCGCGCATGCAGCGTGCACAGGGCATGCCTGAAACAGGTGAGCATGCAGGAAACAGGTGGGTGGTGTTATCTCTGTGTTGAAGGATCAGATTGGAGAAACAGAATATGATACACGGTCACAGAGAACATGGAGGCGGGTTGTAATAAATGTGCAATCACCCACATTCTGCAAATTGGAATAGAGCTTTCCTCTTTACTTTAGCTTTACTTGTAATTCCTTTTTTAAACTGGATATTGTTTCACTTATTAGAAAAGTAATTTAAAAAAAAAACATTAAACAGCATACAAGTTACAAAGAACAGGAAGTGGGGATAACTAATAAAAATGAAACCAAATATAAAACCAATATAAAAATCAAAGGTTTAATAAAGATGGAAAAACTGTTTTGTGTATCACACCTGCATGTGGCGTGTTTTTGCAGTACGCTTCATTTTCTTATCTGCTGTGATCATTTCATCCAACAGGTGGCGCTCTGGCTGAAGGCTTCCAGGAGAGACTGAAGGAGTTCCAGTGCTTTGAGAGGAGGTTTGAGGTGTGTGAGTGTGTTTCATGAAGCAGAGTGAACACTGATGTACTGACTACCAGAGAGACATCTCAGCAGGTACTGAGCCAGTAGACGGTTGAATAAAGCCAGAGACCGTCGGTCACATGGACACTCAGGCTCGGGTAGTAAATCCTGCACTGGGTGTATCATAAGGAGCAAAGCAGATCTTTTTGACTTTGTGTGGCTGCTGTTAGTGAGACTGAGTTACAACTGGAGAGATAAGGAAACTTACTATTGTGAGAGTTGAGGTTGTTTCCTCTTTCATTCAGAGCAGGAGATACAAACAGTGGCTGCTTTATCAGCCTGTGAGCCGGAGCTCACGTCATTGTTTCACTTACACAATCTCCTCCAGCGTTTTGAGCAAGTCAGTTGCCTTTTGAAATTGTGTGTGCATGTTTGTCAGTGTGTGTATGATGTGAAAGAAAATCCTTCTCCTAACAGTAACAGCTAACCTGAGCGGTCGACTAGTCGAGCCTCACTTACCGGTTAGGTTTTCCCTACCAGCCATATCATTTCAAGCCGGCACTCCCAGTGCTGTCTAGACCAATCACTGTGCCTTTTCATCAACCTGCGTCTTCATTGCTGAAATCTAGATTCACTTAGGTGAGGGCATCCGTTTGTTTTCATTCCACTTTGATTTTCTATTTGTGTGTTCTGTTGCGTCGTATTTAGATGTTTTGCTTTTTACTTGGGGGGGTGGGACTGAAATGTGTCCATCCGGGGAGAAATGTCTTATAACACTTAAAGATGCAATCCTTACATTTTCAGTAGGGGTTGAGTTGGTGACACAAGTGGTTACTGTGAACACAATAAGTGCAAAATCCAGCATAGAAACTAACAAACAAACACAGACTCAGCCACAACAAATTATGTTGTTTAAAAAAAAACAACTAAAAAAAAACAACCTCCTGTCATGATAAACCACAATCTGACTTCATGTTGCACATGGTTAGAAAACTCAACTTGGTTACCTGACTGTGATGTTGGAGATAACTGTTGCCTGCAACTCACTGATCTGTTGACAAAAAAAACCCCAAAAAAACAAAACTGAAAATGGCCACTGTCTAGCTTGATAGATGTATTTTGGATTATTGTTGGTGCTAAAAGTTTCCTGTGGGTTCTTCACAGTAAAATGGGTGGTAATGGATTAAGGAGTATTATAGGTGATTGACGGACAACTGATAATATTGATCATAAGCAGCTAAGAAGTGTTTAATAAGACGACAGCAGCAGAAGAGCCTGTCAGGGCTGTGAATCTGTCATGCCAGGAAATCATGACATCACTCCTGAACACTTAAAAAAGAATCACGGCTACTATCAGTTAAAGATGTCTGATTCCTTAAACATGAAATCGTTTAATGTAGCCCCAAAATGACACAATATTCCCACTTTTACTTGTCACTGTATTTTTTTTCATTTTTTTTTTATTCCTTTCAGTTGCTGCCATGTTTGTATTCACTTAATATGATTTCATTGTTTTGCTTCGCCAACACACTACTGTGACTTCACCAAATGTGGGCTGCGGGACACGAGATCCACACCCTGCTGCTGTCAGTTCCTCACCTGTGTTTCCATTTCGTTCCCCTTGTCTTCAGTCAAAAGCAGCAGGTGTCTGTCTCGTCTTCTGTTGGTCCCTGGCAGCGTGTATGTCCCCGCACGCTGTCCAGCAGCAGCCTCTGGAACTGTCACAGTAACTTGTGTGTTATGGCCTCGCAGGAGTGTATCTCGCAGTCAGCAGTGAAAACAAAGTTTGAGCAGCACACTATCAGGGCCAAGCAGATCACAGAACAAGTCCAGGGCATCATGGACGCCATCAACATTGAGGCGGCGGAGAAGAGGTGAGTATCGCCACATGTTTCTTTCTTTATAGTCTAATTTTACTGATCATGTCAAACTGATATTGTCTTCTTTTGTCAATGCCATGAATGGCTTATAGATATAGACTATAAAACATCTGAGAAAGTAAATATGTTGGTGTACAGTAAGTCATGAATTAAGTCAAACATACAGTACTTTAAGTGTCTGTGGATTTCTTTCAATAACGTCTTTCTGCTGTGTGTTATATTCATTCTCTTTGACTGAATCGCTCAGCTGTTAGTTTGCATGTGTGACGATGTTTCCTGTGTGTTGGGTCGGCCTTCAGGGTGGCTGCGCTGGAGGACAGAGAGTACCAGATAGACCGGCTGGAGTTTGTCAAGAATCAGCTCAACCTGCTGATTGATGACATAAAAAAGAAGATCAAAGCGATCAGTGAGGATGTGGAGTCCAAGGTAACTCTTGACAGGTGGTGACACAAATATTGCATCTCCCGCTGAAGTGTCTCCATGGGATCTGCCTGCTTTTACCAACAGATCTGAAGAGGGGCTGCAAATAACAAATTGATTCATTATTGACTAATCTTATCATCAATTTCTTGTTTAGTTGCTTGCATAGGGTGTCAGAAGATAGTGGGCGAGGTCTTTAGATACCCCCAAATCTAAAGATAGTTAATTTATCAACCTCAAATTTTTTTTGTATTATTATTTAATTAATTTTAACCAAATTTTAGTCAATCAATTAAGGGATTAATTGTTTCAGCTCTACTGTAAATGAGAGTTTCAGCCTTTTACGTTAAAACTCCTGATACGACAGCTTTCTACAGTTCTTAATCAAAGTCTATATTGAGGGTGGAAAAACCTATTAATACCTGGACAGAATCCGCCACCAGGAGATGCTCCATTAGAAACATATGGTCGTTTAATGCAGCAGCATGAGACTGACGACCCACCTTGTGCTTCATCCAGGTGTCCAACGCCATGGGAGAGGAAATCTGCCGGCTCCATGTGATTGTTGACGAGTTCCACACTGACTTCCACCCCTCGCCTCATGTCCTCAAGATCTACAAGTCTGTAAGTAAAGGCACAACAATGAGAACTGTAATGCTACCTCTTCTTCTAACTGTATTATGATAGGAGAATTAAGACAAAGTGGTAGTTAAGGATTTAGATAATAAAATAAAATAGAGGTCATATAGATGTTGTCTATATTAGAAGACACAGATCAGGCTGCCAACCAGATGAACTCTGCCTGCTCATACTTTTCCCCCAACAGTACCTGGTCAATTACACACTAATGTTTCTTATATTACTTAACCCTCCTCTTGTCCTCGGGTCAAAATGACCCGCAGCTGTGTTCAAACAGTTCTATTTTATTTCTATATTTTTACATTTTTGGGTATCATTCTTTAAAGAAACCCTCACAGCCTCCTTGTCACCAATGATCCCCAAAAAACATGAAAATAAAATGGAACTTGGTTGAACACAGCTGCGGGTCATTTTGACCCAAGGACAACGGGAGGGTTAATAAAGTATATGATAAATATCCTGCACCTTTAAATGATTTTCTTCATTGGGTTTCAGTTCTGAAGTGCTTTATTTGACAAATTCAGTGTCCTTGTGCATAAAAATTCACAGTTGTATCCATGACTCATCCGCACTGGATATAGTGTTTAAGAGTCCTGAGCAGCGCCGTGGTGGTAAACTAAAGGATGGGAAAAGCAGCAACATAGCTGATCATTTGAACAATTAAAACAACGCCTTGTGAAAGGTAACTTAAGGTGCGCTTAAGTACTCATTCTTACTTTGCTGTTTTTTTTTTATTCGCTAGGTTACTGTTTTTGATTAAAAATGTCTTACCCCTGATCCCTGCCCTACGATAGCAGCTCCCGCACTGTTTACATGCTATCTACTAGCTTTGACACAAGCTGGTGCAGATATGGGGATATGAAAATGTAGCATTAGAAGAAGAATCGTTGAAAGAAAGGCCAGTTTTAGCACATTAACACATGTAAAGTCTGTGTAAGCGCTGCGGTGGGGCTGCCTGAGTAAATGTCTGACCTCTGACCTGTGTTGTTGTTGACAGGACCTGCTGGCTCATGTGGAGGAGGGGATGGGAAAGAACCTGGCCTTCCGCTGCTCCAACGCCATCAACGCCTCTGTCCAGACCTCCCAGAGATACATGATGGGTAACTGACTGCAAACATAATAGGTTTTTTTTGTGTGTTTCAGTTGTTTCTGGGCTTACCGTGAACAAATCTGTAGGTTTAGCAAGCGGGAGAAAATATTTTGGCTGAAAAATATAATAAATGAATTTAACATCATTTACCTCTTCTCTCGCTTCAAACCTGGTAATGGATGATATTTTATATTCTTGATTAATGTTGATATATTAAAAAAAAAAAAAAAATCCCTCAAGCAAGCAGATGGAAGAATCGTGAAGATTGAAAGTTAATGATGAGAAACTTTCCTTTTGTCAAAATGTTTCCTTCCTTTTTAAAATATCCTCCGTTGTTGTTTTTTTCCCCCCACTGATTTAGAGCGTTACTAAACCTAGGGTGAACCTTTTGGGCACTCGGGCTGTGTTCTCTAACACCCAGATCACTGCTATATTTACTGTCCTTGCTGAATGCCATCATCCCATGCCCCATTATGCTACAAATGCGTCACTGTGTCAGGTGCGCATGCAAGCTGTGCTCAGTGACAGCGATGTTGGGAAGGTGTTAATGTGCCCTCTGATGAAAAGGCTTCGGGTGCTGTTATGAAATCGTGGTGTGATGTTTGTATTTTGTTGTTGTTTTTTTTTTTTTTTTAAAGAAAAAGGCTGTTATGTTTAAACTAAACGGATCTACTTTGAAAATGTTTGCATGTTGTTTCTGTGAAATTGTATGATCAAAATGCTGAAGTAAAAGTACTTAGTTTAAAGAACGGTCCATCACGAGTTCAACATTGTTTCTGTTTGTGCGAAACACCAGCTAAGCTCCAAATGTTCCGCAGACTGCAGTTGATTAATTTTGTACTTGTCACTCTGCAGAGAGCATGCAGCCCCTGCTTCCCTCGGCGCTCCAGAGCCAGGTCCACATGCTGGTGCCCAGCAGGAAGTTTGACCTAAGTTACGACCTAAACTGCGCCATACTCTGCAGCGACTTCCAGGAGAACATTGAGTTTCAGTTTTCGCTGGGCTGGACCGCGGTAGTCCACCGCTTCCTGGGATCTGTGAATGCACAGAAAGCCCTCAGACTGGTGGACCAGAACTTCCAGGTACACGCTGGAGAAGAGAGCTGATTATATAGCAGGACCAACTTTAATGGCGTGAACTAATCTTTTTTTTTTTTTTTTTTTTTTTAGTGATGTGGCCTGTTTCTCATAACGACATCCGATTTTGAATACCTCTGCTTGTGGTTACTCAGGTGCCTCGACCAGCGCTGCCTCCGGCCCAAACACCTTCCTCTGGACCCCCCTCCATCGCGGCCCCGGCCAACGGCGAGACAGCCCTCATGACCCAGGAGGACCTGATGGTAGCCATGGCAACCAACGTGGCATCCCTCACGTCCCGCACTTCAATGAGCGTTATTGTTGTCGGAGGAGTGGTATGATCCAAAAGTATTTGTACTTGCAGCATGCTGTATATGATGTTTGTATAACTTATATTACAGTTGATAAAAGATTTTTGAAGTATTTTACCCTGCTGACTGATTAATCTATCACAATGAATAACATGTTACAGGAAAGTTTATGTTTTATAAATTTCAGGTATAAAACTGTAACGGAGGAAATCAGGAAAGACTTAATGGACTTGTCCTTTTTATGTCATTGCATACAAATACTTTGCACTGACAAGCATCCCTGAAGTTGTTTTGAAATCCTAAGTATGGTAACGCAAATTCTGCCTGATGTTTTTTTGTTTGCTTGTTTCCTAGGTGTGGAAAACAATCGGCTGGAGAGTGATTGCCTTGTCGGCGTCGCTCTACGGCCTGCTCTACCTGTACGAGAGACTCACCTGGACCACGAAGGCGAAGGAGCGCACACTGAAGCGGCAGTTTGTGGACTACGCTACTGAGAAACTGCAGCTCATCGTGAGCTTTACCAGTGCGAGCTGTAGCCACCAGGTCCAACAGTAGGTTCTGGCATTTGGTAGTAGAACAGGCATCTGAAACACTGTGTAAATATGTCTCTCAGGTCAGACAGCGCTGTGGGGGTGTGAACTGGGGGGTGGGGGGGGGGGGTTTGAGATCATTTCTGGCATTTTCTTTCTTTGTTGATGCGTGTTTGCATAGATTGTAGCCATGTTCGTTCAGCGTGTAATGTTTCGTATGGTGTTTGTTTCCCCGAGCCTTGACTTCCCGTAATATTCCTAATTTACTCACACCCTCGCCCTCCCCTCTGCCCCTCTGTAACCGGGCTGAATAAATAAGCGGCGCGACGCTGTGCCCTCTGTGTTGCCAGGGAGATGGCTACGACCTTTGCTCGGCTCTGTCAGCAGGTGGACCAGACGCAGAAAGAGCTGGAGGCGGAAATCGGTCAACTGACAGCCACGATAGATCAGCTGGAGACCGTCCAGACCCGCTCCAAGAGCCTGCGGTCAGTCCAGCTTCTTCACTCAGTGGGGGGAAGAGATGGGATGTCTGTCAGGGAGTTTCAGCAAAATCTAGTCGGAAGAAAACAAATGTCTTGGTAAAAATATTAATGATACTGCAAGAACAGCGGGAATTTCAAGACTGGTGAACAAATCAAACTCTACATCCAGATTTAAGTCAGACTTACTAGACCTGACCTAAGTAATAAAAGCGTGCCGGGGCTCAACACCAACTTTTAAGAGTGGCTGCCGGGCTGGTAACAAAGCATCAGCTTTTGGCTGCTGAAACTGAAAACACGGCCGCCGTTTTTAGTCACCATATCTTATTAGTACTTACGATACTTTAAATTAAGTTTCTTGAACTTTTCACCCCGCATTTAAACAACTTCATTTGTTTCTCTCTAAAACTGCACACGAGTAACCGTGCTCACGTAGGCGCAGCATTGTCTGGTTCTGGTTCCTACTGTAACAGCAATATTTAAATATCCCTACTGCAACAAATATTATAAAAACATTTATTTTAGGGTGGACGATTTGCTGTTTTTAGTCCATTTCTTATTTGCAGGGGCCACTGATAATTCATTCTCAATTTCTCTTAAATTGTTGCCAATGGCAACCTGGCAGCCGTTTCTGTCGAGCCCTGTGTGCATACAGTACACGTGTCACATTTTAAGTTATTTAGCTATTTCCTGTTCCTAAAAGGTGTCGCTGCTCGTACTGTACGTGTTTGGCAACCGTTGATTCATGATACACACACGCGACTGCAATTTGTATTCTGCAGTTTTGAGATCTAACGACCGAACTCCCCAAAATTCGGTGAATAAATGTACGTCTCAAAAACGTGCAACATTTTTAAAACACCTCTGCGCACCGAGCACCCACACAGGTGTTGTCGCTTATATATACTGATTGGATCTGTTGGTACCTGCTCAGTCCCAGACGATGTACTTCTACACAGGCAGCTTTAACCTGCCCAGAGGTCCAATCGATCCGACTGAGAGAAAACACCCGTGTGGACGGGCGCGGGATGTTAAAAAAAAAAAAAAAAAAGGGAATAAATCCGACATGGTCAGCAGAGCAGTTGGAAATGTGAAGAAGCTTTACTCAAAAGTTGTTTGGATTAAGTTAGTCTTACTTTGATGTTTGTTTGTTTGTTTCATTTGCAGACATAAAGCCACTGCACTGGAGAAACAGCTAGAGGCGTTCACGAACCAGTATCTGCAGCCTCAGCAGTGAAGCTGCTTCTCTTCATCGCTCCACAGTTTGGCTCTTATTGAGCCCCTCATTCCTCAGTCTGAAGACGCCTCTACGCCTTCACCTCTGGCTGTGGACTGTAAAGATTAGTTCATTAATCAGTCTATCACTTGGAGAACCTATAAACATTTTGATTATCAGTGAAATTGCGAGAATCCCAAACGTCTCCAGCTTCTCTCATATGAGGATTGGTCCCTTTTGTTTCATTTGTAAAATGTAATATTTTCTCTGGTTTTGTTGTTGTTGTTGGGTTCTTTTTTTTTTGGTTACTTCAAAGGCCAGACTTACCGCTAAATCAAAATTTACAAAAAAAAAAAAAAAGAGTGGTAATGATTAGCAGACAGAGAGGAGGGAAGGATCAGACCCGACCCGGTCCTCCTCTCAGCTACGCAGGTGCTTCAGGTATTCGAGAAGCACCAGTGAATAAACTGTAAAACACAACTGCCTGTGAAACAAACGTGGACGCCCCACTAGGCAGCGATATAATCTCGATCGAGTTGAAGGTCGGGTGCTATATTTTCACACTAACGTGCTGACTAACTGTGAATATGCCTTTTTTTTTTCTTTTTCAATAACTTTTGTGGAGCAAATGAAGTTTGTGCGTCTGTAAGACTGCGCATGTATCTGTTCAGACGCGAGCTACTGTATATTAAAGAATACATATATTTAATGGTAGAAGGAAACGTTCTGTTTTTCATAATTATAAGATAGTAGCAAAAGTAATAATCTCGAAGATTTTTCGCTGAATGCAGCGAGCCCTGCGGTCCACTGATCAGTATTACAAACTGAACGAGCTGCGTCTGTGGCGACATTCCCGGGGAAAGCGGCGCGCCCTTAGCGACGCAAGGAGGGTGTAGGCGGAGCTAAAGCAACAGGCTCGCTCTACAACCCGCTCTTTACCTGCCAACTGACCTACGTCACAAGGCGACACAGTTTGGATCTGTGGGAAGGGAATGTCCAAAACACAGCTGCAGTTACCGCTCACCGCCGCAGGTGCCGCCAAAGAGAACACAACAGGAGATCTTCCGAGATTGTATCTTCACATTAAATTCAATAAAGGGATCATTCAAGTAAAGGGGAAAGCATGTGTAGTTTTGAGTTCTATTTTCTAACAATCCAAACTGTACAGATTAAAGACTTTGAAAAAAAACAAAAACTTTATATTTTATATTATCATATTTTATTTATAGCCATTAGACTTATGAGGTTGATTATACCAGTCTACACTTTGTAGAGTTGTCTTCTTTTTCCTTGAATGTGTTTAGATTTGTCAGATTGCATTAAACCTGCAATGATCTAAAAAAATGACATAGTCTGTGGAGTTTTATTGGGGCCCAAAATTCATTTTGGTATGTAGTATATAGCCAGGGCGATGCGGCCGAGTGTGATGTTTCGCCGTGACACAGGAAGTTGATGTTTAAGGTCAAACGATGCTCCAAACCTCGCGAAACTTGCGTCGGGCACCAACTTTCATGAGTTTTTCATGAGTGTTAAAGCCGCCCAAAAAAAAGGCAATTTAAAAAAAAAAAAAAGAATAACGAACAAAATCGAGAAAAAAAAACAAAAAAAACTGCAAGGGGGAATAATATGCAGACCCTCGAGTGCTGCACGTCGGGCAGCCGGCGGCCTCAACCCGCTGGATCAGTGCAGACGCGCAAGAGTGCGAGTTTTTCAACATTATTTTCGTAAATACATTTTAACATGCATGTCTTAACTGTAAAATAGCTCTTTGTGCAAAGCTAGCTCTTCTGAACACCTTTATTGAGTTCATAGTTTCAATATAGAGTGCCAAAGCGAACAACACAGACATGTTTTTGCCAGCTTTGCTTATCGTTTCAGGTGAAAGAAGCAGGGGCCCATTTTCTCAAATAGTTAAAAGGCGATGCTGCATTCAGATCGTCCACTTGTTCGCGAGGTGGTGTGCTATCTAGTGGACAAGTGGACAAATCGAATGCAGCACAAGTGTTGGCAAATAAGTAAAGAAGATCAACCAGAATTCTTGGTTAAAAGCTTTTTTTTTTTTTTTATTGGTTACAATAACTCATGGCAACATATCAGTATCACCAAGCCACTGTACAAATACAAAAAAAAAGGTCTGGTGTGAAAAAGACTATAAAAATTATTCCATAACAAGTGATTATAATTTCACACAATAGCACTGTAAGAGAATTATCATGGCACCAAGTCCCTGGTCTTTACTGGCTTAGAACATAAAACAATAAATAAAATCAAACCAAACAGAAAGAAATAAAATGTCAGAACAGTAGGTTGCAGAGTCAAAGGGCAGTGCATTACTTTGTGATGGTGCTGTGGTGGTGGTGGTCATGTGATGCAACCAACTCAAGTGGTGGGGGTGTCACACAATAGATTTCCCTCCTTTGTTGTGTGTTCATCAGAAACTACAACTTTTTTTTGTGTTCAAATTAAACCGGAGGGTTCACGCAAAAACACAGTCACCAAAAAAATACTGCCTGGACTTGTGCAGCAGTGACATTTACTCATCTCATACACTGCAACAAGTTACTGCTCTGCTAATTAACACAAGTCAGATTGAAGTTTCTGCTTCTTCGACCTTAAATGCATCGGACGTTGTGTAGTTCAGGGGCTAAACTGGAAAAGACTTCCGCTAAATACAACAATAGTGTGAACTTAAATGAAGTCAAGCACCTTTTTTTTTTTATTCATGAGTTAACGGCACTACTTGCATGAGTGAACTGCACAGGCACATATAAGTGTTACTATTCTCGTTTCCAGCTGCTAATACTGCTGAATTACACAGAGGGACAAAATGGCTGCCTTCTGAATTCCACCGTCAGGAATACGGACAATCCCCTTTTTTTTTTTTTTTTTTTTTTTTTTTTTTCAGCTGTTAAGGGCTGTGGTGTTTTGTTTTGATTTTTATTTCACAAAGCTCATGATGGAATATGAGAGTGAAAACATGGCAGATTTAATGGGATAGTTCTACATTTTGGGAGATATTCACTTCCTGGCAGGGACATTTCAGATGAGAAGCTCGATACCCCTCTCACATCGGTCTGTTTAATAACAGGAGGACAATGCTAGCTGCAAGTGTTAAAATATTCTGTGACTATCAAAATGCGACTGTAGGTGGTGCTGTAGCAAGGATGTTACTTTGAATTAGTTGGTGTTGTAGTTAATGTTATTCACTCGGGTAAGAAAAAAAAAAAAAAAAAAAGGGCAGAATACCTGACCATATTTAGATGCTACGTATATTTGTTCAGTTTTTTGAGCACATTTTCTGATGACCTGAAATGTTGACACTCTGATTTGATTCTGCCAACTCTTCAACATTTTTCTTGTTTCCATTTGAATCTTTAAGGAAGGTGAGACAAATGCCAGGTGCCTAAGACTTACTGGAAGCAGCCTCTTCCCTTTCTAACGAAACAATCTGTACATTGACGTTGTGTTCTCTTTGGCGACTCCTGCGGCGTTTAAGAGGTAATTGCAGTTTTTGGATTTCACTTCCCAGAGATCCAAACAGATGTCAGTCAGCTGGCAGGTATGCTGCTTCACACCGCAAGTGAGCTGCAGGGCGAGGCGGTGGCGTCAGCTCCGCCTGCATTCTCTGTTGGATAGACCAATGCTGACGGGTGAAAAACACGTCACTAACTGCGCGCTGCTCAGGATTTGACCCGGGGACGTCACCACGGACGTCCAGCTCATTCCGTTTGTAATGCTGGAGATGCACTCCGTCGCCATTGCCATGCCTCACCAGGTAACAGACAGTGACTTAAATCTTTTGAGATTATTACTTTAAATCGCCGGGTACAGGAGCACGTTATGATGGAGGTCACAATTTCTGAAACGGGGCCTGGAAACTGCGCGAAAGTGAACGGCGTCAAATTGTTGTCAGGCACCTCAGCTTTTTTTTTTTTTCCACCTGGTTTAAAGACTGAATCGTGTTATTTTCAAATCATAACTTATCCAAAGTAACATCTGCAAAACAGCACCCTGCCAGCAATCGCGCACACCAGACTAGTTGCAGGGCAGCACAAACGGGTTACCAAGAAACAATCAGGAGAACTTGAGTTGAGTGAACTTGAGAACTTGACACTTCAGCTTCCGTTCAACAAAACGACACGTTACGTGTTAAATAGTTCCCGGTCTTTGTCCAAAGCCAACAAATGACCGCGCACAGCCAAATATTCCCCACTTATCTCCTCTGACCAGCAGAAAGTGAACGTTTGGCAAAATGTCGGACTGTTCCTTTAAATGCACACTGTAAGTCCGTCATTCTGTCATCTTCATCCGCAGACGCATGAACATACGCTGTCCACTGACTGAAATGGAAACTCGAGTCTAATGAGCAGCGTCAGTTTAACGACACTTCGGGATACAAAAAAACCGGTCGTCAGATGTCAGCAGTCGACCTGTTTGATCAGACAACACACTGGCTTTAAAAAGATCAGGTACTGGTGTGACTTCATCTGATGGAGAAGGAGAAGGCCGGCACTCGAGTCAAGTGAGCGAACGTATTTGTTTTGTGTTGTTGTTGTTGTTGTTTTTTTTGTCACACCGACTAGTTTTCAGTTCACAGCTCAGGGTCTGTGGATAACATTGGCACAAATGAGGAAGTAACACTTAGATCTATAGGTTATCCACACACATCAGCAAATTTACCCCCTCCCCTGACACACACACACACACACACACACACACACACACACACATATATACATACACACACCTCAACACTGATATGCAATACATAGCACATTCTACACACTTCAAAAGGTATTCTGAGGCTAAAAAGAATAACCGTTATTTTTAACATTCTCCCAAGATGGATTCATTTAATGCGAATGCAGGAAAAGCAGCTGTAACGTAAAAAAAAAAAATAAAAAAAATAGGTCACTAGAATTACGTTATGCCAAAGAGGGGTTTTCATTGATAGCTGTTTGAGACTTAATAAATACTACAAACTGTACGGTGGTAGTAGTAGTAGTAGAAAGCAGAGTTGTATAAAAAGTGGTGTAAAACACTTGCTTTAAGAAGCAGTATGGAGCTGCATGTGTTCGCGGTGGGTTTCTGTAAGCATGCTTTTTTTTTTTTTTAGTGTTCACTAGTATTAGAATGCGCTTCTATTGGGAAAAAGCAAAAAAAAACAAAAAAAACAGGCAATCTGTCTTATTGATCAGTGTGTAAAAAGGAATAGTAAGAGAGAAACATTACTGCAGTCAATGCTAGTATTACCTTCTATTATGAATGGTTTCGTAAGGCAGAATGGAGACACAATAGTGCCACATCTCACAGGCGCACAAACCCTCCCTTTATCCAGCTCCTCCCCCCGTGGGTCAAATATTTATATTTAGAGATAGGCACCGGAGACAGCTGATGGATAGGTCCAACTCACACACGTTGCGTGCGTGTTTTGTTTTTAAAATGAAGCCTTCTGAGCAGCCAAAATAATGGAAGATGCACGACGCAGAAAATACTCAAAATGAGAAATACCACTTCTATGGGTAAATAAGTCACATGTGCTCGATGGTTTACATTTGTACTACAGTATGTGAGTGCATTTCTAGCTCTCTACTAAGTGTACTTTCTTCACTAGCAATATTTAACAGTTCATAACATGTTTTTGGTGAGGGAAAAAAAAAAATGCTGAACATGTTAAACCCTTTTTTTTTTTTTTTTTTTTTTTAAACAAACACTTTTTTCTTGGTTTTCTTCCTTTTTTTGTTGTTGTTGTTGTTGTTGTTGTTGTTGTTGTTGTTTTTAACAGGCTTGTGGTGGCACTGGTGTGATTCTAGAGTGGCTACCGTGATTTCAGTTCCATGCAGTCACTCAATTCACGCCTTGTTGACAATAAAAAAAGGACTCTGTGATCCTTCATTTGGAAAGCAAAAAGATCAAAATGACATGAGCTCTGACAGACATCTTTCTTTCCGTCTTCCTCTTTTCTCCCGTCATCAGAGACTCACTGTTGTCCTTCGGGATCCTGATGAGGAGCTCCTTTAAAAAGATCCTCACATAATGGCCGGCGTCGCTTTTCCGTTTGTCTTCACAGGCCTCGTGCCGTTACAGGCTCGCAGGTGGAGAACGGCTTCTTCTTGGGGTGAAGATGTCTGTTTGTGGTGCACTTCTCTATATCAGTGTCATTTGCGGGGCAACATGAGATCCTCATGTAGACTCTCTAGCCCACAGGAGGTGGGGAGATAATGACCTCTGATCAGGACCATTACCAATCATATCACACTGCAGATGGTTTGCACGGATGTGGTCTTCAGATATTTAGCATCTGATGTTTTGAAACCACAGTCCACTCGAGTATGAGGCAAAGGCAGGGCCTCCAATAAAATCAAGTTTTCTCTCTTAGCCTAAAAAAGTCTCCAGTTTCTACTTCGGAGTAAAAGCCGGATCCAGACTAAAAACGTACAAGGACTCCTTGTTGGTTTTGAAGTTCTATCTCTAAATCACAACCACAGACATCTGACAGTTTCCGTCCAAAACAAATGACTGCGGTGAGGAATGCTCGGGGTCATATTGTTTGAAAAAAAAATACAAAATAAAAATCACAGCCATCTTTCACATAAACGAAACGTTTACAGGTACAGGATGCCTGTAACCCTAAAACACATACAAATGAAGAATGTGAGTTTAGTTGGGCCAAATTACATGTTTGGTGTACATGCTATATCCTAGATATTTTGGGTTCGACTAATTAAGCAGGTACGAGAGATTTTGGAAACTTTATAAAGTTTTCAGGTAAAATTATTTGCTTTGCCTAAATTGTCTGACATTCAATCTTGTACTCACACAGGATGAAATAAATGATTCTGTTGCATTATGTAGAACTATGAATGTGTCCATTTAAAATTAAATATAACACCCTAAATTGAAAAAAAAAAAACAACAACAAAAAAAAATTCAAGGCTGGGAAATAAACTACAAAAATATATACATACACATTATATATGCATATATGATGCATATATACACACATAATGCTATACATATATACCATCTTTATATATACATTTACACATTACACACTGACGCTAACCCTGTTTGCTGTTAGTCATGGTAAAAGACGCTCTTTAGTGCCCCCTACAAAAGAATTGGTATAAGAGCAAAATCTTCTATTTATTTATATTTAAGTTTTTCAAAACTTTTTTTTTTTCTTCTTTTTTTTTTTTTTTTTTTATCTTCGATTGGACAAATCTACGAAAAAGGTTCTTATTTTTGTTGCTGTGTAATAGTTGGGGTGAAAAAAAAAAAAAAAAAAAAAAAATTCTAGTTAGAAACAGTTGGTACTTTCTCACAGGTGGGCAGGTCACCGGCAGAGATGAGAGCTGGGGGCGTGTTAAGGAGATTTCAGCTGACACAGTGTGCACTCCTCGGGTCCAGTCCAGCAGATGAGTTGGGATACGTAGGGTGGGGTCGCAGGAGGGAAGTTGGCGGGCAGTGATCGAGTACAACAAGCAAAAGGTTTGTTTAATTCCAGATCCGAAGGAAACTGTCCCAGGAGCCGGTGGCAACAGCCATGCCGTCTTCTGTCACTCCTAAGCAGCTCACTCTGTTGTCGTGGCCTGCTAGCACGCCTGCAGAGCAAAGAAAACAAACCCCGAGTCTTGTGTTGGTTAAAAGAAAATCTGCATCCCAAAGTCGAGGGCCATTTAAGCATAACTGAAAACCATGATTTAGAAGATCATGAATTACTCAGAAATCACTTCGATCAGCAAATACTTCACAGGCCCTCATACTGGTCATTTCTATTCTAGGATGCAGCTTTGGTTATATGTTGGAGCTGAATCTATTAGTTGAGCAACAGAAAAATAACCAGCAACCAGCGGGCTAATCATTTATTCCTTAGTTTTCCAAGCAGCAATGTCAAACATTCTCTGCTTCCAATGACAGAATTTGCCGTTTTTTTTGGTCAATTGTTTTGACACGAGACGTTGCTCAGTTATTTACACCGGCTAAATAATTCTTTAAACCAAAAAAAAAAAAAAGAAAAAAAAAAAAGAAAAGTCACCTCACGCGTCACCTAAAAATTAAGAGAACCCGTAACCGGACTTAAGACGTCAGTTACCTGCACGCTCCCCTTTCAGAGTGTCCCAGACGTTGCAGTTGAAGTCATCGTAGCCGGCTAGGAGCAGGCGGCCGCTCTTGGAGAACGCCACAGAGGTGATGCCACAGATGATGTTGTCGTGGCTGTACATCATCAACTCCTGGTCGGCACGGAGGTCAAACAGCCTGCAGGTGGCGTCATCTGAGCCAGTGCCAAAGGCATTCCCGTTGGGGAAAAACTGCAGGGGAAAGAATTTACATCAAGCAGACGCAAGTAAAGTGCTGTTGGATCATATCGTGCCTTTGAAATAAAGAGTTGCGTCTCTGCGGAGAATCTTTCTCTCGAGATGTTCTTATTTTCGACACATCTTTACAGACCGTCCAGGGCCAACAAAAGATCGTGAAACTAATAAGGTTGTCCTGATTTAAAAGGAACACAATGACATTAGTGAAACTTGTAGAAGAGGAAGGATGATGACCAACATGTAGTTAAATGACATACTGTATACTAATGTTATCACGCATCCCCTAATTGTGTTTACTGCGATAAAAAGATAAGAAAGCAATTTTAGTTTGCCCGACAAAACAAACACAAACAGGTTTTTTTTTAGTTTTTTTTTAAGTTTCCAGACTGACGTCCCCTGAAACTCATGATTATACAAATTACTACTGTCAAATAAAGACCTTTAAACTCAAAAAGGTCTCAACAACAACATTTGAATCCAATTTATATCATTCGAGTAATGGTTGATTACCGTTTACTACTTGAAGCATTAAAAGTGGAAGGAGAAGGTCCAGTACTTACAGTGACGGCGTTGATGTCGGACACGTGGCCGGTGAACGACTGCCTGCACATTCCATCACGGATGTCCCACAGCTTGGAAGTGGCGTCGCAGGCTCCCGACACAAAAGTCTTGTAGTCCGGGCTTAGAGACAAGCTCATCACGTCGCCTGTGTGGCCAGTGAAGTTGGTGGCCTGCTGGCCTGTCTCTATATCCCACAATGCACTGCAAGAGAGAGAGGGAAGCAGTGGTTAGGGACGAGTCGGCATCAACAAATCGGTGGACTATTGCAATTTTGGTGCAATTATTAGGTACTGAACCATGATGCTGTGTGACAACGTGAGAATAGGACAGTGAGGATAAGAGGATGTAAATTAGAGATAAACTCTTGACATTTTTATAAAGTTTGGAGAACCTTCAGTTTACGTTGCTGCATGAAAACAACAGTATCGATAGGATACTTCCGTCATGTAGAGAGCTTAATGGTTTTAGGTATGGAGGTTGCTCACCAGGTGGTGTCTCCGGAGCTGGTTAGTATCTGGTTGTCATCCAAGAAACGACAGCAGGACAAATAACCTGGAAATAAACAGAGGTTCCACATCAGATAAGGAGGATGCTGCGATGCCTTCTGAGTGTCAAACTGTGCCCCGTCGTGATGGAATTTTAACGAGGAGTCACATTTTTTTTCTGGGGGAGGGGACGCCTGGTTTTGAAAAATGTGCCTGTATTTTTAGGATAATAGAGGCCTGTTTATCAAACACTGGTCTACAGGGACATTCAATCTCTTTGGCTCCACTAGTATTGTAATACAGCAATGCCAAAGGCATGAACAACACAGAAGAACAAAACTATATTTTCTCTCCACAAGAAGACAAGTGACACTGTAATTTCTGAAATATATTTTTGAATTTTCTAAAGCCCTTTTTTTTTTTTTTTTTTTTAACCATATTAAAAAAAAAAAAAAAAAAGTAAGAAGGCAGGTGGTCGCACCAGAAACTGCAAGAGGTCATGAAATCCATTGGAAACTAGGAAACAGGTTTGAAAGTACGGCGAGTTAATATTAAGCGTACCATTTACAGTATTAGCCAAATCAAACATGCTGGAGGGCAGTCGTCAAGTTACTGTATCATATGGGAACAAATTAGATAAAAAAAAAAAGAAAACATAATAAACATGCTGTGGTTCTGTTGTGGCTCTTTTTGTTTTACTGGCGCCGAGCCTACCTGTGTGTCCTGGTAGCTCTCGGGTGACGCGCACGTTGCCTTCGCGGGTCTTCAGGCTGTATATGGAGCAGATGTTGTCCAGACCTCCGCAGGCCACATAGTTCCCAGAGGGGGCGTAGGCGCACGTCATCACCCAGGAAGAGCGCAGGGGGATGGCATGCATCTGCGTACGAGGACAGTTGGAGTCGTTTCTTTATTTGATACGATAAATAAGTTAAGGATAGCGCTTTCGGTTATACAGGGCTTTGAGGACGAGATCAATTAATGGCTGTAAATCGGAAAGGCCGCGTGATCACTTTTAAAATGATCATCTGACAGAATTCTGCCTCTTCCTCCGCACGTCGGAGAAACGAAAGGGTGCATTCTTCCGTTAGTTGGAAGTAGCAATGTTGCAAAAGTGGTAATATAGTAACACCATGGCACAGATGATGGAAAACCAACAGAACATTCACATGCAGTGCAACAGGACAGTACAAGCTGTGGTGTGTGTTTGGGACAAGCAGCATCTTTCTACATTTTATCTACAGAAGTTCATATGGTATCAAAAAAGTAAGCCAAGAGGTAAATGTAACTTGTAAATTATTTTTCGGTGATAAACAAAATTGGATGATGTTGGTGACTTGTCTCTTTTCTGAATATATTTGTAAGCATATGTTGCTTAAAAGACCCAGTCCATAAAAAAAAAAAAAAAAAAAAAATGATAGCTTGCAAGGAACATGTGCAGAGTTGATATCAGCTTCGAAACATCTCTCTAATCCAAAAGTCAGCGACTAGAGTCAGTGAAAATCTGGATGGAAGCAGCAGAGGTTTGACTCTTAAATTTTCTCAACAATGGGTGGAATTTTTTTATTGCAGCTGTGCTTGTACACACTTTACAAAAATCCATCATAATAAAATATTAATCTCACCTTATTTGTTGTGTAGCTGTCCCAGATGATTAGCTTTCCATCTTGCGAGGCACTGACAAGTAACCTGGTAACAAGTTAAGAAGAGCAGCATGACACCAGACTCGTATGTTGAAGAACCCACATAATCTAAGCTACATGCACCTGGTTCTTTAAAAGCAATGAGAGGCAGCCACCCTATAAACTACTGTGCTGTACTGTCAGCCTGAGTGATTACAAGGTGCTCGGTCAGAAAGCATTCAGCGTGAGCTTCCTACTCCTCTCGCTCTCTCTCTCTCTCCATGTCAGTACGCATTTCCCTGCACTTTCCCTTTTCCTCCCTCTCCTGGTGGAAGCCTCCTCATTCAGGGAAGCCGCTTTCAAATGTCCGACTCTATGTAATATTCATTACCCCGGTTATGTAAAAGTCCCTACTGTCGAGTGGGAGGTGGAAGCCTCGCGGGTTGGAGAAAGCACTCGAAAGAAGCTGAGGTGGGGCAGCGAGAGGGGACAGCAACAATAGGAAGACGGGAGAAGGCCGAGTTAGAAACAGAGATGACGGGAGTGAGAGTTGTAGATGGTGCAGATGCAGAAACAGCTGGAACCCCTCCCTCCCATCCTGACTGGGTGTTTCCATCTCTCCAAGGACAGGAAGTGGTTTGATGGTGCTGTGCTACAATCAAAAGGAGAGCTATCACGCTCAAATGTCATTGGCTGTATACAAAATAAACACTGGCCTCCTGCAGGGTCACCCAGAGGGTACCGGGCACAACCATGCGCACATGTACACCCACACACACACACACACCAGAAAAATCCAGATTGAACATCAGCTACCGGTAATACCAGTATTTAGCCATATAATAAAACACATGTTACACTTAAGAGCCGGTTTGAGGGGTGAAAATAGAGAAAACGGTTTGCTTGGGAAAAAAAAGATGTGCATGATTTATGTATTCCGTAAATCTACAAAACTTTACCTGCAGAAGCAGAACCACCTTTTTAACTACCTCATCTTCCAGTGTATGGCTCAAGAGTAGTGCACTGCATGCATAGTTAGGAGGAAATGCAATCTGGACTGATGATTCTCGGTGCTCATACTTGCAGCAAACAATTAAAAAAGCAGTTTGTGAGCTTGAATTGAATGCGTGCAGCCACAGCTGCAGTCCAATCAGGAGAAATAGCTTACAAACCGCATCTTTAAGGAAATATGACATATGCTGTGGTGGCTGTCTGTCTCTGTGTCTAGCAGTATTTATTACTGTGCTCATAGTGAGTGTGCGAAACAGTGCTGGCACTTAGACAGATGTACAGTAGTAGTGGAGGTGGCGGTAGTGACAGTTATTTATGGTGGTATTAGTCATATTAGTAGAATAGTAGTAGTGGTGGCAGTAGTAATAGTAGTACGGATAGTAGTATAGCCCCACACCTGGGACTGCCGTCACTGCCCCAGTGCATTGCATTGGGAGACAGATGGACAGAGAGAAAGGTAAAGAGTGACACACACATATTAAACACGTACATAAAAGCTTTTAACACCAGGGATAAAAGATATTGTGAACCTCTGTGTTGTACACAATTCTTTCAGTATGTATTTTTGCTACACTGCATAGTGTAGATACTAATAATCCACTTGTAATGGACTACAAAGAACTGGTTCTCTGTATAATTAGCTATGTAAGAAATTAAAACAATTAAAGGCCACTTTTGGGGGCAGACATTAAACCAGTATGTGGCCAGTGACTTTACTTTTTAATATGCGCATTCTAATGGTGCGTCTATGTTTGGCTGAATCTGTAGATGGTCAGCTGCCAGTCGCATTACACCGACATACACCTTGTGGTGTTAACAGCTGCCATGCTGTCACTGACAGTGCAGAATTCAACATATGCCAGCAGCACTGTTCAAATTTTTGTGCTTTTTACTTAGACAAAATAAGAAACACTTGGAGACGACATGAATTTAAACTGAGCACACAAGCGAAATCTGAAGAAAATACCAACACACAAACAGAAGATAACGCCAAACCTTTACCCACTACTGCAAAAAAAAAAAAAAAAGTGTTTGAAACTAAAGCCTTCACGTCTTTAAGGACTCCCAACATTCCCAGAAACTAAAGTAAACATTTTCTGCTGCTATTTGTCAATTTACATAAAGAAAAAATTACAAAAAAGCATTAAACAAATAACCACAAATAAGATAAATGATGGCCAAGCCTATAATAAATTTGTAAAAAATAAAATCAGACCAAGAGGGAAAAAAACGCGAGTAATAGTTGTGCTCTTTACATCTACATCTACATTACCTGGAGTCACTCCCCCAGTGCATTGCATAGATCTTGGCCAGGTGGCCCCTGAGAGTGCGTCGCGTCCTCATCTGTATCCGGCCCACTGAGTCCAGACCAGCTGTGATCTGCCAAAACACAGGAAGAAGCGTCAGCAGCTACGCTCAAGGTCCACGCACACATTTATTACCACTGGACACGAGCTGAGGCTGCGAAAACCAGCCAACGTCACTCAACAATAATCAGTGATGAATAATCATGACGCTTGTGAAATATCTATATGCAGTTAAAGAACACTATCTATTTTGAAACTCTTAATTTGATTATTTATTATAAATATGTACATATATTTATTTTTTTATCATTTGACTTGGAATCTGGTTACAGGTGGCTAAAACTAGGAAACCAACGAAAACTAATTAATGGACTAGTAAATGGGTCAATGCATAGAAGTATTTTGCGGACATGTTTGGCCCTAGAACTGCGAACTCAATGGCATACAAGCATAGTTGTATGAACGCACAGCGGGAAAAAAAAGTATCATGTGATATTTTACAACTGGAAAGAAACTTAACCCATACACAAAAGTCTTACCTGTGACAGAGTGGAGTCACTGCAGGCTTTCCTGGCATCCTGCAAAACAAAACAAAAGCCATAATAATCATGTTGCCAGGGACAGTATATACAGTCACTGCACTGCAAACCGTGACGCAAATGAACACTGCAAAATGTGCTTTTACAAGCGTTGGAACGTGCCATGATTCATTACCAATGACAGAAGCTGAATATGTCAGCAGTCACAGAATAATAACACAGCAGTAACCAACATTCACAGGTCAGTTCCCAGAATCGAATTTCTGCACGAGGATGGCTGACTGACGAGTTATACGTGTCACCGTCTCATCTGAAACTGTGCGAATCACGGCTTGCAGTGAGCAGACATGCGACGCACACACGTGCACAAATCACACACACAACAACAAAAACAAAACACATGCAGACAAAATGTTGCCGTACCCGGATCTGATTGCGTAGTTGCTCGGCTTCCTGCCGCAACTGTTCCAGCTCACTCATTGTCCCTCTGTGATGTGTTCAGGACACACTGCGCTCCGAATACTGACTGGGCTGAGGAAGCACACACGTGCCTTCACGCACACACGCTCACCCACACACACACACACGCGCTTTGGCAGCTGACACCTGCGAGACAGAGACAGAAATACTATGAGTTCAACAGGCAGATGGACAGCAAAGGATGGAAACACTTCCATCTGACAAACATGGGTATCCTGTTTGGGTTCAGATCAGAGAGGAGGGTGCTGCAAGGGGTGGGGACGGGTGGGCCTGGGGTGGCAGCTCGGAGGGTGGTCTGGCTCTTCAAACACCCTCGGTGTGGTTCAAAAGGCCATCTGAGCCCGGCTCTGACCTTTCCTCGCTCAATCAGCCTTTTGTGTGGTTGCATTGCGCTGTTTGCTCGGCCCGCAGCCGTGTGTGTCTGCGTGTTGAATGTGAACCTGCTGTGTGTACAGATCTGGATGGTTTGTTAGACAATATGTCCAAGTGAGAGAGAGAGAGAGAGAGAGAAAAAAAAAAAAAAAAAAAAGTGCATATATTTATTAGTGAGTGTATACATTGAGCCAGCATTTATCTGAATGCGTGTCTGGGTTAAGTGTCAGATTAAGCATCTGTTTGTACACTACATGCATACGCGTGTGTGTGTGTGTGTGTGTGTGTGTAGGCTGCCACTTCCTTTACCTTGGGGAGTGTAAATGTGGGTCACAGAGCACTTAAGAGTCTCCTCAGAAATGTTTGGTCGGCGCCCCCCACATGCACACACATCCACCCCCCCCCCCAACCCCCCCGCCCCCTCATTTTCCGGCTGTTTTACAGTCTGCTGTTCAGAAGTCGAACCATCCCAGATTAAATTTTCAGTTGCATTTTCTATAATTCAACAATTAGACTGAGTTCAGCCCTTCCTCTTCACAGGAAACCATCAGGAGGAGGATGTTTGGGCTTCATTTTTGCAGAGTCTTTAACCATGAGCTGAAATGAATTACTTATTTCATAAAAGTAATTTGAAAAAAAAAAAAAATTAAAAAACTTATTTTACAAACAACAACTAAGACAGTGATGTAATATTCATGCTGCCCAGATTGCCTTTTTTTTAGGACTGTAGATTTATCTGGTTACGGAGCTACCCTTTCCCAGTTCAGTTAGTTTTAGCCATTGTGCCTCCGCTCCATTGACACAAGAGAGGATGTCCTTGACTGCTCATCATGGACTCGTGTCTCAGCCAAGTAGGGTCTTTGACAGTAACAAGGCATTGCAATGCTTTCAGTTGCCTAGGAGTGACGTCACTCCCTCCTCTGGCTGACGCAACCCCCATGAAGAGAGGCTCTCAGCGTCAGCTTGGCTGTGATGAGCTACTGCTCAACGACTGCCCGGGATCCATTATACTGTCCGATCTGATATCTGCCACGTCACACAGAGCGCCTTGTCGACCACCAAAACAACCAATGTGATCTTCAACACGCTGCTAAATATTTTCGATCAATGTTTTCAGCCCAAAGCTTGTGTCATAAAATGCAACGGAGCACCAGAGAGATGGCGTGGGAAGTAATGCAAATGACCATAACGCTGAAAAACATATTGTATTTGGACACTTCATCATTTTTAGACAATTTGTATTTATTTTAGGCAATCCATGGCACAGATTTATGGTAGTCCCACATGGATAGACCTGCTCGCTTTCTGACACTCAACATAAGTCATTTAGGAACCAAAACAGGACCCTCAGTAGAAGAATTGTAAGCAACCATATGGACAGCCAAAAGAAACAGCCATACTGGTAAATATGATCCCTGGAAAAGGGCCAGATAAAGTTGCCCTTTAACGTTTCATAGTCGTAAACCTCAGCGACTGTGTGGCTTTTCTCCAGTTGTGCGACTTGAGTCATGCAACCAGCCAGCCGGGCCAACAAAGGCCCAGAGCATGGCACAGGATCAGGGGCGACAAAGGCGGAGCTGTGTGCTGGAGCTGCCCATTGTTTAGTATGTGGCTGCCAGCTACAGTAGATAGGGCTGCTTGGCACCACCACAGTTGGGTCTCTGCGACCCAACTGCCATGGGAGGCCAAAGTTGCTAGTGCTGTGCCGTACTGACAACATCCAAGCACCTGGCCCTCCATCCATCCATCCATCCATAAATTTGTGGAAGTTCTAGACACACAGGCAGAAATAGCCACACTCTTAAGGTCTTTGACCAACTTTATAAATGCTCCACATAGTGATATTTATCTTCTGTAAATCTCAGGCATTTGTTAGCCTGAAATGGACGTGGATACATTCTTGTAAATGTTGGAATATGAATATCACCAGGTAATAAAATGAGCAGCAAAGACATGCTTCAATTTCACTTCATGTTTGTGCTGCATTGGCAAAAAATCAAAATGACAACGCGCAAACAAGTGGCTCTGCTTAACTATAAAACCCCAGTGCCTTTAATTTAATAATTCATCACTCATGTATCAATCAACCATGATTGGCAGGTAATGTATACCATCATCATCAACTTGAAAATGTAATCAGTGACGACTTGAGCACTCATCGAAACAGTTCACAAAGGGCTCCACAATAAACGATGAAATAAACAGAGCAGAAAATAAATTATAAAAATGGCCAGAAAGATTACAATATAGAGCCCACAATATATAAAATCTAGAAATGTGGCAGATGTATGGCCAGAAGAAGAACTAAATTATTTGCTGAATGATTATTTGAACAACAGAAAATGTATAAATTACCAAAGAGTAATCAAAAAAGACAAACCTTTTACCTTTGTTAGGCTGTTTTTCAGCTTTCACTGATTTTAAAACAGTATTTTTGGATTTGAAAAAAATTGAAACCATCTTCACCATTTTACAGACCACATTTATTGGCTGCTATTGAACCTTTTTATGATTAAACTTTAATCAAGATTGACAATGGGCGTGCGTTTATCATGGGTGAGGCAAACACACGTAGCACTATTTTTCAAACTTTCATTTTCAATCTCACACCATAACCTGTCTCACAAACAGGGACGAAGAAAGAGAGATCTTAACTTCTTCACAGTAGAGCTCAGTGTGGTCTCACGTTCTCATAGAGGAGCTTGAACACAATATATTTGTGACGGGAGATACTGTTGATTCAGTGTTAGTTACTGCTGACTGCAACAAGGGAACTCCAGAAACAGGATCACAGAAGATTGACATCACATCAAACATGACATATTTCTGAATAAACCTAAATGTATTGTAGTGGGAGTGTCCGCTTGGTCACTTACAGTAGAAACACATCTACCCGAATTGTGAACAATCAGAGCAGCAGCCACAACAGGAGGTTAAGGAACTTATGAACGGCCAGGTCTGGACAAATTCTTGCAACATGGCTGCTGTTGAACACTTTACACCAGTGCCAACAGTAAAATATTCATATTTATCACCGTTAAAATAATTTTCTGTTAGTTAGAAGCATGTATTCCCTTTTGCAGGGATTTTACACAACTTCTTTTGCGTGACTCAAACTCATTTCATGACTTGCATTTTCCCCTGGTTTACATCAACTCTGAATGAAACTCATTTAAGTTTGGCGAGTGAAAATGAAGAATGCAGCAGGGCAGCGCCACCAGGTGTAAACTTGTTCTGGTAACCTGCTGACTAGTTCAAACATCTGGAGAATGGAGGAAATACCTGACAAGATTCCCATAAGTTGAGAGGCCACATGTCCTTGTTCTCATCAGATGCATGCTCACATTGTGGTCTTTATGTGTCAATACTTAGGAGCTCATAAGAAACGGCTTAGAGAATATGCGGTATGGAGGACAGATCACCTGACTCACTACTAGCTTGGACCAACACAGAGGTCTTTTGGTTAAAAACATAAGAATAGAATTTGTGTAATAATTTTGCCTATTTTAACACTGAACTGGTTAACAAAGCAGCAGGAACACTGAACGAACGTGTGATGACTGGATAAACGATTTTGATGAAGGGTTTCACCCCACCTACAGCAGACAGTTCAAGAATTACGCACAATGTAGTCACCAATACTTCCTCACCATTTTACCTTTACCACACAGGTTCTAAAATGTGCTACAGGTCGCATGCAGCTGGACTCACAGAAGTCAGATAATATAGAGTTTGAGCAAACAGTGTACTAGGTCTGGGCAAAATAGTTGAAGTCAGTATCACAATTTTAACTGTATTGCACTATATTACATTATACTGACAGGTGTTTCTATTATTTTGACCAACACATCTATATCAATGAGGTACTACTGATACACCTCTACAAACTACATCCTCCAATATGAACGTGAATCAACACAACTATTTCATGAGCATTACAACCTTCATGAAGCTAGGATTTTTTTTGTTGCGGTATTGGACTGCATTAGGTTTTTGCTGATTCACATAATATTCCAATTAGTGTAATTACAATTACGGTGCTCCACTGTTTTGCCGTCCAACCAGCATTTCCTCAGTATTTATTTACAATTTGTTCAGAATCAATGATCTGAAAACAGGATTTTGCAACATGGTCCTATAATATGGCCACATCACTACAACACAACTGAACTGAAAGTCAATACATAATAATATTCACGGCTGCAAATAACGATTATTATCATTATCGATTAATCTGTTGATTATCATTTTCTTAATTAACCGGTCAGGGTTAGGTTCGGTTGAATTTAAGAAGCTGGAATTAAACAAATAAAAAAATATTTTTAGCATTTAAATATCAATTATCAAAACAGCTGCCAATGAATTTTTGTTGCAGCCCTAATGCTATTAATATTGTGAATAAACCATTACCCAGCTCTACAGCGCATTGATAATTCTCATATTTCAAAGACTACATACTCTCTTGATTATAGGATTACTATGAAATATCTTTCCTGAGACTTAGGGCTGCAACTCATGATTATTTTCATTACTGGTTGATTAAATTCATTCTTTAAAAAAAAAAAAAAAAAAAAAAAAAAAAAATTTTGATGAATCATTTAGTCTATAAAACCCTCATAAAATATTGCAATATGCCACTGACAACTTCCCAAAGCAACAGTCCAAAACAATTAAATTTACAGTGATATAAAAAGCAGTAAAACCTCACCCTGGACAAGCTGAAACCAGACATTCACTGACTTATACGGTTATTCAATTATTAACACGTTTTCAGATACAACGGTGGTTGCGCCTTTCCTTGGCTTTAAAGACTGTACACCAGTCAAATTAGAAAACGTTATTCAATTATTTAAAATGAACAGTTCATGTTATCTGCCTGCACATAATATCCACTTTATATTTACCGTTGAAAAAAGGCTTCCATATTATAATGATATTAACACGACATTTTTAGGAGACGCACCAAAAAAATTAATTTAAAAAAAAAAAAAAAAAAAATGAAGGTGAGTTTTAAAATCAGCAGATTGATAATAGATATGATTTCCGTTACGTCACACTTCACACACATACTATCTGCCAACGGCAGACAGGAAACGAGCAGTGTATTAACAATCAGCGTGAATGTCTCCGGGTGGAGAGAAATTCCTGACAAGAGCAACACATTGCAGGAGGAGGCGCCCCCCCCCCCCCCGTCACGCTACCAGTTGATGCTCGGATGAAGGCAGACTGTCATGTATATTTAATATACAAGAAAAAAAAAAAGAAAAAAAAAAAAAGAAAAAGTCTACGCCAGGATATCGTGCTGCGGGAACACACGATTGTATGCCTGCTAAGTGAAAGGTTTTAACCCCTGTAGTTTCGCCTGGGACTCGTTTATAACAGCCTGTAAAAAGGCCGTGGTTGGATCGCAGTGAATTTAAAGCAGTGGAAAGCTTTGGCTTTGCAGGGAGAGAAAAACAACAACAACAACAACAACAACAACAACAACAAAACAGCACCGAGGCAATAAGTAGCCTGGGAACAGTTCATTTAACGGATACACTACTTGCTTAGAGTGCCTTTAATATGTCAAACTCACGGATTTTCTTTTTTTTTTTTTCTTTTTTTTTTTTGCATTTCACCCTCAATATAAAACAAAAACAAAACCGCCATGAGCAAAGCAGGAAATAGCCTAAAAGCTACCAAAATATCAAGACAAGACTCCACGTCCTTACCTGAAAGCAGGCGTTTCGGCTCTGTCCGTCCTTCCAGTCCAAGTCACACCGATCCGTTTTCACACGACAATCATGGCAACAGCTGTGGGGGGAATCGCAAAGGCAGCTGTGTTAATTTTAAGACAATTTAATCGGTTTAAATGGTCAGAAGCGAGCGCTCCTCGGTTCGGATTTGACTAAAAATTTTCACCAAGCAGGCTAATCACCACACCCATGAAAGTGGGAACATGGCAACAGCCTACGCTGAGGGGTGCGCGATGTCAGAGAGATTGATATATCATATTTCAGCCAGAAAAATTACTTATAAAATATTAAAAAAAACCTTACAAAATGTATTTATATTTAACGTAATACTCCAAAATAATCAGTAATAACATATCTATGAGCATGGGAATTATCGAAAAGTGGGCTGTGTACCCTATGAGCGAAATGGTACCGTCTGTCAGCCCCCTCTACAAAAAGGAACCGAGTGGGATACAGGAAACAAATATTAGACTTATAAAATCTGTGACAGTAGTAGAAGTGATTCAAATGGACATCACCACGGTTTTGCAAAGCCAATCTCCACTTTTTTGTTCCTTCAAATTCCAACACAGTTGATAATCCCGAAGAGCCCTGACTACACTATACAGTTTAAGTATTAAAGATGGAGGTGTGGAAAGTACAGCAGCATATTTTTTAGTGAATTAATGTTAGCCTATCTGTCAACAACCATCACCGTCTATTGCCAGTTGTGACAGTACTTTGACACCTCTCAGCATTAGTGTAAGACTATATGTGTTCTATTTATATTTGTTTCGCATACCCCATAAGTACAACGTATTTCAATCGAATGTGGTTATATTGCAGCTATTCAATAAGTTTAAGACAGTAAATCTGCTTTAGATGATGAGCCGATGAGTCAGTTAGTAAAATTAGGGAAATTAACCCGCAAAGATCTTGATAAATGATTAATCATTTGAGTCTTTTATCACAAAATCTCCTCAAATTCTAGCTTTCTAAATGTGAGCGTTCTTCTGTCATAGTAAATTGAATATCTCTGGGTACTTTGAAGATGCTATCTTGGGCCCTGTGAAAGTGTGATGGACATTTTTATTATTATTTTATAGTCTACACCAAACAATGAATTGACTGGGCTGCAAATAGCGATCAGTTTCATCATTAAATGAAGTTTTTGAACATATGAACATCTAAACTATTGATTAGACAAAACAAGAAATGTTTGTATAACAGGCTTGTGGAGCTCATGACATATTCATAGCACAAACAACTGACACGGAAATTTACTAAAGAAATAGGCCTATGTATTTTTTACATAGCTTAATTAGTAACACGACAAAACAGTGAAGACTAATCAGTTAATATTTTTTTTTTTTAAACATCAAAAGTCACATCTCTCTGGTTTGGTTTGTGCCAGGAGACAGCTGTGCCAAGTCTCACCCCGGCACACCATGGTTGGCCTGCAGCGCGCTCATTGAAAAGGATCTCTCACCATTAGGACAGGATGAATTTTTAATGGGGCCAATGAAAGGGAGCAGTGGGATAGGCTTTTCCATATCTCTGCATGAGCCATAATCAATGTAGGGAAGATGAAAGTTTCCCAGCCCTTGGTTTCCTTTCGGAGTGGCATGGGGTCAGATTAAGTCTAATTGAATTCACACACACAGCAGTAGTTTAGGTGTGTCAGACCAACATCCCCCAAAACACATTATGAGGATTAGGATTAACATGATAGCAGAGACATATGTTGTCATTACTGCAGCTGGGAATTGTTTTTTTTCCTTTTACAGTGATCATTAGTGCAACAGGGAAACAGGGTAATATCAAATTAAAATGTATTGTAAATACAGTGTGTTATTCATAAATTCAGAGATGATTGTTTTTTTTTAGAGAAGGACTATTTTTCAATGTACTGCGATGCAGTCAGCGCTGCATATGACTGTAAATTCTTATATATACAGTTTAGAGAAGTTGGATGAGACATGTCAAACTATAACCACAAATCTGCCTCCATTGAGGATACTATAGTCTTAACAGGATTTAATGACAATGACTGAATGTTTTTACTGTTATTGTTAAATGTATGGTTCAGTCATTCTGACTGTACCAATGTGCTCACTGTTGACCTTCTGACTGTGCTGCTTTGCCACAGCATGTTGTACAGCTGACATAATCCTAGGTCACCCTAAAGTTTTTGTGAGATCATGCAGAGGTTGCTCAACAAATGCACTAATTGCACATGGTAGATATCATGCCGCTGCAATGTCGCTACAACTCAACGAGTCATACTATTTTTTAACCTTTTGGACCACAGGTTTATTGTACAAGGAAAAATAAAACACTACATAAGAAGGAGTCAACTCATGTGCTCTGTGCCTGTAGTGAGCAAAAAGACAGAATTAATTAGCCAGCTGAGAATCACAGTCACTGTGTCCAAAAGCACATCCTTGGCCAATCAGGTTCCTTGGCCCATTGCTTGGCAACGAAAAGCGAAGGGAGGGAGCAAAATGACACTGTAAAAATAGCACATCAATAGCCTGGTGTCTGAAAAAAAAAAGAAAGACACACATGTTGGTGAGGCTATAAATAGCGTCCTACTGCCTGGAACAGGTAGCGTGTACAGTATCAAACTGTATTGTTGCCAGCAAATAAGACATTTTTGCATTGATGCAAATTCAGTATGGGTAGGGCACATAACAGCTTGACGCACAGTAACAGTCATGAAGATGATTTACACAATTTGAATGAGGTTGGTTTTAAGGCTACGGAGAAACAACAAGAGCTGACCTGTCCCTTTGTTACTGCCTAAAAAGCATCCCAAAACTATTAACACAGTTTTCTTTGTGCTGTTGTCAGCTGATGTTTTGCATGAATGTAAAAAGACCACATGGTGCCATATTAAATTTGAATGTATTATCTCGTGTCTACAGACAAGCTTCCAAGTCAAAAGGAAATTTTAGGGTTTAAAGGTTTACATGAATAATCTGGATAATATCTGATCTTTCCATATTATCTCATCAAAACATGCATTAATTGGTCAAAGGCATCACATTGAGCTGCATGATAACATATCATATCATCACGACAATGTCTCATTACTAAAATGGGTAGTACACATGTGTCTTTTGTGTAACAGAAGAGTAGAGCAAACTGTGGCCAAAAATAAATCTATCATATCCAATTCAGTTTCACAGGACTGCTCAAAAATGATTCCAATGCGTGGGTGATCAAATCAAATGGAGATAATGGGATGTCAATCTGAAACAGTTTCTCAATCCTTAATTTTTATCTGCACCTTCCAGGTTTTTTTTTTTACCCACATGTGGCGACACGCCCCGACAACCTCCATGTAATACGTCCACTGTATCAAAAGCAATTAAAAGGTGTAGCAACAGTAGAACCTTAAAAGGCTTTATCGGGGCCATCTTATCCACCAGACATCTCCCGGGGAGGCTGGCCGTTGCCAGGGTAACCCTCACAAATGGCAACTGACGTCAAGAAGGTAGGAGAAATACCAGGGAGAGCCAGAGCTGCTATGCATAATGGATTATTGAAAATAGGGCCCTCTTGAAGAGTGCAAAGTGACTTAAAATATGCGTGCCTTGCTGAGCTCGCCACCACTTCTCTTTCTCTCGCTATCTGTGATGAGGAAAATAGATGTTGACAGTTTCAGGGTTTTACTTGCTGACTGGCACAGCTTGGGCTTGACTGGCCCTGCATGGTGAAATGATCCATCTTGAGTCAAACACTGCTGAAGAACGATTTCTTCATTGGACACGTAATGCTTTTTTTTTTGCTATAGTATTTAAATTGGAGTATGTGCTGCAGTTTCCTGATTAAAAATAATTTGAAAAAACCCTCCATCTATCTGCACTGAAGTCATGTGTGGCCACCTGCAAAGCATCTTACTTCATCTGAACCAAAGAAAGAGAGATCTGTCCCATCAGACATCATCCCCAGTAGGTCCTTTCTTGCTCACATAACAAGGATCTACAGCGACATTCATGCTCAGGTTCTCATAAATGATCCCTTCAGATTACGCTTAAGTCTCGAGCATAACTATGAGCAGTTTGCTCTTTCTCTGTGTCGGGTTCTTGTCTAATCTCGGTGCTATTGTTGGCCCATGAGAGACGGTCACAGCGGCAGCTTGGTCAAGAGCCCTCATCGTTTCTGTGATAATGCCTCTCATGTTGTGTTGGAGTCACACTATTGACAAGCAGGACACCGATTGTGGATTCAGGTTTGCTGAAGGCAAAGGCCAAGTACTGTTGCTACCCACATTGATAGAGTGGGACAAAAGCACGTACATGCAATAGAGAAGTTACATGGTGTCCATTTTGGAGTGCAGGGTGGGACACATGGATAAAATCATTATTATAGTTATCAGAGTAACACTGCTAAGACACTACAAATCTAAGAGTAAGTCATGATTATGAATTTGTATTTGTATAACTTTTTCAAATTTAATTAAATCAAATTTAACTTAACTGCACAATCGGAGGGAAAATAGTCTTACCTGTTGCATAATATTGTTCAAAGAATCTGATATCCGAAAGACTATTCAAGCACTGAAAAGCCACGTTCCTTAAATGTAACATCTGAAATGTGTCTTGTTGAAGCATCCTGTCAATGCATTGGTTTCACAATTAACGTCTAAATGAAGGAGTCCATTAAGTGGAGAATGAGTAGGCCTGAAGCTTAGCCTTTGTTTCAGGGAGAAGCTCTAGAGGAAATGTGCAAACAGAAGAAGTGAGAGTGTTTGAGTCCCGGGGAATCCCAGACACTTCTGTAAATCAGGGGTGGAATAAGCAACACAAAGCATGAACTGACATGCTGTTGGGTTTCCTAAGAAGTCAATCGCACAAGTCATGTATGGGAAAAAAAAATTAAAGGAAGTGAGGACCAACCCTGGTGTTCTAATGCCACCCTGCAACACTATGGCATCAGATGATTATTAACATTTTGGTCACAAAGCATGAACTGACATGCTGTTGGGTTTCCTAAGAAGTCAATCGCACAAGTCATGTATGGGAAAAAAAAATTAAAGGAAGTGAGGACCAACCCTGGTGTTCTAATGCCACCCTGCAACACTATGGCATCAGATGATTATTAATTTATTACCATGAGCTAACATTTATTATTACTTGACATTTTGGTGCACCACAGGTTCTGAACGCGAGATAAGAACAGTGTATTACCTCCTAGCTGCCTCCCTGAAAACCAAGCACAATCAAAACATTGTTTCAGTTAACATTGTTTCCTCTGTTAATTCTGAAGTTGTAGCAGAAAGGTTTGTTTAGGTACCACACCCATCTCTGTTTTAATTTCAATTATGGTGGTAGTGCAGACTTCAGAGCTGAAGACACAGTTCCTCTGATGATCTATTGAAAAATAATATTCCTAACAGCAGGAATGTGCTAGTTTGTGCTTTTATAAAAAGTTATCTAATTTCTTTTTCCATGACAGTGCTGATGTAGCTGTGGTAGAACATCACAGATGAATGAAACCACATGCACCGTAGTGTGCACCAAAAACTCTACATTTAGAAAAAATAATCAAAGCTTTTCTACCTTTCTCCAGTGCAGATGAGTAGCAGAGGAAGAGGGCGTTTTCTGCATACGTCCTAAATGGCATGGATTATGAGTCGCACAGAGCGCTGTGGTTTCAGTTCTTCCTTTCAGCAGTGAGTGGAGATGCTGCTAGGAGGAGCAGCAAATGGAGAGAGAGGCAGAGCTGGAGTATGAGGTAGAGAGCTGTTGAGTGGGAGGGTGAGCATATGGGGGACACAGAGGATGGGAGATGGAGTAGTATTTCTATTAAAGGGAGAGAGTTGATTTCTTCAATCCTATAGTACAGAATAAGTTATAGAAATGGTAGGGTACTATATGTAAAGATGGCTCAATAGTTTGACTATTGTTCCCATGTGCCAATTTAATTTAATTTAAATTGTCTTATCAAAACATGGACAAAGCTCCATTTTCTGTAGTAAGAATGTCTTACATTAAACAAAAATGACTCAGGATCAATAGGTCATCTCCATCTCTGCAAGCACTGTGGGGAGAAACTAAGCCTTCTTTAACAGCACAATAAACATCGGCAACTTAAAAATGTTGTCCCTAACTTTATAAAAATTACTTGTGAACTTGATTTAGAACTAATGTTGCGCTTCAGAGGTTAGCAACATAAAAGTGAAACTTCTGATTGGGATCTGAGATATCATTTTAATTTATGCTTTTAGTGTGGTTGATGTTGACTGTACTGAAAGTTACAGTGCACTACCCCTTGAAAATACCAAAATAAGCCTGTTTGGATTTCTGTTATTTAACAGTTTCACTCAAATACAATAAATATGTACTTCAGACTTGCTGCAGTGCATGTCTAAATAGTTGTTGTCTTTTTAGTCACTTCAGAGAAGTTGCCTGCAACATAATTATTGTGTACAACACTCACTAAACTAACTGGCTCTAATCTTAAAACGTTATGGTTAAGTCTAATTTTCAGAAGACCTCAGGTGTTTTTTTTCCAAACAGCAGGGCCATATCAGAAATGTATGGGAATAAATGCCACGCTGTACACACGATCTGACTCAAAATCTAATTTTTCTCTCATCTGTCAATTTCTTTATTGCATCTTTATTGTGTTTACGCGACTCTAATACAAAAGTGATACGAGAGAGCACTGCATTATAAAAATGAACAGGCTGCAGAGGAAAGGCAGAAAAAAAACGAGACATGTTGATGTTCATGACACATCCTCAAGTTTTACAACTACTGTTCCTTCTTCTGATCTTCTCTATAAAAGTTTAGAAAGAAAACGCTGACAAAGTCCACATGTCAACACAATGCCTTTTATTCATTGTTGTTTGATTGCCTGGAAAGTACATTGTTTCTTTTACTCTCTTGTTTCTTTGAGTGCTTTACATGCACAGCACAGTATATTAATGCAAACAGCCAGCTTTTTATTTGCTACACCTTAACAACCTACAGTTGTTAGTTTTTATGATCATAGAAAGTCTGATAAGATTGTTATGCCATCTGTGCTGACAGGCTATTTGCACTACAATGGTTTAATCTACACATTGATATAAAGTCTACAGCAATTTTTTTCTCTCCAAAATGTAGTTATAATTTATTTTTGATAAATTATCAGTTACAGTTGTGTAGCACTCAAACTTGATTTTGAGTTGCTTACAGAAAAGTGAACACAAACATTTGAGGGAACTTTAACGCAAAACTACTGAAACTGTTCCAAATACAAGATTAATATCCAACATCAAAACCAAAGATACAGTTTTGATAGATGACTAATACAGATCCAAAACTTTGTTGAATTTGGGCTGACATTTCTGAATGCAAAGACAAAGGTCTTATATTTGTCTGGCAACATTCTGCATTTACAACATTTAGTTTTGTCCTTTGGGCTCCCTGAAGGTTAAACAACAAGCAACCTGGAGGCTTCACTCAAACTTGATTCCCTGGGCCAGAGGAAGATCTTTGCTGTAATTTATTGTGCATGTCGAACGCCTCATGTATTGCTTCCAAGAGTCACTGCCTGACTCTCTTCCACCTCCTGTATGTTTCTCCCCACCAAAGGCTCCTCCAATCTCAGCTCCGCTTGTGGGGATGTTGACATTCACGATGCCACAGTCGGATCCTTTGGGCCCCAGCCAGCGGAAAACCCGACCCATATCTTTGGTGAAGATGCTGCTGGACAGGCCCTGCTTGACCTCATTGTTCCAGGCAAAAGCCTCCTCTTCTGTCTTGAACTTGAGGACGTAGAGGATGGGGACAAAGGTTTCGGTGTGGACAATGGGTGCATCGTGAGCCAGTCCTGTAATGATGGTGGGCTCCACATAGTTACCAGGGCGGTCCATCACCTTTCCTCCACAGACAAGAGTGCCACCCTGATGCTTGGCCTTCTCAATAGCTGCAAGATACTGCTCCATAGCTTGTTTGGTGTGCAGAGGACCATACATGGTGCTGGGGTCCCAGGGGTCTCCAATGCGGACCTGTTTGTAGGCCTTTGTGATCCTCTCAACCACTGTGTCATGAACACTCTCATGCAGCATCAGCCTCCTGGTTGTGGTGCAGCGCTGGCCAGCAGTTCCCACAGAAGCGAAGACAGCGGAGGGCACCACAAGATTCAGGTCAGCGTCTTCAAACACGATGATAGCATTGTTTCCACCGAGCTCCAGCAGTTTCTGACCGAACCTTTCTTGCACCATCATGGCCACCATCTTGCCAACATGGGTGCTGCCAGTGAAAGACAGCAGGTCCACACGCTCATCCTTCGCCATGGCTGTGCCAATATCAGCGCCGCCACAGGTCATGGCGCAGATAGCACCGGGCAGATTGTTCCGCTCCAGTACCTCAGCTACAATCTTGGTAACTGCAACACTTGTGAGGGGGGTGGTTGGAGCGCCTTTCCAGAGGCAGACGTTGCCGCAGGTCAGAGCGATGGCATTGTTCCAGCCGTAGACAGCCACCGGGAAGTTAAAGGCAGTGATGATGCCAACAAGACCAACTGGGTTCCACTGCTCGATCAGCGCATGGCCTGGTCTTTCTGAAGGCAGGATGGGCCCGCCAATCATTCTAGACAGACCCACAGCATAATCACAGACATCAACGTACTCTTGAACTTCACCCACTCCCTCCACGTAGATCTTGCCCATTTCGAGGGATACCAGGCTTCCAAGGACTTTGATCTTCTTTCTCAATGCATCACCAATCTGCCTCACAATCTCCCCTCTTTTTGGAGCTGGAATATCTGCCCACATCTTCCAAGCTTCTTTTGTCTTCTGGACAGTTTCTTCATACTCCGCCAAAGTAGCCTGGGTAACTCTGGCAATCGGCTCATTGTTGGCGGGGCAGTACGACGTGACGACCTCCCCGCTGCCTCCCCAGCTCCCGTTGTAAACACCGGGGTTGTCCTCTGACAAACCCAGCTCTTTCAGCCAGGAGTATTTGGGCTGGTTGATGAGGAGGCCTGACATGGCTGCTGACTGCTGGCAGTGGACTGATGCAAATTTATTTCTCAAGAGGAGCCTACTGTGCCAGGCAAGGGTCAGAGTGAGGCAGCGCTGCATGGGTGCTGGACAGAAACCAAGTTAAAAATTAATTCTTCCATGTCTGAAAAACATTCAGGAATAATTGTGGCCAAAACAGTCAACCATTGATTGCTTTCATAATGTATTAATCTGTTGATTACTTTTTAAATGATAATTACAAAGTAATTGTTTCATTGATAAAAAGGCAGAAAATTGTGAAGAATGCCAAACGCAACAACTAAGATTAAACTCAAAAGATATGACTTCTTCTGACCAACCAACAGTTAAAAGAATTGAAAATCTTCAGTTTCAAATTATATAAAAGTCCTCTCAGTTGAAAGGGCTGATATACAGAATGATTGACATTCCTCTTGATAAAATAGAATTGTGATACTATGCCAATTAATCTATAATTTAATGTACTCATCATGAGCTTGAGTTTAGTCAAGGTCAAGAATGAACTCACTTTCAAAATAAATAAATAACTTTGCAACAGGGAATGATGTCAGACAACAGGTGTTAACCAGAGAATGCTAGCACAAAAACAGGAGCTTTTTCTTATAACTTCTTCTCTGTGAATGTCAAACTGTGCACACAGCGTAGCGCAAGACAATATTATGAAAGCCAAAACAATTAGCCAATTAATCAACTAATTAACCACAGACAATTTTAATAAAACAATTAATTGTTTGCCATTTTATTAAGCCAAAATGCTAAAAAAAAAAAAAAAAAAAAAAAAAAAAAAAAAAGTGACTCACTTGTTGGTTTTCTTCGTCTTCTATGATGATAAATCTACATTTTCATTGTTAGTTAAATAAAACAAGCAATTGTTGGGCCGTGAAAAGAAACATGATTCCCCCCCCCCAGTTTAACTTACATTTATTCTTAGGACTATAAATGATAATAATTCACATTTTTGAGTTGTACGAGTTTCATAGTTCATATAACCATACCTCTTCTCTGAGTGAATGTACTCGGCGAGTTACCAAATCATAAACACCAACTGCGCTTGCGCAATTAATCTAACTTTGAACAACCAGGACGCACGAGGCTGCAGAAACGTATGTCCCATATAGAGATAGGGAAGTAATTACCCCCCCAATATCACTGAATGTTAACCACAAGGATAACGCGAGGTGTGCATTTTAGAATTTGCACTTGTCAGTGTCACGGTTTTTGTAGCATGCCGTGACATGGTCGCCAAAAATCGGTCTTGTTGGCTGTAACGACCGTGACTCAAGGTCCCGCAGTAAACGCTCACTAAATTTAACCCCGCCGTTGCAAAGACGGCTCTCGCGCTATTTGTACGTTGGTTTTCAACCTTAAAAAGTAACTTCGTGATACTTATGACCAGTTTTAACTCACGTTGATATCAAGTCTTCAGGGCCACGTTCGCTCCGGAGCACGGAAGTACTTGCAGTCACGTTATTACAACGTCACAAGTGAAACGGAAGTACCGATCGAATACTGCGTTCTGATTGGACAGCGAGCTCAACGCAGTGTGGCGCCCGCTTCGTCAGATTGATCCATGCTAACAAATTCCCTTTGTTGTGATTAACCGGTCAGCGGCTGTGTTTCTACTATAATCATTTCTATTGGGAAATATCCTGTTGCGATACTTTAAAGGATGAGTGGCGGAGTGTACGGAGGCGGTGAGTGGGCTCTTGTGATTTAAATCAACTTGTCCACGTTGTCCCGATCTGTAGCACTTAGCCAGCTAGCTCTGCTAACGTTTAGCTTCGCGCTAAACTTGAAGCTACGTTCTTGCGAACATTTATAACCGTGACGAGATTCAGCACGCGTGGTTTTTTTTTTTATGTTCACTTCAGGCGGCCTCGTCTTGTGGTCAAAGTTTTGTTCTTGTGACGGTCATTGCAAAGCAACCCCCATTGGCACCGCCTGGTTAGCAAGGAAATGAATGAAAGTGGGCATGGCGAGCTCATGAACACATCCAGTCGGTGTCACGAAAAACAACGAAACGTTAAACTAGATTTAATTTACCTTTACGACTGTTATCTTTTCTTCTGACTGTAACGTGTCGAAGGAAGCTTTCCTCAAATGTTTTTATTTTTTTATTTTATTTTTAAAGTGTATCGGCTTTTCTGATTATTTAAATAAGTAATTTGTGCTGTTTTTTTATTATTATTATTATTATTCGCAACAACCAGGGCTGGGTGGTTTGGACCAAATCAAATATCGTGTTTAAATATTTCACCAAATACCGTGATACTGATATAGCGACGATAAGTTCGGGATGACTATTGGTGCTTTCACAAAAATATTTACACTGAGGTTTTTGATCAATAATGACTAAGTAGGTAAAGGCAAAAGCTGCATTACTTTACTGTCACGCTTCCTTTATAACCAGGAAAAGACAACACCAATGCCATATTATTATATCCAACATCTAAGACGATACCTTCTAATATCTTAACATAATCTCTTGCTCTAGTAATAACTATAATCCTGAATGCAAATTTACTGTAAAGTCAATTACGTCGCATCATTGTGCACAGGTAAGGAGTATTTTACTATGCAACATGGTAGTTGACATTAGTAGTTCATGATGTTGGAACAGTTACCAGATGTGACGTTTCCAAAACAACCTGTGCAGAAAATTGGTGAGAGTTAAGGGAATTAAATGACTGCAACTTGTTATTAGTCACAATTGATTTGCTGTCTTTTGATCAATAACCTGTTAATTTGTCCTGCTGCTGTGCACTTATGCTTATGTGAACCTACTTTGTGTAACAGTGGAAAAAAAAGATAATCCCTTCAAATACTATAAATTCATCTGAAACAGCTCAAACTGCTCTACCATGTGTTTCTGGAGAGAATGTCCTTCCTGTTATTAAGTGCAAAATGATACTCTTTAAAAACACTGCAAAAATGTCATAATGGGCCAAAATGTAATAATAAGGACAATACTCAAATAATGCAACTTTAGCTCTGTATGGCATACTTATAAAGCCTTGCTCATGAGTAAATATCTAATGTACTACTTAAAAAAATTTCTGTGACGGTGTACAGCTTGGGGAAAATAAGAGTCTTTCAACGTATATACATTATTATTTGAGAAAAAACTTCCAATAGTAGTTCCCTCATATATCATTTATCACTATATTCATTCGAATACAAGTTCAAATTATATTTACATCAAATTCAAAGCACCTCTCTCATTTCTGCAGATGAGGTGGGAGCTTTGGTGTTCGACATTGGCTCTTATTCGGTAAGAGCTGGCTACGCAGGCGAAGACTGTCCCAAGGTAAGTGGATCACTCAAGTGACCTGATTAACTATGTGTTTTTTCTTCCTCTGTGTATCTTCATCTTCCCTCTGGGGGCACACCAATGTCAAGAAAAGAGGGCTGTCACCCTGGAGACAGACGGCAGAAATTGAGTTCAGATCACTGGAGTACTTCCTTAGTTTTGATTTGTCTGTGCTATAGGTGGGGAGGTCAAGAATGAATAGGTGAATAAGATAAAGTGTCAGAGACGGACACACATTGACTCTCAGCAGACTAGTCTATGGGGTTTGGTTTTATGCAGATACTACAGTATTATAGATGTCCAAGACTGCCATGCTAGACCTTTCTACTTCCATGCTTTGTCCACTGGTCTCAACTGTGGTATGTGTGCGTTGTCTTTATTAGATTAGATTAGACTTCATTAATCCCACAGTGGGGAAATTTAGTCGTCACAGCAGCATGTACACAGTATGAACACATTTACAAATATGTATGAAATAAACGAAATAAGATAGATACAAAAATAATAATTTTAGAAAAAAATAAGAGCAATAAAAGAATAGATACACACACAGAGACTATAGACACAAAAACAAATAAAATAAAGATAAATAAATACATTACACATACCACTGGCATGTATAATCTCCTCTGTTAGTTTGTATACTTCAACCTGTAATGGAAATTTGAACCGCTGTACAACACTGTCAGGGTTAACATTTCCCTACTTGGTGGTGTGTAACTGGTAACTATAGGAGCACGCTGTCTGGGGCGTGGTGATAGACTTTACTGTCCCTTCAGAGTTACTGCCACACATAACCTTAGTTGCTAGACATACATGTCAGCATCCTTTCAACCATATGCATTGAGCCCCAATGTTCACAAAGATTATAAATTGGTATTACAATATTAGTATCAACTTTTTTGTCAGTTTCACAATGACAAACAAACCTTTGCAGTTTGGCTGTGACATACCTACTAGGGTTGTACCACATTGTATTGTGCACAATAATATAGTTATATTTTTTAATAGGATAAATATAATTTATATCGTGATAATTTCAATATTCCAACTTGTTGACAGCATAAAGCCATATCATACGTTACCTGCACAGCAACAACAAACATGGCTAAAAGCGGGAGGAACTTCAGTAGTATGGAAGTGGTTCAGTTACAAAAGATTAGTTGTCCAACAAACCACAGTAATATAATAGTTTTCACTGATGATTTGAAGTTGAACAGTTACATTTATACTGACATATAAAATAATAACTTAATGTATTGCAATTTTATGTTCTCAAAATGAATAATAAAGTATTTTTCAATATTTGATCATAAAACAATATCGTTATCACAGAAATACCCAGTGATATTGTGATTTAGAGCCATATCGCCCACCCTTAGGACACACTATATGAAGTTTTTGTCTTTCCCAACCCACCTCCTTTAATCCCAACCACGTATAGTGTACTTTCAGTCATGTGACGTTATTTCCCATCCCTGAGGCTTATCGGTTCCCAGAGAAAATACATGATTGTGATATTTAATGCTTCCCTGTGGTTTTGATCTGAGCTGCTGTAATAGAGAAACCCTGCTGACATGCTCGCAGCTGTGCAGACACTGTTTTTGCATGCTGAAATGGTCAAGACGAGCCAAAATATTAGAAAATCAAATCAGGCACTTTATAGAGTTTCCAAACTGTTGTAATGTTTGTCTTCATAAGTCAGAGCAACATTGCTTCACATTCCATCACCTTGATATTTCACAAAAACTTGAATGAATCTACTCATTAAATGTTTGGGACAGTGACGCACTTTGTGATGAAGGTTTTTATACGCGTCTTGACCTGTTCGTGTTTTGGCTTCGATTTGTCTCGGCTCAGGCGGACTTCCCCACAGTGATCGGTGTGACCCTTGACCGGGAGGATGGCAGCACGCCAATGGAGACGGATGGTGACAAGAGCAAGCAGAGCGGCACCACCTACTACATCGATACTAATCAGCTGAGGGTACCCAGAGAGAACATGGAGGTCATGTCTCCGCTCAAGAATGGCATGAGTGAGTGTTCAGTTGATGTGTAGTTTTTGCATATTTTACTGGTATGTCCTTGAGTGAGCAATAATGATTGGGAAGTAATATCGCATAGAAGCAGATATATTTCAAATACAATGGACTGACTGTGACGTGTACTGTATGTGTTGGAAAAGGATCTGTATCTGTTTAGTACAACAAACATACAGTACATCGGTTCATTTGGAAGTGTATGAGTCCGGGGATCTTGTCATGGTCTGTGACGCAAACTCGGCAATGAATGTTTATTATCCAGCTGGCTTGATTCATATCCATAATTAGACCGTTTTGGTCTGGGAACTGACATTGTAGACGCACTTGTCACAACCTTGACCGGCGTATAGATGACGACTGTTCATCATGAATATCAATGACATTATTTGAAGCCCAAGGCGACTCATTATCATGAGCTCTCCCATCTAGCGTCCTCTCAATAGAAGCCAAGCCCCTTTCCATCTTTGGTACATCAAAGTATGGTATGTCTGCGAGTGGTCGTATCTTTCTTTCCTACCACGTTTGCATTTAAATTGTGTGTTTTTCAAACGTCACATTTTTCAGAGCTGTCCCTGCTGCTGCACTAGAGTTAAACCCTTACTAACCAGTGCTGTTACCCTAAAAAAAACATCATCATTGAGTCTTGGGTGTACTTTCCCATGCTCTGGTCTTGAGATCAGTGATTTGGAATAAGCACATTCACTCATGGCAGTCTCAGATGTTTTCTATTTCCTGTAATTGTACTGGCATTTTTCTCACATCTGTTTAATATTACTCATCTAAATCATTCTGTGTTTTCAATTTCAAAACTATGAACTATTTGCGACAAATAGTTCTTTACTTTGTCCACTGATCTGATCATTAAAATAGTCAATTATTAATTTGCCCTAAATCTCTATTAAAATTTCTCAGTTTTGTCCGACAGTCCGAAATCTGTTTTTTAAATGACATTTATCAATGATCAAAATTTTGTCTTGTGCTGAAACAAGCAATTTAAAGTCAACGTATCAGACTTTGTTAAATTGTAATCTGTATTTATTTTTTTCCCACCACATTTCTTTGACATTTTGTGCACTGAATGATTGATCAGGAATATAAGCAGCCGATTAATTAATAATGAAAATACTTGTTAGTTGCAGCTGTTGTCAGTGAATGTCTTCAAGTACTATCCTAAAGATTTCTGCACTGTTCAAAGCATTTAAAGCCACAAAAGTGACTTCTGAAGAATTAGCGACGGCAGATATGAAAGACTGTTGCACCGACCTCGCTGATGATGCTCATCAGAATGTGGTCCAGTGGAGTTTGGCTGTGAGGCTATTTAGAGACGAGTGTGACACCAATCTTAATTGCAGCAGAACAGCACAGTGGGACCACAGGCTCCCTCAGAGGGCTGACCTGGAACATTGGTGCCTGTTGCTCAAATTGTTATCTAAAAAAACCTCATCATCGCTCTAATTTCTCCACCATCTGACCCAGCCAAGATGAACGATAAACGTTTTTTTTTTCTTTGTGACGCTGACTTCCGTAGCCATTAATAAAATACAGACATTCCATGAGAACATTGCTGCTGTGTGCTCAACATATGTCTGCGTTTGTGCCCAGGACTCAGAGCCACAAATGTAAATTTCCTCCAATAACTGCACACCATTTCCCAAAACTAGATGCGGAATTTGAATCATTTTGGCTGTTTCACGTTATGCGCAGATAATTTGTTTGCCAGTTGTTTTCAACTGTTAAAGTATTTTGTTACCTAAAAATCAGAACTCAGAAGTAATTTCACTAAGATCAGAAGTTTGACAAGGTTTGCGCTTGTTTTCTTTCTTCTACCCTGCTGATAGTTGAGGACTGGGACAGTTTCCAGGCCATTTTGGATCACACGTACAAGATGCACTTCAAGTCTGAGCCCAGTCTGCATCCGGTGCTCATGTCAGAGGCATCGGTGAGTTAGTCCTTGTTTCAGCTGGAGTCAACGATGGCGACGTATTGTGTCAAGACCAAACAGTATTCACAAAGTTCATCAGCAAACTATCTATCCAACAGAAAACATCTGGTAAACTTGAGTCCTCTGAAAGTTAGGGATTTAAAGTGTTTTTGTTGTTATCAAAGTCCGATGAGAAAAGGATTTGAAGCAAGGAGTTAGTTTCCCGTGCTGGACCTCCATCACCACACAGAGAGACGTATTAGATTGTGTGCAGCTGACAATGATTTGTTATGAGAGGGCTAACTTCTGTTCTGTGTTTGCAGTGGAACACTCGAGCAAAACGAGAGAAGCTAACAGAGCTGATGTTTGAACATTACAACATTCCTGCCTTCTTCCTCTGCAAATCAGCTGTGCTGTCTGCGTATCCTTTACTGTTTCACCTCACCCAGGACAAACTGCCAGAGTTCATATCGTTAATTTAATCATCACCCCAATGTTTGATAATGGCCTCCAAACCTTCATTTTCCTGATGACAAATTTGTTGAACTGATACGGCATCCGATGCATGTTGAGCTGCACATTATTTCCTTTACTTTGACGATCAAAGCTTTGCCAATGGGCGGTCTACAGGTTTGGTCCTGGACAGTGGAGCCACACACACCACAGCAATTCCAGTACATGATGGCTATGTCCTGCAGCAAGGTGACTATTTCTCTGAATTCTTCCCCGTTGAATAAATTGGCAGCAGATTTGACTTTTGTTAGCGTATAAACCAGGAAAGGAATTATTTGTCAAATTGAATAGAAATATATCATCTTTTACATTTCAGTTCAGTCTGTACATTTTGTTGCCATCTACTGGTTGCCGCAATTTTTCCAGCCCTGCCACAATCAAGCCAGTTTCTCCAACAAAAGTTTCAGTTATTCCAATTTTGCGTTACTATTATATGTTTTTTTATATTGTTGTTCAATCAGATTAATTTTCACACCAACCCAACCCCTCTGTGCTAACATTTCAATACATTTTCAGGATGAAATCAAGTCTTGTAGTAGAGCAGCAATAATTTATTAAATGAATGAGTCAAAAAAGGTCAAATGTTACCAGAATCTAAGTACGAGGTCTGACATTATACCTGGCTCTAAATCTTGTCTATGTGTTCAAGAGAAGGAATTTGGGGCAACATATCAAACACCGCAGTGATGATTATTTGACCTTTAGACCTCAGCTTACTGCAGCATTTTTATTTAAGTAAAAGTTGTCATCAAACGTAAAAGGAAAATATTTTACATATTACATAATACATAAAATTTGTATTTAGAGGAAAGGGAAACACTCCACTGGTCCGGGAATCAGAGAAAATGGAGAGCGTGATAATTTGGTTGTCATTCAAGGCACTTTAGGGTCAAGTACAAACTGTGTGTGTTATATTTAAACTGATGAAGATTTACATTTAAATTTTTGAAAATATGCTTTCAAAATTTTAAGGTTTCTTTAATAAATTGACACATTTTATTTATTCTCTCTGACAGGCATCGTCAAATCGCCCCTGGCAGGAGACTTTATGAGCATGCAGTGTAGGGAGCTTTTCCAAGAGTTAAATGTTGAAATAATTCCTCCCTACATGATCGCATCAAAGGTAAAATCTGTGATAGTGCTACTTACACATTTGAGAGTTTTTCATGTCTTGTGTTTCATTTGGTATATTTTAAATGGTTCATTTTGCTCAGGAATTACTCTTTTTTTTTTTTTTTTTTTTTATATTATACCAACACCACCCGCATTGCTCCCTTTTGTCATCTTCCTTCAGACCAGTCAGTGTCAGCCACAGTGTTTTTGTCTGTACAGGATGGAGTGCGGGAAGGATCCCCAGCCAGCTGGAAGAAGAAAGAGAAACTACCTCAAGTCACCAGATCTTGGCACAACTACATGTGTAATGTAAGCAGGCAACTCGTCGACTCCTCTGGATTTGTTTTGCAGCACTGTAATGATCATGTCTTTGGTTGGTTTGTATTAAATGAGTACCAATTTATCTTGTCTTACTCTCTGCAGTGTGTAATCCAGGACTTCCAGGCATCTGTGCTGCAGGTGTCCGACTCGCCATATGATGAACAGTAAGAGTTATTTGCAACTTAATTATTTAGAGAATAGTTTTTACTCCAGTTTTTGAGCCATGGGTTCACAGATCAGTGCTTCCCAAAGCTTTTTCTCCACATTGCTTCCACTTGAAGCACAAAGTAGGGTGTGAGGGGTTCACATAGACATGGTCATGGGATATGGTTTATTATGCAGGGATTACCAACTTCAAAATACCTTATTCTTTATGCTAGAGCTTCTACAGAGGTTTGCACGCAAAGACTGATCATCTTCTACGAATGTTTCTTGTCAATTTAATTGTAAAAGAGTGAACTTACAGGTTACCCATCTGTCTTTCATCAGGGTCGCTGCGCAAATGCCCACAGTGCACTACGAGCTGCCCAACGGCTACAACTGCGACTTCGGGGCTGAGAGGCTGAAGATCCCAGAGGGGCTGTTTGACCCTTCTAACGCCAAGGTGCGTGTTTGCTTAACATGCTCCGTTAGCCCAAATGTAATCTCAGAGATCGGTAGCGGCTGTAATGGCTGAGCACTCCCTCTCACTGAATACTGCCTCAAATGACAGTGTCCTCTGTTCTGTAAGGTTTATCTGTGTTCAACTGCTTTTCAGTGTTATGAATCCGTTTTGTGTGTGAATACAATGTTTGTTTATTTGGCCTAATCACCTTCAGGGTCTGTCAGGGAACACCATGTTAGGAGTCGGACACGTGGTGACGACCAGTGTGGGAATGTGTGACATCGACATTCGGCCAGTGAGTATTATTAAACATTGTTTCACTTTTTTTTATTATTGTGGATAAAATACGTTTCCTGATCTTATCAGACACTTTGAATTTTAACCAGTAAGCTGATGCTCCTGATTAGAATCAATTTTAACCGAAGATGTTTTGAACACTCAATTCAATTTTTTAATTGTGAGTTTGACAAAGATTCTTTGTTTCACCGTCTGATAAGAGCCAGTGTATGTGCCTGTATGACGCACCTCAGATTTCTGCCTGAATCTTCAAACAAACTCATCTGCTGACCTTTGACCTTTTATCTAAGGGTCTGTACGGAAGCGTAGTGGTGACTGGAGGCAACACGCTCATTCAGGGCTTCACTGACCGACTGAACAGAGAACTCTCCCAGAAAACCCCTCCGGTGAGTAACAGACAGGGCCTCCAGTACTTGATCAATCAATAATATGAATATTTCAGACTTTCGTCACCGGTGCACTTCAAATTCAAAACATAGTTGTTCTGCTTCTGGTCAGTTTAGTTCATTGATTTGTGTCTGATCTTTAAATACATTGTAAAAACACTCCCGTGTTTGCTGCCAGAGTTGAACATGTTTGTATATTTGTATGTGTAGAGTATGAGGCTGAAGCTGATCGCCAACAACACTACAGTGGAGCGCCGCTTCAGTGCCTGGATAGGAGGGTCCATCCTGGCATCTCTTGTAAGGACAAGCGGAAGCCAAATAAGAACATAGAAATGACCTGTTTTCTCTTCATATCACATTACACATCCTCTGAATGCTTGACAACTTTTTTTTAAATGCCCAATAAAACACGTTTTCTTCTTCTTCTTCTTCTTCCAGGGAACCTTCCAGCAGATGTGGATCTCCAAACAGGAGTATGAGGAGGGAGGAAAGCAGTGTGTGGACAGGAAGTGTCCTTAATGTTACCCCCAGCTTCACCCTCATCATCACCGTCTCCGCTCCAAGCTCAGCATCATGAATCGTTCACCTCTGACCTGGAATCAGGAACACCCTCGGTCTTCTTTTGTATTTGTTTTTAATATGGAGTTTGTCCATCATGCTTGTTTGGGATTTATTACAGAAATCAAACACCTACATCAAGTTCCTTTGTTCATGTTCGAACAGTCAGTCCCTTTGCCTTATCTGTGAATTTGTTGGGTGTTTGGTCGAAACCTCGCATCAGCAAAAAGTCAAGTTTCTGATCACACTGGGGGAAAAATAAACTACATATAAAATACAAATTTAGTTGGACCAGATTTCTGCAGAATACCAACAAGGTAAACTGTCTGATTGGGGTCTGTGTTTTGAGGAAGAACCTTTCGGGTTGGGGTGAACGTTGTCTTTTGTTCATAAGCCTTTCTTTTTCTGCGTAGCGTGTGTACTCACTGTAAGCAAAGGCCCCTTTGTTCTCGCCTGTGCTTACTGGTGTGTCAATTCATAAATCTGTATTTAATTTTCACTCTTGTTTGTCATTATCATATGGTCTTTTAAAAATAAAGTTAAATGATTTCTTAATTGAGTCACTAATTGTGTTAGCCTACTGCTTCATGTGAAAGTTTACTGTATTTTCCAAACTTTATTTATCTTGTGGTCTAGTATAAATACAGAGGAAACAACAGGTTAGGTTGATGCATCATAATTTATCTTTTAGGATTGAATAACAACTGGACAAACACACTCTACATGGACAACTGGTTCAGATCACTTTTGGAGTTATTTCGCACGAGCTCAGTTGAGCTTCCAAACAGTGAAAAAACTCGTTAACAAAATAAGAGCTTCAAATTTCATGATGAAGGAGCCTTGATTTCAGGAAACTTCTCCTTTAGCTTGGCCAGAGTTTGCTTCTTGAGGTTTGCTTTCCTGGCCCTTTCCCGAAGGTACTTCTCCAGACGCAGCCTGCAAAACAAATCATATTGATTAATGTAAGGGAACATGACATCCACTTAAGGATAAGAATATGTACGCATGTGGAATATCTTACCTGAGATGTGGTTGGACAAACTTGGGTGTGAAGAACCTCTTGCGCTTGTACCTTTTATTCATGTACCAAGGAATAGCATACTCTTTGAAGCGATACCTGCAGGGGGAAAACATGTCTGTAGGAGTGATGGCAGGTCACACACGTAAAGGTGCAACAGTTCCCTCTGAGCAGTGAGTGGTCTGCAGCGTTTTAACATCACTCAGAACCTTGATGAACGTGATACCAAAACCAAGTACCAGGCACTGTCATGCTGTGGCTTTCCAACAGTAAACCGGAGCCACGGCACGCAGTGGAAAAGCAGCTTCGGAGTGTGGTATTTCTATCCGTGTATGCATGACATGATGTACAATAAGGCTCTGCCCTTACCAGTAGACATATCCAAATATGTTCCTCCTCCAGGTTCCTGGCCGCCCTTTCTCCTGTCCTGTCTGCAGCAGGCGCAGCGCCGTCTCTCTCTCGGTCACCACCGTCTCCAGTCTGATCATCGACCGCTCGACCTGAGAAAAGACGGATTTCGCTCAGCCAGAGTTCCTCCTGCACCGTGAACAACACCCACAATCCTGCAAATCCAAATCATTCACATTATCTGTCGAGCATCACACCAACCTTTCGAAGTCTCTCTGGACTCGGCATCTGAACCCGTTGCCTTATGGCTTCCTGCCCAAGTGTGAGCAGCAGGTTCCTTTCTTTCAGCAGCACATACCTGAGACAGAATGAAAGCGTCACTCACAGCTGAGAAGCAGCAGTACCCGTGTCATCTCCTCGTTGCTCACCAGAGTTTGTGTAAATCCTCGTGGCTCTTTGTTCTCAGCTGTTTGGCGGTCCACGGTGCACCTATGATGTCATGACAAACCAAAAAAGTGTTAAATGCGGCATTCTCGTATGGTGAAAAGAAGTAATTACAACAGTTATAATGGGTTTATAAAGCTCAGCTAACTCAGTTGTCATGAGTCTGACTCACTTCACATTTTGCATCTTTTTACAAACTTTCAGCGCGACCGTTTCTCACTACATCTACTTTGATGCAGATCAACATTTAGGCACGGAATAAAATTCACAAATAATATCTTTTTAGCAAACTGACAGATTGTGCAGCCACAGCGCTCTCTGAAAGCTGTAATATTTTACCTGACTTCACGTTGGTCTCTCCCCAGTTCTCAGGGAAGTCAAAGAACTCTTCCAGCCCTCTTCTGCTGATGGTTGTGTGCAGCGCTCGGTACTGACCCACAGCGCTGATGGGACTGCTCCAAGATGGGGCGACGAGTGGAGATTTCCCCCTGGTGAGTGCAATAGAAAATAAATTAATTCAACAAATGTTTCAAGAAAATCACACAGCAAGACTTAAAGGGATATCACACCCTCACTTTTTTGTTGTTCCAGATTTCATCCTTAATATTACGCAGCTGATTTGAATTTGTGAATTTCTACCACTCTTTCCTTCAGTGACAGCCACAGAGTCAGGTGTACTCTGCTTCACTTACTTGTTTCCTCTTTTCCTTCCAAACATTGATTTTAAGGGCTTGTTGGTTTCTAGTTTAGCAGCTTTCATTGCCAGCGACAATAAAACTGTACAAACTGTTGTTGAGAGAAGATGCTGCTTAATTTCATGGACAACACTTCACATCCGGTGCACAGCTGACAGATCAGACAGCAGCATGTGTTCAGTCTAAGGCTTCTTATTCTATCATTCCACCTGGTACAATCGCAATCACATACACTACATATATTACGAAATGAGGTGTTTTATTTGTTTTTGTTTACCTCTGTTTTGTGTAAGTCATGCGTGTTTTGTGATTGATATGACCAGCCATCCCTGCCAGCAACACAGGAAGTAGATCAAGGAGATTCAAGGTCTCCTTTCAGAAACTGCCCTAAAATACATCTTTGATCTGTCAACGTCATTCTCAAACTGAGGTTTGTGTTCCTGTTGTGTTCCCGGTTCTCACAATTAGTAGATTTAAAAAAAAAAACAACAACAACAACTTGTACACGTGTGTGGACAAAACATCATGAAGACATCATCTCGATTCATTCAAACCAAACATAATCCTGAACCTGTTCACTCTCTAAATCCAATGTCAGCTGACTGCATCAATATCCAAACTCCACGTGCTCTGATATCAATGTTAACTTGGGGGACAACGCTGTGAAGTATGTCTTCACTGTACACAATCACGGACGTGGTGACACAAGTCGTCGCAGAGGATTCCTGCATGTTGAGTGAACGACAGCACTGAGCGCGTGGATTTATGTCCCGTTTTGAGCAGTGAAACACTTTCTTACCTGAAAAGATGAATCTGGCATTTGGTCAAATTACCAGCGCACTGTCGAGCATTTATTGCTGAAGATATCTTACACACATTTTGAAACTGCTTGCAAAGAGTCAAGACGCGTCCTGACGATGAGGACGCCGCCATCTTTAACTTTCCACATTACCCAACATGCATTTCTCTCATGCCTTTTTTTTTTTTTTTTGCTAAATCTTTTTCAAAATTGTAACTGTTAGAAATTTTAGTGATTTATACATAAATAATTTATGTTGTTATTAAAATTACAACATAATAATGCTTTTTAAACTCGCTTTTAAAAAGCAGAGTGTACGCCCTCATCAAACATGGCGGCCCTCGGCTTCGTTCCGTGCTTCGACCAATCACAGCTCGTGTTGTTGGTCCGTCATCCCTCAGTAGCGATGGTGGGAATGAGCTTTCTCAGGTCTGCTGCTGCTTTTGCGGCCAGACTGGGTCCTCTGAAATCTGGAAATAACGCGGCAAGTTTGCTCACTCGAACAATCCCACGGACAGATAAAGGTAAGGGAGGTCCTGGCCGTTGAAAGAGGGAGAGCTTTGGCCATAAAGGTGGCCGTCTTTTCTCGTGACCTTGCGCCGGGACTTAGCGCGCTAACAGGACCTAGCTGCTAACGTTTGTCCTACTGTCAACAGAAAGGAAACGAGAATAACTTCGTAGTTACACGTTTATGCAGATTTTAGTTGACGTGGCGCTTTAATTGTACTTCTTTCGATTAGAGCAGGTCGTATTTAGTGACCGGAACATTAGGTGGTTTCCAAGTGACTGAATGATGATTTACCATTTTGTCATTATCATGTTAAAATGCCCCAAAATGTTCAAAGTTTTGTGGTTTGCAGTTTGCTTGAAATTCGTAAATCCCTCAGGAAATGTGTGTAAAGTTTAAATTATGAGATTTTATTACAGTGAAGCACATTTTCAGTCAAGTCAATTGGATGCACATTAAAAAAATAAATAAGACAATTGTAAATAAATAGCATACTGATATCAGGATACAGCTGTGGTAATAATTATACTTTTTTTTTTTTTTTTTTGCCCTTTCCAGTATGTTGATTGTTCAACACATTGGCTGACATTTTTAATTTTTTTTTTAAATTTTTTTTATCAACAACAGAGCAGCTGTGGCTCAGATTGTGGAGCTGGTTGGCTGCTCACTTCTGTTCCTCCTGTCCGCCTGCTGAAGTGCCCTTGGGCATGGCACTAAAACCCCAAGTTGTTCCTGATGGCAAGCAAGGACTTTGTCTGCCGGCTCTGTCGTCAAGGACAGAAACTGGGGATTGAGCCGCCGTCCTTACGACTAGTGGGAAACCAGACGGCCCATCTGAGCCACAGCCCCCACTGTCATTGACAAAATGTCAGGCAATATGTTGAACAATCAGTGCCCCGTTAAATTCACATTTCTACAGCAATATCCTGATATCAGTGTGTTATGATATTTACTTAAGTTTACGCGATAGTCCTGTCAAAATGTTTATTGTGCATATAACTAAATTTGACGGGTTTTACAGAGCTTTACTGAAATAAAATCTGCGAGTGTGTGTGTGAATGGAGAACATTGTAAAGTGCTTTGTAGACCGTTAAAGGGAGCTGTATACGTGTCGACCAATTAACAACCAGAATCTTACTCCGTCTAGCTTCATGATATCAGTACAGTATAAAACCTGGTCATTACATACATGCTTATTCCCTGTATTGCAGTGGCCGTACGTTGGGGGCACGGAAATAAACTGTTTGTAGTCAAACCTTCTGACTACTATGACCGGAGATTTCTGCGTTTATTGGTGAGTCCTGTACCATCATCTCATTCACTGAGCTCATGTTTATGCTCAAATGTGGGAGCTGCAGGTTATAAAATCAACATCAGCAGTAGATAGATAGATAGATAGATAGATAGATAGTTACTTTATTAATCCCCAAGGGGAAATTTTTTCGCCACAGCAGCATTTATAGATACAGGAAAGAAATAAAATAACAGTAAAAAATATTAAATATAAAAATGCACAGTATATAGAATAAAATAGAATAATTAAATTAAAACTAACTAAAGAATAGTGCAAAGTTTTTTTTTAATATATATATATATTTTAAAAAAAAATATTTAAACAAACAAGAAAAACAGACAACGGTGTTATTGTTGTGTGATCTTACACAGTAGTGTGTAAACAACCAAGACACTGAAGTGCAACCGTAGTGAATCTCCTCTCTTTCTGGAAGTTGCTTTGGATGGGATACTGAAGTCCTGATGGTCGTCTTCCTCTTTTTCATTACTGCTCAAACTGTTAGAATTTACTAAATGGTCCTCCCTTTTAAATAGCATGCACATTATTGCTTTTTTTTTAAAAGGTATGTTTGTATATGTTAATGTAAATTTCCATTCAAAATGCACTAATCCAGAAGGACTGGTATTTGGGTCTGCCCTGGAAGACGCTTAAACACTTGGTTTATAGTAGTAGGTGATGCAAGCATCCAACTCAAAGATTACCACATGTAGACAGTTACTTCTGTGCTTTTGTGTTTTTGATACAGACCTGCGAGGTAATTGAATAAAAGCTTGGTGTGAAATGTCCACTCATCGAGTATAAATGTATGAATGATTCCTGACATGGTTTCTCCGTTATACCTGCAGTCCTGGATGTGACTGGTGCTCAGCAAAAGCAGAATTTTCAGAATTTAATTTTGTCATGTCACTTTTTCCCTCAGCAATATTACACCCTGCTGACCGGTATTCCCGTGATTGTTGTTGTCACATGTGTGAACATCTTCATCGGTGAGTAAGCGTATGTCTTTGGGTTTTGTCGGGATTTCTTGTCAGTTTTATCTTTTGAATCGTTTGATTTTTGTCAGTCAAAGATGTGATTTAATAGATAATTCCACATACATTATTTTTGAATTGACCTTGAGTGTAACTGTTGTGAAGGTGAGGCAGAGCTGGAGGAAATTCCCGAGGGCTACGAACCTGAGCACTGGGAGTACTACAAGGTATACGGCTTTGGTCTTACTCAAATGTTGTTGTTTTTTGTTCTCACTGCTCTGAACTCTGGTTCAGGGAACGATGTCCACGCCATAATCATTGTTTTGCCCTCTTGTTGCAGTGCAAATGTGTTTGCCTCAGGTGAAAGTTTTATGGGCAGGCTGTTTTTTTTACATTTTCAGATCCAACACAGACTTCTGTTACTGTTTCCCTTTCCATGCATGTGGAGATTTTTTTAGAGAAATGTTAAAGAATAAAATCAAATTTAGAGGCAGGATTTCCAGTGTTAGCCGATCAATTAATGGCAGATTACTCAATTGACTCGTCACAGTAGGAAAAAAAAACAAAACACTGGTGGAATTAATGATGGCTCAGTTCCATTACGTTTCACAATAAGACATGACTGTGAACCAGCATGCACAAATGTAAGACATACTCTAAGTGAAAAACAGCCACCTTTATTCACACCTATATCTTCCTTACTGTATTCATATACTACTTCAAACTGTTGGCATCAAATACTTTACAGTACTTTTATCCTGTCGTTGCAGCACCCCATCACCAGGTGGATTACACGGAACTTGTATGATTCCCCAGTGAAGGACTACGAAAAGATGATGGCTGCAATCCAAATAGAAAAGGAAAAGGCTGACATGAGGTGAGTGTTTTGATCAAATCGTGCTTTATGCGTGACGTGGGTCTGCGTGACGTTAATTTTGTCACCTGCCAAAGTCCCCGAGGATCTATGCAGACCCCCTCTGCAGACGTCCTTCTACTTAGTCTCTTATCCAACCCTTAGCCCTCTGGATTCACCACTTGGTCTTGTTTGGAAAGCATCATTTTATAATTGACTGCACGTTTGTCGTCAACAGACTGACAAAGCTGGAGGTGCGTCGACAGATGAGGCAGAAGGGAGATGGCCCCTGGTTCCAGTTGCCGACTCTCAACCAGGAGCTAATCGACAATAGCCCCAAGGGATCGCCTGACAATTAATCCGGATGTGTGTGTCATCAGCACGTCGTGCCGATCAATCTCACTGTTTGTACAGATTTTCCTTCTTCCGTAAATAAAGTATCTATATGTACTCTAATGTTGAGTTTTTCCGTGTTTCTCGTGGGTTCATACAGGAGAAGTGTTCAACCCGGAACGGGTGCAGTTACATTGCTGGGCAGTACAATGGTTCAGGGGTGAGCAGGTCACATCACAACAAGTTTAAACCAACCAGGCTGGTTGGGACCTCTCTTCAGTTTGCATGCTCTTGAATGGATTACCCGAGTTCTCCTCCGTCCTCTCATAGTCCAGATCCATGCAAATAAGATGAGCAAGAGTATCCAAATCAGAAAGGTATAAATAGCGGTGTGGATTGTCGTCTGTAGGTGTTAAACGACCTGCTGTAAACAGCACAGGAGGAAGTTGGCATGTCTGTTGCTGTAATTTCTATTTTTTTTGCAATGAACAGAAGCGTCCACCAGGTGGCAGAGCACGGAGGACAAAGGGCCTCTTGACAGATGGACGGTTTTTCAGATGTGGAGGTCACATATTGGATGCGATGCAGGAAATGATCGTTTTGCTGTGTGACTCCCAACATTCTATTATAAATAAATAAAGATTGCTGAGAAATGAAATGGAATGCACAGTATCCTCATCCCGTTTTTTTTTTTTTACAGTGTTTACAACTCGAACAGTAAAATCGACTGCAGGGTAAAAAAAAAAAAAAAAAAAAAAGCGTTTGATGTGCACGTTAAATTGCGCAGTCGGCAGCTGTTCAAAATCAAAAGCGCCCTTCATGATCACGCGTTTCCAGAGTCCTGAAAGGGACGACACGCTGTAGTAAGTGTAGGAGACTTTATGAATCACCGTCGGAGGTGGGAGGGGCCCTTCTGGTAAAACATCCCTATGAGCAGCGGAGCAGCGTCACCACCGGAGCGATGTAATTTCTGCGCAGGTCCGAGCTTTCTTTTTTTTTTTTATGCAAGAAGAAAAACAGAACAACTTTAGCCTCCGTGCCCTTCGCTCTGCCGCCTGTGTGCAGCAGCAGCCAGCCTCCACCCCTCTGTCATTTTATTTTTATGTTTTTCAGCGTCACATCCCGTGCTTTAAAAATAGCATCCTGTGCTGTGACAGCGCTGCTCCGGAGGCTCCGCGGCACTGTGGTGCGAGAAGCAGGAATGCGAAGATGGCTGCAGACCTAGGAGAGCTGCTGGTCCCATACATGCCCACCGTCAGAGTTCCCAAAACAGGAGACAGGGTTTTCAAGAGCGAGTGTGCCTTTTCTTTCGACTCTCCCGTAAGTGTGTCCGCCTCCCCTTCACACACAAACACGCACAAACACACGCAAACACACACCGGGACAGGAACGGCTTGTTTGGGGAGGGAATGTGCGTCGCAGGTCTGCTCTGGCTGGGCTGAACAACACACGTGAATCTGCTGTAATGTGTGTGTGTGTGTGTGTGTGTGTGTGGGGCCATGCATGCCATTCCCCGTGAACTTGAAGAGAAATAAATAATTAAATGTTGTTTACATCTGAGGAGCGGGGGATGGAGGGGGGCGGGGGGGGGGGGGGGGTTCCTTTGTGCAGTTCAGGCCACACTCGGCTTCAGTGACAGTAAACGGACAGACACACCTGCAGGAGATCTGATGGAATAAAAACCTCCAGCAGCCCTGCTAGACCGGAGGGAGTTTAATGCCACAGAATAGGTCTATAATGTGTAAGAAAAATAACTCGAGTGTTCCAGTGTTAGGTAGCTGGAAGTTAATAATATCACTATGATCTATTTATCTTTATATGCGCAAAATGGTGAATTTACAGTGATTTATTTATTTTTCATCTTTATTGTGTTGTTTGGCCTTTAATTGCCTTTATGGTGTGGAGTGCAGTGACAATTCACGACTATGTTAAATAGTGAATTTACAATGAGTGACCAAAAGTTGACGTGGATGATGGCAGTGTTCAATTACTCATATTTGTGTTTTATTCTCAGAAGACGTGAGTCTTTAATGTATTTTTATGTAATTGTTTCAGTTTTTTATTATCGAAAAATATCATGACTTCTTTTAGGTGCATTTATTTGGTCTTTTTTTCTCCTTCTTTGATTAAGACAATCGTGACAACATCAAAACACTGACTGCTTTGTTTTATTCAAACTTTTAAATGTCAGAATATATGGCTGTGATGCAGAGTTTAGTCTTTCCTGTATTTGTAAACACTTGATATGAACTCTGTTTTTTGTTTTTTTTTGTTAAAAATGCTTTCTCACACTGAAAACACACATTCTCGACTGAAAATGCTTTTAAAGGTGACTCAGCTGTCTGGAGTGCATCACGTTGGCCTGAGGACTGGTTTATTTTTATCCTTGCACTGTTGAGGCTCATATGTCACTCTGGGCCACTTAAAGGTTTATCACGCGGGTTTATAAGGCCTGCACTGATTGCAGATTTAGGTTAGTTTTGAAGCGGTGTTTTCAAAGTATTCGGTCTGTGACAGTGCACAAGTGAAGTGCTGGAGAGTGATTCTGTATAAAAACTTAAAAGCTATGGGGAGGTCTAAGTCATCCTTCATTTTAAAGCACCTTAAATGTGAGCTTCCAGTCACGGGGAGATCTTTTGAATGTGACAAAATGATCAAACTGTGGTATCCTGTAACTCGCTGTAGATACAGTTTGTCAGTCTAAGACATGACACGAGTGGGCCTCAGTCCACAGCCAGTCACTAGTAGATAAATAAACCAATAAACCAAAGTTACTGTGTTTTTAAACTGGAGCAAAACCTGAGGAACTAAAAGCAAAGAGGTTTTTATCAGTGATGTGAATTTCCCATATAACTGTCTGTAACTGGATGTTTTTTAGTTCAAAAAACAAGGGCATACAATCTCTATATTAGAAATGAGAATAGTCGCATGTATAAAACATTTAACCAAAGAATAATTATTTATTTTCTTTGACTTACAAATAACTTGTAAAAGGATTGTGGTCCAGTCAGAGTTTTTCCTTCTAGTGCTGCTGATGTGCGAGTTGTTGAATGACCTTACTATTTAAATCCCCTGAAATGACTGTTATTTTGTTTGTCGCTATATAAATGAAACGGAATCGATTTAAGACTGTGATTTTGAGGTTTTACCGTTTAAAAACAAGGCTCTTCAGTTGCAGATATGCTCTTGATTACATTGAAGGTTCTTAGTTTTGTGGCTGTTTAGTAAGATGCACAACTGATGAATGTTTGAGCAAGAAAGCCTCTTTGAAAGTGCACTTGCAGAATCACTGTCACGTCTCTCTTACTTAGATATCCAGTATGCATTTAGTGTTTAATCACAAATAGATTACAATATATTACATATCATGAGACTGATATTTTGCTCGTATATTGCGTCTCTATTGTAATGACAAGGCTGCCACTGAAATGGTTATTTTTTGTCTTACTTTTATTATTGTTATTACTGTAATAAGCTTCAATTAGTAAAGCTAATATGTCACTTCTTCTTGTTTTAAATTGAAAAAAAAAATCTCTACATACTAGCAGTACAACCTTTCTCCCAGCTGCTGCTGAATTTATGAAATTAGGAAACATAAATCATGTTAAGTATATAACATTTAACGCTGTGGAGTAAACTGTACGTGTCACCCGCTATTTAAAAGGTTTTTACTGCAGGTTAGTTGTTTGTCACTTCGTGCTGCTGCTCATTGGAACTGTTTGTTTTGGTGTGCAGGAGTCGGAGGGAGGCCTGTATGTGTGTATGAACACATTCCTGGGCTTCGGACGAGAACATGTGGAGAGACATTATCGCAAAACAGGACAGAGTGTTTACATGCACCTGAAACGGCATGTCAAAGAGGTAAGTCATACACCTGCTCACTGTATTTGTTTAGATACTGATCTTCAACTGAACCCAGCAATAGTAGTTCAACTAGCACTGGAAGCAGCAGCGTTAGGTAGAAGTAGAAAAAGACTAACAATCATGGTTTACATCAGACTTTTCAAATCACATTTGTAAAGGACTTTGTAATCAATAAAACCATAATACACAAAAATCAGTGAAGGATATAAGTACAATAAACATTATAACAGGAATAGAACAGAAAAGTAAAATGCTCATATAAGTACGACAATAAAAACAACAATATGTGAAGTTTTTACTAATTCTACTGTTTTTTGCCAGACTGAGCCCCTTATGTTAAAATCATTTAATTTGATATGTAAAACCTGATTTAAAGGATAGGTATGCACAAAGAAGAGTTTGTAATGCAGACACATTGCAAAGGTGGAACTAAACAATCAGTATCATTTCACCTGAAGCAGTACTGACCTTCAGACTGAGGCTGTCTGTTTGTGGGTCACACTTGATATGTTTCCATCTCTGTATCTCTCTCTGTAGCCTTTCACACATTTTCGTATATTTGATATTGGTTTAGTTGACACTGCTGTCAATTCCCCCCAAAATTTATTTGGCACTAATTATGTGGTAACTGAAGGCACTTCTTAACTGAAAAACCAAGTGTTTTTAGTCTGTGCACAGCAGGTGAGCTGGACATGCCCACAGCTCAACATACTCAGAGAAGTTTTAATAGAAGTTTTCAACATTAATTGAAGAAAGAATGAATACTTATTTGGTTTTAAATGGAGATTTTCTTTTTCAAGATTATTTACAGATTTCTTTCTAAGAATATGGCCATGGAAATTATTGGGAAAATTATCTTAAAATTACACACCTATCACAAAATCAAGTAGCAGAATCTGTTTATATTATAATATGGAGTCCAAAACAACAACCCTGAAGTTCCAAGTATTGTTCAAGATTATTATGTTCTAATTTTGTTTCAAACTGATGACTCAACTCGGTGGTAACTTGTGAAGTTTGCGTGGGTTTTGTGTTTGATTACGTTATATAGTAAGGTGTTTCTGTTTGTTTTGTCCATCGCTGAATTTATAAAAAGTAACTAAACAGAGCAGTCTTGCTTATTTTTTTTGGTGGAAAAAGAGTTTCACATGGATCCAAACAAGTTTCTCCTCTTTGAAAAGTTGATGGTGAACAACAAAGGCCTGAGCTGGTGCTGTGGTTTCTCACCAGCCTTAATTGCCCTTAGATCAGCTCTGCTTTGTAAAGAGCTGCTATTTCCATGCCTGGATCTGGCCAGAAACAGCTGCTTACATTCTGCAGGCTCCTGTGTCTGCTGTTTTTTTTTCCCATGAGTCCACTTGGTCTCGAGTGTGTCAGCATTCTCTGTCTTTCTACACCGTCTGCCCGGCGAGTGGACGGGGAGCAGTCGACTGAACCTGATCGAATTAGAAGGAAACCAGTCGGTGGCGCTGTGTTGTAACTCTGGCAGTTAGGAATTTTGCAGATTCATGTCTTTATGTAGATTCAGTGGTTTTTATTTGTCGATTTATCCATATATCAAGGCTGAAATGTTTAAGGCTGTGTGGACAGTGAGTGGTGGTGAGAGAAGAAAAATAGGAGGCAGAAAAAGACGATGACTCTCACAACAGGCACGGACAGGCCCGAACACATGGCATTAAATGTACTGTAAATTGTATCTGTCCAAGTGTACAAATCAAGCTGCGCAACTCAAGCAGTTCAATTAATCATTCTTTAATTCTGACCCTGCACTGGTCAGGGTTTTCCCCCTGCACTGTAACCTGACACCTGGCAACTGGAACATCCAGCATCTATTTCTAACAAAATGACAACCATCTGGATTTGCTATAGCAAAGCATGAAAGCTTTTTTTTTTTAAAACAATTTACAAAGACAATTATCACAAGGTGTTTAAAGATGTTTTAATGTGATGAAGGCTCTTTGATCCTGTTTTATTTCTCTTCCTTCCTGTTTCCTACAGAAAGCCACAGGAGCTGCTGGAGGAGCCATCCCCAGACGAAGAAACGGGAAAGTGTTTCTAGGTAAGTGAGAGGCAGCGGCGCGAGCAGCACTTGCATCTTTTACTTAAACAAAAGCATCAATACGACAATGTTAAAGTTCTGCATTCAAAAAGCTACTTCAATAAAACTACAGAGGTATTGTCAGTATCAAAAGTTAAATACTCATTTTGCTGATAAGTGGCTGCTGTGACTGACAAATTATTTTCAGATATATGACATTTTTAGATGAATACTGATATATTAATGTACAGTATAAGAGACATTTTACTGTTGTAGTTGTTTGAAGTTTTTTGCTTTAACACATTAGACAAGATAAATCTGAGGATTTATGACAACTGATAGAGAAAAAAGAAGGAGAAAAGCTGTTCTAGCTGACAAATATGTGTCTTTCATTCTTGCTTTTTTGAAGAGATTAATTGAGAGTTTCGGAGTTTCACCTCTTAGGGGCCTTTAAAAGTTATTGAAATGAAATAGTTTGAAAAGTCCAAATGGGAAATGGATGCATTTTACATTTATTTCACTGAGCTGTTGTGTTGATGCTAATGTCATTCCTGTTGTTAGAAACACCTCTGCTCAGAGAGCCCCCTCCATTAAAAGCTTGTGGTATTGTTTTGTTACACTGTTGTGACCCACCAGCTGCCCCTCCAGCCTGTCTTTACCCAAAGTGTCAGATATTTCCTATGAGCTCTCTCCTCCTCCTGTTCTCTAAACATAGCCCATTTATTTGTATACTGTATGTCGTTGGTAACTGTTCTAAATCAAAGCCCGGCCTGCTCCCTTCCACCTCCTCCTCCTCCTCAGTGGGGCGGGTAGGGGTTAGTGGCTTTACAGTGGGGGCCTGTCAGTCGCTGGCCTCTCAGCTGCCACCACCTGTCAACCTCCTGTTGAGGTTGACACACTTCTACCGCGGCTGTGACGCTGCTCGCGGAGGACCAGGTGTCTCTCTGCCTCTTCATCACCCTCCCTCTCGTACTGCTGCAGGGATTCCTTCCACTCAGGCTCTCAGCCATTGATGGTCCTGTTTTCATATTATTTGATCGGCTTTTCTGTTTATTGCCTCCAATATCTGACTGCTGTACATTAGATCAACCTTCCATCTGACATCAGTCTCTTCCTCTCTAATAGAAATGTCTTAGACCTTTCTTAAGGAGTCCTTCTCTGTCATTCATTTAGGATCTTTGACGTGACAGCGGGTATTTATGTATCCAACGTCATCCCTATACCAGTCCAGTGATCTAATCAAGCTGCTAGCTGCTAACGTCGCACGTTACCATGAAAGCAGTGAGCATAATAAAAATATCAGGGATAACCTCTGATCCTGTTTCTCATGAGTCATTACACGACTTTAGGCTGCAGTGAAGGACAGACAGCTCTATACAGGGAGTTATTGAAGAGGAGCTTCTCTATAGATGTGTGTTGTTCCAGGAATATTTTCCTGCTCGAATTCAGTTTGATATTGTTTTGATTAGAGCTGAAATGATTTGCTGGTTAATCAATCAGCTGGTCCAAAGTAAATATATTAACATTCAGATAAAAAGACAAACATTTTGCTCTTGAAGCTTCATCATTGTCAGTCATTTACTGCTTCTCTTTTTCTGACTTGATATTGTACAAGGGCTTAAAGTAGTGATTGTTTACAATATTGACTAATATGAAAGGTATTTTCTTATTGGTTGGTTAAAAAAATGTCAGAAAACTGTCAGAAATTGTGATCCAAGGTTCCTAGAGATCAGAGTGGTGTCTTCAGATGGATCGCTTTGCAGATAAACGACCCCTCTAAAAGAGGACATTACAATTACAATGCTTCAAAACAGCAAAAACAGTAAATGATTGTTGTTTTTGCTTTAAAAGTGACACATTAATCACTCATCAAACCCGTTTTGGTTTTGTTGATCGACTAACCCAATAAATAGCCAGTCATTTCAGCTCTTTAGTAAACTAAACTTATTTGGGTTTTGTGGTGTTCTTCGGACAAAAACGGATTTTGTACTATTTGACATATCACAGTTGGTCTCGAATACAACCTGAAAACCAATCAATAAGGAATTGCTGCTCAAATGTTGATAATATAATTTCTTTATGGGATCAATAATGAAATGAGGGTGCCCTTCAAAGTATTCTGAGACCTCTGTAGTAAGTTTATATATTGCTGGTGATAACAGGGTGTGCTGAGTTCCTAAATATAGCTCTGCATAAATTGTGTCTGAGCAAAAGAGTCCTCAGCGTTGTATGAAGTCATGTCACCATCGCTGTTGTAAAAACAAGAGGCCACTCGGGATTCATCTGTGTGCACTCTCATTAGACTGTTAAGGTGTTGATTAACGGAACAAATCAAAGACACACTGAAACATCACTTCACAATCGAGCAAACAAGAACAGAACATGAAATATAACTCTATCACGCTGTAAATAATAATAAGATGTCAGTCAGCAGTGTCTTCAGCAGCAGTCACTGTTTACCTGCCGCTGACTGAATGTTTGCTTCCTCCCTCAAAGATTTAGAGCTAAACCGTGATTTTAACGGGGAGGACTATGAGTATGAGGACGAGGCCAAACTCGTCATTTTTCCAGACCACTTCGAGATCCCCTTACCAAATATTGAGGAGTTGCCCGCTCTGGTCAGTGAGTCGGTGCTGCACGAGTTCTGTGTGTTTCCATGCATGCGGCTGGGGAAGGTGAAGGCGCACTCAGTGGTTCCCTGAACACAGGCTGGTCGCTCTGACTGGAAGAGCTGCCGTTTTCCCTGAATCCACAAGTGTGTGCAGGTTAATCTCTCCACATAACCTCTGTAGCTTTTATCCCACCACGTTTTAATTTGGTGAAGGGATTTGGTCTAGATGACATTTCAGAGGCTTTTCATCTTATTTAAAAAATTATGAGGGAACCACAAAGTGCTCTTATCACTTGTTGAATGTTTTCTGGGTTTTGTTGCATACAGAAGTTACTTTTCTCAAGTTAATTGTGTGTGTGTGTGTGTGTGTGTGTGTGTGTGTGTGTGTGTGTGTGTGTGTGTGTGTGTGTTGCCTTTATAGCTTGGCTATGGCATGACTGTTGGTTTTTTGTTTGTTTTATGCATGTAGAATTTATAATTATGGGTTATGGTTAGAGTTTGCGGTGCAGCATAATCATTGTGCATTGTTGGAGACCACCTGGTGAAATCTTTTGCATTGATTTTTTTGGGCTGTTACAGCAATACATTTGTTTTTCTGAGTTCCTCCTGCTTTTTTTTATGCTGGATCAGTCTCATGATGTAGCACAGCTTTATATTCTCTCACTTCAGTCTTGCATGACCACTTTGTGTGCTGTTCATGTGCAGTTTGATGTTCATTTATGAAATTTAAATGTTTGCACAATTGTTTAAGGGAATTTGTAATTTATCTTTGAGAAGAAGATTATATACTTTCAACATGACCTTACCCACTCCCTGCTGCTGATGTCCAGGTGACCATCGCCTGTGACGCAGTTCTCAACGCATCATCAGCCTACAAGAAACAGGAGCCGGAGTCCTGGGAGGAGGAGATCCAGGTGTCCAAACATGCCAGGAGCCTTAGACAGCTGGACAACGGGGTCCGGATCCCACCCAGGTAGGACCGACGTCACGACACATTCTTACAACATGGTGGCAGTTATACAGAGTGCTTTGATTAATGGGAAATTATTTTCAGTTAGCTGCTCTCTGTGTTTGAGGAGTCAACATGTTTTGAAGTATCATATCCTAAAATGTGAAACCAGCTCTTCTGTTGACTGTGACATTGTTGTTGTGATAAACGTACATTTTTTTCCACAACTTAATCGCCTGACTGTCTCTAGACAATTTTGTGGCTTAATTGAGTGAAATACAATAAAATAAACCAGTTGATGTTTTCATGTCACATGCTGCTTTAGCGGAGCAAACACTGTGTGCCCATACACTTTATGCAGTGAAACGACTGAACTAGGTAGAAACTTTGAAACCGCCCTGTCTTGAAGATAGAAAACAAGTCCAGGACACAAAAAACGGATCACTGGATCTGCACATGTGGATACTGAAACTTTTCTCCCATTATATTTACCCATATATTTTGACAGCAGCAACTATAAGAAATCAGCTGTTGATATGTACCACATCTCCTTTAGAATATGAGTCCGCCGAGGAGGAGCAGAAAAGCTCTCATGAACTGTGTCCTTAGCAACCAATTATTATTTGTTAATGATTCTAGGTAAAGAAACACTGAAATTAGAGAAGACTTTATATTTTGTAGATTTAGTCTGACCTCTGCTGCTTTAGTTTTTAACAATTCAATTGGTTTGATCCATTTCTTGTGCTTGTAATCCATTTATTTTTGTATGTTTTTTCAAATTTGTCAGTATTGCCGTTTCATCCTGCTTTACTTTTATATCCAGTCTGTTAAGAATTACAGAATACATGTAAATAATGTAAATCTGACCCCTGCTTCTGCGCAAAAAGCACTTTTCTGTTCACCAAAAGTTGTCACATCATGAGTTCAAGCATGTCTCTTTGATTCAAAAACAAACAAACAAAAAAAAAAAACAGAACAACACTGAGTCTCTCTTCTTTTACTGTCAGTGGTTGGAAGTGTCAGAAGTGCGAGATGAGAGAAAACCTGTGGTTGAACCTGACTGATGGAGCGGTGCTCTGTGGGAAGTGGTTCTTTGATGGGAGTGGAGGTAACGGTCATGCCCTGGAGCACTACAGAGAGACCAACCACCCGCTGGCTGTCAAACTGGACACCATCACCCCAGACGGAGCAGGTCAGAGACAAGATGATCTCAACTGTTGCATGAATCCAGAATTTCATTTATTGCACGATGTTAGTGATCAGAGCCCTTTAAGTAGTTTTCATTTTTATGATGCAATTTTTTTTAATTTTAAATATTTGTTTTAAAATCTAAATTTATAATGTTTTATTTTAATACAGATTTTTGGATGGCCATTACAATTTGTCATGTATTGAACAAAACTAACAATCATTTGCAGTCAGACTCATTTTATCAGGTTCCCTTGTACCATCTAAAGCAAAACAATGCAGCAGCCTGCTGTTATTTGTCATTAAGCTTAATTTTCAGACTTTTGTTGACATGATGGTGATGTAATCTACTGCATTGTGCAGAGAAGTAATTGTAACGTTTCATCCCACTAATGTACGTAAATACAGCACCACCATTAAAAAAAACAGAGTGGTACTGAAGTGTAAACTGTACAGTGACTGTTGGGATTTTTGAAGGGCAAATGTAAACATGAATTTGATTTTATGTATTACATTTATGAAGGATTGTAAGAATAACCGACTGACCAGAAATCTCTAACATGTTAATACTTTTCTGCCAAGTTGTTTTAAGATTTATGCTTATTTAAATGGCCCTTTGTTTCCAGATGTCTATTCATTTGAGGAGGAAGAAGCTGTGTTAGACCCCCACATATCAGAGCACTTATCACACTTTGGAATAGACATGCTACAGATGCAGAAAAGGGTAAGTTAAATAGATAGTTTCACTATTATCTTTTGCATCAACATCATCTCACCCAAAACAACTCAAGTCCTCTCCAGCTCCCTCTCAACAAAATGCTACAGACTTAAACCAAACTAAAACTGAGGGCGGAGACATTTCTGTCTGTGATAGCCCTCACACAGGACAGTCCTCACCCACAGCTGCCTTGTCTCCTTTCAGACAGAGAATGGGCACCACACAGACAATAACTCCCGGCCGCGGGTCAGCGAGTGGGAGGTGATCCAGGAGTCGGGCATGAAGCTGAAGGTGGTCTTCGGTTCTGGTTACACAGGCATCAAAAACCTGGGGAACAGCTGCTACCTCGGCACAGTAATTCAGGTCCTTTTCAGCATCCCAGACTTCCAGAGGATGTGAGTACTTTACGCTGAGATGACAACATTAGAAAACATTATAGTGATTTAAAAAAAAATTATGTATGTTGTTCTGTCATAACTTTGTCTTTTTGTTTTATACAAATATTTTATTTTTGAACTGTAAGTACATATCTTCTCTTTCTGCACAATATTTAATGCTACTGAGAAGACAACCTTCAACATTGAGTGTGATATTTTGTATAGCCTTTTGATGTTTTCATGTTGAGCAGTCATCATTTTTTTCCATTTCACATATATTTGATTTTCAGTCTTTTATAAACAGGAAGTAGACAAACTACTGTAAAGACAAAAAAAAGTTTAACAGTTTCAAAATGTAATTTTGTGAAAATTACATGTTTGCTTCTGTCAACTTCCTGTATTTGGTTGCGTGTAATTATTGATAGTAATTTAGGATTATTCTAATTATCTGGGGGTTAGGTCTGGAAGTAAAAACACAGTAAGACAAAACTTACTTTATTTCAAAAACTGACTGATTGGTATGACCACCAGCAAAAGGTGTCTTTTCACAACCTCGTGCGTCTCCATGTTTCTTGTGTCCGTGTGTCACCCCACGTGCTCCATTTGAAGTGACATGTATTTCGATCTCTTAGGTATGTGGGTAATCTTCAGAGGATATTTGACTATTCACCTCTTGACCCCACCCAGGACTTCGCCACACAAATGTAAGTGACTCCGGAGTTACATAAGGCAGTGTTACAACAAACAAGAGCAGGTGTTTTCCAGCTGCTGCCGTCTCTGTGGCTGAAAAAGATTGAAAACAAGTTGAGGTTATGTTATTAGAAGCTAACTTGCCATAAAATAACACTGTAGTTTTATAACGGGAGCAAATCTTGCTTAGGAATTTTTGCAGATAAATATGTTTTTCCACATGTTCTGGAAAAATAATCAGGTGTATTTCATCATGTAAGCCAGTGTGTTGCAAGAGGTCAGTCAGATGCTGTGGCCATGATGAAAGGTAAGTAGAGTCTAAACCAGGCAGGAAATGAATATCAGCTGTGTTGATGTTTTATACTCTGAAGATCGCAGCCAGATAAACATGTTTATACCTGCCATGGTTAGGATTTGATTGGGCTGCATATTCAGAAAGAACATTTGTTTATTTGGTTGGATGTAATGATAATGGACCCTCTAAAAAGCATTTAAGGTGAAGTGTAAATTCTGTACCAAAAATTAGTGAGGGGAAGCAATTACGAATTGGAAAGATTTTGTAAAAAATAAACGATATATACACATGATTACTTATTTCATGGTAAGCCTCAACAAAAACTCTTCCTTGCAGCTATCGTCGGTAGTCTTAGTAACCATGGCAACTGGTTGAACATGAGCCAGCTTTGTGAAACTAAAAATCTAGGGTTAACAAGTTAGCTGCTCTGTGAGACAGTCCCCAGGAGCACTGTCTGAATTGATTAATTTTTTTTACTGATGAGTTAAGACACACTTGCACAGTGTCTTCAGGGTGTGTCATCCAAAAAAATAACCCAGACTTAAAAGACGACTGACTGCACCTCATGTTTACGCCTGTGTTTTCTTCTGGCAGGGCTAAACTGGGACACGGACTGCTTTCAGGCCAGTACTCCAAACCACCCATGAAATCTGAGCTCATTGAACAGGTGATGAAAGAAGAATACAAGGTATTAAACTGGGTATGTCCAGCTCCCAAACTGGGTCCCTAACTGACAGAAGCATGTTAATGAGAGGTGGTGGTGAAATGAGTCTCTTTAGGTTTAGTTTTAGGTTGAAGTTTTCCCAATCAAAACATGAAGCTTTTCATAAAGTACTTGTTCTGTATTGTTTTTTTTTTGTTGTTTTTTTATATACCTGAGCTTTTTTTTTGAGCTTGTCAGAGGAGTTGATTGAAGCGAAAGGATGATGGGACTTTTGGATATATTGTCAAGTTTCGTTGTGCTATAACCTTTTCGTTTAGTGTGAAAATAGCTGTTGGCTGTGGTCCCACATGTGCAACTCAAATTGTTCTGATACCGTTTTGCTTTTAATTCTCCACATCACTGCTTATCTTTGTCACACATATTAGCTGCGTTTGATTACTGTGTTGCTCTTCCTTTAATCTCCAAAGTTCTTCAACAGTTTAATGGATTTTATATTTTTTTCATGTGTTTTGCTTTACTGATTTGAAAGCACATGAAATGAAATCAGCGCCTTTTCAACCTCACCGCACACAGCCGCCAGGAAATTAGAGGAGGAAAGCCATTAAAGCATAATGGGACCCAGCACTCGTTCTGTAAGCCCCAGGCTTCTTTTAAGCCTTACCAGCCACAGTAATTGATAGGGCAGTGCTGTGATCCTGAACTTCCTACACATGTGATGGTGGAGTCAGGTTTGAAAATGTATTGACAGCTGGGAAGATATGAGGGGGAAGGGATTGTGTTGGCATGCTGTGGTCAGTTTGTACTGAGGCAGTGTTGCCCATTACAATTACAAATTCTTTTTAAAGTGGCTTTTTAAATCTAAGTTACCTGCCAGAGATTGTATGGGATACTGTTGGCTGCCCTTTGATAGTGTGGAGGAATGATGTCACTGGATTGATTAATCATCAATCAGTCATTAATATTCTGTCATATGCTTTCCATAGGACTTTCTTTGTGTGCTGGCTATAAGAAAAAAAATGAAAATTTGTTGAGTTTGACATTGCAGTAGTAAACTTATTCACTTTCAATGGAGCAGTAGGATGGCAGGAAGATCTTGAGTATCCACTGGATACAGCTCCCAGCCAGGAAATAGGATGTAAAGCCAAATAATACTGATGAATGTTTTTTCGTTCTTTTTTCTTTTCTATTTTTTTTTAATGATTTGTCTTCTGTTTTGACAAATTAGATAAAACTTAGTTGACTGATGAACTTTAGTGGTGCTGTTGGGTAAACTCTGTTAGCTTCCACAGGAGCAAGGCTAGCCGTTTCCTGTTTCCAAGTGCTAATAGTGAAGCTAACCAACCACTAGCAGGAGCTTCTGTCTCTACCTGTTAGTGAATAAGTATAATTTTCTAAAGAAGGAAGGATTTCTCCACTGTGTACTCGTACAATAATGTGCCTGTCTCTGTTCTCCCACTGGCTTACCTTGGACCATAACAAATTTCCTTCCTCCGGCCTTTAAGAATCTGCAGGTCAAGATTGTCTTCTTCTCTTCTCTAATACTATGTACATTTAAAATTAGAATATATCTGACCAAATGTAATGAGCTGTATTGATTATATGTCAGACTGAGTATAGATTGCATGAAGATCACAGTTTCCCTCAGAAATCTGTAAAATTGAGTGGTGATCTTCTTCCCTCTGAGACAGCTGAGTGGCCGTGCACAGTCAATGTTTGTGACGTCCACATTTTTTCATTCCAGCACCAGCAGAAGGGTGTCTCTCCCCGGATGTTGAAGTCCCTGGTCAGCAGGGGACACCCAGAGTTTTCCTCCATCAGACAACAGGATGCCCACGAGTTCCTCCTGCACGTTATCAACCTGGTGGAGGTCAGTGGAGCTCAATTTATTATGTAGGTCAAAGAGTTAAAAGTGCACAAGTAGGGGATTGTATCAGAAACTACAGCAGGTGTTATCTTAATGTATATCACATTCCAGACGTGAGTAAATGTGACTTTGATAGATGCAAATTCTACAATTCAGATTACAAATATCAATTTAATTTGCAAAGGTATGTCAAACGTTAAAATTTAGATGGTTTATATGTATGTTGGGACATCCAGCTACACGTGAATGTTAACATGCATGTTCTTAGGAATACTATTAACAACAATATTTATCGTAGATTGAGTTTCTCAGATTAGTTGTTTGGTTCAAAAATTTAAAAACCTGTGAAAACACCCAAATTGACCAATATAATATCTTTCTATATCTTCTTTTGTTCATGAACAGTCCAAAACCCAAAGATATTAATTTTAAAATCCTACATTACAAATAAAAGCAGCACATCCTCATATAAAAATAGTTGCAGATTATTAGTTGCGGAAATGCTGCCTTTTACAAAAATGACCCTGTAAATGAGAATGTTTTCCACTGTGAAATCATAACATATTCACAAAGTGAAGGGGCTTCTGTCTGACCTATGACACACATGGACAGACCGTTTGTTGGGAGGGCGAGGTCTGTGTTTAACTGCACACCGTATCCTTGGTTGGTACATGCACATGGGGTGCTCTGAAATGTCTTTCTCAACCAGGATATAAATAGCTCTCTGCTATCAGTTACAACGGGTGGACAGATAATGCTTCCTATGCTGCCCCAGTCATACATACGTGCCTTGACCAGGACCTGATCCTTCCTCCACCTCGTGTGGTGGACGTCAACAAAACACCAGATTCTCACTGCTATTATTTTTCCATACTTTCCAGATTATCTATAGAAACTCTTGCACTCGAACTTGGTGTGTTCGGAAGAGGTCCATACACTCCTCACCTCCTTTAGTCACCTTGCTGCCTTCTACAGCAGTCTGTAAACTACATACTGATTTAGTTATCCAAACATAGATAACCTAACTAAAGCCACCACCACCAGCAACATTTCCTGCAGTCTACGACACCCGACATACTTGGCCAGAGTAAACTTAACTTATGTATTTCTGTAGCTACTTGGAATAGAAGGGCTGGGTTGCAGAAAGGCCGTGGCCATGCAAACTGGTGTTTGAAGCCGCAATGCCATCCTTCATCACGGTCTTCAAATAAACATAGTCAACTTCGATGACCCCTGCTGTTCGAAAGCAGTGAAAAGACACAAAGCCGCTCAGTGATAATGAACAATGTGCCCATGGCTCTGGAAAGGTGCATCTCTCTAAGTAATGGAGGGTATGGTTTAATTGAGGCAGTTCCTAAATTAAAGACATTTTTGAATGGCTGTATTAAGAGATCTGGGTCAAACAGCAGTTGTGCTGAAGCCATGCCAGGAGACTGGAATAGACCTCAGTACAGACAAGCTTATAGGCAGAGCTGCATTTCAAACTCCAGGCTGTCATGTGTGTGATATATATGTACCCTCCGTCTTCCTCTCTCCACAATGATACCATATTTTAAAGAGCTTTGTTTCAGGTTATCCTTTTCAGGATTTAATTGATCTTTTATGGAGACAAAAAATATTTGGTTTACCTTAAAAAAACAAAATAGGATTTTGACCACAGAACACAAATCCTTCCAGATTAAAGAAGTTTATATCAGGTTTTTAGAGCACAGCATTATGTGCTGAACAATAAAACTGGAGGGAAGGTGAGACACAGCTGTTGATAAAATTTGTATTGAACTCAATTCAAATAATACAGAAATGTATGTGCGAAGAAGACATCATTTTATTGTAGGTGCAGACCGTTGTTCAGCCACATCACTGCTCCAGTCAGCCATTTAATAAAACCATATCAACATGGCCAGTCCACTTAGCATTTACCAATATTAGTCTGCTATATGATCAAAACTCAAACTCTGCTTCTGTTTTTGATGTTGTGCGTCTCATGACTCTAAATGTTGTCGTTTCTGCAGAGGAACAGCGCCGGCTCTGAGAACCCAAGTGACACCTTCCGCTTCCTGGTGGAGGAGCGAGTTCAGTGCTGCCAGAGTCGTCGGGTTCGTTACGCTCAGCGGGTCGACTACTGCATCCAGCTGCCCGCTCCCATTGAGGCAGCGACCAATAGAGGTAAAGAACCACACACACGCACACGCACACGCACGCACACACACACACACACCCACACACACACAAACTCACACACACTCACACACTCTGTGCTGCTGCAGAAGGAGACCACAGCTGCCTCTGGTCGGGATGGTACAGCTGCACGACTCTGAGGTCAGGTGGGAGAACCAGCAGGTCCTGCTCTGAAAGGACGCAGATGGTCCTGACGTGTCAGACTGAGAGCTGTGTAGTTTGAACGAGGGAGGACATGCTTGCCTTTAAAAGTGACTGCTGATGGCCTCGTATGTGGCTTTTATTACACATTCAAGATTTGACATGATGCACGTGGCTTATGTACTGTTTGAAGGTAGCAAATATAACCCTAACCCTGATTTTTTTTTTTTCCAATCAAAATACAGCTTGTAAAACTCGTTAATTTTTTTTTAACAAGCTGAGTATTATGGAGATATCACGTCTTTGTTTTTATCTGATCAGAGGAGCTGCTGGCATATGAGACCAAGCGGAGGGAAGCTGAGGAGAACATGCGGGCTCCTCCTGAACCAGTGAGAGCGCGGATCCCTTTCACCGCTTGTCTTCAGGCCTTCACAGAACCGGAAAATGTCCCGGACTTCTGGAGCTCAGCACTGCAGGCCAAGTCAGCTGGGGTCAAGTAAGCAAGGACTTCTATACATCTTGGTGGTTATTTTATTGAGCTCATATCTTTGAATTAAAGCCGGATTTCTATATTAACTTTGCATTCTTTCTTTTAAATTCTCTCTTTCATAATGACTGTTGTTCTTCTCTGCAGAACTTCCCGTTTTAACACGTTCCCTGAGTATCTGATTGTGCAGATCAAGAAGTTCACATTCGGGGTTGATTGGGTGCCAAAGAAACTGGGTAACCGCCTGTCACACTTCACTGACTGATGGGATTTAAAATGTCTTTTACTGACCGCCAGTGCTGTTGTGACTCATTTTAAGTGTTTTTAATGCCGTTAATGCCCAGCAGAGGGCACCACCATCTTGTGAAATTGTTGTCCATAAATAAATCCAACACGAGACTGGCTTCACCTACACTTTGGACACAGAGTTATAAACTATCTCTCATCCTGTCAATATCTGGAAAATGCTGTCAAATGCATGAGTGTGCATCAGCAGCTTTAAAAACGTTTAACTCAGTTTTTACAAGTGAAATTTTTTTGTCTAAACCATTGTTAAATCATGATGTTTGGTAGGATATTTAGGGGATAACCAGACATGTTGCCGCTATCCTTAGTGGACTTTTGTATTTGTGTATTGTTGTGCAGACTTGGCCATTGATGTTCCAGACTTCCTGGATCTGAACAGGCTCCGAGCCACAGGACTGCAGGCAGGTGAAGAGGAGCTGCCTGACCTCATGCCTCCCATCGTGCTACCCGAAGACACCAGAGGTATGACATGCATGTCCACTGACCACTGTGTATGTGTACACTTATGAAGCAAGGATGGGTATTATAAGCAGAAATATTATTAAATTTTTTTGACAGCTGTAGTAAATTTTGCACACTTTAGCTTCGCTCCACACCTCGACATCTGATCCCACGGCGCCACACAGTTTGTATATAGTATATTATTTGTTATTATTTATATATATATTTATTTATATTTATTTTAACGACTATTCATTTATTCTAAATGTCCCATCCCTACGATGATGTATCAGTGCAATTAACAGAACATAGCTTTGCGTTACTTTATTTTTAGCCCCTTTTTATTCTGATATTTTGCTCTTTATTAATTTTTGTTGCATATTAGTAAATCTGCATCAGTACCAACATTTGGCTCTGCTTCAGATATATTGTTCTTTTTTAAAAAAATTTTTTAGGTCAGATAGTACTCCATGACTCACCTACAGTGACCCTCAGGAGTTTTAGTAGTCATTTGTGAATTCTTGGAAAAAAAAATTTAAATGCCACTCTTAACTACTGGGGTCATTTTTGGCCTTTCAATTTAGATTTCACAGGTCTGTTAAGAATTTTAAAGGTCACTGTTTCCCCTCAGCACCTGTCCTTTTGTTGTATTATTCACCCAGATAGCCAAACACACTTTGTTCACTCCACTTATACACTTGAAACAACTCAGTATATGAGACAGTAAGTATCTGACTTGGTAACTTAGACGTGTTGTTGAGATCAGCTGCTCAGCATCCTTTTCAGCAGGTGGAGGGTGTTTTTGTGAGTCAAATGATCTGTGAAATTGTCTCTAATATGATATTCTGCTCAAAGCCACCCTAGTTCTCTCATCAAATGGAATCCCACAGGAACAGCGTGCTCAATCAATTACTGGGGAGTTGTTGTGTTCACAGTGTGGCTAAGCCTAATAGTTATAATGAGTTCATGAAATCCCCTTGTAATGCACTTCCTTGGGTAGAAGGAAATATTGTTGCCACTTTTCCAGAACCTTTGCTGTGTCATACACCTCCTTACCTTTGTTTGTTTTTCCATATATATATAAACTGTACAGAAGCAAAGTAATGAAATGCAAGTCACAGTGAAGATTTCATCAAGTTAATAATATGCATATTAAGTATACATGTCGGTGAACAACATTCATTCATATCTATATATATAGATAGATAGATATCTATCTATATATATAGATATCTATCTATCTATCTATATATATATATTGGAAATATCACCAAGGCAACAGCCTGACACAGCAACGGTTCTGGATATATACATACAGATATGGAAAAACAAACAAAGGTAAGGAGGTGTATATTTTGTGTATGTTTTTCCATATCTGTCTCCTCTGTAATTCTGGAATTGGAATTGGAAGTTCAGCTACATTAAGTTATCAGCGTCCTCCTTAATATTTCAGCAGATGTGAAGCACAGTGTGTCCTGAACTGTTTCACACTCCAAACACGAACGCAGGGTCGAAGGAGCGATGCATAGACACAGTAACATCTGAGAGCAGCCTTTGCTCTGCGTCACACGTCCAAAAACTCAGGAGACTTTTTTTTCGGAGAGATTTACAAAATATTTTTAACTGATACATCTTCGTACAGGAAACAAGGAGGACAGAAAGGGAAGTTTGAAGGTGTTTGCCTGAGTAGGCCTTAATATTTCAGGACCATACAGCGTGTGCTGTACCTGTTATCTCAGACCTTCAAACACTGACTTAGCCTCTGAGTGCAGAATCTACTTAAAAGTCTTCAGAGTGTCGCACATTAAAAAACTCTTTCTTTGAGCTGAAACTACCGTGCATAGGCTGTCTTGCATATCTGCACCTCACAGCAGCGAGCTAAACAGGCCACAGTGAATTTGATGCATGACAATATGTGTAAATGTTTTTCATATGCTGTAGGTTTGAGTGAAGTGAATATCTGTTCTGCACTTGTCCTCTGTTGACCCCCCTCAGAGCTTTTGTTTCTTTAGACAGGAGGTTAGAGCAGCTTTCGCTGTGTAAATCGTGCTGTTACGACTGTGAAATGAAAAGAGGTCGGAGGAAATAACTTGCTCAGCCTATTTCCAGATTTATTTACTTCACATGTATTTGATGAGTTTTGTTAGTTGCAAATGAACCACTGGCCCATTATCCCCGGCTAGCATCAGCAGTGATTAATCACTGGTCACCCTTCTGTCTCCAGAAGGCTTCAGTGCTTCTCATGGTGCCACACAAATGTTCCTGCTCGAACCACATCATTTCTCATTGGTCTATTTATCAGCTGTTCACTCAATTATTCCAGGCCATTGAGAAAATGGGAGACAACATTGTGTTTGTGCTTCCTTATTTCTGCTATTTTAATGCACAAAAAGCTGGTTTGTGGTTTTGGTTCTTTGTTAATCAAATTGTCCTCTTCAACATTCAAACTGAAAAACTCAGTCATTTTCAATTAAACCTAAGCCACAATTTAAAATTAACCATCATCTGTTTATTCATATCTTAACTCAATGAAGATATGGAAAAGAGGGAGGAGGCACAGATGAGAATGGGCATTTAATGCACTAAAAACATCTCCAGATAAAATGAAGCAACCATCAGGCAGAGTATTAATGACAAAAAGACAAAAAAGCCATCCTTTAATCTGCATCAACATGACAACAGACCACAATGGTCATCCTCATTAGTGGTGACAGACATGACTAAAATAACTGAAGTTGTAATTGCAGTGTTTGGGAACAGCAGGAGTCGACCAGTCTCTTCACTGCAGGTGGTCACACAAACTCACAGAGAGGGTGTCCTGACAACCTGACTGGAGCTCATCTTACAGCTGAAATTGCCTCTGTTTGGAAGGGGACAGTTTTAATATGATTTACTGCTGTGACTAGTTTGCCAAAGGTGCTTTCAACATTAGCACAGTGTGTTATTGGGGTCCTTTTTTCATGTGGTACCCCCATCTCCCGTTCCATTTCCTGTCTGCTTGAAAATGTTTTTTTTTGTTTTTGTTAAATAAAAAAAAGATTGGCTGGATTAACGAATAAGGACAATGGGCTTTACTCCAGGGCCCTGAATCCACAAACCCTCTTAGCATCTGATTTTTTGTATTTTTTATTATACCTTTGTTTGGGAATATTTAATGGAGCTGAGCAGATTTTATAGGATCTTTTCTGGACCAAAATGCATTTATTTGTCAATTTTGTAAACACTCAAAAGTGAAAGTACTCAAAAACAAATACAAACAAACGCAAGTCAAAACCAGTGATGGTGAGATTTCACTGAGTGAAATAATATTTCTTCTCCTCTTTCAGATAACTCCATGAGCTCCATAGACTGTGAGTATTTAATTTCTCTTGTCACTCATACTGTGTTGATGAATCTCTAATATTTATGTACGTTATAATCATGGAAATTGTGTGTTGCTCTCTCGGCAGGAGTGATGACTGTTACTGAGCATCTCTGACTGTGTAAACATGAGCAGGTGGTGCAGCTGCTCGCCACCTCCAAACTAACTTTACTTTTCTGTGTGGCTCTGCTTATTTTTAGCCAGACTCATTTCTCTCCTTGATAAATCATCCCTCCATAACGATGCCTCCGCAGGGCTGATTCTCCTCTGGTCTCTTTGTTTAATGAGTCCCAAAGAGGGAATCTCCACAAATCTGTTTGCTTGTCTTAAACTGAAGGGTTACTGCTGCTGTTGAATCAGCAACTGTATGTTTTAGTTATTGATGTTGGTTTGTCATGTTCCCAGCTCCAGAAATAGACGAGGCGGCAGTAATGCAGCTGGCGGAGATGGGCTTTCCACTGGAGGCCTGTAGGAAGGCAGTATACTACACAGGCAACATGGGCCCCGAGATGGCCTTCAACTGGATCATAGCCCACATGGAGGAGCCAGGTAAGGCAGCATCACAACTCAAAGTATGGATGCATTGCATTGAGGTATCGAGGGTATATTTGAAGTTCGTATAGTGAGTACACCACTTAAAATAGTACATTTGCATTAAAGTCATGATGAAGGTGTGATAGGAAGCAATTACCTGAGCTTCTATAATTTAACGGACAGCCTCACTTCCTTCAACTACTGAGTATGAGTGGAGTGTTGGGGACTTTTCCTGTTCAATAAAATGAACTTGGATGCCATTAGTGTTGAAAAGGCTGTACCTACTATAGGGAGGGGGGAGGGGGGGCAATTCAAAGTTCCAAGACTGCCCCTCTTGCACGTGAATAGAGCGCAGCACTGTGACATGCACAGAGCAGAAGGAAGCTTTGATCTTTGTGAGGAAGTAATTATATTTTCATTGGTTAATCCACATCAACACCTTAGCTACAAATTTTTTTCTCATCGCTGATTTGGGCACACGTTTTCACCAAACACAGTAAACCTGAGCCTAAGGTGTATATCAAATTTTGTGTAAAAGTTTTGGGGAACAGAAAGAACTCGCATGGAGCCAAATCCTGTTAGTAGGGGTGGTGGGGAGCAATGATTGTGTTGTTGCAGGTGAGAAACTTGCACGTTTTAACACTGGGTGAAGGGGCGCTGTCATGTTGGAGAACCAAAATGCCATCACGCCACAGTTCATGTCATTTGCACGGAATGTTTTCCCTCAGACGCCTCAAAACACCACAGTATAGCTCTGTGTCGACAGTCTGACCTTTGGGGATGAATTCATAGTGAACCACCCCGTGAATGTCAAAGAAAACCCACTAGGTTGCTCCTGACCTGATGCACTTTTTTTGTTCTCGGATACTGACGTTCTGCCTCTCTTCAAATGCAAATATCCCTCAAAACACCTCTTCCGGCTCATTGCTTCATTGCCGTAGGCTTTCTGAAACATTTCAAGTGTCACTGTTGCAGATTTCCCGAGTTTGACTTGAAGTTTTATGTGCCCTCTGCTCAGGTTCATGATGAAATCACAGATATGCTCGGACCAGTGGTCACAAAAGCATGTTATAGTTTCCCCCTGGTCCATGTACATCACGGTGCTGCACTGCTTTTGCTAGCAACACGAGCAGTCTTAGAACTTTTTGATTGCCCCGATCATATCTGGCTCCATTTATGAAGCGACTCTCACCGAGAATATTTTGGGCACTTTCAGAAAAAAATGCCAGGAAAGAAAATGTGCTAGCACGTGAAAAGATGGTAAATATTCTGCCTTCAAAATGGTCTGGAACTGTTCAGCTCTGTGATTACTTCTTGAGAACTTGGCATGGCAAGGGTGTAATCATCAAAAATAGTCAGGACAAAATAGTCATGAGAAGGAATAAGGGGTGGGGTGGTGTTTTAAGTAAGTGTAACTGTAACCCAGAGAACCCAAAAATACACCTGAGAAATAATCAGAACAGCTGCAATGAAAACGGTCACAATTCTGCAGCAATTTCAGAGAGCAGAGTCAGCAGACTTTAAGAGGTGATCAAGAATTTTACTATTTTAGACACCAGTCAGCTCACATGTGAAGACCGTGTCACATTTTTACGTCTACACATTAGCCAAAACCATATCTGCACTAAGTATTCTGCCTTCTTCTCAGTGATGCTGACAGGATACATTACACAAAAAGACAAGGCAAGTTAATTTGTTGGGGACCTTTTTAAACACAAGGGTAATTCAAAGTGAGAGACACATCACATCTCATGTTCTGCCATTACACAGAGAGTGTCTGACTTTGTCTCCCGTCGTGTTCTGCAGGTGTGCGTGTCTGTGTGTGAGATCATCACCAGAAACTTTGTCAGAGCTGACTTGGTGTCTTGTAGAGCCTCTCAGCTGTAGAGACGCTCCCCTGAGGTGTCGACTCGTGTCACTTTTATGTCCCCGCTCGGCTCTAAAGGGCCTCTACAGTGGAGGGAAATTAGAGCAGCCCCCCCGCCTGCTAGTTTTGAAATGGGGCCTAATGCATCTGCAAAATGGGCTGCATTCAGGCTCGATAACATCAGTAAAATGGCCTGCCCATGTGTGCTGCGCGAAGTTTACTCCCTCTTCTTACTTCAGCATCATTTCAACCTACTTTTTTTTTTTTCCGCAACTAAACCATTCACATTATCATTTTAGATGCAGTAGTGGTGCCACTTAACATATCTCTTTGACTGAAGTGAAACTTGTAACATGTATCAAAGATGTATTCTCAAAGCACTGTGCAGCCAAGGTCATAATTATTTTTTAAATTAATATAGTAAAATGGCTGAAAATGAGCTGTAGTGAATAGGACCAAGGATCATATACCATCAAACCATAAATGTCTTGGACCCCGATGACATTTAAACACAGATTGAAACTGACATAGTTTATGACAGAAAATTAACATAAACGACCAATTTAACAATAGCTTATCTCAACATGCAAACATCTGCTGTTCAGCTCTTTTATTTTTCATCATCATCCTGTGGCATGAAAGCAACTTTGTAATGAGCATTCAGAAGGACGCATAACAAGGAGGCTGAGGTAGAGACTGTAGTGGGAGATGAGTGTTACACATTTTAATTTATGGCAAGGACAGTAATGAAGGCTCTGTTTATGGCCAACAGTAGAGTAATTACAGCGGGACTGTCCTTGTTCCCGGGTTGAGGGTCACTTTGCTTTTATTTTAATTTGTTAAAAGTGCACAGAGAAGTGCCATTTACTCAGGGACACTTTATTCTTAGCATTTCTTTTCAATATAAAGACATAAAGCTTTAAAGAGGCTGTGACCTTTAGTTTTTCATTGTTAAAATGAAGACCATGCTTCCTGAGATGATGTAACTGCCAATAATATTCCTCTTGAAACTTGTTCTTCTTTGATAACACATAGGACAAAGCCGGAGACAGAGGAGAAATGAAATGTTTTACTTACTCAGACATGTAGAAGTGTGGATAGACGTCAGTTAGCTGTAGGTATGATTGTACGGAATAACAATCGAAACCCACAAACACCTATCTTCTGCAGAGATCTGTGGACTCACATTACCAACCTTGAGTTTGACGCAAACATGACTCGGGGTGCATTCATGGAAGATACTGTTTACAGCACATGAAAAGTATCTGGGGTGTCTCCCACTCACATGTTGTATGATGGTTTGGCTTTCTGTGTTTGTGTCTAAATTATTAGTTTGAATTAGTTGAACAACAGTCCAGCAATTTTTAAATAAAACTACTGTGTTAAGATTTTAACTTCCCTTGTTGTACATGTTGATGAACAGAAGATGTTGGCAGATGTTGATTAGGTTAAAGAAAAAAGCTACAGCATTTCATTGTTATTCTCTTGTCAGACTTTGCAGAACCGCTCGCTCTGCCTTCCATGATGGATCCTGGTCCATCCACCAGCGACAGCCCCATGGGTAACGCCCTGCTGGGCAACTCGCCCCCTGAGGAGAGCATCGCCATCCTCACTTCAATGGGCTTTCCCCGCGCTCACAGCATCCAAGCACTCAAAGCAACGGTCAGTCCTCTGCCCACTCTGTTCATATTAGCACTTTTTCCACTCGCTGGCACAGACACTGCTTTTCCAGACATTTCTGTTCTCCAAATAATCATTTCTGTCATTGATTATTCAGTTTAGTCTTAAATTAGAATTAATTAAAAAATTAGTAGTTTTATCATTCATTTAGCACAATTTATGAGCTATATAATTTTATGCTGCCAACTCTTTTAGCCTAAAATGTCTTTTACTCTGCTGTAGTGTTTGAGGCAGTGATAACAGTGAGTAATCTTGAATGCAGTGGTGTTCACCGTGTCTCAGCTGATATAAGAAAAGAAGGATTTTGTATGTGGTGCTTATTTCTTAGTCTGTTTTACATAAAAATAGTTAATAGTTGCAAAGACAAACGAGAGAGAGAGAAATTAGAGGACAAACAACCACCCACACAGACTGGTGTATGAGAAGTGTTGGGAAATGACTGCCTGGCACCACAACTGTTAGACAAACAACAAAAAGAAACATGGTCCCGAAAAATAGCCATTCATTGTTTGAATTTTATTTTATTATGAAAAGAAGACACATAACACAAAAGCTGCACCTCCTCACCCGTAAAAGAACCACAAAAGAAATAAAAGTGTCAAGAGTTCCTGACGAAGCAGGAAGTTGGCACAAAGTGAGGCGGTGATCGGAAAGAGGGCAAAGAGAGGGCGAGAGGATGAAAACCCAGCTCTGTCAGTCGTAAAAAGGGGCTTGGCTGCCCCACTTTTTCTCTTTCCAAACTGAAAATTTAATAGGTCGTACATGTCAGAGTGATTAAAGATGTCTGCTCTACATGGTGTTTACAAATAGTTCAAGCAGCTCACGGATGCCAGCGGTTAATGCAATCTTTCAGGTTTAGGAACCGGACATGCCTCAATGGCACCTCGAGCCAGTTTATCATCACATCTCACAAATGATACAAAACGTATAGTACTAAAATATTGATTTTTCTTTTTATGAGTCAAAGGGAATGCAGCTACAGCAAATGTATTGGTTCCCCTGTTTTGAAAAGGCCCCTGAATCTCACATTTCATGTTTCATATTTCAGAATGCCCCCTCAGCAGAAATAGCCGAGCAGACTGTTAGTAAGACACAGAAATACACAGCAGTCTTCCTTGTTTATTATTACTGATGCTACTAAGCTCCCTGCCAGCCGTGATGTAGTTGAAGTGAACAATCACACATTCCTCCAGAGGGATGGAGGTGTGGAACAGGGAGGGGGTCTCACGGCTGGTTTATTATTAGCTAACAATTAGTATGAGAAACTTCTTTTCACTCAGTGAACTGAGAAAAATCAGGTAGCTTCAATCACCATCCAAACCTGCTGGCCATGTGCTCTTCAGACAGACATCCTCGAGGAATCACACCTCTATTTTGGATTCAAACCAACCATCCTGAGGGGGAATTTAGAGCAGATGGATGCCTTCCACCTCCCCAATAAATAATGGCTCCATTTAAATTGTTCAACATACGAACAACACAACATTTTTAATCCTCAGCTTTGATTGTATCCTCATATGCTTCTCTCTGCTGGCCATATGTCCTCTATGTGCTGATAGTTCCTGCTACTACTACGTCTCTGGCACACGTTTGTGCTGCTGCAATAGTGTTTATGCTCCAGTTTCTGCACAGCAAAGGTTTTTTTTTTCCAGGAAAGGGATATACTCTTATCGGTCATCCAAATATCAGATTTAAATAATAGATTATAATACTGACAATAAAAGTTAATTTAAAATTGGGCCACTGACATGTTTCAAAATAGCAAACATGAACATTGTAATTTATGGGATATTATAGGTGTTTTGGTGGTGAATGTCAGTAAGCTTATAATATTTGGGGTGCTTTTAACATTTTTCAGAACAACAATCTTGAACGAGCACTCGATTGGATCTTCATCCACCCGGAGGAGGAGGAGAGTGATGCCCTTTCAGACATGGCTGACACAGAGCCCAACGACAACGCCTTCTCCAACGCCAACTCGCATAGCGACTCCACGCTGTCTCCAGATAGAGACACAACGGGCCCCCGAGTCAAAGACGGACCAGGACGTGAGTGATTCCGCGTGACTGATTACACTTGTAGTAGCAGCCATTGACTTTATCTGTTATTGCTCTTTGTCTAAAGGTACAATAAGTAATCAGAAGTGGACTTTTGTGAGCCTTTGGTGGTGAGCAAAAGAATTACAAAGTTTACATTACAAAGAAGGCACACAGAGATCCAGCAGAGTTTTTTTATACACAGACCTCATTTCCAAGAAATTAACATAAGATGAGGTCATTTTCAGGCCCTGAATTTAAATGTTACCTGTATGTTGTGAACGTCCACAGGCCAGTTTAGCACCAAATCATATCTGACAATGATGCATGTTGTACTCTGCTGCTGCACTGATTTGCTCTGTCAGACCAGCTTAAAGTGCAGTGGCATCAAAAACATGATACGAGAAGAACTCCTCTTTTTTTTTTTTTTAACACTCAACAACAAAGATGCACAGTGCAGGTGCATTATTACACATTTAGGTACTGTACTGGGCAGAAACAGTATTAATAAAGTGAGTACAGGTGTTTGAGATTGTTTTAGTATTGTATTTAAAAAATCAGCCATGCAAAACTGGAAGTCTTTTTGAAATGAAAACACCAAAAAAGCAGATACTTTTTATTGAAATCTGGTAAAGCTGAAAATAAACAAATTATAACTAGAATTGGATGATTATCACTTTAATTAGTTTTGTGTACTGTGCTTAATCTGCATAACTGCATTTTCCTGAAAATGTTGCACACATCCTGTTCTTTTTCTCTCCTTCATGTGATATTATACAGCTGAGAATTAGCAGGTGTGAATTGACTTTCTTTATTGAAAATTGTATAACAGTTCTGCATTCGCTTGTCACGTCTTCTGTTTGTGACTTTAACTTTTTTTTTTTTTTTTTTCAGGGTACGAGCTCTTTGCCTTCATCAGCCACATGGGAGCATCCACAATGTCTGGACATTATGTTTGTCACATCAAAAAGGAAGGAAGGTGAGTTGAACTCAGAGTCACTGAATTATATTAATTCAGTTTTTATCGTGTTAACAAGCACCCAGGACTTCCAGACTTTCACAAAAAATCTGATCTAAATGGTTGTTTTCTTTCGTATCACTCATCTCATGAGAGTGAATGTAAAAAAAAAAAATTAGTTTTATAATAATTTACTAGTTTTTAGCATTAGAAGTTACAATAAATTATTCAAAATCTGAATGGAAAAAAAAAAATTAAACTATTTCCTCTGCCTACGTAGTCAGTTTTGACAGAAGTGACACTTTAAAAGCATTTTACAGCAAGGACAAAACTAATGTGTACCTTCCTCAAATGCTCCCCTTCATGCAGGTGGGTGATCTACAACGACCACAAAGTGTGTTTGTCAGAAAGGCCTCCAAAAGACTTGGGCTACATCTACTTTTACCATCGACTGTCGAGCAGTTAAACTACCCCCTCCACCCTGCAACCTTTAAATAACCAGAAGACTGGCAGACAACTGTAATAACAGCCACAGTGGAAATGATTCAAATAACCTCTCAGACCAGCTGCTTGCCTTATCTTGATGTCATTCAGGAGCAACCAGGAACTCTGGTCTGAAAGGGAAAGCAATGTGCTCTTTGTGCATTTGTGTCATGCTTTAAATGTAAATTTCAGTGTTCATGTCGCCTGTTTTCTACTCCGGGAGTGCTCTGTACGCGAAATAATGTCACATATCAAATCTCATTGTTCCTCCTCTCTGCCTTCAGCAACTGTGCCGTATTTTCAAAGTGGTACATTTTATAAATGTATGTTGAAATGGCAGTGCTTCGCTGCCAGCCCTGAAATGCTCTGAAACTGCAAACAGAAAACAAGAAATTACTGTGCTGCTGGTGGCTTTGCATTTTATTTTGAAACACAAGGAATGTTTTTTATCCTGTGGAAACTGGAAAAGGTTGTTTACTGAGAGAAATCACCAGCGTACTGTACGCAAGTTTCAGAATGAAGGAGAACACTGGGAAGGCCATAAATAGGTGTTAACTCGATTGTAGTTAATTATGCAGCATTACTGTCTGAATAATGGCTCAATACTGCCCCAGTTTTACTTGAAGAACCATGTGCAACTTTCTTCTGCACCCTGATACACTTGCTGAGTTATCGAGATAGTGTTAGTTCCTTCCCTGAAAGCACTTTTTGACTAAAACAAGTTCACGTGCTGCACCTCATGCAGGAGAAGTGGACTTTCTGTTCACCAACCACAATCATCTGAATGTGATATTTGAATTTCAGTACTGCTGAACCTGTTCATGCTTGGAAGGGCCATTACTCAAAAAGGAGATCACAGTACTGCGTTTAATCAATGCCTAATTTAAGCAAACCGATGTTTATTCAAAGATGGCTGTCGAGTCTTCACCGTACATGTAAGTTATTCAAGAGTCCTCAGAGAACTTTATTTATTTTTTATTCATTATTTTTTGTCCAAATGGCAAAATATTTGCATACTTGGCATAACTTTCAGTCAGCAGCACCTGGTTCAGTTTGGTTCCTTTATCACTCTGACAGATTTAGACTGCGACCCAAAACTTCAAAGAATGTTCTCCTCCACCTGTTGACATTTTTTGCATGTCAGTTAATGTGTTTCATGTCTAGAGCAATATGCACTACAACCAAACCTACTCTATGATAGAAGCTGCACAGTGACCTGTATCTCATCTGAAATGTACATACGTGTGCTCACCGACACGGTGCAGTGCTGAATGTATTACTTTATGGTGCTCACTGCAAACTAAATCTCTTCAGCTTTAATACTCAGAAACCACTCAGTGATCGTACAACTGGCCGTTTGCTATTCAATCATCATAACCTCATGCTGGATGATCCACCAACTTTGTATGTATCTACTCTGTTTGTTCACAATGTACAGGATGGATTAACATAGATAATATGTGCTTGTTTGTCAGATGCTCATGAATTGGCAGCCTCTGACTGTCAACAGCAGCTCAATATTTAGGTTCATATCCTCTTTCTAATTACAGTAGAGGACTTATAAAACTACATGGAACTGGACTTAAACTGGTTTTGTTTGTTGCATCTTTGAAAAAAAGGCATTTTGTCAGTGGTACAAACACTTAATTTGATTTTGGTGACGTGAGCATGTGGTGATATTAGGTCTTTCATTCAGTAATGCACTGAATAGGTGCATATCTTAAAGGGGAGTCCTGCTGAAAAAAAAACCTAAACGGAGCTTAATATTTCCATTTGAAGTTGTTTTTTTGACTTATTAACTTTTGTATTCAAAGAGAAGACACTCCTCTGATAATAAACTAGCATTTCTCAAGAGAAATGAAAGAAATACATCAAAAACTGTGAAAGTTAGTGGCTGAAATATAAATGTTCTTAAGGATGTCTTTCAATGATCTCAGAAAAAGTCATAGGAGTGTCTTTCCTTGAGGGCTGTAGACATAAAAAACATTCAGATAAATATCCATTTTTACAGAATAAGTCTATACTTCTGCAGTGCTCCCCTTTAACAACACTGTGCCTCAACTTCCCTGAGCATATCTTCAGTTTTATCAAATCCCAACCTCGTATTCTTACTTGATAAACTGCTGCAGCATTTGATGTCTATGCAGTGGGGAATACAAAAAGTCTCTATGCAAGTGTTGTGTTTCTGCCCCTCATCATCGTTGGATAGGTGATAGGCTTTTCGTCTTGCCTCACGATGGTTAGTCGTAAGCGTATTCAGATATTCTGTGCAGTTCATTTTATTTCTCAGCCCCTTTTGTTCCTCTCATCCTCCTGGTTATTCGGTCGTCTTTGTATTTCTGTCCCGTTGTTTCAGCTTTCTCTACAGCTCGGTCTCTTCCATTCTTCTTCTCTATGTTAATCTAATGGTTCAATTTGTCACATAAGAAGGCTTTTTCACTGTCAGCATGTGCACTAGACGTTGACATTTAGTCATTTGGATTGTACTTTTGTGAGTTTTATTCTCCTTTTTTCATTTAACTAAATGTCAAAAAGGTTATTCACCTGTTTTTAATCTGCTGCCTTTTTGCAAACAAGTTTGTGCCAATTCTGTAGTTCTCATTACATAGTTTTCCTGAAGGGATTATTTTAAGTTGACTTTTGTATGTATGTGTTCATACAAATATGGCTTAGGTGTACGTGAATGGAGTCATGGCAGTACAGTATACCCAGTGGCACTGTCTACTTATGATTAGATAATTTAATAAACGACACCTTTGTTGAGACTTGGCTTCTTTGATAATGAACAAGAATCTTTTTGAAAAAAAATGAAGACACAAGGGCGTAGAATATATAACAACAGTTTATTTTAAAATTAATTTCATATTGTACGTTCCAAAGGTGCTAATGCTTTCCTTGTGATTATACAGGGAGAGTAATATGCATTATAGTAGGAGTTTCAATAAATAATGGCTGTATATAAAGTATATAATTTCTAAATTCATCCATCAAAATATCATTTTCTTCATACATGATGCATTGATAAATAAACCAGAACAAACTATCTTTGTACACATTGAATTAAAGGAGTGAGAAATGTACAGAACATGTACTGATAACCTTCATGAGCCCCAACCAACGAAACTGTTCGAAACATGTTATTAATGCTTCATAGAGTTTCAGAACTCAATGTTTAATGCATAAGAACTAAACACATTAATTATTATTAGCACATTCACAAAGCACAAATGCTTTCCACATACGGAGACACAAAGTGCACAAACCTGAAAAAGACCTCATGAAATAAATATATCTACATATATAAATATCATGAATGACAAAATATATAATAAAAATATATAAAGCTAGAATAATGCACTTAATTTGAAAATTTAGCTCATTATTACAACATGTTATCTTATCCTGCTTCTTTTTGTGCCTCACTTTCCATTTAATTGCCTTTTTAAAATTGTATTCTATCAAATAAAAATGATCTTTATAATGTTTTTAAAATGACAGTGCTATTTTTTATTAAGCTTAAGATTTATTTTTGTCGAAAATCTTCTGTCAGTTCAGACAAACATCACAGAACCAAAGTTGCGAATGATATATAAATGAATAATAAATCATGATTTCGAACACTTTGCGTCTCCACATGTAAAGCATTATGAGCACAGCTGTGTAAAAGTGATATTAAATATGACCTTTTTCCTTATTTAATTTTGTAATTAAATTGATCAATTATATGACATCACATAACTCATGAAGTAGTGATGCTTGCAAACATTGAAACCTTAGGTAGCTGGGAATAGTTAGTAGCAGGTTATGAAAGTGTCCATTGAAAAATAGTGATAATGAAATTTCAACACTAAAGAATTGTGTAACAGTAGTTGAACAGCTTTATAGGTTGGGGTCATTGCAATGGTTACCAGTGTGTTTATAATTTGTAGAAATCAGAATTACTAAATCTCTACAGATTATAACTATGATTAGCCAGTTGTAGCAATGTACTAGTATTCGAGCTCCAGTATGTTTGGAAGAGATCCAGTGTGTTAGGCTTTACACTCGTTTCTCTGCTTGAGCCTTGCGCTCTTGCTCATTCTATGCCAGAAAAAGCATTTTGAGTAGAATACATACTGAATATATACATCACTTTTTGTCAAGGTTGCAGATTTTAAAAGTGCATTGTAGAAATATTGCAAGGAAACTTTATGATAATTCTTTTTTGTACATTAGTGGGGGAAATAGAAAGCACTTGAATGTATTTCATGCATACAAATGAAAATAGCATTTAAAAAAAAAATAAAAAAATGTAGAGGATCTAACATGCGATCAGCCTCAACCTGTTCCTCAGGGGCATGCGTTAAGCAAGGTCAGTTCACCTGAGAAGGTATAGTAGGTTCTACAAAAAGAAAACTGTCACCAGGCATCCTATCTCAATGCACTACAGAATAATGTACACATTTAGAGGTTTAGATTTGAAGCCAGCAATTTAAGGTTTCTTTACAAAAATAAGTTGTTTTCATTTTCAACACATCTACAGTATCTTGAAATGCAAAAAGCGAAGGCCTACAACCTCATAAGAAAACTAGAGTTGATTTTGGAAATCGCACGTTACCAGACATCATGTTTTCTACAGTTCTGTTGACACAGAAGACACCTGGGAGCGCGGGGAACAGAGAACGTGTTCATATTTAAAAATGGAGAAATACTGGCCTGAAGAATAACTCCCGCGTCTCTCAACAATCTCTCGGGGAGCTATTACGAGGAAAGAAATGTGACGGAGGCCCACCTTGCCTGTGAAAGAAGGGGCCACCCCATTGTACACTGCTCATTTAGCACGACGGCCCTGCGTGCCTCTAGTTGGCGGCATTAGCACATGTACCACGAGTGACTGCGGTGGACGTAAACGGAAACAAGAACTTGTCAGAAACGGATGCAAACGAGACAGTCTAGAGCCACACAGCTGACTTTAAGCCTGTACATGGTACTTTAAGCTGAATGCTAATGTTAACTTGCTGGCATGCACACAATGACAATGCTGACATGCTAATAATGAGCAAATATAATGCCATTAGCTTTATATTTTTGGGGGACATGTGTGTCTGAAGCAAATTTCACGTCAGCCTGTTCAGTGGATGTGTTGACATATTTTCAGTCGGGGTGAAGAAAGGACCAACATTTACCATTTACAGAGAAATGCTAAAAGTGTGGCTATCCTAACTCACTGGTTTAATCAAATACTGAACCAGATAGCGTGAAGTGCTGATATCCCCATTTTCTTTCAGTAGAAAGCTACACTGTCAAAGTCTCCTTTTATCATCATCCAGTCTCTCACAGGGGGAATAAATCTGTGCATCCACCTCCACTTTGCCCTCATTGTCTTTGCCATTGTACAGTCCACTGTCAGCCCCCCTCCGATGCAGATTGTTTGTGGCATGCACATATGTGCTGTGTCTTACTGGGCTCCTCTGCCTCCTTGATCTATTAAACATCATGGTTGGCCACATAGATGCTGTGCCAACATCTTTTTAAGTATCTGGCTGCAGTATGCGCTCGTCTTTTTCAGCCTGAAATCTAATCTTATTTGTTATGTGAAGTCCCAGCGCCAGCGGTTTGACGACACTCACAGTTTTGTACACTTGAGTTTTCTTCTCAAAGGGCAGAACAAGTGCACACAACTGAAGCAAAAATTGATGCACGGCAATGGATTTAGTCGGTGCAACTGAGGTCAAAGACACATCGCCACACCAGACAGTTATAAAACATGAAGGCTACACTTTAGGTGGATGGTGTTTGTTTGTGTGTTGATCAGTTTTCTATTTTTTTCAGAATCACAACCACCACGTTTCTCTCTCTTGAAGAACACTATTTGTTTTTGTTCTCTGCCAGTTTCCTGATGAGATACTTCTTCTACAGACCGTGACATCCGAGCAGTTTGGAAGATGAATGGCTCTCGTACTGGTCTCTGGTTCTCCCTGATAGTGGTCTTTCAAAACACAGAATACACACTTCCCTTTGGTCCACTGAGGCAGACGGAGACACACTGAAAATTTACAATGGCAACATAAAACATGACCTTTTGCATAGGAGCTGACTATAAAAAACACTTTCTACAGCGCGCCCAGGCTGTGGACACACCTGATAAACACCAAAGTGTGCTGAGCTATACAGTACAGCAGATTATCTATCATTTACTCTGTTGCAAGGCAAGGAACACGCACTTCACACAGTGACTTTCAAACTCGCAACAGTGACGCAAGTGAAGCTGTCAGCTAAAAAGTATGTGAAATAGAAAGGTTTGCTTCGCTCTGTGCTGCAAAAGTTTTATCTGGAGGAGGAGAATCGCTGCATTTCATACAATTATATGTTCTGTGGATGCATAATGATCTCCTGTTTTAAATTATTGTGATGTCAATTGAAGTTTGCAGGTGGTAAAACAAACAAATGACGCTCTTCAAATGTGTGTGGCACCCTGCCAAAGCTTACATAAATATTTAAATCATGCATGATGGCTGAGGCAAACTGATTTAATTAAACGTATGAGCTTTGCTGCCTGTGGAGGCACATCAAAGATACAAATGACTGCATTAGGAAATACCCCGAGCTGCTGTCTTGGCTCTTGGCTTGCCACTACACATCTTTTACCTGTAATGCTATTATTCTGCACTGAAATGAATACAGTCAGCAAAAATAAAAATTTGGGTATGTTGTGTCCATCAATTGTTAGGGCTTCTAAAGTCATCCCAGAAGTTAGCGGAAAAAGTTGAAAGAGATATTTTTAGACCGGCAGCAGCAATAGTTTCTTATTGAGAAAGTTTGAGAACACTAATGAAGGTTTGACAGATCGATGTTGCCCAGCTTTTGTGTGTTTTTCTCTAACCAGTCAGCATAAAGGGAACAGAGAGAAGCTTGGAGCCAAAACAAAACAAAACAAAACAAAAACAAAAACCAACCACCCAACAAAACAAAAATGAATGGCTCAGAAAGCTTTCAAGTTCAGAAGACAGCAGTTATTTTAAGAAATCGAAATCAGTCTGAAAATGGCTTAGTGTTTTTGTGTTGCCATAAAAATTGTATAAATAAATATTGTTGGTCGCATGCATTGGTGTAAGGCTTTACAACCTGGCTTGCACATTCCACTTGGATTGAGGAAGTTATCTGTTTGTCTGAAGTGCAAAGGGAAAAGTTCTAAAAGTATGTTAATTTTACACAAGAATCCACTTCTGAAAATGCTTATTCATGCAGGATCATTATTCTCCATTGAAAGAGGATGGAAACAAGCCAGGAACAGACTCTGGAGCTCCAGGTTATATGGTGCAGTCACTAAATCCATCCTTCAGGAGGGAGAGACAATTTTGAGTCAAACGTTTAGTTTTTCTCCCAAAACCTAATTTTTCCTTCTGCAAACGGCATGTTCGGGTTCCTCTGTGAGACTCTTTCAACTGTCTGTCTGCCTGTCTCTCCTGGCTCAGCTCTGTTCCACTGGATGAGTCAGTTTTTAATTGATGTGTTCTCTAAGGCATTGCTCATACAATCTTTGCCCGTCCTTGTGGTCTTCAGGGAAATCACAAATTGCAGTGCAATCCATCACAAAGCAGTCACTTCAAACCCCTTGGAAGACCCTGTCCCCATGAACTGCTCCAAGGTACTTGGGCAAAAAATATAACAGCTTTGACAACTGTAGTTAATTTTGACGTGCATAAAAAACACACACTATTGTCTCGAACATACGTCAGTCCGTTCTGACGTGTGCACTTTGGGCTTTTGGCTGTTGGGTAGAAATCAGAGCGTGAGAGAAGGGAGGAGTTGCTGTCGTGACTGCCTCCTGTTCATCAAATGTCTAAGTTGAAGGCCCGCATGAGTTGATCCAGGTCGCCAATGTTTGCAGCCTGGAAGAGTTCAGGCTGGTCCATCATGGATAAAGCTATCCTTAAAGCAGCCCAGATGTTCCCAGACATCACCTCGTGGTTCTGCTGGCGACTCCGACTTTTCCTCTGAAGACTTAAGGCTGTCAGGAAGTTACTGGCCGCCTCTCTGGGGAAGCAACAAGAAATGCTGTTAATTTGCTTAAAGGGTGAAGATGCATGACTCAACGACAGTTACGTGAGGACTCTGAAGAAGTGTCTTGAATAATGCCCGAGCTAATTTGCAAGCCAGCCAGCTTAAACGGCGAACGTGACTGCCACTTTAATGTTCCCAGTGTGTTAAGTGTTATCTTTCCAGGCATAGCAGTACACCAACTACTCCAGCGGAGTAGTCATGGAGCTTGCAACACTGTTTTGCAAAGATGAATTTTAAGGTGCCACGTTCTGATGTGACCCTGCAAGGTCTACATGGAGTTCATCTTCCTCTCTATCTCTCTAGCTTTTGGTACATGTTTGGGTGGGACAAATAAAACACATCATAATTGTTATTTCTTTGGCGATCTCATAAATACAAACAGAACTCTACCATTAGACTAAGCTCAGACTAATCAACCAAAATTGGATTCCCCCCCCCATTGTACTGCAATGAAAGCAGAAATCTGAGACAAAATGCATGGCTAAATACCACCAGTGAGGATGTTTGAACGTTTTATACTTTAAATTAGAGTAAGTCAACTCTTTAAATAATAACCCCTGGTTTGTTCCATATCTGTTACTTTTTCATGATACTTTTATCATCTCTATTTTATTGCCTGCATTGGTCTTACATAGTTTTCACATATTTTTTATTGTTTTTTTTTCTGTTTGTGTTGTTTTTGAAGTCTACACCTGTCTGCTTTATTATCAGCCTGTCAATCTTCAGTGAAGCCCTTTGAGCTGCATACACCTGTGAAAGGTGCTATATAAATAAAGTTAGATTGATTGATGGATGGATACTGTAAAGGCAGCAGTAAAGTTGTGCAGCATGGAAGATGAAAAATGACTTCAGCAGAGCCTATATAAACAACTAAATCTTAGGAAATTACATTTCCATACATCAACTCCTATTCAGGCTGTTTCTGTACTTTGACATTTATTTACTCATTCATTCATTTGTTTATTAATTTATGTATTGCCACACTTCTTCATTTATTTATGTATGTCCACATCTCTTCATTTATTTATTAATAATGTAAGAGGGAGTCACTTCAGGTCCACCCACCCAATTAACATGTGGACACAAAAACACATAAATAAATAAATGTAGAAATACAAACACAGCCTGAATAGAAGTTGACACATGGAAATATATAAATTCAAGATATTAATTCAATTATGTCGTTTTTAATTACCAAAAACGTATTTATTTATTTGGTAACCTACATTTTTTTTTGTCCCCCACACTGCACCTAACACAGCCTGAGAACTATAATAGGCTATCTAACCAATTCCAATAATCAGTCTAAATCTAATCCACAGTAACACCTGAGCCACTTATTACTGTACCTGCTCCTTTAATAAATAATAAACCATCTACTGAATGCCACAGCTGTGGCGTTAATGGGTCTTTATGAACTATAAACTAGTGTAGCAGCTAGCGGTCCATCATGTGCTTCAGTACAGTTTGTGAAGGAACAACTTAAAGTTAGTCACGTCAGTCGTTAGCCTTGACCGTCATTTCATCCCTGAAGATTTCCCTCCTCGTCGTCTTTGCTGTCTCAACTCTTCCATGATGATCAATAACTCTCCCCCTGCTTCTCTTCTCCAGGGTCGGTGCTTTGCTTTGTTTTGATAACTTCTCATGATGTGTTTTGCTAAGTTGCTGTGTGCTTGGTTGCTGCGGCCGCCGGACCTGACCACATCCCGGTCTCGGCTTGCTTCACATTCCTGCAGCTTTGAATCCCCGTGTGCACTTTTGCATCGCTGAAATGTGAAGGGTTTTTGATGTTGGCGAGAATCGCATTGCCTTTTGGATGTTGTCTGCCAGGTGCATCAGGATTGCTCCCATTATGGTATTTGGGAAATATCACTACGACTGGGATGAATTCATATGGATAGAAATCTGCTCACCACACCAGATAAATAATTCAAGAGATTGCGTGCTCCAAGTCACACATTTTGTGAATTCAATTAGAGCTGCAATGATGAGTCGATTTACAGAAATTTAACCAACCGAAAGTTTAATACTCGCTAAAGTGTTTATGTCACTTTTCAAGCAAGTGTTTTTGCAGCCTTCAGTGCAAAGATGTGATACTTTTCTTCGTAATACATAATGAGGCCAGATCAGGTCAGAGCGTCTTGATTCCAAATATTAAACTCTGTACACGGTCCCCCTTCTCTTGTTGAACTTCTTGACCTTTCCTTTTGGGTGCTACACTAAGTAGCACTGCATCAGACAAGAGCAGCTTGCTCTCCTGCAGCCCGAGGTCACTCACCTGTGTGCCCCTAGGTTAATACAGCTGATCCCCAGGTTGTAGCGGGACCTGATGAATCCCGGCTGCAGCTCCAGGGCTCTTGTGTAAGCTTCCACCGCCTCCTGACTCCGGTCCCCGTTGGCCAGTGTGGCCCCGAGGCGGTTCCACAGCAAGTAGTCCTGAATGGAGGACGAACAGAGGGACAAGTGAAGGATTTGTTTTTAGTAAAGATGACTATGATGACAGCTGTCAGATGCTGATGCCTCTGTATATATATATATATAAAGTCCTGAGCATCATCTCTGAGAGTATTCTTTAGTTGTTGAGTGTTTCCACCTTTAAAAGACCTGAAAAAGTATCTAACAGTGTCTTTGACAGAAAAGTACAAGGGAAGTAGAGGTGAATTATTGAGGCGTATTTGCAACACTCAACCTTGTAGCTGTAGTGACAGCGTGACAAAACAGTGCTAGATCAGCAAGCTATAATCTTCTCTGTTTTTTTTTGTTGGTTTTTTTTGAGCCCCAAGTAACAAGGAGGTGTTTTAGATCACGACGCAGCTTCCTGCTATAAAGTAGCCCAACAAGGGTAATTTAAGGAGAGCTGAGTTACATCACACAGGATGTCCTTGCTGTTGTTTCCCACCTGCAGGTAGACAGACACATACAGAGGTCATGGCCTGCTACAGTATAGGGGTCCTTCATCTCTGGCTAAGCCTAGCAGCGGGATATAATTATCTCCCTTTGTGCTGCTATTTTTCCAGCAGGGGAGCGCATATTACCAAGTCAAATGTGGGAGGTTGGATTTAACAGGGAGTAATATTCATGCCGGCCTGGGACAGCCCTGGGAGGACGGAGGCTGATTTGCATGGAAGAAAAGTTGCTGGTTTGTATTTGTTTTATCTGCTCGTAGGAAATTTGCATGTTAGCCTGTTTTTTTTTGTTTGTTTTCTGTGTAAATGTGTACGTGTGCAGTGTATCTCGCTCTGCTCTTGTGCTGGATCATGAGCGAGAGCGTATGCGTGCCAGTCAAGAGTTCACAAGGCCACATTTGGCATATTGCTGTGACAGTTTGGTACGACTCACTGCGTCTGTTTGCATGAGTTCTCCCTTGATACTTGTGTCTCCTCGTTATATTTGTATACATGCTTCAGGGCTTGATGTCTGCTCTATGTGTTTGCCTGGGAAGATGTGGTCTGTGGCAGGTCGCAGATTTTCAGGATGTGCAAAATGTGTGTATTGCTTCCCCACGAATAGTCCATTAAGCGTCATCTAACGATGAACAGGTTTTCAGTAGTTGTTTAGTTGCAGGAAACCCCCCCCCCCCCCCCCCTACCCCTCCACACACACACACACACAGAGTGCAGGTCCTCTTCCGCCCTGACTGTCAGTAGTGTAAAACACTGTGTTGAAGCCATAGACTGTATATAAAAGTGTTCGTCTCTTCCGGCTGTGAAAGATGAGGCTGATACGGAAGTTCCTGAAACTTTGAGTGGCTCTAAAAAGCCTCCACCTCCATACACTCCCATTCAACTTCTCTCACAAGTCAATAAAAAAGTCACACGTTTTCTGGATGTCATTTGCTAATTTAACTCTTCCACATTAGTTTTCTGGCCGTCCATGTGAGAATAATCCCGTCATTAATTATAAAATTATTTTCAAAAAGCGGCGTTTTTGGGAAGGTGTGTCTGTTTGATTGACAGGCCTGCGGTGCAGTCAGGTTACGGCTATCGGTGGGCGGGACGTCGTGTTGTCAGGTTTCCAATCAGATCGAGTCAGATCCTGCGCTCGTCCCCCCCCCCCCCCCAGGCTAACCCAAATATGACCACTACCGGGACCAACAAGATGGCGCCGGGCAAATTCCAAACTCGAGGCTTCATAACGGCCGTTCTCAAACCAACGGGGGACGTCACTGCTGGTTGCTGCTTTGTTAAAACAAATGAACTAAATGTTGTCTCCTTGCTGGTCGCTCCGTTACATTCAGAATCATGACTTCTCGTTAGCATTGTTGCTAACAGGCAGCACAGCTTGTGGTCAAGTCTTGTAAAAATAAATTTGAATGGCTGACTCTTACAATTTTGTATTTCTTTGTAATGTAGCACAATGTTACTTCTTATATTCTTCTTCGGCCTGGACTATTGGCTTGGACTGACGGCTATAAATCGACCAGGGGAACCTTTAGTCGGTGGCGTAGGATATTATTCTGTAGATTTGCAAAAGACACGTAGTTTATCTGAACATTACATAGACAGACCTTCTCAGGGCCAAAATCATTATTATATATTTCAATTTTCATTCAGATGGAATGGGATTTTTGTAATGCCACTTTTGGAGACAACTACTGTGTAGTTTCAGAGTTTATTACCATCATTATTACAGTAAATAATAACTAACACAGACAAAGGAGTTATCTTTAAGATACTTAATATACTAGAATAACTCTGACAATATAATACCACCCTGAAATGATCATATGTCTCCACAAGCCTCTCTGTAACATGTAGCAGCCTGTCAACATCCACCAGCTTGGATGTGCAAACAGCCAGCATCACAGGCTTCCTACAAGGCCAAAAACAAACAGTAACAATATGTATCATCTGCGAGTATCTGAATGAACCTCTGATCAGCCATAAATAGCGTTTCATGAAAGGCACAGTTTACATCATTGGCATAATACCATGCCAGCTGGAGTCAACCAGCTGTCAGACATGTTGACTCTGCACGGAATCCAGAGCACCCCACGTGTTCACAGCCACAGTTTACAGCCGGCGCGTCAGCCTCGTCCTGAGAGCCGTGGCTCTGAACGGCTGCGCTGCCGACTCGAAACACGATCGGTGGCAGAATTGTCAAAATATAGATACAATATTTACAAACCTTGTTTTATAAAGGTGTGTAAGTTTGTTTACAGACTCTGTGCTGAGTGAGAATAACAGGTCGCACAGCATGTGCTCTTAAGTATTTTTACTCAAATGTGTTGAAGAGAACTTATTGTCGTGTACCCCACAATTTGTGACATGTGGAGTCCATCCATTTATTAAGATCTTCGTGATATTATCAGATATATTTTCTTTTTTTTTCTTCAGAATATACATTATGGTGAAGCTTCCTACCTCGGGCCGAACTGACAGGGCCGTGTTGAAAGCCTCCACAGCTTTGTTGAACTCTCCGCTGAGGTTGTAGAGCACCCCGAGGCCTGTCTGCAAATCTGGGTCAATGATGTCAGAGTTGTGCTGAACTGCTTCCAGGAAGAGCTCCTTGACCTCCGCTTGCAGGGAGCTATGGACACACACACACACACACACACACACACACACACACACACACACACACACACACACACACACACACACACACACACACACACACACACACACAGAGATAAGGATTAGAGTGATTTAAGGCTGCTGAGTGAGCACTCTTGAGAATGCAGAGCTCTGATGTGCACTGTACTTCATGTCAACTTTTATTCGTAGAGTGTAAGAAAATGAGAGGCAGTGGAGGAAAGGAGGAGGATGACAGGAAGGTGAAGGAGTGAAGAAGAGCAATACGAGTTAGAAAAGGGCAGAGGGTTGTGTAAAAGAAGGACTAGCAGTTTTGAAGCAGTGAGATTTGTTTAGTTTATGTAAATCAAGTACATCCTCTGTGAAATAGTAGTCTTATTTTGTGCAAATTATTGATAGCAGCCTGGAAGCTGTCGCGTTATCGATCCTTGTATTGTATTTTCTAGTGGAAAGTTTAAGTTTGCTTCACCTCGGGCCAACTAAATACATCTATCACCTGTCATGTGTGCCTCCCCCCCCACTGCAGTGGCTCTGCAGCCTCAGTTTGAGAAGCACTGCCTAAAAGTATAAAAATGAAACAAATGACTGCTGTCTGACAGCTTCTTCTGCCTCAGTGGTCATTTGGTCCTTAGCTTTTGGGCAAAGAGAGGGGTTGCCTTTCATGTTCATCTCGGTTTCCACCGAGTCGGGCATAACAAGGGGAGAGTAAAGCAAGGTTAGTAGTGAGAGAAAAGGGGTGCAGTGAGGAGACAATGAGGCTGGAAAGAGAGGGATGAAGAGTGCAGCACAAATGAAAAATATGATATTGCATGGATTAACGGGGCGACCACAGTGATTGGGTGGTACTGGTAGCTCTTCCCACAGACTAGATGATTAATGATTTGACTCAGTGCTGCTTTACGTTGGGAGCCTTTTAAATCTGATATATGTAACAACCTCATTCATCGGGCGTAACATCACACAGTCAGCCGGCCTTCTACAACAATCAGAGAGGTTTGACAGATACATGTAGCTCCATGTCGGCTGCCTCGCCAGTGAAATTGTACCAAAACCAGCTGTACTTATGTGAGACCTTGAAATATATTTTTATCTGTGTCACAGAGTAATAGCAGTTTAAGTAAAAAAAAAAAGAGACTTTGAAAGTCCCGGTAAAGATTTTGTTATTGAGTGTGCAACTGCACAAGATTATGTGCTGCATGCACATGATCTTTCAAATGTTTGTCCAATGGTCATTGAAAATAAGCTGTTAGAAATGGCCTAAATTCTGTTGAGGCTTTTTTTTTTTTTTTTAATGTAAATTCAAAACTCTCATGTCTCTTTTAACTACAGATTGTTTATTTTGTCTTTGTTACCTTCTACACCTTTATCACCATCTTCACCTTTTCAGGCAGTAATTACTTGACTAGATTTTACATGGGTGTCTCGACTCACACTGTCATTGTTGGAAGTTAAATCCAGCTTTGCTACAGCTCTCATGTAGAGGTGGGTCCTGTCATTGCATGTGTAGTTTTACATCACAGTATCACTATATACCATGATTTAATACATTTTCTGTGAAATTATTTAAACATACAGGAAGTCGCTGCATTTTCCCAACCCATGGTGGTTTATGGTTTACAGATTAAATAATTAGTTGTTTAATTATTAAACTAATCAGCAGACTAATTGATCATGAAAATACACAAACATCCATCACCACTGTATTATTAGCAAAGACAAAACTATTCTTAAAGTCTTCTAAAATGCGCTCTTAAATATTTATTGTCACCATTACTACTTTTTTAAGAAAGCTCGAATTAAGATAGCCAAACATTTCTTTCCACTTCCTTAACAATAAATTTCCACTTGTTGCAGGGGCTTAACTTTGTGATCTGAAGATTGGAGAAGCATGTGGTCAGTGGTCATTGTGGAAACGAGTAGTTTTTGTAAAAGTTGATTAAAAGTTCAGAGCCCATCAGCGTGTTGCTCGTACAGCACTTGAACATTTTGAAGACGTTGTAAACACAACACTGATGTTAAGCACGTCTCAGTTTTCACAAGGTCTGGAGTACGTGTACAGTTTAAATACTCTACCCTTCGTATTTGCTTATGTTGGGAGCTTGAGACATCCTGCGTTGGGAGTTTGGGGAACCCATCAGGTGCGTCTTGCCCTTCAGCCGGTGCTTGTACTTGGGATTGTGTCTCAGCCAGCGGAGCAGGGCCTCGCAGGCATCATGGCGCATACCGGTGTTGGTCAGGCTCACTGCCAGAGCCATGAGGGCCGGGAGGTTGTTTGGGTGGAGCTCCAAACACCTGGATGGAGACAGGATCCAGGCATTGGAGAGGAGAGATTGTGTAAGGTTTGCACTTCAAAGAGAAATCTCAATTTGACGGATATTAATTGGGACAGGCCAAAGCAGAAGAACATCAGGCAGAGGCTAATGATTTCTGGGTCAGGATGGATGAGCTACACTTCTCCTGCTCTGCCTCCACTGCAGAGAACCAGGTTTTCATGCTGCCCACAGATGCAGGGTTGAATGATTTGAATAAGCTTTGTATTTAGGCAAAAACGCCCTCGGTGATTGTTCTAGTGACGGAGAGTGTGTTTGCAGTGTGTCCTGAAGTTATATCACCAGTTATATAATGTGGACGACTGCCACTGAGATGTACGCTGGCCTTTGCAATTGAAAAAAGGGAAGACGAACAGAACTGTCTTGACTTGGATTAGTTAAAAGACTAGAGGAGAGGCCAAAACAAGATTTAGCTTTCATCAAGATAATTTTCAAGCCAGATTTGCTACAGCTGTTGTGCCAACTTCCTTAAAACCATCATAATCTCAGACAAACCAAATCATTTCAGTCTTCCACTGAAAAGTGCTATTGGTGAAGATTACATAATCTTTGATTGAGGCCCCTAAAATACACTGTATACCCACAGGGATGTGTTTTTGGGACAAAATGTTAAATTTCCCCTTCAAACCAGGTTGAGAAGAATCCCGATCTTTTCAGGTCTAGAGTGATCAGAAAACCTTGTTTTCCAGAGACAGGACTGCCTGTCCATTAATAAACATAAAATAACCATAAATCATTTACACTTTTGCCTCCTCAGTTATTCACAGCACTCCAAAAAGTGTTTTTCACAGAGCTGCGGTAAAACATAACCATGGTAAAGCAGAACGAAGCAACTCTGTCGACTCTCTGTAGAAGATATTTTCAATATTATATAAACTTTTTCTTTGAAAATCTGTCTGGCATTATTTAATTATGTGTTGAAAAAAACAACAGAATACAGCAATATTTTAACATGATGCTCGCCATCTGAAGTGATGCCAGTGTAGCAACAACAGGACTAATGCCAGCTAAGCATCTAATCTCACTTCATACCAAAACACTCCCCTCACAGATGGAGTGATTACATAATAAACTAAGTAAAACAAACACAATTCAAACTACCTGAGGTTTAAATGGTATTAAAGTTGCTGTAAAGCAAATGACAACATTTGCTTCTCAATACATTATATACGTGGGAAATGAGTTGCTGAAAGCATGCAAAGTTTGAAAACTTTGTCGCACCGAAATGTGGACTCAGACCGTTAAACAGTTTCTCATCCATCTTCAGCTTTTTTTTAGGCGGGGCTAAAAGCGAGCTTCAGTACGTCACCGAGCTGGCCCACAGACGGTTTATATAACCGACCATCGCCCTCCTGGCTGTTCACTCTCCGGACGCACCGGCACCGTCCGCTACCGCCAGCAGTTCACCACTCAGCATAAGCTCTGTGTCCTTGTTATAATTACACTCGATAACTTTTCCAGAGGTAACTCTGCTATACCTAGTCCGCGGTGCAAACCGCTAACGTGATTTTACTCGGTGTAGAATAACGGTATTTTCGCAAAATGGAGGTGGAGGTGGATGTGGAGGGACATCAGTGAAAGAGAAAGACTTTCGGCTCGACCTGAGCAGGTTCAAAGTTTGAATTGACGTGATATAACGAATTGATGCGATGTGATGCAGCATTGTGCATGTTGCAGTCGTTACAGAACTAAATCAACTCCTCCGCTCTTATTATCTCCACTATTGTAATGCAGGTGCGTTAGAAGTAGTCGGAGAGCTCGCTGTCTGCTGTCTCTGGTGTCCAGTTTTACTCCTGTGTTACAGCTCAGGGGGACAAGCTTCATTTATATGCATCTGTATGTTTCACTCATTGGACAAATAAATTCTAATTCTATTCTGTTTTCCCAAAGCAGGCTGCTCCAACCTCCAGAGAGACAGAGTGCCAGTGGGACATCATGCATAAAGTCACCCGAGAGGTTGGATGTCAGACGAACCACTTAGCGGGGAAAAGAACTGCAGCCACACGACTGTCATACAGAGCACTGAACACCTTCCAGCGAGTGGGCGGAGCTTCAGGTCCTCCAGGGGACACGCCCCCCCAGTCTCAGAGCAGAGAAGACTGATGATTTTCTCACGATTTCAAAGCCTAATTTAACATACTTGTCGGCGTTTTTTTTTCATTCAAATTGGGATGGGTAGTTAACAACCCATACTTGTGTGGTGTGATGAACTTAAAACTCATTTTAATTTCTACTTTACGGCATCTTTAAGGAATATGCACGAGTGTGTTGGAATAACTGAGATTCTTGCAGCAACAGATTTTTTTTGCTTCATTTGTAATCCATTAATTTAAAACAGCAGTTAAATTATATTTTAGTGTTTCACATCACTTGAGGTGGAGGGATGGTTTCTGTTGGATGGCTTTCTCTTGTGTTTTCCTTTGACTTGTCAGTGTTCACACTCCCAGATAGGTGCAATTTCTGGCTTCAGCAGTGTTATGAATGAAAGTGGGACACCTCCCATTGAGAACTGTGTTCCTAACCTGGCTCTCTGTGTGATCCCTATCCATGTGGTGTGTCTCTATTTTAGGACTCAAAATCGCCAAAACTGTCTCTCCAATTGATAGTTTAAAAACTTGAATAACAGGAAAACAAAAATGGTGAGGTCATTTTTGTTTGGGCTGGTAATATAGCACATTTAGTTGTGCCTTTGTTTTTGTTCTAGCTGAATATGCTGCTGTTAAAAAGTTCATTGCAACTTTTCAAGCAAATTTCACGCGCCGGGCTCCATCTTTGAACATAACATTTCCGCAGCGTCCCACTTGTGCAAACATATGGTGTTTCTGAGCAGTAACAGCTGACAGTTCTTCCTCGTCTGCGAGCGATTTTATTTTGGAATTTAAATGGGAATGAGATGCAGTTGTTTCTCATTACCTCTGGAGGGAGACAATTGCCGCCTGCTCGTTCTCATTTTCAGCCTGGGTGGTCCCCAACACTTGCCAAGCCTGCAGGGAAACAAAATACAGGTAACGGTAAACAGCAGGGTGGAAACCTGGACGCAGCAGCCTGGGTCCTCAAAGGGCTGAAACACAGCAGGAACGCCGAATACGATTGACGCTAGTGTTTCAGACGGCTCGTAACAGAAGAGCTGCAGTGCATTTAAACATTCACAACTTCACTGTAATTAAAACGTTCCTGAGGTAAAACAAGCATGCACACACTTATGATTAACTCTGGCAAGGTGTTTAGTCTGGCGTGTCGTCCTGAGATACTCCACTAAATCATCCAAGCAACAGAAAGCCATTTATTATTCAAAGAAGCTACCAGGGATGATGCGATGAAGCATGCCTTATCGCTATGAAAAGTAAAATGATACTCCTAACCTACTTAAACTTAAATGATTTTATTATGAAATAGTCAGTTCACAGAAACTGAATCAGTCAGCTGGGATAGGCTCCAGCACCCCCGCGACCCTGTTCAGGATAAAGTGGTTATAGATAATGGATGGATGCTTTAAACACAGAGGATTGCTATTATGCAGATTTTCTGTTGCTTGACAAATAGATTCATTAAGTAATTAATGACTTCCACTCTAAAGGATACTGTTGAGCTTTTTCTCTATGAACTTTAAATTTGGGTGTTCGAGGTCTTGCAGGTCAGATCTGTGTGCCAACACGAGAGGCCAGACAATGATATAACCAAAAATCCAAAATGTGAGATTACCAGATTACTCTGCAGGGCACATTTAATAACCTGTTCTAAAGCTAATCTCTGCAGATGCCTTTTTGTTCCAGCCTTTGAAACGAGGGGCGAAATTATTTCTGAATGATTCAGAGGTCCTTACAGTGGGGCAATAAGCCACTAAGCGCCCTAGAAGGGATTCTGGAATCGTATTAGTTCCATACACCGCGGGATAATCCTCTCCTCGGAATAACTGGCACATTTCTGTATATTCCAGGGGATTTCGAAAGTACTTCGTATGAAGGCTTTGCTCTTTCAGCTTGCAGAGAGGTCACTTCTTTTGAAATGGGGAGAACACAAAAAGGAGAAAAAAACCCTGCAGAATGAGCTATTATTCAGCTCACTGGCCAAATGGAAATTCTCATCAAGAGAAAAGTTGAGTGTTTTTGCTACAGTACACAACTCTTTTACCAAAAAAAAAAATAAAAAAATCCCTTGCCCTTTACAGGCAATCAGCATCGAGCCTGTGGGCGCTCCCCACTAAATCTGCTTCACATAGCCTGTGGTCAGTGAGACATTCTTCCTCTGTAGCTACTCACAACATGAACCTTGGGTTTGTGCTAAAAAAAAAACCTGACTGATCCTGTGTAATTGACCGGTGTTGTTTTATTTGCCATCTTTGCTGCAAGCTAACCTACCTCCTTTCTCAAAACACAACCCATCTTTAAATATGAATGCCTCCACGGTTACTTTGACTGGTTAAATAAGGAAAAAACACAAAGTGTGTGTGCTTGTGTGTACTGAATAAATTCACCTCTGAATCATGAGGGTCCTGCAAGACGGCCGCTTCCAGCAAAAGCACAGCGTTTGGCAAGTCTCCCTCCCGAGATTTCTTTCGTCCCTCGTCGAACGCATTAGGCAAGTCCTTATAAGGATTATCTGTGTGGAAGTAGTAACCCTGTCAGCAAAAAATAACAAAAACAGGGACAGTGGCAATGTCAGTTTCTCTCGTCCATATTTAAATGCAAACCAGGGCATCTGTCCTGTGTAGTTGTATATTTAAGCAAAGCTCCTGCAGCAGGAATCGATCTTTTCTGCTTCACATCAAACCTGGGCTCAGCTCCCCGGGGTTTGTCTGTTCTCTTTAAATGTTAAACTTTGCATTTTCAAACTGTGATTACCCTGGTGTGTTCCATGCTTGTGAGCCTGATGACTTTGAAACAGTTTTTTTTCTTTAAGAACTAGCACAGCGCTGGGATCAATCAGAAAGCCCAGAAGTCTGATCTCACATGATTTCCTAATAAGAAGGTCAGGTGATGTGTGAAGTACAGCGCTCGACTCATGCTCCTGCCCTGTGAAACTCGCAAATGTTACTTTATATCACTCTGATGCTGTACACACATAAGATTGACTGCAGGCTGTATTACATCGTACTATAAAGCTATTTATATGTATTAATTTAAGGAAAATCTGTTTTATCATAAATCTGATCATTTGATATATTTTAAGTAAAATCTAACCAATTTGTTGAATTAGTTTTTTTTTTTAAATTTGTTGTGTAAACTTCAAAGCTGCACAGCACTGGCAGCTGAAGCTGGCAGCTTCTGTTTTCTTTGGAGCAAGCTTTCTGTCTTGTTTTTCTCTTGGGTTTTCCCAATTTTCTTGTAACGATCCACGAGCAGCGACAACTTTAGAGGAATAGTTTGACATTTCGATTCACTGATTGGACTATTTGCTAAAAGTTAGAGGAGAAGATCAATACCACCCTTTTCTCTGTGCATTAAGTATAAAACTAAAGCCAGAAAATGATTAGTTTAGCATAAACTAATCATGACATTATGCATCATTTGTTTATTCCATACAAAAATTTAAATGTGAAAGTTGTGGATTGTTTAAGTTAAAGTGACCTCAAGCCCCTTGTTCACTGCTGCTACTGGCTCCACTCTACTCTACTGGATTTTGGTACAAGTTACTTTTCTGGATTTTGTTTTCCACTGCCGATAGTAGCCCCTAAATGCGGCGTTGTTACTCTAGCTACACGGAATGAAACTACCATAACATCATTTTCAACATGACACACAAACTCATGGTGTGGTTTTGTGAGATTATATTACTTGAACTGTCCACTGTCTAAAAACAATCACGGCCCCTATAGTAGCTTGGCTAGTTAAAAATAGAGGTTTTGTGCAGGATGTTCCCTGTCACACATGCACCAATCAGTGGTCTACAGCTTTTTCAAGTTACCTTTTTGTTGTTGGTGATTCCAAAATAGTACCAAGTACTATCCCCAACTTTTGCCCAATGGAAAACGAAAAAACACAGGTGGAGTTGAGACGAGCCTACCCGGTATTGGCAGTGGAAAAGGAGCTTTAGTGTTCCCACTGGTTGTCTGGCCACCTCACAGTGACAATAAGTCTCCAGTAACTTGTTTTTAAATCTCTAGTTGTTTCTGAAATCACTCCGTTGCTCACTCATTCATTAATTGGACCCTCCTTCATAATTATAATCATGTTGTGCAGTGGTAATTTTTTACATCCACAAAATATGGTGCATTGCAATTTGGATTTATTAGCAAATAGCAGTGCACATGCCATATACACTACTTTTTTCATTCTATTATCACATTTTAGAGGGTTTTAAACACTATAAATTAAATTAAACACTCAATTAAAGTGTCCAACATGTAGTCAACCACATAATAAATGATTTGTGACACAGCCTCTAAAACAAATGAGATATAACATGTTAATCAGCGAACTTCAAAATAAGCATGCATGAGTCAGGTTTATTTTCACAAAAATATTCTCAAAGTCAAAGTATAGTAGACTTCCTTTACATACCATTTGCTCATTAACTCATTTTAACAGTAAAATTGTAGGCATGCATCCATTGTTTATGGAGGCTGGCAGGATTTTTACATCAGCGTCATCAGGACAAATTTCTGTACATGCTGATTGAAACCTTTTAATGATAGTGACCTTCTCGTGCGGAGAGACAGAAGAGGGAATCTGCGCCTGCTCGTTTTCTGTCAGCCAGTTTCGTCGAGCCAGCTCCTCCCACTCCGCCTGCATCTTATCCCAGAACTCGGTATCTGACTAGAGACATTAGAGAGAGGGAACACGGTGGAGGAAAGGAGGGTGGATAGACAGGAGAACGAGGGGAGGGGGACAGGAGAGAATGAGCGATGAGAGCGCAGTAGAACAACAGCTCTCGTAATTTCCCATCATCCTACTGTTGGAAATGTCACATCTGTCCGGCTCCCTGGCTGGCTGTAACGTATGTGCAGCACACTCCTGATGACTCATCATATTTGCATGTCAAGGCAGAGTTTAATGGAAAAATACGTGCTAAAAATACAAACGACTAAACAATACACAAGATTGAAACCTGATCTCACATTTAAATGAACTGCCAGGTTATTTAAAATGGAAATTAATACAAACACAATAAACCCAATAATTCTGTTAAAGGTTTTTACACCAGCAGTGTTTTTAAACACATCTCTGGAACGTGGCCCGAATTTTCAAATATGATCAGTTAGAAAACAGTTTCTTAATTGTGCATATGAAAAAATGTCAGACTGGGACTTTAAAGCCTCCATTTGACATTTGAACTGTTTTTTGCTGGTATTTCAATGAGCTAACCACAGCCTTGAAGGTTATCGTGGATGGAAAACCTGTCAGTTTATAATACCATTTCACTTACTTCCTGCAATGGATTCTCATTTTCTGTCTGAAAACCAAAGCCCGTAGAGCAAAACTTAAATATAAGCTTATATTAGTCATTTAATTTCTTTTCACAATTAGCGTTGTTTGTGTACTTTAATTGTGATTTATCAATAATAACCCTTGTGTAAAAAGACCATCTTTCAGCTAAAATTAGGTTCTGGGAGTAAAAAAATGAAAGTTTAAAGTGTGTAACAGCATATAGATTCAGTAAAAATGATGTGCTTAACAGTGGAAGTGAAGAAGTCAGGAGAAGAGATGAAAACGTTCTAAAAAGAAAACAGTGTGCAACTTCCACATTAAAGTGTTGTCATAAATGATTGTACACTTCAGCAGCAGTGTCTGAAAATGCTCCCGCTGTGCAGCTAACTGTCCTACTCACATCGAGTGAGGAATCTGACTCATTTCATAACTTTAGAACATGGAAGAAATTGTTCATTTGAACTTTGCCTGAAACCCAGTGTTTGATTAGCTGTAAGTGAGGATTGTGTGTGTCGTTGGTACAACTAATTAAGTTAGGCAGGCCTGGAAGCAGTTCAGAGAGGATGCAGTCAAAAGGCAAGGAAGGAACAACTCGAGGAAATATAATCATCAGACTTACAGTTGTTCTGTTGAATTTAATTATGATAGCACAGGATATTATTTAATTTAAATTTGAAGAGTAAACCGTTTCTTATAGACAATGAAGTGATGATGCTTTGCCTATATTTGAACTTATTGTACTCATTCTCTAAAACTGTGTATGATTCTGAATATACATAGAAATGACTGCATTCATATGTTTTTCTAACTTGCCAAACTGTCATATCTTAATGAATGGATTCCAACATTAGGGTTAGGTTGATTCCCCTCCCCCCCTAGTTTTTTTTGGTCCACCAATCCTTCCAACGACCAGACAGCAGATGGCAAATGCTGTCTGATACTGATGTATTTCCCTGTAAAGTATTACAAAATGATAATTGTTATTGGTTATGCGGACATACATATGAGTTAGATGTGAGTTATCTTTGGATGGAGTTTAAAGTCAGCTGCGTGTCATGTTGCATACACTTACATATTTCCTGTCCTCTTTTGTATTCATGCATTGTAGTAAAAATGTGCGGACTGTACTTGCTGAGTGTGTATAGTATTTTCACTATAGAGGCATTTATTGTTAGGGCCATTTTTCATGTATAACTCGCACGCATTGCCGCAGCTTTTTTTTTTTTTTTTTCTCCAGCTGGCTGATTCCATGATTCTTGGCTGTCTTCCTGTCAGGCAGTGCAAACCGGCAAGAATAATGCCAAACAGAGCAGAACAGCCTCCTGTGACTTATTACTACATGACAGCATTGTGTACAGTAAGTGTGTGTGTGTGTGTAGTGATACTGTAGAGGGGAGCGGGGTCAGAGATCTACTGTAAGGATGTGCGTGTTTGTGTCAATTGTGTTTACATCTCCACATGAGATGAGCCTTTTGATTGACATCGAGGCCAGAGCGTGGCCCCTGCTGGTGAGAGATGGCAGGTAATTGCAGTCTCTCAGACAAATTGCCTGAAGGTGAGACTCCAGTGTTTGGAGGAAGCGCAGTGTCAGAGGGTGGCGGTGGTGAGGCAGTATTTGTTGCAGGATTGAAGAGTAACTGTTTATGTTGAAACCATGCTGATTCTTTACAAGTTCTTATTGTACTGTGATACGCAGAATATCAGTGTTTTTGTTGTTGTTTTAATGCAGAATTTTTGGTGGAGTTTCATATATTTAGTTTTTGACAGTCCAATTTTTTTTTTATTGAAAGTCATGAAAATTGTCATGATACAACTCTTGTAGCTGTGGGATACATCTTGGATTCTGTGATGATTCAAAGAATAATTTTGCTATGCATATGATACTCAAGAAATGTTCCTCTTATGCTTACAGCTGCTTGTTTTGAAGTGGTGACTAAAAGTAGAGAAGCTGCAATGTAAAAATGAGATCTAAGTCTCTGGAGGGCTCATAGGTGCTGCGGTTTCCGGGGCGGGGTGGACGGGTTGGCCTCGCTCTACCTGAGGCAGAGGGAGGTGGGGCTGGTTTGGGAGGGGGTCTGTTGTCAAAGCCAGCAGCTAACTTTACAAGAGTTTGACTAGTTACAATAAATGTTACAAACTTAGCCGAACTCATCAGGCTGACATTTCTCTGTTCTTTGTTTACAAGCAGTTGAGATCATCACTAACATGAGAATAAAAGGTCAGTCCACCTGACCAAGTGAGCATGCTCGGGTTAGTTAAGCTATCACATTGTCACTAACTACTGGCTTAACCCCCCTTCACTTTAATCAGCAGGTGGTGAGCTAGACAGGGGAGAATTGCTCAGGTGTAGATGAGTTAACAGCTTAAAACTATACACACTCAGCACTGCTACGTTCACACAGCTGTACTGCTACCGTCATACTCTGCTCAGGTGTACAGTTGTCGGCCTCACCATCGCACACATGCACTCTCGCTCCACTCGGATAGGTTTTTGCGTTTATTTGACTCAGACACTGTGAGGAAACATTTGGGTGCTGCGCATCAGTCTAATAATGGCAGGGAAAACCCTACTAAGCTTAGCTGTGATAATGGAAATGTTCCGATTTGTTGACGCAATGACATCATAACTTTTACACAATGCAACGGTGAGACGTAGTTACGTACGTAACTAGTTGGTTCCAAAAAGGGGAGCAATTTCAGTTGTGTGGAAGTGGTTTGGTTATAAAACATCAGATGTACAACAAACCACAGAAATATGAGGGCAAACAGCTATGTTTATATAACTTCACATAACTATAACACTTATTTTGTTGCAATTGTCTGTTCTTGAAATTAATAGTCAAAACATTTTTCAGTATTTTGTTGTACTATCAAGAATATTATTGCAGAAATAACATGAAATATCGTATTATATTAGGAGCATGTCACCCACCCCATACTAATGCAAGTACCTCTCCACCACTGTTTTGATTGTGATGGATGTGTTTGGTAAAACTATAAGGGGTATTATAGGAACGCAGAACTGTTAGTCTTATGGCAAAATCACTGCACAGCCCAACTTCTCTTCCTGGCTGCCTGCAGTCTTCTTCTTCGTGCTCATGTGAATGGTTCTCAATCGTAAGCCATTATGGTAATTTGCATAATATAGCCTAAATGTTTTCCATGATTTCTCACCGTGTTGTGGGCCTGTATTGACACTTTGACCTAGTTCGTCATCTCACTATTTGCGTCGCATAGACAGTCATTTGTTTGAACTGCGAAACCCCATTTAGAGTGTGACTTGTTTTAATAGAACCACAGGGTAACTACAAATTGCTCACGGTATTAAAACGGAGCAAATATAGGGACTATTCTTTTTTCAATTTACAGTAAATTCATATTTCTAAATAATGCTGAGAAGGATGTTTTTCAGCACTGGCTTTGGCAGTTTAATTATAAGGAACAAGGATACAGCGAGGTAATTTATATCCTGCGTATCACAGGAGTGAGCCCATAGCTGTGATTTTAATTTCAGCAGCTCTGATGAAGTGTTACGTGTAAGAGACGACGAGTTTCCCGCCGCCAAACCCGGCACCACTGCCTGGAAATGAGCTGAGGGTTGGAGGTGGGGTCGGGCTTCATTAGTTACTTCATGAATACATTATCAACAACATGGATAATCATGACAACAGCTACACAGCTTGCACATACCGACGGCTGTTTGTGCAACCCACTTTTAGCAAAGGTGTATTTCTATTTTGCTTCTAGATTCCAATTAGTGTTTCTTAGTCAGCTGGACGGAGGTAATATATACAGTGAAAATTAATATACACTGCCAAGAAGGTAGTTTGTAGAAGCTGATAATTCATCTAAGTCAGGTAAAACACTGAAACCTTTGAACATGAAAAGAAAGGTACATTATTTTTCCCTCAGACCTTATTTTACATGGATAGTAAAATATGGCCAGCAGATAGTCAGCCAGTATTTAAACTGCAACATGATGCCTCATCCTGTGTTTTCTTGGATGTTGTACAGATGTGTGTCAGTCAGATGACTTGAAATAAAAATTGTAGTTCATTTTGCACATGAATGAGGCTTAAGGGAAATTTAGGCATACAGGTTTTGAGGCTTTTGGCAACAATCAAACAGGCTATTTCAGTAAAGTGATAAAGTGACACATTTTTCATGATCCGCTTACTCTGTAATTGAACTGCTGAAATGAATAGTTAATAATCCATAGCTGAACATTGCTCCTCCTTAGATAGTCAGGGGTGTTTCAATTACAATAATTATGGCTTTAAGAAAATGTGAAATTCCTGGAGGGACTGAGTGACAGCTGGAATCTGTTTAAATCCCAAAACACAATCGAACAATTTGCAGATAACTCAAGTTAAATTTTCATCATTTTGTCGATGTGTGTTGCAGTACTTTATTTGATTTATTTATATTGAAGAATGGCTCATTGATAATCAGTATGTTATAGATGAAAAGATTGATTGAGTGATTGATTGATTTTGGGCTGTATAAATACAATGAAACTTGACTTGATTTGAGCTTCGCTAAGCATCACACTGAAGAAAAGGAGTTGTCTTGAATCTCTTTGTGTGACAATTTTTCAAGTGTTTGTGCTCTAACATTATCTGTTTACATCAGCATGAGTTGTTAACTTGAGACTTGGTCTTTGGAGGAAAACAAGTTCATGAATAGGGGTTACTTATCCACTTTGCCCAGGGGGCTTACATTACAAAAAGTCTCATTATTTACCAGTGACACAGCAGACTCCAAAAAAAAAGAAAAGCACTTCTCATCTCCAGAGCAGGGCTAGCCTGGTCTTTCAATGTTAATGAGCCACCCACTACTGTGCTGCGTAGACCAAGTCTTTGGTCAGAGGGACAAAAATAGGAAGCTGGAGTCCTGATAATGTCAATCAGAGAAGAATAAAATACATTGGCCACAAAAATTGCATTGAACTTTGAATTCATGACAACATTAGTTGAAGTCTGACCTGGAGTAGCAACCAAATGTACCTCCCTGTTATTTTAGGAAGAAGCATCCATCCTTCCACAGGACCTTCTTCCTGTGTTGGCATGTTTATCAGAAATTTGTGATGTATTTTACGGTTTGAACAAGTTTGTGATTCACAACCTTAACTTTCAGGCTCAACCCAATCACTTCACTTCACTTCACTTCAGCTCAGGCACAGGCTGAGAGGGTCAGGCTCTGCGCTGCGTTGGAAAAATGAACTGAGCGAGTGCACGGGGGTTCTTGTACAGCTGTGGGTCTGATGAGTGTCAGATGTTTAACATACACAGCAACAGCTGTTTCACAGCGACCAGCTCGATTTGCAGGTAAATCTCTATGCTTCCTGTATAGTTCAGCTAGGCTCCGCAGAATCACACAGGATTCATGGCTCACTGTAGAAATCGTCACTTGCCCCACCTTAATAAGTGATTTGCTCCAAAGTATCACAATGTATCAGGGTATTTCTGAGATAAAAATTATTCATGAAGATATGACCAAATACTGACAAATATTTTATTAATTTCAGGAACATTCATTTTCAACAAACAAAGTGTTATAGTTTTATATGTCAGCATAAACATAAGTTTGCCTTCAAATATTAAGAAAAATATTGGTTTTAGTTTTGTAAAAAATAACAATAACTCAGCGGTTCAGATTTTTTTAAAAATAAAATATAGCCACTGTCAAACCCACTTGTTGTTGCTGTGTGTACTTAGCGTACATCACATGATGTCATTATGTCAACACTTTGGAATATTGCCATTACTTTTTCTGCACTGTATTCACTCCTATATGCACCTTTGATCCAAGAAATTCCCTCTTTAGATTTGGATTTAAACGTGATGGGTTTTTGGCAGATGCATTGTGCTCATGATGGAAACTTTGCAGCTCAACAAGGAAAGTTTGGAGTTTAGTGGTCTGCTTGAGGGCATGCTGATGGAAGTGGTCGAGGTAGGTGACGGCATTACTCATTTACTCATTTACCCATCCGCCTTTCCCCCGGGAGGACTGTGGATTAAAACCACTGACCTTTTGATCACAAGGCTGCATCTGTAACTTGTAGACAATTGCACTGCCTCTGCAATCTCCAACTGAACCCACACTGCCTCAAACCAATATTCTGCAAGATAAAAGTGAACTTGTCCTGCTGCTGCTTTAATCAAACAAGAGGCCACACAGTCACCTTCATCTCATCTGTATCGCCACTGTGGGAGCGATTTCTCATGCCCCTCAGCCCAAACACTGTTCCCCAAAGTCACAGTTTAGCCTGTAGCTGTTCCAGTGATTCTCTTTTTAATAAAAGTATGACATTGTCATCAGTTCAGATTAATTGACGGTGTCCTCATTTGACATGGGCAGTCACTCATCCAAGTTAAATATTTCTCAAACAGCTGCTTTGTAAATTCATTTGAAATCTCATCACAGCCGTTTAATTCTCCCTTCTCACAGATTTTTTTATGTGTAAAAGCATAAAACCTGATGTTTCTCATTAGTGCTAGCTTTGTAAAATGGATCAGATTTAAGGGAATAATTCCTTGACTGCTCCCTCTCTGGGTCCTAATTGTCTTACATTTGGCTGCTTTGTCTAATTGAATGAATCTGAAGAAAGGCTGTGTGCTGATTTAATGTTCTCTCTACCAGCTGTGCCATCTCTACCTCCATGTCTTCATAAGTATGAAAGAGCATGCATATGCACAGCTAAATGGAAATTACATGATTGAGGGCTTTGACATTGACAACTGAAGCCAAAATGGCTGATCACTTGCCCTCAGAGCTCGTCTCGAGAGGAGGCCAGCACTCAGGCTGCTCGATCGAGGCTGGGAGATACTGTTACCAATTGATGCTCCATGCTCAGACTCTTGTCGAGGGCCATCTCAGAATCCCATCTCTTAACCACTCTCCAGATGATGTGTGTACGCAAACTGTGCAATAATTTGGGTGGATACTGCTTCATGGCTTATACAAGATATTACATCATTGCTAAGTTTGGGACGGGATCCCCAAGCGGCCCAATCCGCTCCTCTACCTTTCTCAACATCTTCCAGTGCCTGCTCTATTATTTATTGACCATTACACATAGCTCAATGTGCAACAGTCTATTGTAACCTTCAGTAAAGCTGAAGTAACTCAATAGTGCAGGGTTCCCTTCCATTTCTTGGGAAGGGAAATGTCCATTGAGTGCTTTTATTAAAAACAGTTTTTCTGGCTACATCTCTTATCTAAACTGTACTGTACAGAAACTCTGCTTTTTTGTTGCTTGAGTATCTGTGTGACGTAACCTTCCAAAAATATCACACACAAGTGTCCAAACCTACCGTAAAAGCCGGAAAAAAAAAAAATTCAGTCTGGATGGAAAATCTCATTTCACTCTGTCCATCTAATCACTGGATCAAATTAATGTACAAAGACTTTGAAGAGTAAAAAGTGATGAAAGTGCTTTGAGTAGAGAGTAAAGAGAACAAAAGCTGCTTCATCCTCGAAGATGTAACGAGTTTTCAAGGTATTTTCCATCTTGTCATTACGACAAACCTCACTGTGTCCCTGAGAGCACGAGTACGTCAGGCATATTTAAAAACTCAACACATTCAGTGTGTCTAAACACAATCCTAAAATGAATTAAGCCATATCTAATTAATGTACTGTCACTTGTGATATCTGATATGTCTGACTACAAAATGACTGACCTGTTTACCTTCCTATTGTTGGCTAGCTACGTGCCGTGAATATTTTTCTGGGTCAACCACCCGGTGAACTCGAGTGTGTGGATCTAGCACATGCTATTATACTGGCAGCTAGCACCACAGGGGCGAATACATCACAGGAAGCACAATCGGGATCATTTGACAAAGAGATAGAAAGGACTAAAAGAGTCAAATGGAAATGAGCTCCACGGGGCTTCAGGTAGATATTCAAACTGCAGGAGCGATTATGAGGCTACATGGGCAATGACGGTGGAAATGTGATATTGAAGAAAGTTTCCAAGGCTTAAAGTTCACAGAATCCTCACTTTATTGCATCTCTTTATTTTTTAATATTTCTACAAGAACTCATGGGATTTTATTCCTCTTTCTCATAAAGTGCGGGGCAGAGTTGGAGTTATATCAGTTTCTATTGGAGAAAAGGTTCTCTTTACTAAAGAAAATAAGGCTTAATAAGTAATATACCACCAATTTCTTTCACAAATATCTTTTCAGGATTAAGACCGGGTTGATCTGGAGTTAGAAGAAGCTACAGAGGAAGACCTTTTGAGCTCTTTGGGATGGTGTGCCAAAGATTCTATGATTCTATGATTGATTACCACTTTTATTTTTGTATCTCTGGGCAACATACAAAGATAAAAAAAAAAGGTTTGATAGACAGTTTTGTTTCGATAAAGAAGCCTGTAGCCCACTCGTCTGTTTTAATCAATTTCTCTCACCACGACTCCACACTAATACTCAAAAAGCAAATGATCTTACGATGAGCCGTGCACAGAAGAAAGAGGTCAGCTGCTGGTATTTGAAAAACCAACCTGGTCCTTCCTGTTAAGTCTTATTAAAAGTCAGCCGTGGAGTTGACTCACTGTTGACAAGTGACAGATGTGAGGTGTACTAAGCAGCACTCTGCTTACCTCAACAGCAGCCTTGGCTCGCTCAAACTCCTCCTCCAGGGACTGATGTCTGGACAGGAGGGCACTCCCCCACCGCGGCTCCTTTGTTAGGCGAGCCTGTCACACACACACACACACGCGCGCACACAAACACGCACACGCACGCACATAATTCATAATATAAACATATATGCACAAATAAAATCCATGAAATATACGCCTTCACTCGGCACGTCACAACCACTCACGCACGCACATCCACATAGCGCCTCACATCACGCAGCCGGAGTCAGAGGCAGAGACGGGCAGGGAGAGTGTGCAGGGTCAGCCGTCTCTGCTTTCTCAGGGACGAGTAAATATCCCTGCCTCAACAAAGCCTCTGACATGCTTGGGAAGGCCAGCAGAATTACTTCTGTCAGCTCCCCCTCCTTTCCCACACCCCCGCAGTCCCGCTCCTCATCTCAACAACATGCTAGCATCTCTCAATTTCACCCTCCACCCCAGCCCGGCCCCCTCTCATGTACCAGCACATGCAATATCAGACTCAGAAAAATGCTGATAAATGCTCAGTTACAGATGTGGACATGAAGCCTTCCTCTGCTGCGAAAATGGAAATCGACCAATTACACGCATGTGGGTTGGCATTATCAGAATAGGGTATACTTTACATGATTCCATGTTACACATTTAACTGCGACGGGTAAATGAGTTTGAGATACCATTTCATGCTCGGATGAGATATAGCACCACATTTAATGTAAATAGCGTTGACTATATGTATCCCGGGGTTAGCAAATCCATTAAACAGTCTGCGACTGCTCCGTGTGTCTGCAGTCCGTGACTTCCCCTGCTTGGTAGTCAGGACAGTCATTACCTGTAACAGTTCCCATCTCCGTTGTACAAGATTACTACATGTTATTATTAATGGACAAAAGAAATTCCCTCATCTATTTATTGTAGATGACCACATTTTTATTTAGAATAACAACAGGCATGCAGTGTTCAAAAGAAAACTTGCCACAGTTACAATGTTCTGCGAGTGGCGTGTGAAGAAACTGCAGCCCGCTAAAGTGGGATTGTTTAAGGAAAAATCCACCCAAACATTATTTGCAAAACGGGTATTAACTGTTTCAGATAACACTTTTTGGTTGTTCTGGTTTTGTCTGTTTAGTTTAGTTCGCCCAGGTATCTGGCAGGATTTGGTGCTCTGAGATTTTCCCTATAATCTGATTACAGAACAATTTTTTAACTACCAGTGGGATAATATCAGCAGTTAATGTCAACCCCTGCTCCTAGTTTTCAGAAACAAAGAGGGAACATTTAGAGGGAAATTTACTGTAGGACAGGCAGTGACACCGTTTCTCTGGAACACAAGACTCAATAGACCAGAATGCAATGCAGCTCTGATGCTGTGGTTTGAATCGAAGGTGTTTCCTTGATCATCTGTTAGCAGTCAACAAGTGTTCATATGGTGGATCTGTATGTTCACATTTGATTTAAAGCATCAGGTGCACTTTATTCTCTTGGGTTTGTTGAATTGCATTGTGGAAAATGGAGGAAACCATAAACTGTTAAACGCCCCCTGTTAAAACCCCTTAGTTATCGGTGCTCCGTCAAGCCTCTGATTCTTGCTCTGTGCATGTCACTGCGATCAGTGACACATTTACCACAGAATAAATTCCTAGTCATGTTTGAAACAATGAGTCCTTGAATTCATAGAGGCAGACAAAGCAGCTTCTCATTTCTGGCTGGCGGCGATTGATTTTTGGCGGCTGAAATGTCAACTGCTAATTTTTCCAGCGGAGTTGTTTTAAAATGAGAATCTTGTAGAGGCCTTAAATGTGCACCTAATGTACATATACATGTTATAATACTAAATGAATAAAAGCTAAGACTTCATGTCTCTGGAAAAAGTTACAGTTTAATTCATAGATGAAGTTTAAAGCTCAGAGAGAGTGTGAAACTCGACTGAGGACACTTTTGTCGTGTTACATAATACCAAAAATCTAATTCCATGCAATTACTCCAGGAAAGTAACGGATGTCCCGAGGTCTAACACTAAAATATTCAGGGTGGATTTTTCCTTTAAGCTCAAATTTTTTTAGCCACATACGTATTATTTCAGTATATAAATCTCATGCGAGACTTGTCTCCTCTTTGCATGCAGTCTGTGTGTGTGTGCGCGTGCGTGTGCGCGTGCGTGTGTGTGTGTGTGTGTGTGTGTGTGTGTGTGTGTGTGTGTGTGTGTGTGTGTGTGTGTGAGAGAGTGGTGAGTGAGTGCTACCTGACAAGCGGGAAACTAAAACCACTCCTTACAGTACCTCTGTCAGCGAGCTGCCATGTAATTCCTGAATGAAAACATTTTTGTGTTTGTTTGCCAATAACTTCCCTCCATCACGGACAGCTATCTTTAATCCCAAATCTATTATTTATCAGAGTGCTGAAAAGGTGATGTATGCTTAGCTGCCTTGGTGGGATCAACACTAATGGGCTCAGAGTAAGGCTGCTGAATAATTCATAGGCTATTAATCTAGTAATGCCATCTGGAAACAAGACCCCTTATGCAGACCCTACACAGAGACATCAACTAAGGAGGAAAGCGCTTGACATTTGGACCTCGTAACACCACAAAGGAACAATCTCAAGGCCAACAGTATATGTGGATTTCCTCAAAGGTGCCTTTTAGCTTCAATACAGTCACCTTCCCTTTGGTGTTTAAAGTCTAATTTAATGAGATGATGTGATGTCGTTTTACTGGTGCAAATGTATAAGTCTTTCAATGTTGTATGAAAGGAATGCGAAGGGAGTCTTACATGTCTTCCACTAATATACTGCCTGTTGAGCTGAAATGGAAAAATTGTAGGTGTTAGGACAAAATGATGGGTAAACAATCACGCAACAGATTAGATACAAACTTTAATATTCACACAACATCGACATGCAGTCGCTTAATAAAGTTAAATTCATTATTTCATGATATTAATATAATGGCTTAACCATCAGTCACAACAGTGTGTTTTAGAGGTGTGAAGCTTTCTCAGTAGACTTCAAGTGCACACAGAGCACACTGATGATGACTGCTGCCCGCTCCTGTCAGACTGAGCTCTTACTTGTGATGCGAGGGCACACTCTGGCTCGACTTTGGTATTTGCTTCCAAGGTGTTCTTATTTGATGAGTCTAAGTGGGTTTTACAGTCTATGGACCTGGAGGGGAGGAGAGAAAAGTTGGATCAGTGATACAACCTGTAAGCAAGAGACCTCTTGAGATGCTTTTCACATGTACTAAACAAGCATTAATATTTCTCCTCTTTAAAATCCATGTCACCTTGGCATGTTTGACACATTTTCAAAGCATGGTTCAAACTTCTGGGGACATTTGTGATCCAAAACAACTGTACTGCGAGAAAAGAACTGATATTTTTGTAATCTTTGAAATTTTCTATGCGTGAAAACTCCATGGTAAATGTTGGTTAGAGCATGAAAAAGGATACAAAATACAGCACTTGTTTATACCTGCAATAATAGATTTTTTTGTTTATTTATGCATAGAACAACAAGCTGACAAACACAAGTCGATTATTTACTTTCCTCGTTGTTGCTATCCACCTGATGGAGATCCACCATGTTCAGCAGCTAGTCCCCGTGTCTGGCGTTTTGTTTGTAATGTACAGTATTTTTTTTATTTTTTTTAGCTTTTTAGAAGAAAACAGGTGGCTGCTGCAGCTGAAACTGATGCCGAGTGAGAACAACCAAGCTGTGTGCGTGAAAGCCAAAACTATGAGCTGAGGCTGAGACAGATATTAGAGGAAGAAAGAACATTTCCCATACAAATATGCAGTTAAGTTGTTTATATAAGGATAAAAAAGAAAAAGAAAAAGTAATCTATAATTACAGGTGCGTGACAAGACGCAAACTCATTTATCCTCCATAAATAGTAAATCATAGCACTAGCCTTAAATGTGAGCGACAGAGTAGTCCAATCCCATGTGGTGTAATTCTGTTGGATATTTGGTCATACAAATTTTGCTGTGCCATTAATTCCTGGTCAGAACATCAGAAAAGTCAGGACCTACCACAGAAACTCATTGGAAGAATTTTTAGAGGAGCGCCGTCTCTCCATCTTCCATTTTCTGTTGCCATTTCTCTCAGGGTTGGGAGTCAGGTCTTCCCATTTATCCAGTGAGCCAATGGTAACTGGTGACAGTGTTGAAATAAAGAAGAAAACAAATAAAATCATGAAACAAATGGTAAAATATCGGTTGCCCTGAAGAAAATCGGTTATTTTTGACCAATGCTGATGTGTTTTAGCTTTGGGAATTAGGGGATAAATAATTTCAATTTCACTTGTCATTAAGCACTGATGCTAAATTAAAAAAGTAGTCGTTTTTTACATTAATTGAAATTTTCAACACTGATTTTCAGTCATTAATAAAATCCTCCTGATTGTACAAACTGAGCTAAAAAGACAATTTAGACAATAATTCTGCTGACGTAAAAAAACAAAAACATCAACCAAACAGCTGCCCACAGAAGCAGGACATGAAGTTTAGCTTGTAAACGACTCTGGTTCTAATCAGTCTCAATGAATTATACATCACTGGAGTTTCACTCACTCTGCACAATTACTTAACACAGAAGACTTTAACCTTTTCAGCTGGCATATACAAAAGTAATTGGCCGTTTCCTCGTAATGTCTTTAATTATGATCCCTTTCATTATAGTAAATTGGCTTGGTCCTTCTACAGCCTGTCTCGGGCATTTGTGATGTGAGTTCCACAGGGGATGATGGGAGTTATGGATGTTGATTGTATGTCAGAGGTTTTGGGGTTGTGAGATATTTATAGCTTTTGAGCTTCAGGGTGGAGTGTTTGATGGCAGCATATGGCAGGACAGGGGATTTTTGGGGTCATTTTATAGGTGCATGTGACATTATTTGTAAATAGAATAGTTTAAATAAACGACTAGAGGACACTGAGGTCATGCCAGTGTGTTTTTAACTCTTAACCTACAGCTCTGGTTATGGTCACTCCCTTTTATAACAATTTTGAGTACATACCAAGTAGGGATGTCAAGATGTTTGTATCAATACTGTTGAACTTCCAAAGATTCTCAATATAATATTTGATACCACAAATATAGACTATCAAGTAATTGAAAGTAGTTTAACCTGAGCTTTTATTTTAAAAAGTGTGCTAACACACACACACACACACACACACACACACACACACACACACACACACACACACACACACACACACATTTAAATGTTATTAAGTAGCATTCTACACTGTGTTCAGACTCGGAAATAAAACATCTACACTAATGCTGAAAACCTATGTAAGCTTATTTTCTTCCATAGAAAAGTTGATCAGGAGCGGATAAGTGAATCAATACAGAATCAAACTATAAGCAGAGCCCATAATGATATTGATGTGAGAAAAATTCATCCCTATCTGCCCCTGCTGCTGCCATTTCACATGGTGTTATTGTCCTGTATCTACAGAGCCTACAGCATCTACGGTACCAACTGTACCACAGGAAAAACGAGAACTGTCACGTTTTTAGAGTTTTGGCATTGACCTTATGATACCTCCGTTCTGTGTAATTGTCAGCCCTCTGAGAACTCAGTAATTTTGATAGAAGTGTGAAACACCTTAGCTGTGCAGTCTACCTGAGTCTAGTGATGCCCTCTCCGGGGTTCGCATGCTTGGTCTTCTCCGTTCAACTTCCACCTGGATCAGCTCCGTCTCATCTGTCTTTTTCCTGTGCGAGTTTTTCTTCTGGCCGTCTCCCCGGGACGACAGGGGACTCTTCCTGTCCTTGCTGTGCCTCCTCTCTCCAGGTTCACTGAGATCTAACAGGTCCAGTGTTGAAGACAGAACTGTGAGGAGATGACAGCGGATTAGCATCGTTGCTATCATAAATGTATTTGTTTAGTCCAAATATTTCTGAGCAGGGTTTTGTTTGGCAAAGCGATGCTGATCCGAGAGTCTCAACAGTAACAAAGGGGGAAGCAGTTCATATTTCTATTGATGGTCTCACACTGTTCCACCGATCTGCAGATGTTCTGACAAGAAACGCAGCGTTTCCTGAGCAAAGACGGGTAAGACTGCAAACTAGAAAACCTGGATGTGAACACTGAAGGATTTAAAATACCACAGCTTTTAATATGTTATGATGAAGAAAATTCTTCAAGCACAATTGTTAGTTAAGTATTTTTGGCTACTAACACTGAATGTAAACATAACTTTTGCTTGTTTGCAAGAAACCTCCACAGGGCACCACTAACTTCTAAATATAGTGTCGATTGTAACAGCAGTTTTATATTAGTGTTGCTAATTTAGCTTTTTTTTTTGTTGGGTTTATTTAAAATGTAAAGGGCAGTTTGGACTGTTTCACTGCTCATAAAAAAGCAGGAAAAGTACACTTCATATTTTTTGTCTGCAGTAGACAGAGGATACCTTCATAGGTAATATTATTGAAGAAAAATGAGAGCAACGTGACTTGAGTTTAATCTCACATGTACATGTTTATTTCTAAGTAAGCTCCTGTGGCAAAACTGAATTGTGTCTTTTCATGCTGGAAAAAAATACTTTCATTCTTCTGTGACCTTGTTATTTTATGCGAGTTATAAAATGAGTCCAACTTTAGTTTAGTGACTGGGACTCGCTTGTTTTTTTTACTAAGTGCTGTTTGAGATTGCATTAAGCTTGTATCACATATTGCGAACTTTAACTTTCTCTTTGTAATAAGAAAGAACGACAGGTTTCAGTCATTGTACTGCATGAAGCTTTGATTTTGATCTTCACGTTTCTTGACATGGTGAGTTGAGTTGTCAGGGGTACTTACGCTGGAGTTATTCCCCCTTGGGTGGACATCTAAAAAATGTCCTGCTGCTCTTTTCAGAGGATCTAAATATACTTCAGGCAACTGCACAGTCTGATAAGGATAAGGTAGACCCTCGAGGAGCTCCGGTTTGGTCAATTAAGTAATTCAATCTCAGGTTGGTAGAGCAGCAGCGAAGGACAGAGCCTCCCGTCAAGGGGATCAACTTTTTACAGCCACGCAGTGTTTATTGATTTTTAATTATTTTTAAAATTTTATGTTTATAGTTTGATTTGTGTTCGTTTGAGTCAAGTCAGCATTTTTGTCCTGCTGCTGGCTTTTCAGCCTGTTTTCTCAGCTATTGTCTTTCCATGCTGCATGAGGGCAGTGGTCATACACATTGCATGGGAATACTTGACTGAAATAATGCGGAATCAAACGGAATGAAAAGCACATAAAGGCTCCTGATTTAAAGTGAAGCGACACTTTAATGTCACTGTAATGGGAAATTTCCATGAAATGTATTTTTGCTAATGTCTTGCTCCAAGGGGAACATTATCATATCTCCCTAACATTATCAGTGTAATGCTCTTCTTGTACATGAAGCACTTCTGGCAATAATTTGGAATTTATCTGAACATGTCAGTGGAAAACACTGTGTTGTTGCCAAAATGTCAGGTTCAGGTCAAATAAAAAAATCCATCCCCCTCAGTAAAACATTGTCTCTACCAATTCTTTATTTGAGGAAACTACAAAGTAATCTTGCTCCTCTCCGAGGACCCCTGACTGTGTCTTATAGGCAGTGCGAGCTTCAAACTACAGGCACATGAGTGCGTAATTGGCACGCTGCTGTTTCATGACAATCAACCGAGAACGTTTGTTGACTGAAATCTCTGCATAATTAGAGAGTATGCTCGTCTTCCATGCCTCGCGCTCTTTAGATGACAGGTACAATTACAAATCAAGGCAGACACTCGCAAGGACAGTTGCCTGCAGAGTTTTTAGCATTAAAAAGAAACACAAGCTGTTCATGAAAAGTCACTGATGTCAACATTGTTTTGTGACTACGAGTATACTTGAAATGATGAGAGTGGGAAGAGAGATATTACACAAGCGAACAAGTTTTCCCTCATCAGGTAGGTATTTTAAAGCGAGGCTGGTATACCACTTGCTGGGTTGAGGCTAATGGATTGATATTGAGAAAATAAATTTTGCCATAGAGAATTTTAGTATCTATAATACACCAATGATAAAACCAAAACATTATGACCACTTATAGATGAAACTAATAACTTTGATCAGAACATCTCTGAAACAGCAAGGCTTATGGGGTGGTCACCATAAGTGTTTCCCTACCAACAATGACTTAATGAGGGACAAATCATGAACTATCACAGTGCCGGCAGGGTGTGTTAAAACAAGTCCAATCCTCTACAGCTCCGCCTTGCAACTTGCATGACTTAAAGCATCTGCTGTTGACATTTTGATGAAGACTGTCCTCCTCCAAAAAAATAACCTTATAGGTCTTTTGTGCAAGCAGAAGGCGAAGGACCACCAGCATATTAGACAGAGGTGGTCATATTGTTTTAGTACTTCAGCTGCACCAAACTCTTCCTTCTATGAGCTACAGTTTCTACATCTATGAATGTTCATAGATGTAGAAACCTTTCAATGAGTTTTAGCCTCCATCAGTAGATAACTAGTGATGGATATCCAAACCACAGAGAGAAGGACGCTGGTCTGTTGAGGACTGTTGTCACTGCAATAACTCCTCTGAACAGGGGCAACCAGCAAATTAAGTTACTTTATAATTTCAGACTTGTTAAGGCCCGAGCACCGAAGATGCAAAAGCCGTATCGTTCTTCAAGGAATTATTTTTCTCGTTTTAATTTTCTTACTGAAATTAAAAATTCAAATAGACATTTTATTGACGAGTGTGTTTCTAAACCCCACATCCCCATGGCACCAGTTTATAATCAGTGCTGGGGTTTTTAAAATTCCAATGAGCAAAAACAGTCATCAACCTTAAAATCTGATGAAAGTAAAACTGTGCAACAGGGGGCGCACAATGATGCAGGTCTCGTGTGGATTAGCATACTTGAGCTTGTAATTATCATTCATTATTGATTTTTTTCAGTGTTGTTCAGTTCTGGAAGCGTCTGTGTGGAGGAAAAACAGATAGACAGGCAATCAAAGGTAATACATACTTCACCTGCTTGTTTTTAACTGTGGGAGCACGTCAAAGCAGCAGGAGGGAACCAGAGTGAAACATGTGGAGAAGACTGTACACAGAGTGCACAAGAGCTTGAACACACTGCTTCTCACCCTTATCCACTTGCTGATAAGGATTTGATGGTTACAAAAGATAATCTAAAACTTCATGCTTATGAGTAGGACATAAGAAAATAAATTGCGTCTAATTTTATATATCCCGTACCTTTCTCCATATTTGCGCATAAACTGAATTTCACACAGAATTGATCAATTTGGACTTTTTATGAGATTCATGACCGATTCATTGAGGCAGATACCACTGACATCAGGAGCAGCAGGAGGCTTTTTTGGGGAGACAGAAGGTTGAGACTTTCCCACAAAACAGTCCTCCATATTTTTTCTCGGTTAAATCAACGCGGTCTGTGGCCAGTTTGGAGATGACACATGTCAGTTGTACCGTCTGGTTCTGCAAATGGTACAGCTCACTAACTGAATGTAGAAAACCAAGATCCCATTTAGCATCTTTTAAAGTTGGAGCATTCAATTTCAGTCCTTCGCAGAATTAAAAAGTTTAATGAATATGCACTTTACAATTATAATACAAACTTGTACCAAGAAACAAATAAAAAAAGATTTGAATGCTGAAGAGCCTGAAGAGTTATCAACAAATCTGCAGACTGGAAAAATATGGTCTGTACCGGCTGTGTTGGAAGTCACTGGGCGGGAAACCCCATCACACTTGGTCTCGCAGAGGAAATCATCGATAGAAGGGCTCAGAAGCGGGCGGCTCTCTTGTTGCTCGCTCACCAGCTGTAAGGACAAACAGATGTGACAGTTCAGGCTCTCACTCAGCATGTCTTTTTAAAATTCCCATCAAATCCCTGCTACAGTCCCCTGCTTTGCAAACATAAAGTGAAGTTCAGCCCTTTGGTCATGATTCTCATGACAGTAGTGATCCTGTGCTGATAAATCCCTGTGTCATGAAAGAGTGTGCCTTTTTCTGAAACTCAGTGTGTCTAAATGGAAAATGCACTGATGATCCTTTTTAGCAAATCATTTATTGGTATTTCTTGAGATGTTTAAAACAATTTTTAGATTTTTTTTTTTAGTTTATCGTACCTGATTTTAATTAAATATCTTAACATATATCAGAGAATTTACAGTCTCTTGACCACATACAGTCAAGTATGTACTGTATATTTTAAGTCGTGCTAACACCAAGCCGTTATTTGCAACCTGATACTTGTGTTAGTGATGTTAACAAATTGCATGTGGTTTTATTGCTGGATTAATATGGGATTAGCACTTGTGCGTGATATCTGATCTTGGCCAAACACAGCTGGCGTTTGGTGATTTGTTGATGGAGAATAATCTTCATCACATAATCACATCACTATATTTACATGCACACACAAAACACAGTTTTTGCATTGCACATGGAAAAAGAACAAATTTACATTATGTTTAAAAAGACCAGATTTCTACATAAAGAAAACCAGGTTACTGCAGTGCATGTAATATCTCTGAATGAGTGAAAATCACCATTGAGATCCAGATGAGCAGGACTGAGAGCTACTCAATGGATTTTCCCCAAACAATAATTGCTTAACCATTACTGCTTATCTCACCTTCTAAACCATGAAAATGCTAATCACTTTGCCTGTGTTGCACCAATTTGTAGTCCTGCCAGTGCAGCTGCAGAATAGGTCAAATCCCCTTCATTGTTGGCACTCTGAAGCCTCAATAAACTCTAGGTGCAGCTGGTCACAATTTGCTGGCCAATGCTTCATCATTTGGAGGTGAAAAGCAGTTTTATTCCATAAAATGAGTAAATCCTCAACCACTGTTGTTAGCCTATGTAGTGTGGATATAATACTGGCTGCGAGGAAACATGACATTTGCTGTTGTTGCTCTCCTGGCCCCGCTCGCAAGCAGAATTTTAATGAAGGTGCTAAAAATTTAATTACCAGGCATGAAATGGAATGAACACAACTTGCCATATGCTTGATGAAAAGTGCTGAATGGGGTTTTCATCGCATGTCTAAACTGCCCTCACAGTTACATATGCACCGTGTAGTGCATCTTTCCTGAGTAGCTGTGTCATTATACAGTTTGCCAAAAACTCATTCACAGACAAAGACGTGTGATGTGTTGTCCCACATGGTGACATTACTTCTAATTGGGGTCATCCGGACCCCAGGGAGGTCTGAAGTGCTGTTAGATTGCTTGGATTTGATTTGGAAGCTATGTGCTATGTGTAAAGTACTACCAATCAGTGATATGGAGCGTATGCAAATCTCCTGTATTAGCTGTGTTTTACAGCAGAAGATAATTTTTTTCTTATGGAGTTATGAAACATGCCATCAGTTCAAGTCTGGTTTTTATCAGGGGACCAAATGGCACATTACTGTGAGACCACAATTAAATAGAAAGGTCTAATTTGTGATGAGGTGGATATTATATGAATTTTGCTTTATGCTTCATGCATGGCTATTAAGTGGATTAAAAATATATTCTAGGGATGAGTGAAATGATGATATCTGCTGTAGTTCAGAAGGAAGTTAAGCCTTGCTGCACAATAGGAAGAAGCACAACTTTTTCAGCACACAGCGACCCTTTGAAAAAGTACATCAATAATATCCAGAGAAGGGTCATTACTTTGTTGAGTGAGTTTTTGTGCTGTACTGCAAGAACGCTGACCCAGCACAGGTAATTAGGGTGCATGAGGGTTTGTGCTGTCCTGGTGTCAGAATAAAGACTTGGTTCACGGGAAGCCTCCAGAAGTAACCTGGTTTCACCCTCTGCTGCTGCCAGCCCAGCTATTTCTGCCTGACTGTGGGCAACAGCGGCAATCCCAGAATGAGAATACATAAGGGTGGACTTGTTTTTAAAGATCTAATTTATTAAATGATTTACAGACTGTGCTTGTTCGGAAAAAGTGTAATTGAGTCTGAGTGAAGGCGAGGCCACTGCTGACTCGGTTACAGTTAGTGATGTGAAAGAACTGCATGCTTTGTTTCATCTGGGCTTCAGAACTTTGTGAAAACGGAATAATAGCCACTCAGGCGTTAGCTCTTAATGGAAGAAATGAGTCATCTCAAATTTTATCTATTTTAACCATCATGTTTCAAAATATAGTTCTGAAAAAATACTCAACAACTTTAATTATGTTAAAATAGTTCATAACCTACTTTAATTTGTTGATGGGCAGGTGTTGTGGGAGATCTGATATTTGTCCTTTTACACCAGGGTTTTCCAACCTTGGACTCTAACATATATTCATATAGCTGAGCTCTACCAAATCAGCTCAATAAGCTTATTTTTTTGTGAACAAAAACAAATTGATACTCAACACACACAAACTCAGCGAGCTACTGGTTGGAGGCCCCTGTTCTAGATGGAACTGAGAAGATGAGTTGATTTATGAGAACTGACCTGCAATGATATCAATTTTTAAAATCATTATCTGGTTTTCTTTTCTCCACTGTGACAATTTGATGTTTTTCTCTGCTATATATCATCATGTTATTCCATATGTTGGGTTTTAGATTGTTGAAAGGACAAATTTGAAGACCCCGCCATGGGCAAACCTCATCTTTTAGAGATCAAATAATTAACCGGTTTATTGAAAAAATATTTGCTAGATTAAAGAAAAAAACATTTGTTATTGTCATGGAATACTAATTAGTGCTTTTAGGATCTATCAAAATGTTTACTATAACCAATATTCTACCTCTGTGTACAAGTTTGTATTACTAATCAGTAATTTTTCAATACCGTTGTTCTTATAGTTCCTACAGATCTATATCGATTTTAATGTCAGTGTTGCTTTTTGAATGCACAGGGTGTTGAGTTTTGATTACATTAAACCACCTCTTTATAACGCTCGGGGCACTGCCTCAGGTGCTATGTAAAGTAAGCGCAGAGCTGTCAATGTATATTGCATTCATTTATCGTGAAATCAAAGGCAAGCTATGCTACATTACTGCATAGCGTGATGTTGATGATGATTGTTTTAATATGAAAATCTACAGTGTGATACATTATTAATATTGTACATTATAGATAATAAATCACACAATTTCCTTCTCTCTTGTTTTGCTTTGGGATTCTGTATCAGACATGTTTGTTTTTCTTGAATTTAAGGCTTCAAATGGATCCAAACTGCTTCTTCGCTGACTGATCCATTAAATTCCAGCTGTGCAGTGTAAATCTAGTGTACTCCTTAAAAACTCGGTGGAGACTTAAGGACTGGAGGCACAGAATCTCTTCACAATGTAAATGACATTCATAAATGCACAACGCTCGCAGAGGCTGAGCGGGTGATAACCAGAGAAACATCTGTCGGTGAATAACAATTTTTGTGATGCCTGCAAAGTGTCTATTGGACACAACTGTGAGTTACTGTCTACATTGAGGTTCACTATTAAATCCTCTGTGTATGATAGATGACCTTGAGTTTCTCTAGTCCTGTTATTTATTTTGTATTTTTTTTAATTTGTTTTTGTATTTACTAATTGACTAAACGGCAGTTCCGTCAAAGGTGCTGCATGCAGAACATTCAGAGAAAGCCAGAATCTTCAATATTTCATTAAATAGTCTTGAGGTTTTTACATTTTTAGAAAATAAGGAGAGATGCTGACAGTATCATGGGAGCCCTGCTGAGTCATATTCTGCGTTGGCATATCCTCAGAAAATAGGACATGGTGTTTGGAACATTATTGTGATAAACTGCAACCAACTTGGTGTTTAATTGACTCACTTTATAAAAACAGGTTCTCTGGGACAGCGAGCCTCTGCTTTACTATGTCTACGACAATGTCATACATTTCTTGGCTTATTTAATTTTAGCACATGTCGTACAGTCCCCCCCCCCCCCCCCAAGAAATGTTGTTAAAGCCTATTGACCTTGGTGATCCACCACTGTTTCTCTGGAGCCTGATATTTGTTACCTCCGCCTTTACATCATCCAATGCTACACATCTTTAGTTTTCATGTGTTTTAGAGGGGGGAGAGTGTAACCCATGTTGTTTTCTGTTGTACAATTAACAGATGTCTCTTAAACGTCTCCCATGGAAGTTATTGCTTGACGCCACGCCACTCCGCCAGATACGTGACCAAACATTTGTAGAGGAGAGGCTACGTATGTTAACTGCTGTGGGTCACTGAAATGATGTGTTTTAGCATCAAAACGTGTTGGTGTGGATGTAGCGTAGGTATTGAAATTTGTTGTTAAAAGATAAGACATCTTTTGATGCTAGTTACTACCAAACCAATTTGGTCGGTGCCATAAATTTATCCAAATTTGGTACCGAGCCCTACCTCCACTGAATTGTCTGTCAGCAAGATAAAAAAAAAAAAAAATACTAGCCTGATTTGAATTAAACTTGGTGAAAGGGTGTGACATGGGCCAGGTATACCCCATTAAAGCCGATACAAATTACAGGTCTGATCCACCAACTATTTTTCACTTTCAATAACATTGTGAGATAGGACCCTGCAAAATGCTACATATCTTAAAATCAAGTTGATGGCAGTAAAGTTCAGTAGAGACAAAACATAGGCCATTCTAGAAATACAATGACTCCATAACACAGTCCACATTCAAGAGGAACAGTAATCCTCTGGCATACACATGTACTTGCTCAAATTTAACACAGCAAGTCATAATGGAGCACTCAGGGACCACAGATTCATGGGGGAGAACCAGAACCACAGCTGAGATGTGAAGCTTCAGCGGGGCACAAGTGTAATTTGTCATTGTTCTAATAGTTTTGAAAACATATCCTGACATATCATGATTGCATTTTCAGATTTAGATATCATATAACGGTGAATAATTGGCTTTTATATGATATGATACTTAATGACATTAGGAATTAGTATTAATCACTACTGTTTCTAAGTGCAGCCTCACACAGCTGCTAGATTGGCTGAAGACTGTGACGGATTGCCGTGGGGGCCCTGTTATAAATCCTGGCTCGGAAATGATGAGACCTCTTCATTTTCCTCTTCTAATCATCCAGAAAATGGGGACAGAAGATCTACTGTTCATCTGGGGAGATGCGTCATACACGTAGCAGGTAGCATGCAAACACTAATTATAGGTTCACTCTTAACCCATGAGAGGAGCTTACTGAGCTGTTTGCCCATTACTCTCGGTACGAGGAGGTTACTGTTTTCCCTTGCTACCTTTTTTCCCCCCTTACTCCCCTCCCATTATATCTTTTTGCTCCTCTCCTGTGCAAAGCACTTTGGCATTTTGTTTACAAGCGCTTGAAGCAGTTATCTAGAAAATTATGTAATGGAAAACTTCAGCTAATTGTGCCGCTTGGGCTTGACTCCAACAGATCTCTCAGATGTTGCTGTCAAGGGAACTGTGTACCAGTAAAACTTGTCAGAGCCTTGAAGGGGAGGTTGAGGTAAGGATAGGAGGAGGTGGAGAGGATGGAAAACACTACATAAAGGGGAAGGTGTAAAAAAAAATAAATTATAATAATAAAAAAAAAAAAACCTCAAAGCAGTTGTCAGATAAAACCTGGAGGCTATATGAGGGGTGGTTGTCAGGTAACATAATTATAGCCAAGATCTTAAGGTTCACATGTAAAGCACATTGTGGTCAGGAATTATATCACATTTAACTCATCAGCATCTGGCTTTGAATGCAAAGTTGTGCTTTCTTGATTCTTATAAATGCGTATAAAGCTTCTCTGCAGTACATCAGGTTGTTTACTCATTACAGTTGTTTTGGAGCTGTTATTGTGGGTGGCAATAATCTGTTCAATGTACTCCCACATGCTTGCACACTGGAGTTTAGTTAGTTGGGTATTTTATGACTCATTATAGTGGGTTTATATGATTTGACCTAGGGCTGCAAAGTTGGAAATTAAATAGTGATAAGTGTGGCTCATACATGTGTCTGTTTCAGTGGTCTCTAACCTTTTTTTCTCTGAGAGCTCCTCAGAGCTCATAATATATCATGATCTACTGGTTGGAGACCATTGGTCTATCTCTTTTAAGTAGCTAATGAGTTGTACAAACAGTTGTAAAGTATGGTTTATTTTTGTACAGATGAAGAAATGTGTTTCACAATTAGCAGCCTATTCTCTCTTTTAAATTGAGGATATTTGAGGTTTAAATCAACAGTCATCGATCCATCATTCTTCCTCAGTAAGACCCATGAATGGGAAGAACTGTTGCTATATAGTAATTATAGGTTGTTGCTGTAGATTAACAGATGGATATGATGTCTGATTTCGTGTTGCTTTCATTTATAATGTGTTTGGTTGTGTCTTCTCGGAGAACCCGGGCTGAGACCTCTGACTGTGAAGTCTGTTGGGACATCATATGTGTTATTGGGCTTTATAAACAGACTTGACTTGACATGTGGTGTGAGGAGTCACAGCCTGTGACTTAGCCTCTGTCACTTGCTAAGTGACATCAAGCTGGGACACGATGCCTTTCGAACTGCGGCCTCAGCCACGGGAGAGCCCTTCAATCATGACTTGTGTCCGCCCACGTGGAAACCGCATACAGTGTTCAAATTCTCATTTCAATTTGATATTTATTCAAATTTACATTTACATCAAATTTGATGTTTATTTTAACAAAGTAACAATAAAAAAAAAAAAAAATCCAATGAGAGATGACTTCTGAACTTAACAGTCTCTGTATCAAAATAAATTTCTGCACATAAGAAAGAAAAACAAACAATCTTCCTTTACTCAGCAACCTCACTTTGCAAAACAATGCTGACTTGCAACAGCTGCTTTCTCCTGTACGTGAGCTTGCGTATGAGAGAGTTTGTGGCGAAGTACATACAAAAACAGGTGAACAGTGATCATTCTCAGGATTCTTTGCTTTCGGTGGCTTGCTCAGTTTATTGCTTTGTTCATTTGTTCTGCAGCTTTAAGCAGTCGCTGGCAGTTTTTAAACATTTTTAGCGAACTGACAGCAGCAGCTGTTTAATGTCATGTTTTCAGGTATATTGAAGGATTACTGTAATTCTCCAGTGTTTAAACTCATGAAAATATTTGAAGGCTTACTTGGAATGACAGAAATGTCATCGGACAAGGTGGCTTTCTTTAGAGTCTTTGAGAGAAAATGTTTTTAAATTGTCTGTTCTACTGTTCGAGTAAGGAACAATGAATAATCTGCAAGAAATAAACGTATAGATTATGCAATGTTCAAATGTCAAGGTTATCAGTGACACAAGTTTGTTCTGCTTCATTACAGAATTACTTGGCCATTGTTTGCTTCTGGTTATATTTTATTGGTTAATGTAACTAACTTTATAATCATGTAAGGAAAATCGCAAGATGAGTAACTGTTGGTAGAAATAAGATCCATAACGTTAAAAAACATAGTGCATTTGATTTATGACAGCTCCACTTATGGTAATAAAAATGTAAAATGTGCCTCATGAAACAATGTGTTATGTATGATGGCAAGTCATTAAGTCATTCAGAAAGTTTTTGTTGAGCCCTTCAACTCACTTGTGTTTGTCTTTCTTGCTTGACTTTTACAAATTAATTTCCTTTGGTCATCTTTTTTATGTTTTCATTGCTTATGTTATGTACCAGGGACATCATCTTTTTGCCTGTGTCTTCATGTAAACATGAAACACATTACAATAATTTCGGTGAGGTTTTTGGGTAAAAATCCTCAGATTGACATGGTTTTCAAATATTAATGAAAAACCTGGATCTCATGTTCAATTATTATTATGCTGTAAGAATCAGACATTGAAGCAAACTGAACAGGTTTACTATGTCTGTGCTCCTGTTTTCTCTCTCACTGCTGTGTCTGTGTTCACGTAAGGATGAAAAGTATTGATATTTTCAGGTGGTAAAATGTTATTAAGAGGTAACTATTGACCTATCATTTCCAAAATATTGATTTCTGTGACACTGCAGCGTCTTAAATAAATTTTGAATTCACAAGAAAAGGTTGAAGTGCCTTGAACGGTTGTCCTGACAGAAAACATAAAGGTTTCTTCTTCGCTGACTCAGTCTTGCTCTTCTACACTTAACTAATGACACATAATGATTTAGACATTAAAATGAGCTGAAATACAAATGTTTTAAAATATAAAAGTCACATCTTGTTTGTGTGAACTCAGCAGATTCTGTCTGTTGGGGAAACTGCTGAGCTATTATTACATCCCTTCCACTTGAGTGGGAGCATTATCTTGGTGGTATGACAACTTATCAAACCAGACATTGTTTTAGAAAATAAAACAGGTATGAATCATGCCACAGGTTATTAAAACACAGACAAATATACAAGAATACACACACACACACACACACACACACACACACACACACACACACACACACACACACACACACACACACACACACACACACACACACACACACACACACACACACAGCAGTAGCACGCACACATACTGTACAGAAGCAATCAAGCACAGAGCAAGAAAACTCATATTGGCATCTGGAGCACCGATGCCATCCAGCTATAACACTTAAAAAACAAAAAATAAGTGAAAAGCTCAGCAGTGGCTTTAGTAATTTGCTGCAGTATTTAGTACACAGAGAACTCAATCAATAGCTCAATGCCATGCTGTGTGGCATAGCATTTTGGAAATGCATTCACACGCTGCTTGTGCTGAGGATTAGCTGCTTATGAGGTGTAAAAAGTTCATGAGGAAGTTTTACTGACCTGATTAGGGATGGGACAGGCCATTTCTGGTGACCCTCTTGTTAATCCTCCCATACAGTTTGAAATATGCAATACATTTTAAATAGAGGAGCACTATGAGTTTTGTAGAGGCTAATTGGATAAGATAAAAAAGTCCCATGGATAATTGCAGCAATTTGAGCCTGGTTCTGCAGATCACAAGATCATTATTCACTGTTTGTGTAAATGAAGTGATGTAGTAAGAGGGTTTTATACCTCATAGAGCAGCTGGAAATGAAATAATTGTTGCCTCTTTGTTAGGTACAACAGTCATAAGGCTTAAGTAATGAGTTAATAGACAGTGGAGGTCACTTGTAGGAAACTCAAAGCTTTGCTTGTGGTTCAGTATGACCAACACAGGAGGACGTTCCACTTAAAGGCAGGGGGTGAGGGCAGGGGGGAGGGGGAGGAGGTGTTTCTGAAATGGATCTGCCCACCTTGGTAGTCACTGTGAGGAGGGGCTTCCCTTCTGGTGACGCCTTACTTGGTATCTCCTTCAGGACCATGGCAACAGTCTTATCTGCAGCCCTAGAGTCTTTCCCCTACAACAGTGAGATCAACAACGACTTGTGTCAGGACAGTTGGACAACTCAGAGCTTTTTGCCCCCGTCCAGGGCATCTTACAGAACAGACTTTATTTTATGATGATGGAAATACTAACATGTGTGGGGCTATCTAACAACAAAAACATCAACTCAAGACATTTCCACAAGACTATGGCGATGAAGAGAGGGTCACTGCACGATGTAGAGGGTTGACTGTTGACGGAGATGAGCATGGCTGTCCATAGCAGTACTGTTCCACACTATGATGACACAATATTATGCAGAGCTCATTATACAGATTGTAATGCTTTGATTGTAATATGGATGTTTGCGAACCTCAAGAGGTTTTTGAAAAGTAAAAGACTTTAGTTCTAACAAATCATACAGTGTGATATCTGGTGATCAGGAAAAAAGGACAAATAATCTCAAATTCCAGCTTCTCAAATGTGAATATTATCTGGTCCTCTATGATGGTACTGTATGGTTTGCTAACTGGTGACAGACATCACACTTTTTTGACATGTATTCACCAAACAATCAGTCAATCAAGAAAATAATCAATGGATTAATAGATTAAGAGAATAATTGTCAGTACTTATGTAAGGATTCATTTGACAATTTGCTTGTCTTTTCAAAACAGGCAGATTTTTATGGTTTATTACCAATTCGACAAAAACTATGAGAGAATAAAAGAGAAACACAATCTAGTTTGGAGGATTGATTCAGATTTCCCTCATCTGTAAGTATTTTGGAGAAAATATGTTGTTTGTTTTCTACTTATCTTCACAGAACAATAACATTCTACCAGTTAACTTACATGATAAATGATAATGAAATTTATTTTCTGATTGGGTGCCTGGTGGCCTAATGGTTGAGGTGCATACCATATAATGCGAGCTGTGATCAAAGGGTTCGGAGACTGTTACTATTATGCATGAATAGTACAGCACAATGATGCACATGGAGCAGTTGGAAGCAATAACTTTCAACAAAGTTACTTTGGCATATTTGTGACCAGCGGTATGTGTATATTTGCGATTTCATCATGGACCTAATCGCCACAGTTTCGCCAAGTTGTTTGTGCCAAATCTTTTCCCTCGGACGCCTCAGGATGTCGCATTGGAACTTGGTGTTGACAGTGTGACCCTGGGGGACGAATTCACCATGCACGACCCACCAATAAAAAAAAACCCCACTAAGCACTATTAGTCTTTGAACTTTTTTTTTATTGCACCTCATATGATCACAAGGTTTGATTCTGAAAGGGACCTTTGCATGTTATAACTGGGGCTTGAATCAGTCAAACTCATACTCGGTAGGAAGGACACAGAAGTTTGCTTCTCAACTTCCGAAACAGTTGATTGTTTGGTAGGTTTCACTCTGCAGTGATAAGATCACAGGGCAAGCTTATAGCCAGGCTGCAACATTCCCTTCGCTACACTAAAACTTACCCTTTGAGCATAAACTGTCCTACCCTCCATATACCACCCACAGACACTCGCAGGAAGACAACAGTGTAGAGTTTTGTCTGATAATTGCTAAGGCTACATTACATAACAGTAAAAATGTATCATGTAAGAGGTCAAATCGATTTTGCTATGCTGTTGTCATCTTTTCACCTCGACTTTATGGCAGAGTGCAGGAACCATCGACTCTCTCTCAGACACTCATTCACTTCACATTTCTGCCAGAAGACAGATTATAACGTATGGCATTAATCATTTTAAGATTCACGGATATTGCAGAATCACCACTTCACAAAGGCTACACATTTCATCCGAGAATACAGCTCATCCTCCTGGAATTAAATTTGCTGACCAAAGAGAGACAAAATGCTGTTCATCACTCAGTCTCTACATAGTGTAGACTTGTTGAAGCTGCCTGTTCCGACAGAGCATGAATCACACCAGAAGCCTTTTAGCTGGATCTTATTAGGTTTTTCACATTTCCACTTGCCAGAAAAATGAATTAGGCTTTTTTTTCCCGCTGATTTCCACAACTGATCGTGTCACAAATTGCATGTGTTTAGCTAGGAGGGAGACTTCTTTTGAAAGCCTAATGCTCTTAATAAAGTCACAAAAGCCATCTGCTCCCACTCTCTAGCTTAGACTTACTCGGCATAAATGAACAACATCCCTCGCTAGCATGCTGCGAAGAGCCAAGCAGCAATCACATGACCAGAAATGATTAAGAAAAGCTCTGAACAAGCCGAAACATTTGTTTTGGTTGTTTTGTCTGAATGGCAGATGATGCACTTTAAGAAGAGCTGAATCAACCTTCTGTGCCGTATGTGCATGTTTTACATGAGCCAACAGTTTTTCACGATCTTCCACCAGGAACTTAGTATGTACTGGTTTATAGTCTTGGCTATAGTCCTGCGGTATTGTTTGGTGCAAACTTTGGCTCGATGGGAACTACTCTTTTCAAGGAATTGTTACATGTGCAGTACTGTGCAAATGTTTTTAGCATTTAAGCGGTGTTTAGATTTAAGGGAAGTATCTGATCTGTCACAAATTCATCCTGCATCCTAACCAGAGCTGTAAAAAACCCGCAAACAACTGTAAAAATCTTCAGTTATAAGGAGGACAGAGTCCTTCAACAGATAGGATGGCCCCCACAAAGCCCGCATCTCCACATCACGGAGTTGGTCTGGGGTTACATGCAGAAACACTGAGACAGCCTAAAACAACAGGACAACTAAAGCAAGTACCCCAACATGGTTGAAATACCCTACCTGCTAAGCACCTTGAAGAACGGTGCACATGTGTTCCACGGAGAACTGGTGCTGTTTTAAACGGTGGTCCACATGATTTAGGATTTATCTATTAACTGTATGTATTAGCTTAACTGACACATTAAAACTCTTCATGGCATTACTTTTTTAAAAGCATTCTCTCTTTACTTGTGCCCATCTAAATCAGGCTGTTGTACAGCACTGTATGTTTGGCAGCCCACTGCACAGTGGACAGCTTGTGAGAAACTTGATAGTCCCTGTTTTGTTTACGACTTTGTTTTCCTGTTTCAGTTTGCTGCAAATAAGAAAAATGACCTTTATTCTTTAAATGTGCTGACAAAGGCAGAAAACAATCAACAATATTTAAGATGGGAGTAGTATCTGTTGTTTTGTCTAGGACCATGAGATTTCAGTGAATGGCACAACTTTTAACACATTTCTATTGCCATTGTTAAAATGCTAAGACAGCAGCAGCTGACTTAAGATTTTCGTTTTGCTGTTGTGGAAGATAAAATCAACAACAAATTATCCACAGCAGATAAGACTGACTGTAGAATTATGTAGTTATTAAATACTTAGGTACTGTTGGTTGTGCAGGACAAACAGTAAATCCATTTGCAGTCTCCTTGCCACCTCAATGTCGTCATCACTCTAAACTGATGCATTTCCTGCAGAGTCATACTCGGTAACAGGAATAAAGAATATTTAAAACTTTGTAGCAAAGTAACAACTGGAGGATTTCATGGTTGTGATGTAGGTCTGTTGAGTTCATAGAATTTGTTGTCACATGCAATAATTTTGAAGGTATTTTGGGGAAAACCATAATAATGTAAGGACACAATGTTTTGATATGTATAAAATGACAAATAAAAGAATAAAACTCAGATTAGCAGAATTAGGCACAAGTGAACATTTGTGTGAAATGTAGAGAAAGCATCTCTGGGCATTCCTGAAAGATCACACATCCAAGAATGGGACAGATGTGAGGTCACAATAACCTTGATCATTGACTTTGACTTTGAACATCTAGTCATCTCATCATTGAGTCCAAGTGAACTTTTGTGCCACATTCAAAGAAAGCCCCTTAAGGCGTTCTTGAGATATCATGTTCACAAGAATAGGACACATTTGAGGTGACCTTTGCCTTGACCTTTGACCCTCAAACTTTTTCTCATTTCAGAAGTTCTCTGAAAGACTTTCTTCAGATATTGCTATTATAGGAATTGAAGAGACGGATGGGCCGGACATGATGTGACAGTGAACTTGACCTTTGACCCTCAAAATCGAATCAGTTTATCCATGGGACCAAGTGAATGTTTACACCAAGTTTGACAAAATTATTAATGAAAATAGGATGGATGGCTGGACAACCCCTCGGGCTATCGCTGTTGCAGAGGCATAGAAGATTTGTGATGTACTTCGGAGCAATAAAAACAGTTTTGGGAGAAGGAGGAAGTGTGGCTTTAGCCTGACTCAACAGCTACTATCATTAAGTGACTATTGGTTTCTTCTTTCTGCCTGAGTAGCTGTTTTCAAAGTTTCTGTCTACACTGAGTTATAAATAATAATGATGCATCCTTCTGCTGAACCTAATGATGGTCTGCTCTGTCCATTCAGTGGACCATTTCAGGAATGTGCTGAACATTTGCTATTTCTGGCAAGAGTGACTATGTCCAAAATATTCTGCAAAATTACTTTGTTTTCCCCCCAGTTGGGATTATTTGGCACAGGAAGTGGTGAATTTAGTGCAGTTCAGATCCATCTTTGAAGATTCTCAGTAGACAAACTTCTGAAACTAGAACATTTTTAAAGTGATTAGTGGGTTCTGTCAGTCTATTCTCTGCAGCATGCGAGCAAATACACAGCGTGGAAACATGATCTGACCCAGGTCATAACCTCTCCTGACCAAGTTTTGGCAAGGGTCTGATAGGATCTGATAGAAGCAGTGGAGACAGATGGGAAGTGTGGGGACATAGAGCAGGAGAATGACATGCAGTAAAGGTCTGGCCGCCTGGGAAGACAACCGGGGACTCACTGCTGACGGCATTTGCGCCAATGTGGTATACGCTCTGACCACTCGGCTATCAGGTTGCCCTTAATTACCAGCATTTAACCTGTTTCTTGTGTAGAACTGTTTGAAACTAAATCTGATGAAACCTATGATACCCACCACAAAACAGTTATATTTTGAAGGCACAAGTTGAAGAGTTAGAACTATAAACTTTTTTATTTTATTACACAAGGCTATGACTAATAATTGAATGTGCATATTCCTTCTTTCATTGTCTACTTCCCCATTTAAATTGAAAAGGAACCCTGATTGAGTTTACATTGATTGATGTGTATAAATGACTTGCATTGCTGTACAGTGGCAGGTAGCTTCTCAAACAACAAAGACAAAGTGAGTCTGACTAATGATCGGCAGAATTATAATTTTCAGCAGACCTCCTGTATTGTATCTTCTGTGGCACTCAGAGGACACTACCAAATTACATGTGCCTTCATTTTACCCAAGTTTGTTATGAAACATCTTGAGAGGAGGTATTAGTAGTGATCTTTTTAAAGCATTTCAGTCAGAACACTGTGTCAGATTTTATCCATTTATTAAAGGCATACATACATTTTTGTTTGGCGGTGACTGCACAAATGATGGTCTAGAACAGTCTGAGCAAGCATGACATGGACCATTCCTGAGATCACAACCCCCCGGCGGAACCTGAAATTCACAACTTTTGAATGAATGGACACATTATAAACAGAGACAAAAAAAAAATGTATGTGGGAGGAGGTTGGGGAGAGTTGCAGCGGTTCCATAGCGGGTTGTTGAAGAGTGATGTGGAGAGCACAGAGCGGGCAGAATGAATGAACGGTGCACGGTTTTAAAGTGCAAAAAATGGGGATGGTCTTTGTATGATTGGAAGGTAAAGGGGCCCGTGACGGACTCCGTGCCTGCCTGAACTACCGCAAAGCTCCAAGATATTTTCTTTGTTTGAAGCTCTGTGCTCTGGTGCATTTCTATCTGATTAGAAAGGACTGTATAGTCCCATTTTAGATAAATTAACTCTGGTGGTTCGTTGAAATGGCGCGCGGGGTTATAACCTCGCCGACTTTTGGTATAAGAGCGAACACAGGTTCCTGCTCCTGGACTTGGGTTTTAATATAGGGACTCATAATTGAAGAGGACACACAGTTTTTTTTCCCCTATCAAACATATAACTGTAGAGTAAAGAAAATATATTATTTTCAAGTCCAGAATTGTTATACCAGGCACAAGATTGCGCAGAGGGTCAGCCATGTTGACTCTCTTGTGTCAAAGCAAGATTGGATGAAGGATGGAGTACAAAAAGCAGGTAGTATCTGTAGTATCTCTTATACAGGCACAGTACACTTGGCAATGACCTGAGATGTAACTACAGCATGTTCCATATAAACAAGAACATGAATCCTTTTTTTTCTCTTTTCTACCTGGATATGAATATTTTACTCAAGACTAAATGTTAATATCAGCTTTGATGAAAATGAATCATTGCTTTAAGCAGTCTTTTTGCTGTATATATACAAAAAAGTGGTGGTTTCAGAGTATTTTTTTGTGGGAATGTAAAGTACTTATTTAAATATTAGCATCCAGTTTATGTAAAAGATGGATTTCATGAGGGAATAGTTACACCTCTAATTCAGGGGACCTTTCTGTTGATCCATTTCTAGTGTTAAACTGGTGACATTAAAGTCCTGCATAATAAAAGGAGGAGGATACTTTTCTATCTATTTCAGAGCCAGAAGGGGAAAATAGTCACTTACTGTATAAAATAAAGCACTGATTGTAGATAGCTAAAAAAAAGTGGGAAAAATATTTCTCTGGAATAGATGTTTGTTTATCTCATTTCACACTATTCAAATACAGGTATGAGGTGAATAATGAAATAACATCAGTTCCTCATTGTAGTTCAAAGAAACCTGCTCTTCATGTTTGCCACGTGACACGTGCGATAACGCAGTGAGTTTTTGAAGCATCTCTGCGCTCCTGGCAGACCTCTATTCTCTCCCCTCTTGCATGTTTTGCTCTTGGCTTCAGAGAGGAGCCACAAACAATAGCTGGGTGCCTCTCTGCAAATGGAAAATTGATCACGGACGAGCACTCTGTGGACATTGGAGGGAAATATTTGGCCCTCTACTGATTGCAGTGAGCTGATATACATTTGGATGAAATCATAATGAGTGGAGCTCATTCATAGATTTTGTATTTTGAGAAGGGTTGATGGAAAAGGGTATGGCTTAGCATTTACTAATTACTTTGCAGTTGTCAGATGTATAACTGTTTTTAGTTTTATTTTCTTATATTTTAAGACAAGTAATTAAGTAATAAAGAGACTCAAATCTGTGTGGTTTTTTAACTCCTATTTATTGAGCAAGGACAATTTTATGCCAAAATGAGCAACAAAGGCAAACTGTGCCACCAGACCTCCTTAACGGCAGCCTCAGTTTTGCCACACTGGGCAAAATGGGCAAAATGGGGAAAATTGGCAAATGTGTTTTGAGTGTCTGCTGAATGTTCAGGGGAGAAATTATAGGCCAGTGTTATCCTGCTCAAACACACTCACATAGAACATTTGGAAGGAGGAGGGAATTATGAGGAGTCAGATTGCATTTAATCACAATGGACATGTGCACACGCACACACACACATACACTCTGTGGTGCACTCTGGTCCGAGGACTCAGGTTGTTATGAGATCCTGAACACTGCAGATACAGCATTTAAGCCAATAAGCGAATTCCAATAGTGCTGATAGTCTGGATAAAGCCGGCTAATACCTATAAATGTTACTATGGGCCTTCAATTTCACTGCTGCCATTTCAACTTAGGTGGCTCCTGAGGAGATTTTCCATCAGTGTGACATTTTCTGCCACTGTTTTTTGGCTTTCATACACTTTATGGGAATTGGTTCTGATAATGAATGGGAAACTTTGGCAGCAAACATAATATGTCACTGAAAACTGCAAGAGGATGTGCTTGAAAAATAATTTCAATAACCTATTGTGCTTACAACTGCTCATACATCACTGTCAAAAACTATCAGACTGTACTCTGCGAGTCTTTGTCACGTCAAATCAAAGACGGAAGCTTTCCTTGTTGGTGGTGGCAGAATTACAGTCCGTTGCTGAGGGAAATTTATGTTTCTGCCCTCCATGCTAAGGCTCGTCTGCCGAGAATACATTTCGTACCCACTCATGTTCCCTGAGTGGTTTATAAAGACTTGAAAAATATGATATTAAGTCATTGGCTGCCTAATAAACATGTCCCAGCTCAAGACATGATCTAACTCACAGCCAGGAATCATTTAAAGGCGTATTCACATTCAAGACACCATTTGGTCTGTAAAGCAATGTTCTGTTGTGCCTGTGGCAAAATTATATTATTTAATTGCAATTATTCAAATGTATACATAATTATAACCCTGAAACACAGAATGGTGGATTCATTTCTTCTCTCTAATCAGTTTTTTGATTTCTTGGTTACCTCATTTCTGCCATAACAACAGTGCAGTTCAGGCTATTGAAATAATTAGAAGCATCACAGGCTGCTGCAAAGTTGTCTCTTTTTAATTGTTTCTTGTGTGTTTATAATGTCCCCTCTTGCAGCATAATCCAGCATGGAAAAATATTTATCACAGTCCCCAGAAGCACTGAAAGCTGGTTTTCTGAACTGAGTTAGTCTGACTGGGACGGAGTCAAAATATGTAACCCTGTTTACATTTGGTGAATGGAAGCGTAGGACGTTATGGAAAAGAAACTTACTCACTTTCTTGCACGTGTCAGAGATGAAGATTCAAACCACTCTCGCATCTGACTGTTAAATATGAAGCTGTACCCAGTTATTTTAGCTTAGACTGGAAACTAGCAGAAATGGCTACCCGGATACTTAACTTGTAGAAAACTACATCATGTTGTTTTTACACTTTTGGTACATTTGAAACAAAGACGATATAACCTTTTAATTTGTAAGCTTTATATGTGCTGATTTTGTCACTTTTCATAGCTATTTCTCCCTGTTTCCAGACTTTATGCTAAGCTACGCTAACTGACTTCACCTTTAAGTTTACCATACAGACATGTGTGGTGTCAGTCCTTTTCTCTCCTCAAAGCGAGTTTACATTAATATAACAAATGTTCAATGAAATAAAAAGTAATTATTTCTTTCAACCCTTTAGTGGTTTTAAAGTGATTCAGCTTTTTCTGTTTGCATGGACTTTCAGCCACAGACGGCCTCAATGGCAGCGCTTAGCCGGTGTAAAAGTGTTGGCCTGTCAGTAATATCTCTCGTAGTACTGTGACACACAAGTCCGAATGGATTTAAGCTTTGGTGATGCTTTAAATCCCTCAGTCAACAAAGAAAGTTTGAGGCGATTTGCTGAAAGCCACCCTGTGGCTGCATTTCTGCACCTGCAGCATTTAACTACCGGAGGGCATGTCAGACTTCTGCTGGGAATCAGAGCCAAAGCAAATACTTGTTGAGTTGGTTTTAGTTTACTCAGGTGTCATACAGTATATAGGAGGGGAGACTGGCCAGTGGAGTCATGAGAGATGATCAAAAGGAAGTATTGAAACACCTAAATGCATTATATCGTTATAATCTCTACATGAAGCAGCTGCGAAACTGAAATTAGACAATTAAACTTTTGCTGTTTTGATTTGATTGGATACAACATCTGTGGCGTCACATGTTCCAGGCAGGTTACTGACTTTATTCTCACTATAGGGAGCATCTGAGAGGAATTCATACATGAATTATTGTTTTCCATTATTCATCACCTTTATTTACATTTTGTGAACTTTGTCCTATTAACTCAGAATACTTAACTTTATGGCAGTAATTGAGTAATTAAATAGATTGGTGTTGAGACAGATTGAATATTGTCGAGGTAGAGTTTCATAAAGCTATAATCTTTATCATAATGTGGTTGTGGTTAGAATCATTTCATCACGAGCAACATGAATATGACTGAAAAGGCTTTGATGAGCTACTTGTAATGATCGATTTTATGTCAGTACATTCAATAAGGATTTTATCAGATTGAGGAGAGGTGTATTGGATGGAAGTTGCTGTTGAGTTCTAACTTCTGGATATTTTTTTTGTTTGTGTCAAACAAATGAAATCATATGAACTGTACTTATGTGAAAACCACAACTTCCTTGTACCGCTTGTTGAAATATCTCTTTCTGCTGTTAATATTGATTATGCAAAGTCTGCTTAAGCGTATCCTGTGGAGTTTTCTTATTTTTCTTATAACTTAACTTATACACAGTTAAGTTAAGTTAACTCAACTTTCTTCCTTATAAAATACTTGCAAAGCTAATTTTTCTGAAAAGTTTGGATCCTGTATTGTTTACATCAATGTATACGAGCACACAGTCTTTCTTTTCTTCTTTGTTGGCGCATTACCACCATCAGTGGTGTAGTGTGACACCATTAGCAGGACTGTGTACCTTTGTGCTCACGTGAGTCCTTTTACATGTGCATGACACAAACTAAAAAAGGACCCAGTGAAAGAAAATCAGCTCCATACTTCTATCAGAGGTAAAAAAAAAAAAAAAAAAAAAAAAAAACCTCCACAGGTTTGCTTTAATAGAGCTCGTAGGACCAAACATAAAACTAAAATCCACAAACGAGCTGCTTTTATGCGCATGGTAAAAAGTTTTTAACCATGCACACAACAAAAAACTTGAATCCAACAGTGTTTATTGTAAGGTACATGTGGTCCTCAATTTATCAAATAGGACTTAATTATTCTGCTTTCATCAACACTTGTGAACGACTATATTTACGCTCAGGAAAATCATCGTCCCTCTGATTCCTTGGAAACCTAATTTCAGTGCAGCACAACAACTGGATATATTTCATGATGGAGAGGATGTGCCATGCCAGAGCTTTCACAAAATTGAAGTGACACTCAGAGAAAGACAGAGGACTGTAATGCCTTATAATGTGGCTAGATGACGAAAAAATGTCCCTGAGGGTTCACAGACTTCCGCTACTGAGGACAGCTGAGCAAACGCAGTTTAAACAGAAATCAATGCAAAGGCATCAGGCTGCTGAGTGTGTGCCAGACCACTGTGGCCACAAACACCGAGGAATCTACCTCAATTACCTCAAGTGATGTCACTGCCAAGAGCAAGCAGACTTTGATGTGTTTCGACCGTAGTACATCACGTAGTCCATCAAAAATATCCAAAATAGATTGTGAAGTTGATTGAAATAAACAATTCAAATATTGTACACAACAAAGAGTCGAAGAATCCCACCAGGAGATTTTTTTTTTATTATCATTTACTGTCATACAGTACGTACACCACTCAGCCACAACTTTAAAAGCACCAGCCTAATACTGTTTAAGTTCCCTCCAAAACTGTTCTGACCCGTGGACTTGAGCACAGGTGTGCTGTATGTTTCAAGGTGGGGCCTCTATGGATTGGCCGTGTTTTTCCAGCACACACCAAAGTTGCTCTGTCGGATTGAGATGTGGAGAATTTGGAGGCCACTACCTTGAACTTTATGTTCCTCAATCCATTCTTGGACGGTTTCTGCAGTGTGTCAGTGTGCAATGTCCTGCTGAAAGAGGCCACTAGCATCAAGAGGACTGTTGTTATGTGGTACGTGTCACTCCACATGAATGCCAAGATCAAAGCTTTCCCAGCAGAACATTGCCCAGAGCATCACTCTGTCTTTGCCGGCTGGCTGTCTTCCCATAGTGTATCCTCCTGCCATCTCTTCCCCAGATATACGACGAACATACACCTGGCCGTCCACGTGATAGAACAGAAATGTGACTTATCAAACCAGGCCCCTTCTTCCATTGCTCCATGGTCCAGTTTGTTTGTATATAAGTTAGTAGCTCGTAATGATCATATTTAATTTTTTTTTAAATTAAATATGACCTTTTAAGTCCCACTATCTTAGAAAAAAAAAAAAGGGATTTTCAATGTCAAAAATGCCTTGTGGTCAATGTTAAATAGTTGTATTAAAGATTTCCCCCACTAACATAAAGGCTTTTAATAGTAACCCAGGGATTGTTAGGTAATCATTAGTGAAGTGATTTCAGAACAAATTGAACATAAATGTTGAAATGTGTTATATAACATTTCTCAGAGCCCATGAAGAACGAACACACTCCAAATGTAATGTGAACCAATTATTCATGTGTTTCCTATATATGCTTTTTATTATTCCTTAAAATTCAAATTTATTTTTATTTTCAAGAAATGGCTGTCTTGAGCTTTATCTTGCCTTAATTAGTGTAATCAAAACTGAATTACATGTAATAAATATACAAATCTGATATCACTTCCTCCTTTTCTTTTTGAATTTTGTGCTAAGTCTGCCAAGAAATTCAAAACCGTGCTTCATGATAGAAATAAGGAAGTCCAGCCAATTTCTGACCCCAAAAACGATCTGATTGAATGCTGAGTCGCTGCACTAATAATGACAAATGAATACAAAGAATCACTCTGTGGTCATGAGACCCTCCTCCATTAGTCCAGAGGCGGGTCTCATGACCCCATTATCTGCAATAATCTCTCCATCAATCCCTTTTAAGTATTAATCACACTCTATTGATTTTTCTCCATAAATTACACAATGTGTTTTATTTAACATTTTAATCCATTATAGCAGATCTGTGGCTCTGTGTTGGGCAGCACCGGTTCTGTGTGGAGAGCACCTCAGGCCAATAAGATTAATGTATTCACAATGTAACTGGACCGTGTCCTTGCATCCAGTGAAAGTATAAAAGTCCATTAGCAAGTGTCATAAAAGTAGACACACACAGACACACATACATTTAGAGTGTCTGAAAGAGACTTTGAACTTCTATCTTCAACAGAACCAGCTCAATCCTGAAATTTCAAGCTGACATGACAGATAAGAGATGTTAAATAGGTTTTAACTTATTTTCATGCTTTTCAACAAAATTCTTAATATTCAAATATTTAATATTTAAACAGGTTGGCCAAACACATTTCGGGAAGACAAAAAAAAGTATGCATGGAACTTAAAAATGATTTTGACATTACTTTTGCATCCTATAAATGTAGTTTAACATTTTAAAGGCAAGATCATCTTTGTCTTCAGTCAATATATCACTGTAGTCCAGCGGTCAGGAGGACACTGCAAGAAGATCACATCCTTTGCAAGGCAAACTCCCACCCAATGTCATGAACTGAGACGGGCGTGCACATCATTAAAAAAACAACCAGCTGACAGACCACAACATGATACTCACTGTAAACCTTCCAACCTGGAGGGAAGCGATGCATGGATACTGTATGCTCAAATTGAAACATGAACATGAAATGCTGGCTGGTGGTCATAAAACATTAACACTGGATCACAGAGCAAGTAAAAAGCATGTCAATTTCAAGTTTGGCTGTACAAGGACTGGACTCTCGGGGCAACCGGCATCCTACGCCAGAGGATGTATGTTGGACTCATGAATATGCACACTCAGTGGACACTGTATCCACTTCGCTTAAAAAAAAACAAAAAACACTTGTGAACTGATGAGAGAAGCAGCCCAGGAAGTGTCAGCATCCGTGTAAAAATTGGCCTGTGGTATTCATTACAGATGGCTCTGGGCTCCTCCCAGTTGGAGGACTCACACGAGATATTCTTTGGCAGATGAACATTTTATTAACTAGAATCCGATTTGGCAGAGAAAAACATAAGGATTTTGTTGAGGTTGCTGGTGTGCTTGGTTGAGCACTCTGAGTAGTGGATAATGCATTGGCATTTCTCATTATAACCGCATACGTTAACATTTCTTACATTGTGTAACTCAGGCTACTGATATAGAGCACATGCACAGTATCAACAATCTTGCTGAAGGTACAGTACATGTAGGGCAAGTATGGAAAAAGATAATAGGATTAAAAATGAATTAAACTGTCAATAAATGTGTATTTTTGTCCCTCTTGATGTCTCGTTTAAAGAGTGGCCAATGGGGAACTAGTATCATCCATATATAGTATTTAATGATAATTACATCTCTGACATAAGGAACATTTCTGGAATCAGTATGGATTCTGCGGTGCACTTCAGTTAATTTTTTTTTTTTAATTTTTTTTTTTTTTACTAATTGTAAAGCTTGCATAGGTGTCATCTTATTCATATTTACAAGCTTGTTTAATGCATTCTTGCACACTCTCAGAGGATGGCAAGTTGCCCGATGCTGTGTTTATATTTCTCTCAACATGCTCCTCTTTCCTATCCTCCCCTAAAGCTGCATGTATTCCTTGGAGACGGCTCCACTATCAGGTACCACAGCACAAAATAATAGGCTTTGTTTTGACTTCCACTTTTCTGAGCAGAAAATTGATTTTTCCTTTCAATTCTTTAAATTGCGTCGCACGTCTACGGATGGAAGAGTGAGATTGAATTGTAAAGATTTACAGTAAAGTCTGTCTCTGCATGGATCTTTCTGTTTTGGGAAAACCCAGCGGTGGTTCTTTATGGTCACGTCAGCCATAACGTCTAAGGGTAGGGAGCGGCCTTTCATATGTGCGGTAATGACCACATATTCGACCCTCAAGCAAATCAACCTTGAAAGGTTGGTTGTCAGCCATAATTATTGAGGCTATACTATAGGTGACTTAAAATCCTGAATTTTCAGTCAGCTTTAGAAATGAATAACTCTTCACTGTGTCACTGCTGTTTTTAATTTCATAACCTTATTTTTCATCATCACTTGCGATACCAAGGGTGATTTTTTTTTTAAAGAGCTCCAAATGTTACAGACAGCTTCCAAATATGGACTGCTGCTCTTTTTGTTTGACACGTTCATTAATTTCGATCTAAGAGAGTGGCAGGTCGTCAATGGAGCTGTAATGTTGGGCATGTAATGAGGAGAATATTTTGTTCCAACAGATGCCAGACAAGGCGTATATTAGCCGCTGAATAAATTCCTGGGGTCTTGCAAACGATCTCAGTCACAGTCACATGTTCTTTTCATTGTCGTAATAGTAATGTGACCCTTTGGTTAACCTTTGAGGAATCCTCCTTTCTTGCTGACATGAGTCAAACCTCTGTAAAACATGAGACACAGTGTCTTACTGTCTTACTGTTTGTACTTTCTCATTCACAGGATTGTGCATCGTGAATGCTTCTCCCAGGGTCAGACTGTCAACACCAACTTCTACTGTGATGTTCTGAGGCGTCTGACCTGAACTTTGGTGTGATGGAAGTTGGGTTCTCCAAAAAAAAAAAAAAAAAAATTAAAATAGGTTTCTCACCCAAAACAACACAATCCTCTCCTCACAACTACTACTCCCTGGATTTGATTCTCTGCAACAACAAAAATTTGACATGCGCCATGTGCCAGAAAAAAACATGTAACTCAGGTGTTGATTATAATTAAGCAATAAAACTTGGATTTACTCACGAGGCTTATAGCTTTCAGCTGCTCCATGCATGTCACAATGCTGTGCTCTCTTTCCACACAACAGGAGCTGTGTACCCTCAATAATGAGGGGTATTACTGAGGGTAGTACCCATCACTACACTGGTGTCTGAGACAACAGATTGTTGATATTAATACAACCCCTGAACGGTGACAGTTTTAAGATATAAATGTGGGTCATAATAAGCTATCAAAGAACTATGGGGTTGTTTTTTTGAGGAACACAGTATCAAGACACCAGTCTAAGACAAACAAAATATTTCCAGAAAGTAGGAAAACTAGAGGTTAATCTTCCACAAAAAGATACAAAAACTGACAACTGAGGTAGAATAACAAAATCTTAGGACTCTGTTGTAAGACCTGATTCCAGTTTTAAGCAGTTGAAAGGAAGTAAAAAATGTTGTGCCACTAACTTGCTGTGGATCATGAAATGCAAATGAATTTTGTATATGATATATGTACAGTATTTTATATGGCAAAACAAATTCCCCTGGTAAATGACATAAGTATCCCAACCAATGAGATTGTAGGAGCAAAATTAGCTTTTTATCAAATGTTTATTTCCTTCCGTACAAAACAGGAATACAGTTATTATATTGACTTTATTGCTCATAAGCCCAAATGACCTGGCAGAGAGGCTTGTCATAACAGTATGTGAGGCAGTGTCTTAATTTTAGCTATGAAACAAATAACCGTCAGTCAGTTTTCTACTCCTTCTTTGTATAGCAGCTACAGACCAGCACTCAGAAACACATAAGCCATCTGCGAGCTACTGAAGGAAGTGGTGAACTTGTGAAATACCAGCAACTCAGCAATTCCTCTTGTGAATTTCCTCCTCAGTGCACTCTGTCGGCAAAGACTAATGAGATGCAGTGTCGGCTTGTTTTATTTTAAACAACAAAATCTGCTCACAAAGCAGGTGCGTATGAATTTTATTATATGGTGCTAAGCAGTGGTTTACAGTAGTATTGGTGGCTTTTAGGGTGCCTTTTTCTTTTTAAATTTAAGGAAAAAAACTGTTTAAAAGCAAATTTTCCCTTCACTAATCCTGCCTGATTTAGAACAGGGTACACTGATTACTGAAAAAGGGAAATGAGTTCAGGTTTATAATAAACTTTGCTGTGATTACTTGTCTTCCTCATCTGCTTTTAAATGTAGATATTGGATTAAATTTACCAATAATCAGAAACCAGACAAAAGAAAATCATCCATCTGATTGGATAGCAAAGTACCTGATGGACAGAAAGAGAATAAGATACTACTTGATTAATTCATCCAGATATTAGAGTCCTCCCATGCAGGTGTAATCAAAGGGACACATTTGTAATCAGAAAACATCACATGCTCTCTGTAATTCACCTTGTTCATTATAAACGTAGCTGCTTGACCCTGACTGCTGTTACCTTGACCCAAACTCACCGGTTTCCCTCATCAGTGCAAGTCCTACAGGGATTTAGTTAAAGCTTAACTCTGGGTTATAATTCCTCCCACAACAGCAGAGCCACCGGCTGGGGGGAAATAAAAGAAGCTGTGATAATATAGTCATGTAAGAGAGCGTTGTCTTCTTTGTTGCTGAAATGCTACTGCGCATCTTTTTCTATAATAAACCGATGAGGCAGAAGAGTGAGGGGAGAGCAGAACAATGCTGAAAAGTCACTGAACCACAACAGTGGAAAAGTAAAGACAATCAGTTATTTATTATTATTTTTTATTATTATTACATCTTTCATTATTATTTGCAACTTTATCCCCTTGAAATCATGTTTTTGTACTTGGTTTGCCAAATACACAACTTAATAGCTGCCTTAATTATGTTCACGGGCGCCAGTTTTTAGTGAGGGTAGTGCCATGTTTTTAAACCAAGTACAAGATTAAGGGATGTCTTTGAGGGGGATGGTTTGGTTAAATATTAATGAGGTAAACACGCTTTAAGTCTCAAGCTTTGAGGCACTTTAGACCTTTTTTTTTTTTTTAACATAGAACCAAGGCCATGATCTCTTCCAAAGCTTAAAGTTTAAACATGGTTTTAAATCTTTGGTCTTTCTCTTTAGAATTAAATAGTCATTAAAAGATGTGCAACAATGAAAATCAAGAGTTTCAGCTTTGATTGGCAGTGACCATAGCAACACAACCAACCCGTCAACTGTCACTACAAACTGAATCAAATATAGCTGCATCCTGATTAGTGCCCAGAAATGAGTGTCATCACTTTTTTCCCCACTTCAAACCAATGACATGAGCTCAGAAAAAACAGATACATAAAATGCTCAAATTTGTGTTGTGTTGTGTTGTGTTGTGTTGTGTTGTGTTGTGTTGTGTTGTGTTGTGTAGGACCTCACTGTCCCTATTGAGATGCTGCTTATGCAAATAGCCTTTCATTACCATTAAGCGAGTCCTTTGTGTGTTTAAACATAACCATACAAATTTTAATTATGTCATAGCTGCTGGGAGTGGATGTTGAAGGGCACATAAACAAAATATGTTCATTAAAAAAGTTATTACGTTGATATGAAATGTAATTCCTGCAACATTATTCCTCTACTGAACTACATTTGCTGTTTTAAATTAGTGTATACAATTTTAATTTATGGAAAACAGGGTTGATCCTTCATGTTCGTCACTCAGTTTTATCCCATTTCATGTCAAGAGTTTATTTGCTCTAGAAGTCAAAATCATGCTGAAATGCTCAAAATAAACCAACAGAAACTTCCACGTTGGATTCATTTCTTATGATTTATGGATCACATCTTTGAGACTGTGAGAGATGATTAGTGTGGCCACAGGAGGAGAGAGCAGGACTGAAGGACGAGGGAAGTTTAAAGGCAGCTGGGCGTAGCACTCACCCTCAGCCTGAACTCTCCCTCTCTTTTCCCTTTGATAACTCCTCATATCCTGGCAGAACAAAAGCCTTCTCAAGGCCCCAGTGGCCAATTTCCTCTTTCCCCATTACCTGCCCATTAAGAAAATCTGTGGAGAAAGAGGACACTCAGCCTCTTATGCAGAGCCAGCTCCAGTCATTACTTACACTATAGCTGTGTCGCTACTTGCAGCTTGGTCTGCAGCTGCTAATGATGAGGGATGGGAGTAAAAGGAGGAGGATCCCCTCTGTGCAATGAGCAGGAGGGTACAGTAACCTGATTACTAGTGGCTGCCTGGAAAATAGCATTTCATTCTCGCTGCAGACGCTTCTTTCACTTCGAGCCTCTGACTGTCCTAGATCCGGCTGTCTCTCTCTCTCTGTAGATGAGTTTATTATTGTGCTTTTTAAGGAGCTGTCATACATATGGCTGCTCGGCAGCCGTCTGCCCCCGGGTGCTTTGATTGTAAAACGTGGCTTTCTGTCATCTTCATGCATTATTCCAGTCCATCAAGATGTGTTTTGATTTAATCATCCATTTATAATGGGGGATGCAAGTCCAGGTGCCTTCCAGTTCCATGACTAAAATGTTCTCGAGTACAGTGTGGCTAAAATGTGAACTAGGAAGAAAACTGATTATAGAGTGCAACTTTTCAGCCGACAGCCAATCACAGGGTGACCTTTTAATGAGTCGACTTTAACCAGAAAATGTTGTCATTGGGAAACCTGCAATTTAATGTAGGCTCACTCATTTGTTTTTTTCTGTCTCAAGTGTCTGTGGTACTGAAACAGTCCCAGGGCTATTTATGGAGACAGAGTGAGAGTGAGTGAGAGAGAGAGGGAGAGAGAGAGTGAGAGAGAGGGAGAGGGAGATGGAGAGGGAGCGAGTGAGAGTGAGATTAAAGAGACTGACACTGGCATTCAGTAAAAACAGGACCAAGAATCTACAGCCATGTTAGCAGCTTTGTAATGTTTTAGTTAGCTGAATGCTCAAGTCAGCATGATAAGGAGAACACAATGACAATGCTAAGATGCTGATGCAATACAGGTGCAATATTTGGTAATGCAAACATCAGGTTTTGGGATACAAGCTTGTAGGTGAGTCCTCAGATTTGTTATCGTTGCAGAGTAAGACATCTTTGCTCTACTCATATTGCCATCTGCAAGGAAGAACCCAAACTACAAAATACTGTTTCATGTGATTATCATCTGATTTGTACGGCTTTACTCTCTAGTGGTTACCTCCATTTGTTTTATAGCTTAGTATATTGATAGGCCAGCCAGTCAAGGTCATGATAACAGGTCCTCCCCCCACTTCCATAATATCTGTACATAATTCAGTACATTTTTTGTGTATTATGACTAAGATTTAACTCACCGTTAGGTTTTTCACCAGAATTTTGGCAGTGAGATTGAATTTGAATCAAAACAAAGCATTGCCTTATTTAAGTCATTTTATTACCACCAGCAATTACATGTCATCCTTGTTGACTTGAATGCCCCTGTGTTGGTACCTTTACACCACACACACACACACACACACACACACACACACACACACACACACACACACACACACACACAGACAGAGAGAGAGAGAGAGACGAAGTAATCAGGTTGCCCAGACACCAGCCCATGAGGCCCTTGTTACCTTGAGTGACTTTGGCCAATTAAAGCCTTTGAAAACAGCAGCTGCAGGAATAGAGAATTGCAGGGAGGAGGAAGAGGAGGAAGATCATTATGTGCAAGCATCAGCATCACAACAACCTCCCAGCCTGCTGATCAGGACCAATTCTTAAACCTGTCCTCCTTTCATACATTTTCTTACATACCAGTCAGGTCTGATCCAAATCCCATTGATATCCTTTCTAAGCAGCTATTTCCCGTTATCTAATATGTGCGAACCACCTAAAAGGCTACCAGGCTGTCAAATAGGATGTATTGTTTGTGTGGTCAATATATTGATGAATATAAGGCTGGAGTCAGGTGTCTATCATTAACTGGCTGGTTGTAGGTCAAGTGTAGGTCCCCTAAAATGATGTTACACTTGCCCACCCCCACCCTGATTTGTATGGTGTCACACTGGCTCTCTGGAGGTCCTGACACCCAACCCCACCTCCCTGCTGTCACCCAGCCTGCCTCTTGCTCACCGCTCCTTTTCTGGAATGGTTTGGAGTTCTGCTGTGCAAACAAGATAGGCTGCCAATAATGGCTTATTGTTTGAGAATGCACGCCCATGCTGTGAGAGGAAATTAATGCTCTTTAGATACCGTAATTTGCATATCATAAAACCGTCTGGCTACTTCAGAATATTACGGTTAAGAAATAATTCTAAGTAGTTCATGGAGGATTCTTTTTTCAGGATATGAATATGATAGGATTTGTTTGTTGTGTTTTTGTTATCATGAGATTTTTCGCATAATTTTTTTTTTAATTGTTCAAAATGGACAAGAAAAAAGCTGGAGCTAAAAATATTCCTTTGTAATTTCAGGTGATGTTTTTTTTTTCTTTGCATTGTAAATAATTATACTCTGTAGCAAAGCGGCAGTTTGGTCCCACCAGGCATTTCATCCAAAGAACACTATCTGGACCTGCGCCTTTTTGGGCTGATACTGTTATCAGTAGAAACTAAGCCAGGAAGCTTTTTGGACTCCCAGTGTTCAGACAGATCCAAGTGATTAAGCACATTTTTTAAAAAGCTATTAGAAAAACAAGGCAGAGCTACAGCTTGCCAGCATCAGCCCCTTAATCTCTCTCTTTTTTTTTTTACTTTTTCGTCCTCCTTGTATTTTTTCTGTAACACACAATCCCTTAAAACACGAACACCTTTCTGAAATACACTTGATATATATATAGAACCAATAATAAATACACAATAGATTAGGTGTTTTTGAACGTCTCTGCAAGACAGTTTCTGTTTTTCGGAGAGCTTTGTGTTTGAAAATATGTTATGTGGACTGGCAGTGGCTGTCAAAGCACCACAGGGAAGGAAGCGTATCAATGTGATTTCTCTACCTCGTGAGACGTATCAGTGTCACATGCTTTAGGAAACCAAAAGCACGTGGAAACCCATGTGGTTAGGGTTAGGCAAAACAAACTTTGTTTAGAATTATGGAGAAATCACATGGTAAAAAAACTCTCAAAGAAAACCCTTATCTCCTGGATAAAAGTCCATGACTTTACCACGGTCACGTGACCACGTGTTCTTCTCACGTCTAGATGACACCAGGTGTGTCAAACTGAGCTGAATATGAGTTTACATGTGAGATCTTTCCCTTAAAATATCTTTGATTCGGAGAGGCACATCACTGCTGTTTATCAGTTTAGAAACTTTGAAGAGGTATAATTACTAAAGTTTCAAGAAGAAGCCAACTTCAAACATTATGCAAACTTAAGGTATAAAAGCTCGTCCATGGGGACCATTAAGCAGCCATCGCGCACTTAGTAAATAATTTGTGGTTGCTGATGTTTTAAAAGCATTTACTGGACAAGTTCAGTGAGTCCAGTCGATGGAAGTTGTTCAACTGAGTGAAGTGGGTGACCTCACATCTTCTTTAAAGTGGAACATTTCAGGACTTTGAAAATGAAGAGCTGCTTGTCACTGGTAGGTAGTTTCTGTGGACACAATGTAGTGAATGAATTTCTGGAATTTCTTACAATGACGCAGTATCTGCAAGGCATGCAAAGTCATTTCATTTTAAGAAAGGGTGCAGTCAGCCATCTAATAGGTCTCTTGTGATCATCACATTGTAATAGTACAAATCTATCAAAACGAAGTATGACCCATAGAGAGGAGCTCGCCTTAAATGGGAGCTGCCAGCTGTTATAGATGGTTCTCTATTGTGAGAAAGCTTTACATTGGGAAAGAATTGCTTCTCTTTCAATATGTCTGTGTGTGTTTGAGTGTGTGTGCATGTGTGTGAGGGTGGGGAGGTGGGCAGATTAGTGTTGGCGTACCTTGTGTGTGTGTGTGTGTGTGTGTGTGTGTGTGTGTGTGTGTGTGTGCGTGTGTGTGTGTGTGTGTGTGTGTGTGTGTGTGTGTGTGTGTGTGTGTGTGTGTGTGTGTGTGTGATAAAGAAAAATTGTGACAATGACAGAAAGAGAGAGATGCAGGCAGCTCATTACCCATCCACCACAATCACCAGAAATCCGTCAGATGATAAATGCCCTCTCATGGTACCATTGATCTCAATGGAGGCAGGAAGCCATCTGACTCCACACTGTAAGACGTCACTGACTAACACACAGAGTGGTATGTGGCCATGAATCTCTGTCTTTCAGGAAATTTAATCAGCATGCAGAGGTGAAATGTCATGGTCTGAGTACCCCACTATTAAGATTAAATGTTTCGAGGGTCTTAAACTTAAAATCAGCTGTGATCCCTTTTTGAAATCCATGACAGTAAATCAAACTCTGATCAAGGGTCAGAGTGGCCAGACGTCATTTATTACAAGTAAAGGAGGCATTGAAAAGCAGTTCCAGAGTTACGTCTTCTATCTTTGGCAAAATACCAACCAGGCTGGATTTTCCCCTGAGCCCTTTATCGGAAGACAACTGATGTCCTGATAGGACTGCTAGCGCTCAGCCAAACATCACAAAAACAGATTTTCGGGAGACCATTGCCATTCATGCAGAGCATCTGTGCAAGGTGAGATACCGACGGCAACTTCATAGCCAGTTAGTTCAAATTCTCTGCTCTCTGGCTCACTGGGTTTCGTTCGCTGTTGTCCTGATGGCTTTGAAAGCAGATTTAGACTCAGTGCGCCTGTTTTTGTCTCGTCTCTTGGGACCTCTCTTTTTCATGCTTCCTCCTTTTAAAAAAAGAAAAGAAAAAAAAAAAGCAGCAGCCAGTCACATCAGCAAGCCAAGATAGCTCTTGTGTCATTCATCATCGAACAATGAACCAGTGCAAAGCAGTCCATTAGCATCACATGTAATTAGGCTAATCTAATATAATCTCAACCTTTGGCAAACACGCATACAGCTCCACCTCACCAGATGCCCTTCAATGCCAGATTATTATGAAACGTGCTTCTATAGTAAAATCAAGAGCTCTTGTTAAAAGCATCACATTGATGTGCTGTCTCACTGAGCTGCATCATAGCCTCATATATGGAAGCGATAACATCAGCTCGCCATTCCAAGTCCTTCCTCTTCGGTTGCTAAAACAGAGCAGGAACATGCCAGGAGAAGGGTTGTTATTGTCTGTCAAAAGATGTTCTTTAACCCAATGCATGGCTTGACTTGTATTATCTGTAATTATAGGTTGCTTGCATGAATGATATCATAGTGAGAAGCATGCTTTCTGTATGAAAGCAGATGTTCACAGTGAAGGGATCCCTCTGCACAGCGTACACAACTTTAGAGCAGCAGCTGGCTTGGTGCCCGACCATCGATTGGGGGATCTCAGATTTCACAATAGCTTCCAGGTGTGTTGCCACTTCAGGTTTCTGTTTTTAAAACTGATGACCACAGCAATTATTTTCATTTTGATGCAGTGACACTTTTGACTGGAACCATCATATGACCAACCAATCAGTGGTAAAGAGGTGCCTTCATCAGTGCAGAGATGAAATGTAGAGGTTTGTCGCATGTCGGGTCACTCAAGTAGACTCAAGTGGTTATTTCTGATGAGGGGGCGGATGCTGCTGTTGGAGCTTTCGTCATGTAAATGTCAGATTTCTGGTGCAAATCACCAAGTTGAGGAGTTCATCATCAAAGGGCACTTTCTTTACTGGTCATGTGGAATGGGTGGATGGAAGTCTGTGTGTGTGTGTGTGTGTGTGTGTGTGTGTGTGTGTGTCTGGGGTGTGGCGGGGTGGGGAGCCTGCTCTTCACACAAGATTACATGTGGGCAGCGGTGCTGATTACACAAGGGGCTGTGAGGCACACGTAATCACGGCATACGGCTCAGTTTTTTTTTTTGTTGTACTATCTCTTACCCTCAGCCAGACTGGAGAGTTTCCATCTCTGCTGCGTCTGGCTGCTTTTTCAGAAGTTTGTTGAGCAAATGAATGCAGAGAGAAACAAACTGAAATAATGAACATGCTGTGAAGAGGCAACCATCTCTTCTCTGATAGCTCCAATGTATGATTTTTCTCTTACAGTCTCAGTCTGTTATTGAAGGTAAAGCTGTTGGCCACAAAAGAGGCTGGCAACAGTGCAGAGAAAATACCACGCATTATCTCACCCTTCAAAGCTTCACTTCCTTTGTAGTGCACAGCAGACAAATTTACATTTATAAAAAAAGAAAATTACACTTTATATTGTTACATTAACAGAGCTGATTAAGCTGAAACTTGCTGTTGTTTTCACTTATATTTTGGAAGTTGTTCTGAAAACGTCTGAGTTGTTAATTAATGTTAACAATTTACATTCAAGAATGTCTGTCATGAATTGAAGATTTTGGTATTAGACGGATGAGTTGGAGTTGAGAAATCTGAAGACCTGTCTAAAATATAAAGAAATGAGATATGCATTGGAAATAAAGTAGAAAGGAAGGATGTCAGGGTGGCAGATGAGTGATAACAGTCCCTTTAACTCCAACAACACGTGAAATTATAAGTCAATAAATAAATTGGTCAGTCAGCAATTTCAGTCTGTTAGGCTGTACACTGCTAATTTCTTATATTTATGCCTCCTTGACGGCAATCGCCAGATCTGGAAGCATTATGTTTTCGGGTTATCCGTCCATCCATCGTCCTACGTAAACACAGTATCTCAAAAATGGGTCGATGGAAGTTCTTCAAATTTGGCACCAACTTTCAGTTGGTCCCGAGGATGACCTGATTAGGTGCTAGGGGGTCAAAGGTCACTGTGACCTCACAAAACATGTTTTTTGCCTAACTCTAGAGTTCATGTGGTATATATGATAAAAAAAATTTTTTCACAGAAATGTCTAATAGGATAAAGTGATGAAGTGATGACACTTTATCTCCAAAAGGTCAAAGGTCAACTTTAGTGTTACATGAAAACTTTCTGCAAAAAAAATCTTTTCTGCCCATTATTTAACACCATAAATCAGGAACAGAAGGGGAGATTGTGACCATATTTAATTGAAACTGGTGTGATTGTTTAGATCTTCTGTGCTGTTGGGTTGAAGATGTGTGTGAAGAATCTATGTTTTAGAATTGTGTTTCTTTCCAGCAACATCCATATTTGAAGCATTGTTTACAGCCAGCTTTATTGGCAAAGCATGTGAACACATTTCTTCAAACACTTCCCTACTTGTAATATGTGAGTCTGGACAGATTTGGATATAAACCAAACTTAATTGGTTGGCAAAGCTCTACAACATGATGTGGTAATTCAAGTTTCTTTCACAATTTTGCAAAAATATTTAATAAGTAATAATCTGACCTGCTGTTGTTTTGTGTCCGTTCTACCTGTCGCTCCCATCAACAACTCTTCCTTTTTTCTGTCTTTATCTCGCTCTGCACCATTGTTAAGGCTTTCACTGACCTTTCTGTGGCAGCCTGTCCAACTACCCAGGGATATATGATAGCTGGAGGATAGGCTTTAATTGACATGATAGCATTATTGAGGTTGGGAGAGGTGACGGAGAGGAGGAGGTAAAGAAATGTTACAAGTAGAAAGATTGAAGGCTTTTGCTCACAGTTGGAAATGTTTCCTTATGAGCTTAAAAGACAAATATGTGAAAGGAGCATTTCTCAGCAATACCACCACAGAATCATGTGGTCTTTGTTTTTTACTTTAAAATTAGGTTGCAGAGAAAGTCTTTTCAAATTAAACCTGAAGTGCTTCAGGTTAAAAATCACTTTGCTGTTGTACAGTCAATTTAGGAAAGTCAATTTGAATTTCTTGAGCAGAACCATGTCTCTCCGCCTGACTGCACGCAATTGAGACTTTTCTGTGACCTTTTCACTGGACTCTGTAAATTTCTCTCGAGTTCAGCTGGGTACAAAGCAACAGTGCCATGCCTGAAAAAAAATGATCCACTGGGTACTGGTATGCTTTAAGTACCTCAGACATGCAACTCTTATCTCAAGAGCTTGCTTATCTACAAGCTGGAACAAGATATGTAATTTTAAATAAGGTCTCAACTCTAAATTAACTTTATTCAATCAATCTTGCTATGCTTTCTTGCGTTAATTCAAAAAACATATTCAGTTGGTTTTCAGAAATAACCCAGCTGTATATAGGATGTTAATGTCCACAAGAGATGAATCACAGGGGTATTTTCAGCAGACCAGAAATAGAAGTGTGTAAATAGAAGTGGATGGTGATTCATTATCTATACTGGAGGTTTATTTCCATCCAGCCATTTGTCCAGCTATCCATCCAGACACTTCCAGTAAGGGCAGCCCCTAGTGTGCATTGGTGTGTTTTTTTTCCAGGCCTACATGAATGAGCTCGGCCCTTTCTTACTCTACAGAGCCTTAATAAGAGCTGGAACAACCACTTTTAAAGAGAAGCTATCCTATTGTTAAGAACACAATAGCATTTACAATAGTCTTGATAGATGGACTTTGGTCTGTATAAAGTTGGTCTTATATGTATCATCAAATCCTACATAACATTTGATTCAAACAAAACTGAATTTCGCCAAAGCAAAAAAAAATTCCTTTCCAAGTGCTTTTGTCTGCTCGGTGTGACTCATCTTGAAACCAGGATTGTAAACATAATTTAATCAATCAAATGCTATTTGGAGAAACTTTACAACTGTGCCCATCTTGTCAAACCACTCTCAGGTTAAGTTGTTGATTATAGAAGCTAGCAAAGCAATATCAAAGTTACGTGTTCTAAGACAGCAGAAATACATCACATTGTGAAAGCTAAAGATGCTCTATCTCACTGCAACATGGAAGCTGCTGAAGCGTTTGGTTTGGCCGATCCACACTGACTCTGTTTGATGTGTCCTTCCACAAAATGAACAGCTCAGAGGAGCTAAGAGGCAAACGGCCGGATAAACTGTCGTCATCAGGCTGATTGACAGCAGAAATTTACTGCATTAATGTAGTTTTCATGTTGGCTTCAAAGGAAGAAATGAGCAATGTTGTTATGTATGGTTTCGTTGTTTTTGTTGATGAAAGTGAAACCAGACAGCTCACAGTGACACCGAGGCCTGATCAGTCATTACACATACCATTAATGAGCTCACAACATATACATAGATAGAGGAGACAGCCAGAAGATTTGTGTGATTTACTTTATTAAGCGTGGCGGAGGAAAAAAGGTAAACTTCAGGCGTAAAAATCGTCGCATTAGATGGGATTTTACCTTTTTCTTAAAGAAGAATACATTTTACATAGGACTACACCATCAATACACACACACACACACACACACACACACACACACACACACACACACACACACACACACTTCAATCAATATGAACTGGAGCAAGAGGAGTTGAACTGATGGGAATGTGAACAGTGGTGCAACTCTTGTTCCTTCCTTTTTATTAACAGTTTTATTAAGCCATACGTCTCAGCACATTTTGGCATCAGGGCTGGACTGAGATTTGCAGAAACTAAACCAGCACAAATGTTAGTTTTTTTCTCACACATTTGTTCTTGTATACAAATACCTCTTTGGTTTTAATGTTTTGCAACAATCCAGTTCATCCCTCAAACAAAATGAAACCTAAACCCACTTCTTCACCTCGGTCTGCAAGTCTTTTATTCTCCCCAGCAGGCACACACTGATACTTCAATTTCTGTAGTTGATTTAAAATGATTTAATTACTGTATGTAAACAGAAGTACGGCAGGAATTCATTAGGTGGTAATATATCCTGTCAGTGTAGGTTGGTAAACCTATAAGAAAATATCCTCTAATCCAATATTTAATGGAACTCTAATCATGAATTGGTTTTGTTATTTTCAGCTCTTGGTCAAAGGCGACATTTTCTTTCAGTCTGAGAAATGAAGCTTGAGAATCTCAGGTACCGAGGGTTTGACATTATTACTGTAAAAGGTATCTCTGAATCTACAAATATAAATTCAACATGGAGGCACGTTGGATTGGAGCCACAGTGACTGTTCACCTTAATCTGCCCAATACCTTTATCGTTGAATGTGATGATTTGACACAAATATATGAGACACACCCAGAAAGCTTCAACAGCCAAACACATTAGCAAAGTCTGATGTCTACCCTACTTTAACTAGACATTTTCATTGCCAACAAGCCACACAGGTGTCTCACCTCGGATACAGACTGTGTCACAGATTCACAGAAACATCTACACTCTCATTGCCTTTGTCAGTGATGGATTACTCGGAGAGAGAAATGAATTGGAAGATACAATGGAGCAATGTTCGTCCTGTCACAACAGATGAGGAGAGTAGAAATTAATAGGTACCCTTAAACCAGGAACACAGTGAGATGTTCCTTTGTTTTGCTTTTATGTCTGAATTGCTCTCTTCCCTCCTTGTTCCCAAATAACAAAAATGCCACTTTGTACTGAGATACCTATCTTTATCTAAGGTAGTCGCTCCCACTGAAAGTACAATCAGATTGTTTCTGTCTTTCTCTACAATGGCAGTAGCTCACTCTGCACATGGGCTTGAAACACATCGACCAGAAACTGATCTCATGATTCCGTCAGAATCCTTCAAACGGTGATAAAAAGGTTTTTAGCTTGAAACTTTGTATATTTATTAATCAGAAAGTTCTTCCATGTGCCTAGAGCCAGTATATCATTGTCTCCTTCACAAAAGGAGTAACTACCATTCAGTCCGGGTCAGGTTGAGTCGGGGTTGTTGGGTCATCAGTAGATATATTCTGGAGGTTCAGGTTATCAGTTTCCATGCGTGCAATACTCTCTGTAATTGGACACACACACACACACACACACACACACACACACACACACACACACACACACACACACACACACACACACACACACACAGTGCTTCATGTCTTACTCAAACTGGTACATACTTCATTACACCAGTGTAGGTATGGCATATAAAGAATAGAAAGAAGCTGCACTCAAATTCGTAGGCCTGTCGCCTACCGGTAAAATACTGCAGTGGCTCTCTCCCATTGGTTGGTCTTTGGCGCCAGATGATGTCACTCTCTGCAACAGATTCCCAGTGTGACCTCTCACCAAAGACCAGCCAATCAGACTTCACAGAGATGTGAAGTGTGAAAAAGTTTTTTTTATTTTTTTTAATTTTTTTTTAAAGCTGCTGCATGTTCATGTGTATTTTTTAATAATAAATAAACAAAAATCTAATATTATGTGTCATGATTGTAGCAGAAATAAGAAATTGTGTGAAGATGATTAAATATGTAAAATTAAAAGCTTATAACTATCAATGAACTGTAGCAGCGTGCTACATGCATGCAGTACTTTGTGATGCACTGGAGCTGTTATCAGCATCAGCAGTGTCGAGACAAGTTGAGACAAGTCGGCTAGCTATATAAGTTTATGCCCATACTGAATTTTTACTGTACCAACAGTCAGTACAAACAGCTACAAGCCACGAGGGGAGTCACTCAATTGCCATCGGGACTGCGTAAAACACACTAAACAAGTGAGTTGTTAACACTGTTTTTAAGGTTTTAATGCTTTCATTTATGTAGCAGGCAATTCCTTTGATATGTAAAATTTTGCACATTTGATATGTATTGAATTTTCAAATGTATTCCTAGAAAGGATTCATTCATTCAGTTTTGGCCAGCGCCACATACATACATCATCACTCACTTTGCTGCCAAGCAACATTGTTCATTCCCTGCATGTATGGAGAGAGGCCGGGGGAGCAGGGTCTTTCGACCTTTTCTCTGGCACACTGCAGTTCCTGTCATGTGGAGAAATATGAATCACACATCCATGCCTTGCCTCATTATCTACACTTGTGCGAACACGCTTGCCTGCTCAGGGGCATACAGATGCACAAATGCACAACAATGCATGCAGGTACCGCATCTGCAATCTGGAAAAACATGAACACGTACCGGGAGCTACTACCTCCACATGAACAAGCAGGGAGTAAGATGCATATGGAGTTGGAGTCAGATTGTGGCATGTGGGAGTGCTCCAGGTGAGCAGTTGGTCCTGCTCTGCTAAAAAGCCTTCCTGCCTTAAGACCTCTCAGCTGGTTTACCCTTGAACCTGCACACATCCCATCTGTACACCCAGCTCCTCTCTGAGCTCCGCTCTGCTGCCCAGCCTCAACTTCTACCCAGGAATTCATTAACTGCATGTCTCATAGGTATTTATAGAAATGCAACGCAATTCCCCTTTCACCTGCTTCCAACAGACAAACTCATGGAGAAAGTTATGGAGGAGCTGGAGTCAGAATTGAATGGATTTGAGATACAATTAGTGCACAACTAAAGCAAAACATTAAAATGATGAATTTTTAACTTCCTTTATTCCCCATTTTCACTTAAAGGAATAACTGCTGTGAATTCATCCACCACAAAACACTAAACACGTTACATATTGACAGATTTTCTACATGTCTTTTGAAAATGTGTTAAATTGCCCCATTTTTCAGCTTTATCATTTTCCTCTACACTTCATCCTTCATTCACCATGTACAAATAACATCAAAGGTTCCTGTTTCCTCTTAAAGCCTTCCACAAGAGAGATTTACAGAGGCAAATCATTTGTTCATGTAGCAAGAAGCTCTTGGAAAATTAATTTAAAGGAAATTAGAGCAGCTTCAGTTTATTTTTTTTTATTCTGATGTTAATTTTTTTTTAACTTTTTCCCGCTATAAATGGCCAGGTAGTACCCAGTTGTAATTACAGGGTCGTGACAGAGTGATGAAATTGCCATTAATGGTAATCATGAGAGGAATGTAATTGATATTTGTGGGTACACGCTAATTGCTGTGGTGCTATGCAGACCTTGTTTTTTGTGGCGTGTTCACCTGTAATGATCTGACAAGATCACTGGCTCAGAGAGGAAGAGCTATTGTGTAGGGCTGAGGGTGAAGAAAGAGTTGTTACTGTGGGTTCAAATGGAGAGGAAGGATGCTGGGAGTCGGCAAATCAAAAGATGCGTATCTCTTGCCCGAGGAGCAAAAATGGAATCTCATATTAGAACAGCCGTGAGAGTGAGCCATGATGAAGCGGAGAGCAGCGTTTCATGTGTTCATGTGTAGTAACAGCCTCTGGACACACCACACTACTAATGCTTGAATCCATCCTTACTATCCAATCGCATCCTCCTGTAGCCTCTGTATCCTTTAAACGCATATAGAGAGATAACATAACACGCACGATAACATGCACGAGTCTGTCTGTTTGCTTTAACTGTGCAAGCCTTGAAAAATGAATTGTGCCACGTCTCAGAAATGGGAGTGAATGGGCTTCAGAAAATGACATTATTTTGAATCTGGTTTGATTAGCTTGTAATCCTACTTCTCATGGTATTTATATTTAAAGCTTAAATCATTAGCTGATTAGCCAATAAGTTATTATAGAAATAATTAGCTACAATATTGATAGTAGATTAATTGTTTCAGTCATTTATGATGACTAAGAGTCCACAATAGGGTGACCCCTAAGACAAAATAATGTACAAGAGTCAAAGGACAAATGTTAAGAAAACCCACTTGAAATCTAGAACTGCAATATATATGAAAATATATAAAGAAGGAAAACGCATGCAAAAAGACAAATGCTACAAATGCTTATCAGTCATTCCAGAAAATTGCAATGTTGTGTTTGCAATAATTAACGCAGATTCAAGAAAATATGCAGTATTTATGTGAACTTAAAATTAGCAAACTGCAAAATTCTGTGCAATTTTATTTGTAACTTTGAGCCCCATGGTTCTCTAAGTCATATCTATATCTGGGAAAGCAGTACTCATTTATTTTTCAAATATGTGAACAGTTCATCCAAATAAGGCATTATCTAATATGTGGCGTTTCTAGACTTGATGCATGCCTCATGTCTCTGCTTTTTACTCTCCCCCTGCCATCCAATACAGGAGCTGTTGAGATATTTCATAGCAATTTCAAGACTTTACTTTGGCTTCATTTAAACTGTAAGATGCATTTTCCAATAGTTTCTGAGGGAAAAACAACAGATTACATTTTCAGATTTTTCATTACTGTTTTTACTTGAGGAACAAGGGAAGTAGTTTGAAATAACAGTTACACTCTCTGATAAATCATTTAATACTTCAGAACTACTTGATTTACAAAATTTTGGTCATTTATTTTGTGAATTTACAACATTGGCACTGACTGATGACTGGGCAGTCTCTCAGAGGTGAAAGCCCTGCTCACATCTGGCACAGTGAAGTACATATTTGTTTATCAACAGCTCTCATCCACGATAGCTCATATCACCCCTGAGGACCGAACACATGCTCTCTGCACTCCAGCCTTGAGACGGCTGGTTTCTGGAGCAAATGAATTCCCAGTTGGAGAATGACTGTTATGAATGGGTTGGGCGAGAGAGATGGATGTGCTAGCCATTCTTCTGCGGAGCCCTCTGCTCTCAGTGACAAAGATGCTGGGCCTTGTCCTACTTTTGTTGGAGGAAAAATGTGGCTTTGTACAGTAGCTCACAGGGGACTCTCTGCGTAGGGCTGGGAGGGCTGCTGTGTTAACAGACTTGGAGCAGAAAGACACCCAGAGGAAATCTAGCAACAGAGATGATGATGTTGGGCTGTGAAGCTGTGAATTCGGGGGCTTCAGTTTGATTCGGTCTCTTCTCAGATATAGGCTTCTTGTATGAGAAGGCTTCTTTGTTGACATTTGGCATGTGTGTGTGTATGTGTGTCATTAGTTCAGGCTAAGACAGTCCCTTGACATTCCGCCTGAAGCTCCTGATGTTGTGCAAAGTTCGTGAGCTGCTACTCTGCTATGGTGTAGGCACCGCTTATCTACTGTCACCCCTTCGATCAAAAGTGTCTATTTGCATGTAAAGAAATAAGCAAAACGAGTCTTTACAACAGCCCATTAGGGGTGGTTAGTGTGACCTTTCCTCCCTCAGAGACCGGGGATTTCTCTTGCTGCTGCCTGTAACTGGTTAATTTTAAAACAAGGCGTGTTTAAAATTTTAAAAAAGTGGTAAACCAGAGAACTTTTGTTTTAATTTTTTTTTTAATATACACACATACCATTTAACATGGTGCCTTATTTGTGGTTTAGGTGGTCTGTTTATACTTTCAAAGCCTCAGTATGATTATGATTAAGGCTTTCAAGTGAAACTTCAATAACATAGTTTACCTGTTTAATAATCAGTCCCAATCATAATTAGTTTTAGTCAAATAATCCCTTTTTTTATGTTGAAGATAAGACAAACATTATAACAACAAAAATGTGGTTATATTATAATTTTTTATTTTTTTATTTTTTTAGGCTACTTCAACACTAATAAAGTTTTTTTTTTTTTTAAGTAATACATTTTGTTGTTTTCACCGGGCATCCACCCTACTCTGATGTTTCGAACATCTAAATCGAGTTTTTTGAAGACACTGCTGACCCCAAATTACTTCAAAGCTCCAGCCTTGAATACTAGTGGTTCATTCAACATGGATAATGAATTTCAGGCACTGCTGACCTTGTTCTCTTTGCTTTTCTGTATTCTGTATTTAATTCTGTATTTTATAGTGCTGCGATACATGCAGTAAGGAAGGTATTTTTCAATTGGTTTGTGGCAGTTCCCATTTTCATTTTGAATACTTCATTTCAAAATGTGGATGTAGCCAGAAAGCACCTTTGTTAGTCCCTGACAAGTTAACATGTCTGACAGTCTGCTTTGTGAGGAGAACAATGATCAGACATGAATGCTCAAGACGCCTAATCTCTTCATTTTGAACCCATCATGGCTCCAGATTCCAGAAGGATTAGATTCTCAAACAGTGAAGAGTGAATTACACCACATCTCACACACATACTGTGCACATCCACACACTCCTGCTGTTTAACTCTGACTGTAATGAACTGCAGCACAACGTATGACAAAGACCCAGGAAGTTATGAATCCCTCACATCCTCTCAGTCAGACAGCAGGTGCTCATTAAGTGAAATTATGACTCACAGTGGCAGATTACAAGCTTGATTATAATGTACAAATAAAACATAAATATTGACTAAAGGGGCTGACGGTGTATACATTGTAACCTTTTTTCTCCTCCCTTTACTCCCCTCATCTTAACCTCTCACATCACTCACACCCACATCTGGCCTCTATGTTATTTTGTAGCGTGGATGGGTGGGTGTTCAAAGAGCACAGAACATAGATGACAGTGAATAACAAAATGATAAAATTCCCATACTATGTGGGCAAGGAGAACAAACCCGTTTTCCTCAATCAGCTTATAGAACAACAGCTGCTGATGTTTGCTTGAGTCCCTCTTAGTCTTTCTAGTCCGCTTTACGAGCTCCACAAGCTGCTCAGGGCCTCGATAGAGCCTTAACCCAACCAGGGGAAGGAGAGATTCCCAGTATCCCCCCCTACTGTCACCAGTGACTGCAGACGGGATGCCAGCCACCTCAGTAAGCAGTGGCAGAATGCAAATCCTTCGGGTTGTTTATCTGGTGTCTTCAGCAAGTTCTACTGTGTCTTTGGTGTTTGTTTCTTTATTCTATATTTTATTCTGCTTTAAATTCTTCTGAGTCAGAAAAGAGATTCAGCTACAATTCCAATGTTTGTAAAATGGTTGTGAAATTTTGTGGATGTAAAATAACACCAGTAAAGACCAAACAGTTGGGCTTGAGGTTCTTTACAAAGTGTAGAGCACATGATTGTTCAAAGCAGCCATGCAGGATGCAATAGATTACATCTGAACGTAAGCCATACCATCCCCTGTCCCGCTCTGACGTACTTTGATTCTTTTTTTACTCAAATCCTAGTAGGATTGCAGTTACAGTGCATAGCTTCATTTGAGTGAACTTTTTCAACCTTCTCCTCTGCAGTAAACTTCATACCATCATAACTTACACCCCCTGTCAGCACAGGAATCCCATTGGACATTTGCTGTGAAGCACAGCTAAAGTTTAACTTTAGCTGCACTTATAGTGTGCCACCGTACAAGCAAACAAAATATCAACAAAATAATTTGAAAGCTGCACTCGAATTTCAAAATGATGCATCAGGCTGAATATTTCCGTTTGATGATCTGTTCTTATAGAACACACAATCTGGGGCTGAATCCAGAACAGACAGTGGGAGCATTCCCAATAGAGGAAGTAGGTGTGTTTGAGTATTTCTCTCTGTAATTATCCTATAGTCTTATTGAAGAGTCAGAACAAGCTGATTCTGTCAGTCCATAAGAAATTAGATGATTTTACAGCCTTATAGCCATTTAAAGGAAAACAAAGGGGGAAATTGTATGTTATGGGATTCATATTTTCTAATTTTCACAATTTCCTGAAACCACACTCTGAAAAAACAATGACTGGTAGTTTTAGACTCAGACGTTTAGTTTCCGGCCCTGCCACACATCTCCAACAAGGAGAGCAGCTCTGTCTGTGGAGCTTTCGTTCCAGCCGGATGCCACCTGATTTCACTCATTATCCCGGCTCCTGAAATAGTAAGGCCTATTAAATTGCTCTTAATCAAGACCATAGTTCATTAAATCAAGGAGACTTTAAAATAGTGGAAAAGGCTTCCAGGACTCGTTTGTTGTGCCTGAAACTGACCATCACGGCTACGTCAACGGAAGAGTGAATAAAGCCGGAGCTTTACTTGAGCTAGACGAATGATGGCCTGATCGACCGTGCAGCTATGATTGATGCACTTGTGCACTGTGGTGTTAGGTGCATGCATGTATAGACTCCTGCAGGTGTTGTAATGCCATGTCGCCCCTGTATATCAGCTGATTGATTTGACTGATCCCTCTGCTCTGTTTTTACTGAGTCTGCTGGTTCATTAAAATTCTTACGTCTCTTCAAGAAGTTAATCCTCTCAGATTTGCTTAATCTTTCTTTGAGTGTTGGTTGGAATATTTAAAATCAATAGGACTTGTTATATGGCATTCAATAAAACACACCTAATTACGGATTTATTTTATCTTAATGTGTCAATACGGTCTTAAGAGAATGTTTTGGATACATCATGGCATCATTAATGACAAACAGTAAACACAAAAGGATGCACCAGGTTGCCACAAATATCCACACCACCGACACAGATCGCAAAACAGGAAATGCAAATCAAGAAGGCTGATTCTGCAGAAACTCAGTGATTTTTATATTGCATTAGTGGCTGACAGAAAACTCTAAACAAGCTATCTTTCAGGCAAAAAAAAATCAAACTGACAAATCAGGACTCTAATTAAATAACGATGTGAATGACTGAGATCTTAAGAGACTTAATCTATTTCTGATCAATGTTAGCATCCATCCAAGATTTTCCCTGAGGGACCAGAAATATGGTAATCAAATTATGTAATTCATGTTGTGCTTAACAGAGCAAATATCCAAAGGCCTTGGAGCATCACTTCCATTAAACCAGTATGTCTTTTATACGCACTCCTGTTATTAGATTCACTGTAAACATGAATACTGAAGCAGAGGAACCACTATAACAATTACAGTGTATACTGTTAAATGTCATCTGAAGGATTATGGGTGGAGTAAATTTCAAGGTGTCTTCTAAATCCAGTCCATGAAAGATAAAATATACTGAATATACTAAACTGAAACTATACATCTTGTGGCTTTTTGTTTGATAAAGATAAGCAGCTGCGCTGAATCAGCAAGCTTCACAGCAGCTTCAATTGCACCTTTGCAGAAAGAGCAAGGAGGCTGACATCCACACCTCTGAACTGCTTTTCTTTAACTGCATCAATCTTTTTCAACATGTGATACTGTAAAGTGATGCTCTCCTCACAAAATGCATGCATGCACAAAACAATCTAGCTATTACAGGATGCTGTCGTTTTTCACATGTTTATGATACATTTCGGAGAAAAAGAGTAAAATAGAAAACATGAGTCCAGCATTGTATTTCTGCCAAGCAGCACCGATCACGCCAAGCTCTGATATTACCCATGCAGAGCCCGAGCCACACCAGCCAACCACGAGGACAACATTTGGCGTCATTCATTAACTTCGCCCATGCCAAGATATTTGATCCACCCAATATTGTAGCATTGTGTGCAGATCCACAGCTCTCATGCAAAACATGTTTGTGTTAATGGGAGAAACCTTACGCTCCATGGATTAAACCACCACATTAACCCATATGCACAGATACACCAGGTCACAGAAGAAGGAGATAGTTATCGAATGTGAAATAATCCCTGTCTTGTTCCCATTGCCAGTTGCTTCCTGAGCTGCCATGTTCATAACTTGACTGCCAATTGTGCAATAAAGAAGGACTTACAAGTGTCGTTACTTTGGTGAAGGAAATCAGACAGCTCTGATGCTGATGCTGCACCAGTGTTACATGAAGAATACATTGAGTTTCATATAAAATGCCAAACTATGGAGACCCACAAGTCTCAATGATTTATGCCCCAAGCTTCCATTCAGAGACCACATCAACGCTGTTAAATATGTCAAAATGAAGATTTTAGTGGACAAAATCTACATGCATTGTATCTTACATAAAATGCATGCAGGATTCTTGGAGATCTGTTTCCTGGTCAAAAAGCTCCTCTGCCTAAAGTAAACACTTTGCACTGTAGAATTGAAATCATTGTGAAATTCAGGGAGCTTTTACTCTGAACTAAAAGAGTTCCATGTTGATCAATCACTGCCAGAAAGTTTTACAAATTTAGCATATTTTTCTGTCACGAATCAACAATCCCCACCCATTCCCCACAAGCAACACTATCATTTCCAGTCTGTTTCTGACGAAGGTCTGACGTCATTACTCAAAAATCCACGTGCACACACACAAGCGCACACATTTGACTTTAAGGAGAAAGTGTTGTAAACATCAACATGAATGCATCAGTTATGGAAGCGTGTGTCGTGGGAAAAAAAAAAATAAAAAATCCCGACAGATAGTTTATCTGGTTTACATTTACTGGACATTTGCTGCTAAATTAGCCACACATAATGGCTGAGAAAGAGCTCTCGTGTTTCAGTTATGATCTAAACATTGCACATGTTGTAATGACTTGCATGCATGTGATGAGAAACATATAAAGTGTCTGATCATTGAAACATGGATGAAACATGAAAATGTTTGATTAAAAGGGGAATATACATGTGTTGGATCTTTAATTATATGTGTTTTTTTTTAAATATATTATCACTCAGGCTTTTTTATTGACCCTTACCAGACAGCTGTGGTAATCCAGACAAGAACTGCTGACCGCCTTTTCATGCATTTTCAATGAATACTGCTGCTTGAGTAGCATATAATGAAATATTAAATTTTGGTCTTTCATGCTCTTGAGTACTGAGTCAGGAGCAGGCTTTCATTACATAATCAACTGTCTGGGAGCTGGGGTATCTCTGTGACCTAACTGTGTTAATTTCAATGCAACAGAGGAGACGCTATCATTAGCCACTGAAGAGGCATTGTTGTTGTGCATTATGAATCTGCTTGACAATGTGTGATTATTGTGCACATCAAACATGCAGTTGTGACAGCTCTGGGGAGCAGTTACATTGCGTACCCCTCTGATATCTTCTGAAGGAACTTAGCTGAGGCTGATCCGGCTGCTCGTTATCAGCTATTTTATCATGTTTTGTGCTCTCTTGTCCCATTTTTAATTGTCTCTCTGCTGAGTTTCAGCCCCCTGCTCGTGATGTAACACACTTCTACAGACGCTTGTTATGTACTTTGCTGTATGAAAAATGTACGTCAGATCGCATGACGTCACGTGGGCATAAACGAGCACTTTAAGAAAGTAAGTGTTTGTTGCAGTGTTGAAGGCTGCCCTGCTCAAACTGCACGGTCTCGTCTCCTGTTTACCTTTGTCATGCACCTACACGTGCAGCAGGCGCGCTCCAGCAGCTCTCTCACTCTCCCTGTGTCCTCAGTGAATATTGGAAATCATGTAGGCTCCAACCAACTAAGTGTGCATTTACACTTCCTTGGTCATTCCTGCCCACCAATTGAAGCAATACCGCCAGAACCTGACACTCCGCAGCCTTTTCAGTTGTAATAGATCACAGCAAACGTTCCTCAGTTAAATTTGAGGTCAGGATGAACACATTTGAACAGCAGTCTGAATTCTCTAAATGCCTCGTGATTACCTGATATCCCTTGTGTAAAAAAAATAAATGTCCTTGACATGAACGAGGCTGCATGTGGCACGCCTTGTTCACACCAGTTCTTTTTTTTCCCCTTCCCAACAGTTCGTTCTCATGCTAAATGAACAGCAGCTGCCTTCTTACCTGTAAATGCCCCTGGTACATATTGAGCACACAGTCAGTCGCGGATCTCTCCGTCAGCGGATCTTGGCACTTCTTCCAGACTTGCAGTGGCAGAGAGTCAGACTGGAAGTGTTGACGGCTTTTAAAAGCCGCGGCGGAGTTTCTGGACAGGAGGTCCGGAGGAGCAGACAGAGCGGAGCTGTCCTCTCCTCAGGTGCTGAAGCTCACACTTTGTGCTCATCCAGGACTCTCTGCGCGGTGACACCGAGGCGCACAGGGAGTGCGACGTCGGACCGCACTTTTTTTTTGTTCTTTCCCCTCACGGATCCCTCACCGTTTGCTGACGCTAGATTATTTACCAAGTCCCGTTTCGGGATTCGTAAAAGGTAACCTTACGGTCCTTGAAGGTAAAAAAAAAATATCTCCGCGATTTAAGTCGTCATCCTGAGTGCACCGCTGTTTCCCAGCGTCTCTCCTTCTCCCCTCCTCTCTCGGCCGTGGTTGAAATGTTTTGACGGTCCTCTGGCTTCATTTCTCTTCTTATAGTGCGCTCCTCTCTCCTGCTTGCCAACTACTCCCTGTAACCCAGCCCTCTGGTGCCTCCTCCGGTGCTGACGTACTCCACAAGGAGGCATACAAGCACATTTGCCTGTCACCTCAGAACATGTTCAGAGCAAGTATCCACATGGGCATGTTTTGCAAGTATTGATTTATCTTTCCATCTGGAGAGGCTTAACTTTTGGTCGTGCCCAAGGTCATTTTAGACATAAAAAGCCATTAAAATATTCTTATTTATAAATCTAATATGTCACTTGTCTCGACATTTGCAAATTTATTTTCTGTTTCAACTGCCACAAGACACATTATGCAACTCACTTTACAACTTCCTAATTAAACAGTAAAAACGAACGATGTCTGTGTCATATCAGCATGTGATGAACAAGGTAACTGTTGTTCCCATTCATCCCCAATTAGTGGAAGAAGCAATTATATAACCAAAGATCTGCAGGACAGTTCCCGGGTAATCATGTAGTAAAACAAGAACACAGATGACCTTATGTTTATACAGAATAGCTTGAAGTAGTCTTATAAAGGTGTTTTATTCTTTGAATTTTAATGAATGGTGTTCGCCTATTACTGACAATGTGGATGAAAATCCATCTTGTTTGGGATATGTAAATGTTTCATACAGAAATACATGATATCAGATACATAGAGGAGACATAGAACTGCACTTCAGTGTAACTACATGTGATAATGTACATTATATAAGCCTGCATGTTTACAAGAAATAACCTCAGGTGGAGCCTTCACTGTTCACTGAATAACAACGATTGAGTCACACACCTCTTCTAAATGAGAGAAATGCAACACAAGCCGACCATATGTTTTATTGTAGATGCTCATTAGATGTAGTTGAGAAGCAAAGGGTCACAATGCTTCAAGACTTCTTTGCTACTGACCCGGGGTGCACCACCATCTGGACATGTACTCAGGTTGAAAGTTGTACAACTGAACGGTGTCAGCGTTAAAGCTGCACGAGGCAACTTCTCACACTGGCAGGTCGAGTACGGCAGCCAGGGGTAACTCTTTGAAAATCTCATTGCTCAGAAATAATCTTATGTGACAGGAGTGAAATGCACCCAGCACGGTCTTGTCTGTTGCCTGTCAAGAAGTTAGTTCTATGTAACTCTTTATTTTTAATCTGTCACTTATTTGGGCAGAGAACTGTCGCCTCTGTCCCTTCCTTGGCAACAGAGATTTTGCAAGCAAACACAGTTTATATCCAAGTCGCCCATTTTTACCAAAAAAATCTGTTACCGCAGATGAAACTTCATTTTTTTCCCTTCACATTTACAGCCTTTTTAGCTCCCAGTAGTGAAAAAAAACATTGTCTGCATTAATTAACACTGTTGTTGTTAATGATTTGAATCTGTTCCTGCGTAGCAACGACCCAAACCTCAAACACTGAGTGTAACGTGTTGTACCATAGCAGGAATGTAGTAGTCCTTTCAATCTGCGCTGCTTTGATATTCTTGATGCCTCAGATGAAAACAAATCAAGCCTCTAGGCAAGAAAATCAGCATGATTACCCCCAATAGTACACAGACATAAATATGAAATCCAATACATTTCCGTTCTTTCATATTCTCTAGCAAGTGTTTTATCAATGAATAATGACAACACATTCATGCTCACATGTGCACAGATGTGTGCGTGCTGACCTCTGAATCTATTTATAGATATCATCGGACTGTGTGTTTTTTTCATCCCCGAGCCATCAATCTCCTTGTGTTGACAGACACACGATAATTAATGTTCAGATGAGGAAATTACTTCTGTATACAAGGAGCCAGACAGCCTGTGCTCTGTGACAGACAAATTATTTCAGTCAAATTGAAATGTTTTATCTGCTCCGGAAATGTAAGACACTGAATACTGAGCAGGAAATTGAGTGAAAAAAAAAAAATCAATAACTGCCATCGTTGGTCGTAAATTGCACTTTTATTATCTGCTACATGGGATTAATCATTTTCTAAAAAAAAAACCCCTCAAAAATCCCTTCTTTTTTTTAAAGTAAATATATAAAGGTGTGTTCACCTTATTGATGGAGGAAGTTTGAATTTGGTTTCAATAAAAGTGCCAAGCTGCAGTTTAAGGCACATCCGCATTGGCCTCATTTTTCAGACCCAGAGGCTACGTCTACTTGTATATACAGTAAATGTTTATGGCCAAATACAAAAACGAATAGCATCCCACCGAGTTTTTGTGTTAATTTGCTAATGTTAGCATGCTAAGATGCCAAAAATCTAATAGGGTGAACATTATACCGGCTAAATATCCTCATGTTAACATCATTGTGATTATGTCAGCATGCTGATGTTAACATGACTGAAAACACTGCTATGTGTACGTGCTGCTTGCATGGCTGCAGAAAGTAGGATCCTGTTTTATATTTGATGGCAGGATTTTAATTGTGATTCATAAGAGCTTGTTAAATCATGCAGATATGTTGTGTAAAAATATCATTCTGCATTGACTTTGAGGGGTTTAAATAGTGAAACTAATATGTCAGTATGGGGTTATCCTACTTATCCCACTTATTTTTAAGCTTTTTCACAGCTCATTACAGAGGAGCATGCTATCCATCAACAGGTCTTACAACGTTAAAATCAGCAAGGACGTGTGGGTTTCCTCCACCAGCGATGAAAGCAGGAGTGTGTGTGTGCTTGTGCGTGCGTGTGTATGTGTGTGTGTGTGTGTGTGTGTGTGTGTGTGTGTGTGTGTGTGTGTGTGTGTGTGCGTGTGTGTGTGTGTGTGTGTGTGTGTGCGTGTGTGTGTGTGTGTGTGTGCTTTTGCAAAGAGACGCTACTGCGTCTTTTAATTACTTTGATAAGAGGATCACACCTGAAGAGAAGCGCGTAGTGCCACTTCAGATGAGTGTTCATGATAATTATGAGAATTCATTTAAAAAAGGGACACTTGTTTTGACCAGCAGCAGGGCAATAACATATCTGGAGCAGTACAACAGGATTTTTTTTTTCACAGTGCTTTTTATGTATTCATGACACATATATTCATCCCACACTGTAATTCAATCATTACCTGTCAGCATTCAAAGCTGGACCACAGGTGGCAATACCAATTACTGAAATGGCTTTTCAGCACATTGAATTCTAAAAATATAGTAAAACTATGATGAAAATTTTAAGGAATATGTTAGAATAGACTTATCTCTGGCTTTACAATGAATGAATGAATATTATAAATTAATTGAAAAGTGAAGAAGACAGCTGGCACATTTGGTGAGCCTACTGTTATAAGGCCTAGACCAAGTATTCAAATGACAAATGTGGTGGTTAAAAAATTTAAATCTTCATTTTACCTCATGTATTACCTATTTGCTAACAGCTATATCAGTGACATCACAAGCAGTTTGATAGAAGTTGAGGTAAGCCTTAGGCTCATGGTAACTACCACAGCTGAATGTGAACAGATGGGCAAAGCACATGAGGAATTGTCAAGTTTTGTTTATAACTGAATCAATATTAACTAGTCCCTGCGGCACTGCTTGATAGCTACCTCACTGTTCTTGTCATTAAACACCACACAGTGTAGCATATAGCAGAGACACCCTGTCAGTTGGATCTTCAGAGTTGTGTCTTATATGAATTCAATCACATATTTCTTTTACTGAGGACACTGCTCAGCCTGTAACTGTCATTTCTCCACAAGTGATTTCCAGACAGCCCATTGTTACACAGCAACAGGTCTGGACTGCGTCACTCACAACAATTCTGCTCCGCAATTCATGATGAAATAGAAATTGCAGTCTTATGTCCTTGGCCATTGCTCAGTCTGCTGTGCGTTTGTTTTTCTGCCTTGCAATAGAACGCAATGACATCAGCTTCAGATTTGGTTTGCTTGAGATGGAACTGACCCTCGGTCAGTGTCACCCTGCAATCTCCATGTGAGTTTTCACAAACAAAAGTATTAGAGGAGATGAGGGCTGTTTGTTTGTTCTAAATGTGGTACTTTAGTTATTATTTGACATATTCAGAGGAAAGTTCTATCTTTCTGCTTCATCGACAGTCCAAATTAATTTTGCATTACGAAGCTGAGAACTTGTACGTCTGTTTGGTCACATTGCAGTTTTGACATCTGTCCTTATTTTCTGTTGCAAACCCGACACAGGAAAAGTACACGCTCCATCAGCTCACCTCAGACACAATGTGATTTATTTTGATTTTGCACATGGTGTAACTACCACACTAACTCCTAATCTGCTGTTTGGAGGACAAGTCATTAGCAGTGAGCCGGAGAGCTGCAGAGGAGAATGACAAAAAGCTAATAGAGCAAACAAATGATGTCAAATGATCTCGAGTGGCAGACACTTTGTAGAGGTTTACACTCCAACAAGCATGTTTCCTTTGAGCCGCTGCTGTGTCTGGGCTTAAGGAATACATCACCTTTTTGTTAAATGTACCGTATAATAGAATTACTATTATTAGTGAGTATGTTCATTTTAATTGACTGGTCACTATTTCCGACAGTACGTGTTTACATGATTGCACTTGTGTGTTATTACCAGTACAATTAGGTCACTGAGTCAAAGCAAATTTTTTCTGGAAAATAAAAATATTTCCCAGAAATCTTTGAACAAGAACATAGGCTGGATCTTTGATGCGGAACTTGAAATAAATGTATTGTATTAGCATGCCAACGTGTTGACGGTGAAAATGCACGCATGTTGATGATAAGTAGATTTTTACTGTGTCCACTGAATCATCCTCTGGGAACCATGAATATCTGTACGAAATTTCACAGCAAACTATTCGACCATTGTTGAAATATGATCAAAAACTTCTGGGACTGCTCCTGTTGCGTGTGAATGGTAAGTAGCACGTGACATGCAGGGAGCAGGGGGAAGCTGCAACCTTCGTGAGTAAATCTTCCAAGTTTCACCACTTGATCATCATCAGCACCTGAGTTCAACACCTTTTTGTGAGCCCTGCTCCAGTGCGTCTGACATGAGCACAAGGCACACATCAAATTTTGTGTTGAACTCGGCAACGAAGACCCTTAAAATGCTTAAGGCAATGAAACAATTAGTGACATTTGTGTTTCAAAAGAGGTAAAACGTCACTGCCCATCAAAAACACGTGACGTCAAGGAGACTTTCAGATCATGTCACGTCGATCGATCCAGACCCACTTCTGTCCAATACAGGTTCGATATCCAAAAGTCTGAAAAGGATCCTGTTTGGACGTCTAAGATGGATTCAATATCTGAACGTTCAAACACGGTCCTGCCTGTTTGGACGTCTGTGGATATGCAACACAGACTTAATATTTTTATGTTCGGCTAGGTTACTTTACATCTATTTACATGCAAAATGGGTTCAATATCTCAACGTTTGACAAGGACTCCTATTCAATGTCTGTGGATGTACAATAGAGATTATCTGAACATAAGGTTGTGACCAATTATAGTAATAGGCTAAGAAAGGGTGAGGGTTAGAGTTACTAAATCAACTCAGGGTCTGATGTCCATCAAGTGACACACATCAGCACCTGAGTACTGATGGAATATGTACTCATGAAAGTTATAGCTTCCCCTTGCTCCGTGCACATCACGGTGTCACTTACTGTTCACGTGCAACAGGAGCAGTCTTAGAACTTTTTGATCATCCCTCGTATTACATTCTGGATATTAAGGGTGAACTGGCCATAAGGTTGACGCTGCCCCCCGTAGAGCCATGCTGCTTGCATGGCTAAGAACCACAAAAGAGCAACTCAGTACTTTCAGAAAACTTACTGTTGTTCTGAATGTATCTGCTGAGTGTTTGAGGATTACAGAGAATTCGCAGAACAAACAACAAGTGTCATTAAATATCTTTCTTGGTTTTACATTTTTTTACAGAAATACGTAGTTCTGTGACTGGGACATAACTGTGATACGCAAGTGACACAAACTGGATCTAGATGTCACTATGTATAATTACTGAAAAGTTCAAGCAGACTAATCATAACCTGAACTGAACACAAATAGGTGAAGCTGTTACCAGGCATTTTGACACCCAGGACTAAGTGGATCTAAGAGCTCACCCTGCCACAGGTCAACATACTCCTTGAAAGCTTTATTTGACAGTCAGGACCTTTCAGAGGTATACTGTTTCTTTATCAGTGTCTGCAGTGAACTGACTCCAGCTCGAGTTTGATTAAACAAATGGTCTTGGTTAACCATGATGTATTGGAGGATTAACACTGTGTTGGCCTTGTTCTGTCCTCAGGTAAATGATATCCTGATTAACGTCTGCAGCCTGGTATCAAAGACAGGATAACGATCAAGTGAGGCTAATGTTGCAGAGAAACTGGATTGCGTAGGCCGAGGTGCTGCTCTGTGTTGCTGGGAATGCCTATTTAGACAGAATTTTGTTGTTGTTGAGAAAAGCACCATTCCACAGATAAAAATGTGTATCTGAAGTGGTTTTCAGATACACATTGTCTTATTAACAGATTTATGTTTTACAGAAACTGGCGAGTTATTTTGGGGGTTTAAGGCCACCTGAAAGAAGGCTTGCAGTATGATTAGGAAGAGCATTTTTTAATTCTGTTTCTTACAAATTTGAAGTCGGAAACAATAAATAATTCCTTTACATAAGTGCTTTTGTGTATTTTCTGCACATGAATATTATTACCATTCTAAGTGTTAATAATTAAGGATTTAAAAAAAAAAAATGTTCGCAGAGGTATTATGGACATGTCACAGTAAAGCTTACATGTCCTGGCTTGTCAGCCATGCCCTGGCAGCTCTGGTTTCTTGCGAGCATCATCAGGCCCATAATGCTGACTAGATAATGCTCTCATTTCCAGCTCACTCACCCTGCAGTCCTCTCTAATGTTGGGCTATCACAACATCTAAATCTTTAATGCCCAGATGACATGTCCACAAAGGAAGTAGCCTGTTTAAATATGTACCCTATCCAGTTGTTCTGCCGGTTTCATTACCATGGTTATCCGTGCACGGCATGGGATTCATAATTCATGTTTCTCAAATATTCCCTCAGATGAGTAGAGGCATACACAGAAATCCCATTCATCTCCAATCACTCAATGCAAACACATACTTGTATGTCATCTGAACTGCTGCAGATTAACCAAACTAGGAATATTCATATGCAGAAGTATTTGTATTTATCAGTAAATGCAGGATTTTCTTGATGAACACAAAAGTAGATCAAGGGGTCTGCAGTGCTTTGATATCACTACCCGCTGATTGTTAGAGTGTTTAGAATGCAAATACAGCTGCCCGCTTTTGCTGCATGTAGTTGTTTGGTGGCCGATAAAAGCAGGTTGCATTCACAGGCCCGCTGAGCTGCGAGTGCCTTCAAACAATGTTGACCCCTCGGTGCCTCCCCTTTTATCTGTGCACTTCACTGTTTGTGGGAAGGTCAATTACTGCAGCAATAGAGATTATTTGTATTTTATTAAAGATCCTCTTTGACTAATGCCAAAGGTGAACTCTGTTCGTCACAGTTTGGCAGAAAACACAATCAGGAGACCATGTGGCACTGGTAGTTTTGAATAAAAGGAGATAGGGCAAAGTGCTTTTTTCTATCATTGAAAAACACTATTTATTTGCAGTGTATTGTGCTGATTAATAAGCAGTATGTTAGGTCATGTTCATGTTGGTCTGAGTTACTTCCTGTATCGACAAGTTCCCTTTCTTCCCAGAATCCAAAAGCATTACATGTGTGGCAGTCCTGTGATACTGTAGTTTGGTGGCCTGTACAGGGTGTGACTGTCTATCACCTGGTGCATACTGGAATAAACTCCAGCACCTTTTGACCCGAGATGCGATTAGCTGTTTACAATGAGGAAACAATGGAGTACACAAACAATGGAGTGGTACAATAGAGCTTCAATAGTTGATGTCATGTAATCCCAGCATTCCTTAGTCATTTCAAAACACCGTCACTTTGGCAGGAACAGCAGCAGTGCTGCTATTAATTGTCTAATTTCACCTGCTGCACTTATGCACAGCTGACATGGTGGATGGAACCATTTGCGCTTGTTGCTCATGTTACAGCTATCTTTTTCTCTTTTCCATGGTTAAACTGTCATACCATGAAAAACACAGCTGACACACAGGAACTGCTCTCACCAAGTCTACAGTCAGCCCCCGACACAACTCCATTATTTCTGACCACCACTCATGGCTTCAACTGAGGGTCAATCCGTCTTTGGGAGTGATTCACCTGTATAAGAAGTTTCTTGACAATTGCATGATAACTGCAACTAAAGGATGGTCTAGTCATACTGTAGAAGGTGTAGTTACAGGTGCTAAAGTTACGACCCCAAACAAATGCAAACACAAACCCACCGAGAAAAAATGATTTGTCTTCACCCTCACTGATAAGTATATAGGTACTAGTAATGGGGAATATAATTTTCTGACCATGTATGTCAATGGTAAAGCTTGGCTTTTTATACATGAATGGATTTGCTGGTTGTAATACTCAATGTTATAATAAAAGGTAAAATACCTCCATCCCCTTATGCAGCATGTTGTGTGTTGTATTGAGTTAGCATTTTCTGTAACTTTCTTAACCTGCCGGTCCAACCTCCACAGCCACTCTGTGCAGAGGTGAGAGAGGAACTCTCAGTGGCTGGAAACTGACTAAGAGCTTGACTCAAAACCCATTCTCACCACAGGACGTCAAATACTGCCGTTTTGTCACAGCCTGCTTGTAGCCTGGAGATAAAAACAACAACGTTAACAAAAACCACAACGTTAAGTTCAGAATAAGATCATGGTTTTGATCCATATGTAATTTTAGCTAACCTTACCCAAATAGGTAATCAGTAATTTTAACCTAAGTACCGTTGTATACATCAAATAAGTTACCTTACGTTATATAGGTTACAGACATCTCCTTACTTAAATCAATGTATCACTTACAGGCAACTTCTGAATACATTTTCATCACCATATGAACATTAAGCATTTATACTTGACTATGAATCACATGTTAAACACAAAGGTTATTTTTATTGGTAATTAAAAAAAAAAGAAGTATTATCTGAAGTTTCTAAACTAACAATCACATTCATTCAACAGCAGCAGAGAAACAAAACTAAAACTAAACAAAAAAACAAATGAGTCAGACTTCCAATTTACATATGTCATTGTATGAGGAGTGCATGGATGATGGTCATGATGAATCAGACAGTAGTCGAATGAAACGTTCTACCATGAGGTCTGTTTAACAACTTGTCATAGCAGATTTGTGTCACTGTGTCAAACAAGTTGGCTCCCATGCAAACAAGCGCTCTGTCCATAATGATAAGCAGTTCGTCATCTGTGTATCTGATCTCTCCCTCCTTCTCCTTTCTGTCTCATTTGCTGGCTCGTTCTGATGAATTGAAACCTGACACTTTCAGCACAAAGGGATGGAGATATGATGAGATGAGTCAGACGGAGGCATCCAGAGTGTGGATCCTGAGGGCGCGTAATTGTCTTAGGCGGTTGATAACTACTTACGTTTTACACCGATGTTAATTAGATGTTCTCTTAGCATCGAGACTCAAGCATACTGAAGCATACTGCATCATACTGATAATAATACAAGGCAAAAGGTTAAGAAAAATGTAAAAACTTTGATTAAGTTAAGTAAGTTAAAACAATGTCGTAACAGTGAGACTGAAACAGGAACTTCAAAATAATATAGTAGTTATAAATCAAATAATTTAAAGTAGGTTAAACCTGCAACATTTAATATATGTATAAACATATAATATGACACAGAAACACAGAGGTTTGATAGGAGTCAAACTCACGCTCCTTGGGAGACCTTCATTAAAGCAACAGAGGGCAAATGGCAAAGACTTTTTAATGGAATCTTAGTGTTTTCTGATTTGTAATCACTATCCCAGAATTTGTTGCCCAATAGTTTTCAGTTTCACAGTTGCTTCCACAGTTGAAAACCTCAACTATGGACGGGTATTTATCTTGCTGCATAGTGGGGCAGCACAGAGTGACAACAGGATACCCATAACTAGACAGCATGGCTTCATAATAGGAGACAGAAAAATGGAGAATGACATGAATTTGTGACCGAGATGAAACCACATCCACTGGAGTGTTTCAATGTCTAAATGGTTTGGGTGCAATCCAAATGGGCTAAAATGCTGTTAGCTATGGAGTCCCCATAACTTACTCCATTTCCTGTCTAACTCTTGTACAAATATAGAGTCACAACAGGATTTAGATCTGAACAAAAAAGCAGTAATGTTTGTGCCAAGTATGACACTGATATTTTCATAATCAATCTATACCACAGAAAATGATTACATTTGGCTCACAAAGGATTAGACTGCAGCGTTTTCTTCCTCTTGTGTAAATCCCGTCAGGCTTGGCTGCATGCCCGGTGTATGTTTTGACCGGGTACAGTGTATTTAGGCTTTCAGGCTGACACAGGGATGGTGTGATCATCTCTCAGGTCCACCTGTCCGCACTGACAGCCAAAAACACTTCTGTGGCCTCCCAGCTACAACATCAAAATGGTATAATCAGATGGCTCGACTCAAAGTGATACACACAAGACATGGGGGCATAATGTTGCTGTGTAAAATACTCAATATGTCACCGTTTCATGTTTCTTAAGTGGAAGGATTTTATGTTGCTTTTCACTAAATGAAAGCCTTTCAGAATACGTTGGATATGTCAGAAGTAGAGGATGGCCAAAATAAAAAACAAGCTGCTTTTCTTTGGTCCTGAAATGTGAAAGACGTAAGTGGCTCGTGAGTAAAAGACATGCAGAAAAACATTGAATCTATGTAGCTGACAGAAGAATCCCTCCTCAAGTTGCATTTAGTGGTCACGGGTCACATGAGCTCACTCCACTTTGAGTTCGATCTTGACTAAATACCCGCACAAAAGACTCCAAGAAGCCTCAGCTGTATTAGCATGCATGTAAGCTTAAGTAAGATGGTGAATGTGGGAAACATAATATCTTCTTTGCATCAGCATATTGGTCATTGTGTGTGTGTTAGCATGCTGTTAGCGTTCAGCTCTGAACACCACTATAACCAAGTGCAGGCTCACAGAGCCACTTGCACAGCTATAGACTTCAGTGAACTTTTCCTTTTAGAAATAAGAATAAACCTCAATGGGCCTCAAACTCCATTACTCATTGTTTGTCAATATGGGACAGAAAGAACAAGTGTTCAGAGGCAGGGGTAATGATGTTGAGACGTCCTGAAAGGACAAAGAGAGTCCTTGCAACATTGTCCGCTGTCATGCACCTTGAGACTCAGCTGTTGTCTGCAGATATTATTACATTACAGATTTGTAAACCTACTTCCATATTGATAAGGTTTTAAAACTAAAATTAAATCATAGGCATTTTGCTGAGCACACAGTGAGTAAAATGTGTAATTCTCATGCAGGCTCTGATGCAAAATGCCAGCCACTGATTAAAAACCACCAAGTATATCTGGTGAGAGATGATGGTTTGTTTGGCTTAATCAGCAGTCAGTCACTGCCCACCCACATTAAGAGGAAGAGAAACAAACAGCGACAGACAGGCAGACAAAACAAAGGCATGAAATGGATCATTTCAGAGTGCAATAGAGATGGATGTAGGCTGACTGAAAAGAGGGATGGATAAAAAAAAAAAAAAAAACTTCATTTTTATTGCTTGTTAAGCAACAAAAATGCACATCCATGACCTTAAGTTGAAGCAAAAGAGAATCGTGTTTTTCATTACCGGTTTAATAAACTTTTTTTTTTTTCATTGCTTCAAAAGTGAAAAGCTTGATATTTCTATTGTTGCTCTATTGCTCTGTTGTTCAAGGTCACATTGCTTAAATTGAAGTTGTCCCTGTGCTGATAGCAGATAAATTAGAAAACTGGGTTTACATGCAACAGTATTGTCTGTTTTTGTCAGTCTTACACTGCTCACATACACTGACTTCACTCATCATAATCAGAAAACCAGGGTGCTTGTGAATGTGTATCAGTATACAAATGAAACATGATGTTACTGGGATATTTCACCCTCCTAACCACAGTAGAGGTCCTGTTCCAGCACAGCATGTTTTCTCCCTGTCCTCTGTTTCATGGATGTTCTCATCTGGGAACTGCAAAATAGTCCACATCCATCCACTAATGCCATTGGCTGTTGAGCAGGTCTACTGGGAAATTCACATTTTCTCAAGGGCATCTTAACATTATAGCCACTGATGGAAACGATATCCTCTCTGTGTCATTATGTTGCCCACTCAGGCAGCCTTTGGCAGCTGTGTGGTATCAAGTGAGGTCAGGACAATCCAGCGCTAACCTCTCGCACCACAACAGCTGGTTGCTTTTTGTGCTACAAATGACAATGGGGATTATAACATTCAAGTAAGCATGTGTTAATCACCATCTGGTATGTCAACAGTTAAATGGTCGGTCAGGAAGGAATATATGTTTTACATGTTTTGAAATAATACATCAGGCTGTGTGGTGTATTTTGGAATAGTGCAGCCCTATTAATGCAGTCTTACTATAAGATTTATGGAGGGCAGTGTTATTCTGTTGGTCTGCTTGTCTGTTGATAGATTGATGCCTTTGTTCCAGACTGAAATATCACTAATGACTGAATGGGTTCGAAGGAAATGTGGCCTTTTTGGTGCCTAGATAGCCTAGAGCCTAATGATTTTGATGATCTTCTGACTTTTTCTCATGTTGTCTGAAATATATTAAAAAAAAAAGGCATTTTTGACTTTGAAAATGCCCGCCATTTTTTGAACATGCTAATAGCATGACTTTCGGGTCACTTTTTGGCCGCCATGCCACAGGCGCACCGATCGACGAAAACAAATTATTTTGATAACTTTTAATTCCAAACATGTTAAGAGGGCACAGACTCAATTTCAAGTCGGTCCACCAAAAATGGCGACTAAATTCAAAATGCCAGACTTCCTGTTGAGTTGACATAATGGTGCAATGTAACTTTTTTTATACGTCTAGGTGGATACACATGTCCACCGAATTTCGTGCATGTTAGTAAATGGAGCCGCCGGGGCATCTGTTTAGAGGGCACTAGCGAGCCATTTGGCCACGCCCACTCGCGACTCCACTAAAATAAAAAAGATTTCGCCGGGAGAGACAGGTGTACCAACCTTCATGAGTTTTTGAATATGATAAAGCCTCCAAAAATGCAGTTGTTTACAGAGAATCATAATAATCGCTTGGATAACAATAGGGTTTTCGCACCATCGGTGCCCAGGCCCTAAAAAAGAAGACAAACGTCCAATACGGCTCTTGCTGGTACTGTCCAACAGTCATATACAGAATCGTTTAGGCAAATGATCTGTTTTGTCATTTCGATGAGGACGAGTTGTATTTGAAACGGTAAAGATACCCATTATGACATTAATATGACAGTATTACGCAATGCTAATCAACAGTCTTTCTTTTTTTGTGTGCAGTTCTACTGTAAAATGGGCTTGTTTTGCCTCACTAAACTTCTTTTAAAATTAAAAACTGAACATGTTTGGTTGTCTGAACTACTTTGCAGTCATATTACACAAAATTGCTCAGTTTAACCTAAACGTTTGTGTAACTGTTCACCTTTTCATTCCCTGAAACACCTGACTTAAAACAGCAGAAAATGCTCTTTTTCTGAAACATTACTTTGACTTTATCATTTTCAGCTGCAAATGAACCCCCACCACAGCAAACCAAAATACTTTATGTAGATCCGTTTGTGTGTCTCTGCAGTGTATCACTCCTAGCTTTGCTTTAACTGTCATAATTCCTGAAACACATCCTGGAGAAGAGAATGACTGACAAGGTGAGCATAATCACTGCCAAGGTTGGGTGATTCCACCAGGCTATATCTGATAAATTAAATGAGATGGAGAAATGATGGCGCAAAAACCCGGCAATGCAGCAAAGAACCCCCCCTCCACCCCGCCTATTACGCTCATCCTCTCTGCTGTCTCTTTCTCTCTGAGCCCAGTCTTGTCACCATCGTGACAGCTGAGCAGAAGGAAAAGCAGAAGGTATACAGGTATAAATATTTGTTGTGCTCACTGCTTTTAGGGAACATATGAGGTGCCAGTCAAAAGGGAAAGGGACATATTTTTCTCTCCTCCCACAATTTTATAGTCATATTTACTTCATCTTCTCTATTTCTTCTTCACTGACTCAAACATAAGCGTGGAAACCTCCTGCTACAAACACTAACACATTTACTGGGCAGACCACTAAATAGCTGACAATACTTAAAAGATTCATTCTTCTCACAAAATGCAAGATGCACAAATTACGGTGAGCTGTTCTTTTAGGACATTATCGTGTGTTCAGCAATAGCCTGGCAATATTTGTGTGAGTTTTAGTCATTATTCATTGTATTGTCTGCCCCCCAGGTGACTCACCATTTCAGGGGCTTATTAATATGCCACCAAAGTCAGGAACAATATCTTCTTCCACTGTTGCACAGTCCGAAAATTAGATTGCTTCCTCGAGCAAGCCCAAACACACACACTGCATGTTGATTAGTCGTGCCTATGCCGGTCTGAAAACACCTAATTCATTTGTGACCAATTACTTGTGAACTTCAGTGACCTCTGAACTTGACTTCAGAGGAATCTTTAGTACAGAGACATTGCCCTTTGCCTCGCACAATGAAGTGAGGCTTTAAGAGATTGTATGGCGGTCTCACACTTAAATTGCTTAATCCTCTGTGTAGCTTCAGTAAGTTAAATGAGTCATTACAAATGAAAATGTAGCTGTTTTTATCTTGAATTACATTGACATTCAGTGAACCAACTACTCTGTTTAATAGCTTACAGTCAACAGTACAGTTGAGTTAGAGCGGAGAACCAGATATATGACGAGTAAAGGATGTTGATGTTCTTTTTTCTCATATTTATGTCCTCAGTTTTTAAAGGAACAAATCGGATTTGTCTTTTTGACTACTGTGTTCCATAACAGCTACAGGAAAAAGTAGTGCAGAAAGCTGCTGCAAAATGCAATAAGAAAATAAATCATTATTATTGTACATGAATTATGAGTCTGAGTCTTTAGGCAGTTTATTAAGAGCAGCAGGTGTGTTAGGCCTGTTGAGGGCGGAGAATAAACACGATGGATGTAGCAGATATTTAATTCATTGGATTAATTTTGTTGAATTTATTTGTTTTGCATATATTGTTCTTTTGTTTTGTTTTATATTTTATATTGTATCAGAAGGACAAATAGGCTTGGGACTAATTAAATTATTTACACCAAAATTAACAACCAGCAGTATGCCTCTGCAAATATCTGCAGGCTGTAATGAGATGAGCAAGGACTGTACTGCTTCTGTTCACCTGAATGAATTGTTCAAACAGTGACGTACTCTGACACAAACAGTAATTACAGTCTACAGTTCCACTGCCAGGCTGAGTCAGGCTTGCATGGTTTTATTTTGCAGGTCACGAAATGATACTCATCGGATGGTTCATCCACAACTTTGATAAACTTGTATCTGTAGGGATTATAAACATTACTTCCTCTCACAGTAGGGGGGTAAGCCTCTTAGAGATTGAAAGCAAATGTCCTTCTTTCTATAATAACTGAGAAAAATCTGAGATAAATTTGGCTTACTCTATCCATTGTTTTAGAATATTTTGAAGTGAGAGACAAACTGCTGACATTTTAGCTTGTATTACATCCTATCTTTGCCAGTATAGAAAAACAGAGCCAGGAGTTGAGAAAAGCACAGAGGTGCCAGTGTCTGTAAAAGGAGCAATCGTTGCCTTACGTAACACCGGCAAGACCGTTATATTGCCTCCAAGGGAGTTCACAGTTCTTCTCTCTTCATTTCCAACAAATCTCCTGAGTGTAAACAACAACAAACATGTCACAAATCCTCAACTATGCAGATAAAAAATGGTTGATATGGGCACAAACAGATCTCATTTCTGCCACTGGATTCATATATATGATACATTTTACAGACAACAGACATGGCGGTTTCAAGATGTATAAAATGTTAAAAACATGAGCATAGACCTTAGGCCTTAGTGTCTAATAGGAGGCTAGTTATGAAAGAAAAAATGAAAAAGCACAATGAACTGTAGTTGGGAAGTTGTCTCTCTAGCTGGTTTTGATTATTGCCAATACCATACCAGCCGAGTCTCCCGCCACAATGTGTAATACACCCGTCAGTCCACCAGAGTATAACGATCCAGTGTCACATTTTGACTCACCTCGGTGTGTAAAGTTCATGGATGAGCAGGTTAGAAAAAGGAGGTCATGTGACGAAGTGCTAAAGCATCAGTTGTGTGTTCACTTCATGAAATTCTAGGAGGCCATTGGAAGGTGTGACCATGCTTGAGAGGACTCAAGATGTTTCCTGCATTTCATTAACAATTTCTTTCCTCTGCGAAATGAAAGAACCCCATAAAAAACTGTGAACACTTGTGAAGCTGCGATGCAAGTGTCTCAATCAGAGACCCTTATAAAATAGTTACAATTAAGTGGCTTCAAATGTTAAGTTTGGTATTCTGTATGAATGTATCATGAGCACGACCCACAGAACTTATGTTGCAGGTTGATGGTGGACACTGAGTTTAATGTATGAGGGTTTCAGACTGAATTCTAATCCAGTCAGGCTGTTCTTTGCTGTAGTCTTCGGCATCAGCATAAATCAAAATTTAAATACTTCTCACCTAACAGTTTAAGACTCCGCTGTCACTTTTGCATCACTCCCCTGCCAACTGTGCAACTTATCACTGAGCAGACTGACAACAGCCTGTAGTTTAATCATTTTGAGTAATTAGTCCCACTGGGGAATTGTTAAGACAAAAATGTAACAGACATGTGGGGGAAATGAGTGAGGGCAGGGTGGAGAATGAAAAGCTAGCATGTGGCTGCAACCTAAAATCTCCTTCATAATTGCTTCTTTTCACAGAGTTTTATACAAAGAACAGAGAGATTGCAGATCCTGATGGGCTTATTGCTACCTTTGTAATTGAAGATTTAATTCATGTTTATGCACCAGGAATGGCTGAACAGATGTCATCAAGTAACTTTACGGGTCTCTTTTCTTTACACCTTTAGTTCTCACCTCACAGTCAGGCCAGATGTTTTCTGATGACATCAGTATTATCGTCAGTGAAAGTGGCAAGGGGAAAGATAGTATGAGTATGGTGGAGAGGTTTATTTGCTGATGAAGTTTCTAATATAGTAAGACAGCACTGCGATATGTCAGTGTAGAGGAGATGTATTAGTCTTGCAATACATCAACAACTAACAAAAAGTGTTGTGTCAACACAGAGGCACACTAGAGAACAGAGTGCTCATGAATTTAATTGTCTTTAATACGCTGTATTATTTTTTTTTCCATCATTTATCAATCATGGAGTGGAGTTTCAGTAGGTGAAATGATGACCAGTTTACTTTTGGTGCTGGACTTTTGTTATGAGTGTCACTTCATCAGTTCGTCAATTTCCTTTATTTCAATGTAAACCTCTCAGTCTATTCGCACTCGTTTTATTTATATGCCTCTGTTTATCTTCTGGCCTTGTCCCTGGGTCTTGCTGCGATCAATTCTTTGTATATATCCTCTAGCAGCATTTGCATGTTTCCTTTTGTTGAACTGCAAAGATTTGTTGCAGCTACGTATTGTTCAAAGTATCTTGTCTTGGAAAGTACAAGTCTTATTTTGATTGAGGAGGAGGAGGAGGTGTCTGACCCCAGTCTGAGACACTAACATGAAACGAAATGTAACAGGTCCAGGAGATGTGAGATTGTTATGTGATGTTTGAGAGCTACGAGAAAACAGGCTGTTCTAACCTGCCGGTCCCAGTCCCCGTATCTGACCTCTGAGTCATGCTCCCTCACCCACAAACAACAGCAAACATCCATCTATCCATTTTCTATGCCTGCTTTATCCAGCTGAGAGTCACACAGGGTTACTGCATATTCTAGCACACACTGGGTGAGAGGCAAGTTTCAACCTTGGCAGGCCGGCAGTCTTTCACTGGATGAAACATTCACACCCAGGGGCAAAAAAAGGTCACTCATTATCATAAATCATGTAATCGTATGCCCTTTTTTTCCAGGGCAGTTTATTGATCCTGGTAAATGTATGCGCTTAATATTGACAAAAAGTCCAGCAGAAAAACTTCATCTGCATTTAACACCATTAAAGCTCCTTTATAGTATTTCCTGCAACTCTAACATCTGTCATCAGCAACTGATAACATTTCTGAAAAGTCTAATTTATTTTATTTAGACAAACTTAACTCTCTCAAAATGAGTTGTTATCTTTGTTTCAAGGGGGTCCTGAATCATGTAGTCACAAGAACAAACAGAAAACAAAACAAGACAAGACACATAACACTATAAAAGGTAAACAATAAAACAAGATGAATAACAAAAATGAAAGACACTGGTAATGTCAGGATCAACATCATAGGAAAACTGATCAAACTATATTGAAACAGTTGTTAAAATATTCCTGAGGAAACATAATTTCCATTAAGATGAATGAATAAAATGTTTTGAAAAAAAAAAAGATAAATGAAGACAGAGAGGGAATATATTCAGGCAAATTATTCCAAATGACAACATTCATAGACGCAAAAGCTTTTTATTTATATTTTCTTGGTAAATGATGAACAGTAAGAGGGGACAAACGATTCTTAAAGAAATATGAGTTATTAAAATGAATGCATTCAAAAAATAAGCCATTGAAACCGGTGTCTTCAGTACACATCAGATTTATTTATTTTTGTTTAAATTAACCCTTTACCATGGATTTACATCACAGAAAAAAATAAAACACATGGAAATGAAACAAATAAAGACACATTACAACTTTAGTCAGGATTTATACAGACATCCACACAGATTGTGGGTTAAACTGTATTCGTCACTAGCCTCCAGTTTGGATAAAAAACACAGACAACAATTGACAGGTACCACCCACTCAACCAAACATCATGGCTTTGTTATGTTGATTGAGAAATTTAAAGCTGTTTTCCCTCTCTGCCTGGTCTCCAGGTCTCTTCACTTTTTCATAAAAGCCCGGATCCTGACAGATTCCTGACTGATGGGAGCTATAAGCATTAAACTGTCACTTTGTAAGTGACTGGACTTCACCTAGCCTAGTCTGCATTTGACAGTCAGTGAATAAACCCAAACACTTTTCCAGGTATTTTAGGATTAAAGAAGGTTTAAATTATATATTTTGCTGATATACAGTTAAAAGAACATCTAATTCAACGCATTTAAAAATAACCTTTTTTTCTCTCACAAACTTTGATTGAAATTGTGACCAAATTGAAATTGTTTATGTAACTAATCATTATTACCAGGCGCCCGTAAGTTACTGTTGCATGTTTGAGTTTGCAGCAACTTCAGGTGGAAAATATTTATCACTCGTACTCAGTGTGGATGGAGCACAGAATTATAGAATAGATTTTAACAACAGACATATAAATCAAAGAATAAATGAAACATTCACTGAGGCTTTGGCCCTCACGACACACATTTGATTCAGACTGTCATATCCACGTTATGTTTATCATTATTACTTTTCTGGAAACATATATTGTTTCCTTGTACTTCGTCTTCTCTTCATTGGAAGGCCTAATTTAAATTTTTATTGCTACTTAATGCTCACGGTCGCCCATGGTGAGGTGAACTCAGGGAGCACCCTAACACAGCAGACAGGCCCCTTGCTGGGCCAACACTGCTGACATGTGTACACAGATGACTCCTCGGGGGTCAACTGAATGTCAGTGAGAAGGTCGAGTCAAGTAGAGGGTAAGAGCCTGTGAGCATGAGTGTGTGTTTAAAGGTGGACAAAGAGAGAAATGATGTAAAAGTTTAATATTTAATGTGTAGTTTATTGACACAGGTGACTCTTGGAACCATACTGAAAGGCAGTTGATCTTAAAATGTCAGACTTTATGGTGCCTATTGTTGCACTGAGGTGTGTACTATTTATTGTCTTCCTACTTAGCTGAAGAATGACAATAAAAATCCCACAAATTTTACAACATGATAGTTACTGTCTTTATAAAACGTATAGCCCATAAAACAACACATTACTGCACATTTTTCCCTATAAATGTAATTAATCAATCAAGCATTATTTATAGAGCACCTTTCATACAGGTTAGTGTGGGTCCAAGTTCTTCACAGATGATTGAGAGGCCCATAATAACAGACAGGTGTAGACTCTAAAAACAACACAGAGAAAAACAATGAAAACATTACATACCACCTCAATTTTTTATTTTTTTTTGCGTGTATTTGAGACCAATGCATGCAAGAAAATAGAGATGATATTTAATAAATGTGAAAGCCATAATAACTGCAAGTCATAAAATAGAGTAAAATTCAAACTAGATTAAAATATAAATGTAGAAAAAAAAATTGCCTCCACCACCAAAACTGGAAACTCATATTTATTGATCCTAAGTTATTGATACACAAATTATTAGTCAGTAATGAAATGACGTTTTTAAAGGTTCTTGATGCTGTGAAGTGTTTGTTTACCAGAGTAATGTTTGTAGACATGGTGGTAAAATATATATTTTTATTTGTTGGTAAAGTTCGTTGATTAAAATGTGGAACTGGTGTTTTTCCACCACTGCATGAAACAACAATCTCAGGAGTTTCATTCATAAAACCAAAAACAGAAAACTTAGTGAACATGCTCATTTGGACAGGCCCACTGCTTATATTTATAATTCTAATCAAATCAGAAACACAACGCACTGTTTTTCTTTTCAAAGTCAAAGGAAGCAAAATACTTGTACACCATAATATATCCAGTAATCAATAAATATCATACTTATTGATCTAATTGTTACTCACTGAATGTATGAGAACTAAACAAACTCGTGAAACTGCATCTAAAAAACCCAAAACAACAGACTCCTGCTCAGGCTCTTTCCTGTTTGTTCTCAGGTTTTCAAGTTCAGGGGGACAAGTTCTCAAAGCACATTACATCAGCGGTGACACTTATTATCAGACATCTTCACAGTTTCCTGAGGAGCTGACATTTGGCACCAAAAGTCAGTGAACAATGAAACATTTGTTAGCTTGCCAGATTCTTTGCAATTTGAGTAAATGTTTCCACGTACTGAAACTAGGACCAGAAACTTACCATCACTTTTTTGACATGTCTTTAGTTATACAATAAATTCACTGAATAAGAGGTGTCCTGCATTGCCCTTGATGGCCCTCACTAGAACGAATACAGTACACTAATGCTGCTTGTTGTTTTGTTGTTTTGTTACCTTGAAAGTTGGCAGAATTGTAATATTGCTCTCAGTTTTAAGATGACGCCTGAAATGAAACAACTTTTTCCTCAGACAGAGCTCAGACAATCTGACAATCGGACTTGATTTATCGGGACCTTGAAGGACAATTTTGTGTGTCGAAACAAATCATGCGGTTGCTGTTATTGTGTAAAGTGTAATTCTGTCTGATCATGGTGGCCCAAACCACCCGCTGTGTCATCTCTCCCTGCAGCGTCGCTTCACAATGACTGAGTGGCTCTGTGAGCTACACACCGCCAATCAGTTGTCAAGAGTCATAAGTGTGTCCGGTAGATATAGTTGTGTTGTCAGCAAAACTTTCTGTTAAGCCTCTGTACCTTGATATCATATTATGTGATGAATATTCACAGTAAATTATATTATATGCAGGCAGAGAACCACTAAAGGCTCTAGAGGGGAGTATACAAGGTGTCAGGTATCATCCTCGGTGCTGCCCGGGCGAGTGGGGCTGCAGAGCAGAGGAACAGCCAGTTCCTGGGAGAAGAATGGCAGGAGATTGCAATTGATTTCAGGCCGAGGTGACACATCTCCACTGGTGCATTCTCAGTGAGAGTGTTGTGACCCAGGCCGCCGTGTCATCGGGGTCTATACTGCTCCTTACTTTTGTCCAGTATATCCAAGATTATATTTGCTCTGAGTTGTTCATATAGATGGCGAGAGTTGGATTACCTGATCAGTCAATTAAGTGATGAATTGAAGATCAATGAGATTCCCATCTTGTGTTGAAATGTTGGTCTGACGAAGCGTGTAATTTTATTATATCACATCGAATCCTGAGTTAAATAGAATAGATAGATATAGATAAATAGAATATTTTGAGTCTCTGAATACTACAAGACGGAAGCGTTAGACTCGACTCATAAAAATTATAAACATGACCCTATTTTAAGGCAGCATATATATTACTGTATCTTCTTCCAGTCTGTCACCACTAGTTTCCGGATAATAAGCCTTTGTCTTAAGTCTTCATGAAATGGTTTTGCCACAACTTTTTTTTGCTCAAATCTTTGCCTCAGTTTTCCTGGACTGCTGTTTCGTTGCCAACATCTAGTCTTCTTGGAGCTCTGCCTGGACTTGGGACTCTGCGTTCCCTTTTGTTCTGTGTTCATCATTGAAAGTTATTCGCTTTCTAGCTGAATTCGTTTCTTGTTCTTTTTCCTTGGGGATTGCCTTTTCCTGATTCTCCCCTGCTCTTTGAGGTTTTGGCGGATTTAGGTGCAGTTCAGAAGTAAAGCTTACAGGTTGATTCCCCCTCCTTCCTCTGTGTCGAAGGTTTGCGTCCCATCTCTTGTTGAACTGTGACATAGAGAGGTCAGAGTATCACCAGCAACATGTTGGTGTGACAGGTGATTCACTCTGTGAAGTTGAGTTTTATTTTGCTACATTTTGAGTAGTGTAACAACCTCTTGTTCCTGCAAACAAATAGGATTCAGTATTTTCTTTGCTGTTTCATTTTACAGTTGAAAATGAAGTCATGACTCCTCTATTGTCATGTGTTTTTATTTTGAAAGAAAAATAAGCAAACATCTAGCAAAAAAACAATTGAAATTTCTTCGTGCAGTAAGGCATTACTGTGTTTGGACTCTTTAATTGTTGATAAATTTCAACCAATAGCTTACTCACACTGATACTATTAACTGGCTATAAAAGGCTGCTTGTCCAGAGTACAGGGTTAAACTATATTGGATACTTAAACATGTGAAAAAGGCAAGATGCTAAAAAAACTCATAACTGTTTCCTCTGGCTGTGGCTTTCACAGTGAAGAGGCATAACAATCTTTTTTATTTCTTTAAACAAGAGTGGACCATTAAAATTAGTCCACTCATGGCTGGTGACGAATATAGGTCCTCAGTTGGAAAGGAATGTGTGTGTGTGTGTGTGTGTGTGTGTGTGTGTGTGTGTGTGTGTGGTGTGTGTGTGTGTGTGTGTGTGTGTGTGCGTGTGCGTGTGCGTGTGCGTGTGTGTATATGTGTTTGTATCTCTGGGATATAATCAGCTACACTGGCTGTCCGATCGTAGGCAGTTCAGCTGACGATAAGTTTGTTGTTGGATTGTTTGGAAGATTTCACTGGCTGTCTCTTAATGTTTGAGTCTAAATTGACAGAATGGTGATACTCTTATCTAAAAATAACCAGCTCTCAGTTTGAATGTGAGGCAGGTTAAATAGGGGAAAACAGAGAGAGCGTGTTAATCACTTTAGGAGCCTCTCCTAAATCACAGCTGAATTTTTTTTTTTTTAAAGAAGAAAATATTAAAATCTGTGCATGTATAATTATGTATATATCTAGTGACCATCTCTCATATTTATCTGATACTGTATTTAATAGGCTAACATCAGTGTGGTTGTCAGGGTGATTCATTACACTGCAGGCAGAAACTTGTATGATCTTCGAGCCTCTTAATAAAAATACTCATGATGTGTGTAATGCTAGATATGTCGCTGGAAACCTTCACAGGACTATAAACTCACTACAAGATGTGTAACGATCCCAAAATACATGCGGTCATATCATTGTTGTCATAAAATATAATAAAGTGTGAGCCTTTTTTTCAAGGCCATTTAGGTTATGTAAAATAGTTAAACTGGAATAATGCAAGAAGAAATCAGTTGCAATGGACCAGATAGTTGGGTTTTTTTCACAATCATGCAGTTTCGATCCCTGTTTTGATTAAAATGACACAAATTACAACCAAGAGCACACAAATTTAGCTGCAGTAACTGTGTTTTCTTCACCAAGGGACAGAAAAACATTCAGTTATGTATGTCCACCTGACCAATATAAGTCCAATATCTACTTGTCCTTTTGCTCTCCACTAACCACTGTGTAAATCATTCACTCTGTAGCTTTTGGATGACTTCATCAAAGCTGGTTTTGGAATTGAAAGCACATCAGATACACCCGAAAAGCAAATGAAGCTGTAAAATCAAAACTGTGAGTTAAAATCAAGTAAAAACCTTTGTAAAGAGATAATTTTTTATGAAGACCTTCTATCACATAGAATTTAAAGCTAATATCCAAGCATCATATTGTTCAGGTTTGAAATTGGTAGTTAAGAAATGTTAGAGTGATTGTGCAATTGTCTTAAAATAGCAGTTTTAAAAATTAAAATAGTCCTACAGAAGAACATTTAAAAATGTAAGATGTATTGAATTAATTGTGAGTTTAATGCAGTATCTATTCATTTTTAAAGATATATTAATAAACACTTAGATATCGATGGCTGAGTTTTTCTCTTTATCATTTCACACCACAAATAGTATGAATAAAACGATATACCAAAATAAAAATAAAAACTGCAATCAGTTTTCCATTGAGTTTCATATTTGTATACCAAGAGCCCCACCACTCTTTGAGCTGCTAATTCTTTGTCATTAAAAGTGAGTTGCTGCCAGTGTGAGTGAAACACTGTATTGGTTTGCTGAATGGCTGCATATCTGTAGGTCAAGTTGAAAACTGCAATATACTTACTTTTCTTCTAATTAAACCTTAAACCCTCACTCATTTCTTGACCCACGGGGCAGTCCTGTGGGGTCGGCCAACCGAACAAAAAGATTTGCTCTAATTGCACAAGGCCAATTAAGAGCCAAATGCTTTGCCCATAATGGTGAAATGGCAGAAGCGTTCTCTTGTGTCCTGTACGCTGAGCTAGCGCCTCACTATCTACTGGCGGTATAGCGAAGGTGAAACATCTCATTAAGTCAATGACACCATTATCTCTGGTGTGTTTTAGAATGGCGGTCCAAACACTCCCAAAATATCTAAAGCTTCCCTCTAATCTAACGACTCAAATCGACCTCTAAATGAACAAACGATGCATCTTTGAGAACTGTGCATTTTTGCGTGAGTGCAGCTGTTTAAAGGTGGGTGGCAGAGAAACTACTCTCAAAGTTGTTCCTGTAATATTTGTAACACCCTTGTTCAGATGGATGAGGCTGCCACACGGACACCCAGCAAGAGTAATTCTTAACTAAAATTAGACAAAGGAGAAGAGGACAGGGTAAAAATAGACACGTCTTTTTTTTTTATTATTCAAGCAGAGCTATTTCTATCTCATTTCTTCATAAAAATTCTGACATGTCATTATTTGAAGCCATTATTTCTTCTTGTTTTGGCAGCTGGGTCGTTGGCATCGCTATTCAAAGTATCATCCAAGATTCATCTTCTCATCAGCTCACGTCCTTGAACATTGTTCGCTTCTTTTCTTTTGTGATTTTTCTCCAGGTACTATGAATATATGTAGTTCTTACTAAAGCAGACATCATTGTGGGGGAAAATTTAAACCTTTTGTAACCTTAATTGTTTATATACAATGATTTTACATCACCCATTAGCTGTTTGTCTTTTCATTATTTTTCTTAACTCAGGATTATTCTTGGTGGTTCAGGCTCCTGAAGCTCCTACTACTATATCACTGTTTGTCTTTCTGAAGCAGCCTTTGGGGCAACAGAAGCTCATTTTCCTATCTCTCTTTATTGGGAATATTACTCAATTTTATTTTTCTAACCAGAATCCCTCTTGCAAGAGAACCCTATCATTGTCATTGATTTACAACAATCACAACAAAACAGGGCCTGAGAAAGCAGATTGACAGCCCTTTAATTACTGCTGCACCACTGGCACACTTTTTTTAAACCTTGATTTGTTCAGAGACGGTTGACTTATTGGTGAATGGCCCCAAATGCAAACACAGAACAGGTGACTTGAAAACAGGTAGTTTTATTTTCCAATAGAGCAGGGGGAAAATAAACAAAGTGCAGAAATAGTCCAGGATGGCTGGAAGCCAATAATTGCCTCTTTCCCGACTCAGGATCCTCCCTGAGTCGGGGCAGGTACTTGCGCTAGTCCGGAAAGGGAGAGAGTCAGCGAGACCCGTGTAAGCAGGTGAGGGTGTCCTCATGTTCTCAGCAGGGCCGGGACAGGCGACAGGCCGGCTGACAGGAGGTCTCCGAGGACTGACGCTGAGCAGGGGGCAGGATACCTGGTGATCTCCGTGGTCTGACGCAGGACAACGGGCAGGTTCGACTGTGTGGTTTACCGTGAACCGACACAGGATGGTGTCTTTGTGCAGGAGATCTTCGTGGATCGACAGTGGACGGCAGGCACACTGGTAGGACTGTAGCAGGCAGGAGACAGACGGGGGTCAGAACCAGAACTGATGAACAAGCAAACAGACTTACTGAACTGCAGCGTGGTACCAGGTGAGATGATCAGACGGATTGGTGGAGTGCAGGACCGGGGTTCATATACTGTCAGGTGGTGATTACTGGAATGAGAACCAGCTGTGCCAGCTGATTGAGGTGTGGTAGTGGGAGGTGACTGGAGGCGGGTATAGGATCCACACCCTCCAGACACAGACCAAAATAAACAGGAGAGAAGACAAGAAACATGAGGAAAAGGGTGATCGGGGAAAACAGATGGAATGACAGACAGGGACAGGGCAGAGAGCCTGACTGTTGACTGAGCATATATTTGGCATCCTGCTGGATTGTCACATAATTACACACATGTAGACTTTTGAGCATCACAGCACCACCACAGTTTTTTTGTGTTTACCCCATACTGTCACAAGCTGATTATTTTTGACTGACATATCAAGCCAGATAGTGTTTTTATTTCCAGGCTTCCCCTAAATGTTGCCACTCTTTTGCCTCTCTAACATCTACCACTAAAAAGCTAAACTTTTTAGTCAGTAAGTCAATAAGAAGCTTTGGTGACACTTTTCTTGTAACTGACTCCAGCATATTGGACTCTGAGTAAAGAAAACATCTGAGGAGTCAGTAATGAGATTTAAATGCATATGTACACATGCAATGATAATTATTTCAGCTCTTCTTTATTTATACTTATTTTGTATTAATGGCAATATGTTTATGAAAAGCAATCTGTCTTATTTAGCAGTAATCGTGCCTGATTAATAAAACATGTTAATGTAGCTCAAGATTTTTTTCCTTCCATCTGGTAGTCTGTTTCTCAGTGAGATGTTTTGTTGTGCCCAATGAGCAACCAAACTGTGGAAGTTTAATCAGTTCTAGATTTTTGCTACGGGTGGTGTCCTCTGACTTGTATTTTCAGTGAAGTTTGCAAACACAATGATCATTAAGTACAAGATTTAATTTTCTTGATCAAACTTTTGTATGTAAACCATGCGTCATGATATTTTTCATATAAAAGACTTGTGTGCTGAAATCTGTAGATGTAAAAGTCTACATCTCTGGAAGCAATTTAATAATCCCCTCATTCCCAGAGGGACTTCAGCATTTATGGAGATTGACTTTGGCTAATCATTTCATTGAAACAGCTGCTATTAAAAACACTTACAGAGTTTTGGTACCTGGCAGATTCCTTCTTTAGCAGTGCATGAGAAGGTGTCATGGTGACCTCAGCTCCATGGTGCTGCAGCCTGCCTGGCGGGGGTGCAGCTGGCAGGCAGAGATTGGGCTCAGATGGCACTGCTGGAGACTCCTCGGGTGGGAGGCTGAGGTTGGGGGGCTGGAGGGGATTGCGATGCGTGAGACACCAGAGCCAAGGTGGCTGTGTTTTCCAGTGCCAGAGGCCGGGGCTGCCCCTCAGCATTTTCTGCAAGTGTGAGACATCTTGTGCATACATACTGTTGATTCTCTGTATGAAGACATCTACCTCAAAACAAAAACGAACATGAAAAACACCAAAAGATAAATCACTGGAGGCTTAAGGCAGGAATGTTAATACAATTAATCTGCTAAAATATGTGCTAAGTGATTGCAGCAAATAGAAAAAGGAACATTTTAATGCAAAGCAGCCATAGTTTTTTGTGAACAGCAGAGAAAATCTTTGCAGGTTTGACCTCCCCATTGCATTATCTATGTACCTATACTTGATGTAGTGGTTAAAGATAACTTTGGGGTTTAAATTATACTCCAAGGTTAAACTCATGGAATTGGCCTCAACAGTTTTCAAACATGGGTTTCTCGTGAAAATCCTCTACCTCACAAACCTTAAAATGTGAGTCCAGCATTTACACACTTTTTTTTATCTTTTGAAAAGCTACTACAGTGGATGTGAACATATTGCCTTGTAAAAAACTTTTGAGCGCATAAAAAAGCTTATTCTTTGGTGTAGCCCAACTATGTGGATGTTACAGTGTCCAAGAGCTACATGGTTGGAGACCAGTGGTCTACAATAAAACTGTTTGACTTTATCTTTACTTTGGATTATCTCAGGAAGATAGTTTTGCTATACTGCGGATATAAGAACAACCACTAACAGCAAAATGAAGGAACAATTATCACTGTGAATGTTTTTATGCCTCTGCTACGTCAACAGCCATAGCCCGAGGCATTATGTCTCAGAGTTCTATGTCCATCCACCCATTCTCATAAATGCGATATTTCAAAAACGCCTTGATGCAATTCTGTCAAATTTGGCACTACTGTTCACTTGGTCCAAAGGATGAACTAATTCAGTGGATGGTCAAAGGTCTCAGTGACCTCTCGTTTGTCCCATCGTCGTGAATGTGATATCTCAGGAATGCCTTGATGGATCTTCTTCAATTGTGGCACACATGAGACTCAAGGATTAAATAATTATATTTTGATTGTCAAAGGTCAAAGGTCACTGAGACCTCTCATCCGTCCCATTATTGCGAGCTCCATGGCCTTAGAAACATCTTGAGGAAACTTTTTCAAATGTGGCACCAATATTTACTTGGACTCAAGGATGAGCTGATTAAAATTTTGGTGAAAAAGGTTCAGGGTCACTGTTATGTCATGTTCATCCCATTTTTATGAAAGGTATGCCATGACAGGAAAAGAAGGGGACACTCATACCACATAACACATTTGGTCAGATACTGAACTGGTTACACTAACTTTGGGTGTCAACCTTGAAACTGTGGTGATTGTATAGAGCTTCTGTTCTAAACTGCAATTTGACTAATGAGACTAATTCTAGCCTTAAATTAACTTTTAATTTCTATTCTCTGTCAACCGAAAACAGAATCCCTCTCAAGAGCCTTCCCTCAGCTTTTCTTATGGCTTCATAAAATAAGGAAATACAGTGAAGAATGGGAGTTAGAGTTCCCAAAAATCAGTCAGCCACATCTCTATCATATGTTCCACATAGACTCCATAATAGGCCTGTGTTGGTCATTAACCCCAGGTAATCAGCTGTACCATCCCAGCCGAAAATCTGTCCGCTTTCAGCAAACTGTTTTCCGGTTGAAATATCTTAGTTTGTCTATAATGGGTTCCTCCTTATTTTATGGCCTCTTATATTCTTTAGCGCATTGCCCTTTTCACACGCAATTACTTCCCCAACTCCCTTTCAGGCTCATTAGCAGACCTTGCAGGCTTATTCTTCCCTAAAAGCAGACGCTTCAAGGGATATGACAATTTTCTCTGGAAGAGGACCGTTTAGCTCATCTAAAACTGTACAAATGTAGAATCCCTTTTATTCAGAATGCGATCTTGAAGCGAGCTGAATTTGTCTTCATGGTGGACTTGTGTGGTAATAGAAAGGGTCGCTGAAGCAAGATAAATGCGAGTTTGACTTGGGAGTTTGTCAGCTAACTTGATCATTTTATCGATTTGGCTACTCAAACTTTAAAGATTTCTGTTGCCGATTCCTCCATATTGATTCTAAATCACTCGGAAGTGGTGAGATAAATCCCAAACAGGTTGTGTTTAAGAGTCAAATCCTCTGCCTTGTACGTTTCTATGGATAAATGAGTATCAGCTGCTTGTCGTCAAGGCTAAATTGCACTGCTTTAGAAACATCTAAACCCAGATAACCTTTAGATCAGTGCGTAAAACTCCATTGTCAGCAAACAGGTCCAGTTAGTCTTTACAGTCACATTGCCCAATGGCGAGGTCCGCTGTCATTGTGTTGGATATAACTGATGTTATATTGTCAGCTGTGTTGTACAATTTACAAGTAAACTGTTGTTTTTGCACTTGAGGTTTGAGAAAGAAATGTAATAGGAATAATAATCCTGCGTTTTATATCATTGCAAGAAAATCACGGTGTGCCACAGGAATATTTTAAAATTTGAAGTGGTTTGGGATTTCATAATAAGCTTCTTTCAGGGGGGCACGGCTGACCAGGATATTGCTTGACCTGAGGATATGAGTTGTTACATTGGAAGGTAACGTTGGGCATTTCTAAGGATGCACTGAAATGTCAACTAGAGCTGCTGCTACACTAAAGCCAGTTCAATAAGGAGAGATTAATTGGAGGCATATGAGGATGTTTATTGACTTTAGCAACACAAAAAGACCTCAGTGTTTAGACTCCATTGTGAAACATTTTCATTAAGCGTTGTCCCATGTAAAGATAAGAGACAGGACACGATATTCCCCCAAAGTCAGCAGGTGGTTGATGGAAACTCTCATCAGTTGAATTTCCTTGAACATCTATGTTAATGATAGGGTGGGTTGTGCAGAAAAAATTGCAATGATATTTTAAAGAACAGCATCCAGCATCCAGCATCCTGGCTCAAGGGATTTGGGCTGAAATTTCACTGGTCAGGTATGTAAATGTTGAAAAAGTGAATGCAGGGATTTTGAAAGCAGAGGTAAGGGAGAAGATTAGAACAGCAGGGAATAGTATTCACTCAAAGGAATAAAGGCAGCATGTGTGGGAGGAAATCCTCAGCATTCAATGCTCCCCAAAGCTTCATAGTAATGTATTTACATTCATGTGGCAGTGCCATTACTGTAACATATACCTTTGAAGTCTCCCGAGAAGAGACGCTCTCAGACTTTTTGGCTTGTGATCCCTGAAATGAAGCTACGTTTGACCTCTCAGTACAGGTTAGTGTGGACATGAGTTATGAGCAGTTCAAACAAAGAGTTATCTTTTCCTTTTCTTGTTTCGTTAGGTTCCAAAAGAAAAATTATAATGAAAAGACAAAATGCCATTCAATGAATAGGGTGAAGCTGAGGACAAATCCTTGTGGAATGCCATATTGTGACAAAACCTGTTCTTAACCTAAGAAATTAGAGATGTGAGATTTAATCAGTTTAACTTGGACCAGAAAGTCCAGAATGTTCTAGTATTTTTATGCTCTACTGCTTGAGGCCAACAAATAAATAAATAAATATTTGAACCTTTCAACTATGTTTTGTTTGGTTGGTATTTTCAGACAAATCAAAAAGACCCAAAGCTGCAGCTACTTTATCTGCGATCACAGAGACACAGGGAGGCAAGTGTAGAGTGGACCAAAATACACCAGTCACTCAAGTCTCGATAAATAATGAAGACATCAGGCTGCTGTGGAGACCAGAATAACTTTGTGATGCAACATCACAGGCGAGCACTTAACAAAAGCTTAACTGTGCATTACACTTACAAGCAATTTCGAGAGGGATGAAATATTTAGAGACACAACTCTTTGGGTTTCTTGTTGTTTTGCGTCTCACAAGCACCAGACATCTGTCTTCCAGTCAGTTTGGGGGGAAATTATGACTTAACCCTTGCAGTAGTTAATCAAGACTTGTTATATGATTAGGAAATCATATCAACACATGCATTTCATTTTTGTTTATTTAAGTTTACATTACTGTATGTCCGTTGGGATATAGCCTCTTATTCATCATCTTCCTCATCATCAGAACACCCACATCTGATGGATTAAAGTCATCTCTCTGTATTGGTTTTTCCATACAGTTTGAGGTAAACCTGGTAAAGCAAAGTTATGTTACCCTCATTCAGTCTTTTCATTCATTGTTCAAGCTGTCTGGTAAAACTTCATAACATGTTTTTCCCCTTACAGAAAAGTCTAGTGTAACCCCAGAGGGATTTATGTAAGTTGCCGTGTTTGGAGTAGTTTTAGTTTGGATCCCATCTGATTAAATATGAAGACATTTTATTTTACATGAATCTCTGGTCTGTGTCGCTTGATTTCAAGTGGGAATCTACTCTGTAATTCAATACAGCGGTTGAATTGTGGGGGAATAACCTCGGAGAACAATTTAAGGAGTAAAATAGATAAATTAATTATTTTCTGCAGTGTTGTAGTGTTTGTGTTTTCTGTTTTAGCCAATGCAGAAGTGCTCTCTTGTGGAATAGATCCATAACTGCATCTCCATATTGCTGAAAAATACTTATAGAAAACTATGTGCATGACCGACAAGTGGTAGTTAGTAGGGAAGAACATTTTTGCCAACACTGTATACTATGTGTAGTTAAATAATTGATTTACAAGAAGTTTAAAAACACAAACTTGTGACTTCACCTAAAACAAATTAAAATAAACAATATTATAAATCAAAAAGATAGAGTCAAAGACCACAAATATTTTAATTATATGTTTTTATTTTAAAAACAGACTACTGTATATAGCAATAAAACATAGCAATACGAATATACAATAATTAATCTATGAAATGCATTTCTCCTTCCTTGAACAAAGCCCAAATCAGTCACTACAAAGATCCTGTAAATGTTAGTAATGGTGATGGTGTGAGTAAAATACAAAGGAAAGTTTTTAGGTAAATGACCTTAAAGTTAAACAGACTGTGATATTAGGATCAGAAAAAAAGAAAAAAACTTTGTTTGGCTAAATATATTTATGCATGTGAGAAATTTGACTCGGCCACAGTAGCTGTTAATGCATGTAAATATGTCAGTGGATACAGCCTGCTTGGATTCCTTTAGCATTTGGCAGTTATAGATAATATGCACATGCTGTTGCACATATTTTTTAAACAGTCATATAGATTGTTTTAACATTTGTACAGTAGCTGCTCTGCAGTAGATGTTTTGGTGTTACTTATTGTCTCCAACATCAAATGACTGATTTATTTATACATTTTTATACACAGTCCAGTCTATAAGTATAAGGACAGAGAAGATTTTCATGTTTTGGTTCTGTTTTGTAACTATGAGATTAAACTGCTAGCTTTGAGTTTTAGGGTTGGGTTGTAGACAGTGAAGGAATTAATATTCCCTTTTAGTTTTAGGGAGTTTCATGAAAAGAACAAAAGGTTTACGTGGTTGATTGGATGTAAACGTAAACACCCTCTAATTAGATTTAACTTGATACTATATTTTCATGATAATTATTCTGCTATCTTCTCAGAAAAAAAAAATCTAAATCTTAATTATAGAAACAGACAGTGGAAAAAAAGGTTTGTACAAAGATGAATTAATGATTTCTCACACACACATGCACAAATTTACACACGTGTTCACAGACTGGGTTGATGAATCTGACCTACTGCTCTGTTCCAGTGCTACTGTCCAATAAAAGGCTTAATTAATGTATTTAACCTTTAGCTGTCAGGCAAACAAACCTACCAAACACAAATCCTAGTCTTAGACTAGTACTCAGTGTTTTCCTCTCTGACACTTTATGAATTTATCAGCTGTGGTATTAATTTGTTTTGCTGTAAAAATCAATTTCAACCTTGTGGAAAAAGGGCTCTTATTCCTGTTTTTGATTAGTACATTCTAACATGGGAGCTTTAAGCATAATAGAAAAATACAGCTGTAGTGTCGGCAGATGAAACAGGGCAAATGGTAAAGATGAATTTGCCAGTTGCAAAATGTGTTAAAATAATGTTTCCTAAACTCATCTCATTTTCTATGAACAAGACAGAAGAGGAAGTCTCATTGTGAATCTTTGGCACCCCCTGCTGTAAAAGTATGTTAAATAAAATTTCAGTAATGAGTAAACAGATTTTTAGGGAGATGTTTTTTACTCACTGGACATTGCATTATGTTCATCACATTTATTATGCGTACAAAAATATTTCTGCAGGGCATATACAACCCAATGCATATGGTCAGCAGCATGATTTCATTAGGGCTGCATAGAACAACATTTATAAAAAAAAATGTCTAAAGCTAGAGTTAGCAATGATTCAATACTAACAACGAATCAAATCACTACTTGTGTGTATTTCCACTGCCCTCAAACAGCCAAAAATCTGTTATTACAGGTTTCTCAGTAAAAAAAAGTAAAGAGTCAGGTCAAATGACTTCCCCTGGCCAATTTAGTGAAACGAAGTTGTGGTATAAAGTCCTTGAATCTCTGCCTCTCATACAGGCCTCAGGATGACCTCTTTCCGGTAGGAGAATCGGGTGAGTTTGACCTTGTGGTACATCCTTTCTCTGTGCTGCAGCAGGCAGTAAAGAGACATGGTTAACTTAGCCAGTGCCAGTGTGCAGATGATCATCACCACCAGCACTGTGAGGTAAATCATTATCTGAGATTTGCACTGCTGAATCTTATTTCTGTCCTGATACATGGAGGAAGTTTGTGGCTCCTGCTGTACTGGTCCAAAAGGACAATTGAAGATCACTGGTGTGGTTGGTGGAGGAGGTGTCGTTGTTTGGGCGGTTGTTGGTCGTGTAGTCCTGAGTGTGGTGGTCTTGGCTGTAGTTGTCGTTTTAGTTGTAGTGGGTCTGCCTGTTGTTGTGGTGAGTAAAGTGGTTGTTAGGGCAGTTGTTGTTGTGGTGGGTAGAATTGTTGTCATAGTGGTTGTAGGTGCAATTGTTGTTGCGGTAGTTGTGGGTGTAGTTGTGGTGGTTGTTGGTGTAACTGTTGTCATAGTGGTGGTGGGAGCAGTTGTTGTTGTAGGTGCAGTTGTTGTTGCGGTAGTTGTTGGTGCAGTTGTGGTGGTTGTTGGTGGAACTGTTGTCATAGTGGTGGTGGGAGCTGTTGTTGTAGGTGCAGTTGTTGTTGCGGTAGTTGTTGGTGCAGTTGTGGTGGTTGTTGGTGGAACTGTTGTCATAGTGGTGATGGGAGCAGTTGTTGTTGTAGGTGCAGTTGTTGTTGCGGTAGTTGTTGGTGCAGTTGTGGTGGTTATTGGTGGAACTGTTGTCATAGTGGTGGTGGGAGCAGTTGTTGTTGTAGGTGCAGTTGTTGTTGCGGTAGTTGTTGGTGCAGTTGTGGTGGTTGTGGGCAGAGTTGTTGTCGTAGTGATTTCAGGTGTGGTGGCCATAGTGGTGGCCATAGTGGTTGTGGTTGTTGGTATTGTTGTGGCTTGAGGTGTGGTGGCAACAGTGGTGCTTGTAGTGGGCACAATGGTAGTTGGTGTTGGGGTCGTAAGGATGGTGGTTGTTGGTTCTGTCGTTGGGAGTGTCGTGGTAGTTGGGGGCGTTGTGGTGGTGGTTAGGAGGGTGGTTGTGGGAGGATGGGTGGGACAAATAAATTGATCCTCTGTCAATGATATGATTTCCTTCCCTTTTAGATGGTCTGGATGCTCACAGAACACATGAGACGGAAACTTGTCAGAGTTCGCCCTCATCCAGATGTAAAGATGTATCAGAGAACAGTCACAGAGCCATGGGTTGTCACTGAGGTCAAGTTTTTTTAGTTTTGTTAATGGCAAAAAAATATCCTCTGGAAGTGTCTGGAGGTTGTTGTGAGCGAGCATGAGTGTGGTCACAGATTGTAGCTTCTCAAACACATCTGAATCCAGCGAATTTATCATGTTGTTCTGTAGATTCACCTGTGTGAGGTTTTCAGGGCCGTTAAAGTTCTCAGCGGACAAGGAGACCAACTGGTTTTTAGACAGATCCAGCTTCTTGACTTTCTTCAGAGGGCTGAATATTCCTTCAGGAAGAGTGGATAGATTGTTTTGACTGAGGCTTAAGTCGATCAGTTTAGGCATATCTCCAAAAAGCACTGGTGGCAGACTTGAAAGCTTGTTCTTCTTAAGTGTCAGTATTTTAAGCTGGGGGAAGCCAACGAAATATTCTTGAGGGAAAGTAGTCAAAAGATTATTTTCTAAAAGCAGCTTATTTAGTTTGTCTTTATGTGGAAACAGATTAGGTGATAATTCTGCTATTTTGTTTCCATACAAGACAATTTCCTTCAAGTTTGTTAAATTTTGAAAAATGTCCTCAGGGATGGTGGTCAGCTGATTTTCATGAAGCCGTAGTATCTGCAGTTTATTTAGGTTTGAGAACCAGTCAGTTGATACAGAGGAGAGATTATTTTGACCTAAACTGAGAGTTAAAAGGTTGTCAAGACCATCAAACGTTTCGTCTTCAATCGATTCGATCTCATTCTTATGTAACAGGAGCTCCCTCAATTTTGTAAGGCCTTCAAACAGGCCTTTTTCAAGTCTACGGAGCTTGTTAAACTTTAGTATAATTATCTCCAGGTTGCTGGAGTCTTTAAAGACTCCCACTGGGACTGATGTTAGTGGTGTGTTGGAGATCTCAACATGCTTGAGGCCTGCCAAACCTTCAAAAGCTCCTAGCTCAATAGATTTCGTTTTAGTGTCTATGAACTCCACCTTTTCAAGCAGGGGGTTTTCAGAAAAGGCTGCTTTTGGGATTTCTTTAATCTGGCTTTTCACAAAAAAAACTTGCGTCACACCAGTGCCCAGAATGCGTGGGATTTCTGTCGTAGTTGAACTAAAAATCATCTGGTTCTCGGGGCAGTCCGTCTTCTGTAAGCATGGTTTGTTTTGAGTCAATGAAAACTCCAGCAGTGAAGACAGAATAAGAACGATGATTTCTCCTCTTGACATTGTTTATTCACTGTAAAAAGAAAACAAATTTTGCAATCATGTATAACAAAATGTTATCAGCCACATTATGAAAAGCTTTGTAATGTCAAGTTATCATTAAATCTCTGTGCTGTCTAATGCAAAACAAAAAAACATTTGCCTACCCGATGATTTCCTGTTCCAGGATGAAGCCGTAAGGAAATGCAAATAAACGCCGTCTCATTACTTATCTTCTTATCAGGTCGTCCAGCAGGCCATGAGTGTGTTGCATCCCATGTGAGGCGTGGTGCAGCTTCTGCAGCTTGAGATAAGAGCGGGGATGTAAGTTTCATAGTAACTGCACCCCTCTGCAGCATGGCTCCAAAATAATGTAATTTTTCTTATTTCTTCACTGACATTTCACAGCACCCACAAAGTATTCCTAAATTATTCTAGTTATAAAAGTAAATTAAAAGTAGCCTAGATTTCAAAACAATGTCTTCCTCCATCATCGCATAAACTCAGTGGCCACTTTATTAGGTACACCTATAAAGTCTGATGCAATTTAATACGAGCTGATAAAATCTGCTTTCACAAAGCCAATAAATTTCAGTTTTAAAATGAGAGAGAATGGTTGTTTTAGTTATGTGTTTATTATTGTAATTTGCAATGGCGTTGAACTGGGCTGCAAAATAGTGTAGTAGTATTTTTGAGTGAGTTTCAGTATAATACAGTCAGGTATTACATTATAATATAGGTGTACCTAATAAAGTGGTGAAGGATTATTTACATGAATTAAATGTTAAACCTAAACTGGATGGGTGTTTAAGTTTTCACCACTGACTCTATAGAAATGACGACTGTGCCTACCACCTGATGTGTTAGATATGTTAAGTTATGCACCTCTGACAGTAGTGTAAACAGTTAAAGCTTGAGTATTTATAATTCATTCACAAATCTATGGTATGTAAACATTTTTATCTTTTGATAACGTGCACTTGTTCCCACCGGAGAATAAGCAGAAACAAAAAACAACTTTAAATATACTTAATTTTTCTTTTAACCCTTTCATGTATAGAGGTCACTACAGTGGACAGCTATTAATGTTGTTTTCTTGTATGTGCATGGGTTTTGATGGCATAGTTGCACATCAGCCTCATATGGGATGATGCAATAGCATTCACTGTAGTGGCTGATGTGCAACTATGCCATCAAAACCCATGCATATACAAGAAAACAACATTTGAATAGCTGTCCACTGTAGTGACCTCTATACATTAAAAAGGTTAATTCCTCTCTACAACATTGTTTTTGTCAGGCATCATATATGAAACATCTGAAACTTGTTTTTTTTTGTCCGGTCTTTGTAATTGCAGACAAAGCTGGGGTGGGGTTTTTGTTCTAAAACAAAAATATTTTCGACATTATTCTGACTTCCTTCCATTAGATGGCAGTCTAATGGAAGAGTTTATTCTACCTTTTCCTGTTTTCATGGAATGTTTTGCACTTTTAAACCTCTGGATCTTTGTTCTTATTTTTCACAGATTGAATTGGCACATACTTGAAAACGTAATAACAATTCATGTAAAGTCTACAAAACATACGTCATAACATGATGTATGAATTAAAAAATGTTGATATGTAGCCCGTCTACTATCCAAATCGGTAGATAGGGCCCTGAGTTCTTTATTTAATTCAATCGTGTTCTTATAACTAATTATCTCTATATTATTAGTCTTGGATCAATAAAGAAACCTGGTACCTCACAGATATAACTTAACAGACTGCTATACTAATGTAACTACTAAATGCATGTACTAACCCCTTTGAAAATAATAAACACACCCAGAAACCGTTTTAAAATTAATTGCAATAGTGTCCCACTTTAATCGAACGCAAATTAATCAAAATAAAAAACAGGAAAATAAGTGTGTTCTTGACTTTTTGTTACACCATGCAGCGTTAAACCAAATAACTTTCTCTTTACACACTGTTCACTATGACTGTGATACACAAATACACACCCCAGTAATAAACACTTAACTAAGCAGGCAAATTAACCTTTAAATAACAAACGTTGCAGGCCTGGTTCGATGCTCGGGATAGTGGAAACCAAAAACGTCACTGTCGCTTCACTCAACTGAGCAAAAACAAATGACTGGGCGGCACCTTTCCTCTGAAGTAATGCAGTCCAGCAGACAGGGTTACCCGTCCACAGGCCTCAGTCCAGGAGCAGGACGATGCAGGGGGTGGGGGTATGTTCACGGAGCGGGGTGGTAATCCAGCGTCGCCAGAGGAACTGTGATCGTCCCCGGGTAGCTCAGAGCGCTATCTGGTGGTCCTCTCTCGGTTCACCGTCCCAAACAGTCCAGACGAAGCCACTGAGTCGAGCTGGGTTAGACAGCAGCAGCCTACAGTCCGTCCACGTCGCTAATTAGCCACTCGCTGATTTAACGAGCAGAATCAGGTCGCAGCATATCAAACTTCGTGTGGAAGTTTACTGCTCAACACTTCTCAAACAGGTGGTCCTACAAATTATCTTGCTGCTAATTCACGACTTAAGGAAATATCATACTTTCCCTTACCACTTTGGCAAAAGCCACCGCTTTGCTCATTAACCCCTCTCTCCTCCTCTCTCTCCGCATGTCCACACACCTCAGCACAATCATGCGACCACATACACCTCTAGCGACAGAAATAATATTAACTGCTTCTATCAAAAAAGGAAAACCTAAAATATATCAATGCACTTTTAACATTCTTATCCTTGAACCTTACATTTTGTCACACACAAATGAAATATGTAGTTTAACCTTACTTTTTAATAAACTTTTCATTTATTTATTAATTAAAACTATTTATTAACCCTGGATTTATATGTTGTTGTTTTTTTTTTTTACCTGGGCTACAGATACTTCAGGTAATGAGGTGAATTTGTTGGTACAAAATATTTTCTCATGCATATAGACCTTTTATAATGTTTTCATAATGGATAACTTTCTATCAGGTACAGGGGGGGTGAAGTTTGCATGTCTGCATTCATACCATGAAGGGTGAAGTTCAATAATAAACACAATGTAAGATTGGCCCAACTAAAAGCTGTGCATTTATTCAATGTATAGAAGCATTATGCATTGAATTGTATTCATAGTGTACTCAAAATTACATCTTTGATTTTGTATGGATAGCCCTCTTGCAACAAAGTTAAACTGTTTGCTAAATGTATTGTTGTTAGCACAGAAGTTATTTTCAAACTGCATTAATTAAAACTGAAAAACAGAAAATAGTTTGAAAAAACACTGGATCTGCTAAAAGAAATATGCTGTTTCAGTAAAGTTACCATCTCTTTGCCAAGACATGGTAAGGAATGACTTTTTACGGTTAGTGTGGAAAATGTACTTTCTCTTTTTACAGCACAATTGAAGAGGAATACTGACTGGTCAGTCTGATCATTAAAACTGAAAGCTAATGAATTCAAAAGTAAATCTGTTTCCTTCTTTGTTACTTCTGAATGGAGCTGCAGTGGTTCTTTCTTTTGCCTTTGAGGCTTTTCAATAAACTCTATGCTCCATATTTTCCAACTAAACCACAGTAATAAGTAAGCAGTTTCTCTTGGCTTTAGAAGTTCTTGGCCTGCTGATGTTGGTTGGTCTGGTCTACAACACAGAGTTCTTATTTCTGCGACCTATATTTCCCTTGCCACTCCTGTTCCTCCTCCAGCACACACAGCTGATGATGACAGTGCTGATGATGACAGTGGACACCACTGCGATGGCAATCAGGATGACTGAAGTATAATTAGAAACCGTTTCATTATCATTTTGTCCACTGCTGGTGACCCTATCGTGCTCTGAGGTGTGTGTGGTCTCGACAGCAGGTGACGAAGTGCTTCTTCTGGCTGGAGGTGTGTGGGGTTTCCTCCTCTTCTCTGTTGAGGTCAGCACAGGCTCTTCAGTAGAGCTGAGAGGCATCAGGTTCTCATCTTTCAGTGAAGCAATCACCTCACCACTCTGACTGAAAGGAGTTTCACACACCACAAGGGTTTGGTTGACCTTGGATGGGTGCTGTATCAGCCAGCCCCGAAGAGGCAGAATATCCTTGTCACACCTCCAGGGGTTCTGCTGCAGGAGTATTTCCTTTGCTGCAGTGAGGTCATCTAGACTCGACTGTGGCAGGTTTGGAAACGAATTGTTTCGCAGGTCTATCTGTCCTGGGTGGCTCAAGCCCTGGAGGAACCCCACAGGAAGGGAGTCGATAAAGTTGTGCTCCAAGGAAATGTTGACCAGACTGGGTAGTCCTTGAAAAGTCCCCACTTGCAGAGTTGTGAGCAGATTGGTGTGCAGCGAGACCTCTCCTAGCTGCTCCAACCCTCTGAATGCACCGGTGGATACATAGCTGATCTGGTTCCGACTCAGCACCAGGAGACGTAACTGAGTCAGGTTCCTGAATGTGTCGTCTTCCACATGGCTCAGCTTGTTGTCATACAGCCACAACTCCTGCAGGGCCATCGGCCCAAACACACCAGGACCCAGACTCTTCAGCTGGTTTTCATACAGGGACATATGAGAAAGGAGGGGCAGATTTAAGAAGACCCCTTCTGGAAGAGATGTGAGCCTGTTGTTGGAGAGGAACAGCTTCTGGAGTTTCAGAGTGTTGGAGAACAGGTCATGGTGAAGGTGAGTGATAATATTGTCATGTAGGGACAGTTCCTCCAGGTTTACAAGGTCATCTAAACTGCCAGCAGGAAGTTCCAGTAGCATGTTCTTGTTAAGGCGCAAGACTTTCATCTGAGAAACACCCTTGAATGTCTCTCTGGATAGTTGACTGATATTGTTTCCAGAAAGTGAAAGGTACTGCAGTTTAGTCAGAGGGTGAAAAGTTTCCACAGGTACAGAAGTGAAAAGATTCTTACTGAGGTCAAGTTGTCTCAGATCTGTCAGCTGGGAAAACCACTGAGGGCGGAGTACCAAGAGCTTGCTGATCTTCAGAGTCAGAGACTCGAGTTTCTGAAGATTATGGAACAAGGCCTCAGGGAGATCTTGCAGTTCAGTGCCAGTAAACCCCAAGGCACCGATGTTTGGAGTGGAATCAAATGTGCCAGGGCGCACTTCCCTCAAAACAGTGTCTTTAATCACAAAGATGCTAAGGGCATTCGAAAAATCAGTCAGGTCCTCTGGTTTCAGAGAGTAAAAATTGCATACAGAGAAGAAGAGGGATGTGGTAGAGGAGGGCACAGCCGTGGGGAAGTCTGAGAGGTCAGTGCAGTGGACCCTGTTTCCTAGACATTTGCATCCATTTGGACACGCCCGAACAACCGTGGTGAAGGAACAGAGAAGTAGGAGCACACGAAGGGTCAGTGGCAGATCCATTATTACCTTAGGAAAGAAGGAACAGACATGTTACAGCAAGGGGTGGTAATGAGTCTTGCGTCAGATTTATATCCAAGAAATGACAAATGACTTTGTGAATATGTCATGGTCATTAACCACTAGATATCCTGTTTTCTCTTCAAATGGGCAGTCCACCCATTTTACACCTAAAAGTCAATTAACATCTCACTGATAGTACTTTCATATGACCCAGTTGTGTTTGTCAAAACTAAGAAAGATACTGAAGTGCCACGTTTTTAACTGTAAACTGTGGTGTGCTCTTTGAAAGATGTGTGTGTTTACCATGCAGGGAAGGACAGCAAACAATCCTGATAAGTTCAGCATTTTTGGAGCTTGACCCATACTAGTGACTAGACAGCTAGTTGGCCTGAGATGTTTTAGTTTTGTCCATTCTTTTTTAAATCTCTATGTGCAATACTACATCTGTGGTGTATCCCACAAGTCAGTGCTAACTTTTGCACAGGTTTACTGACAGGAACACAAAACAAATGAAACATAAAAACAAGTAATTCCTATTTAAGTTTGATATACTGTTGTTTTTTGTTAATGAAGGTAACTGAACTGCTCTGCTCCAAACTTTCATTAGGGAGATGGGGAGCATTTTCATTGGACAGTACTGTGAGATTAAATACATTGGCACAATAGTTGTTAGTTTCCAGTAGAGTAAAGTACAAAACTGTGGTCTGTTTTTCTCCCTTCTCTGCCACAAAGGGATTCTCTGCACATTAAATCACCACCATAATAAGCAGTTATACCGAAGGCAACTCTAATTAGCAACAGTATCTTCATGTTGCAGCCTCAGCACTCTTCTTTTATCCGAGGAGGAGGCATGAATTGATCCAGTGTTTCCTGTAGCAAGAAGCATTGACTGCCAACATTGCCAGCAGGATTGACTACTAAATTAATGTTTTGCAGGCCTTTGATAAATAAAACCATTTACTCAGGATTTGTGCTCAACAGTAGTTTTGGAGCTCACACATATTTGAAACACATGCTTGAAAGATTTGCTGCAGAAATGTGTCTCTCTAAACTGCAGAGTGTATCATTATTTCATGTGAAAATGGTGTTTAGTTTGCTGCCACAAGCAGTAGGATTCCTGTGACTACACTTCACCATGACAGACTGCCTGCACATGTTCGAGGCAGAGGCTGTTCTTACTGTTTTAAATGGCACAGGAGGCTCCGAACACAAAGCGTGCCAATGTAATGACCTGCTTCTCCATACAAATCCATTTAAAGTTCTGCAACTTGAGGTTGGCAAGCATGAGTCGTTTCTTAGTGTCTGAGTTGTATTAGGGTGCAGAAAGAGTCTTTCCAAGGAAGTAACTTTCTAAAGAGGCCAGTGTGTCCCTCAAATGAGCTCAACTACAGAGGTATCACATTTCTGTTGGTCTTTCTTCTTTTTCCACATCAATGACAGAAGGCCATAAAATCCATCCTGGTGTGTTACAGCTGTTCCCATTCTTTTTTTTTTTTTTTTTTTTTTTTTTTTTTTTTTTATACATTTTGTACTCTTGTCTGCTTTCATTCAAAGGGTGGGGTACTGGATCTTTGCTGTGAGAAGGAAGCAAAGGAAATAGTACTCCCTACTTTTAATATACCATCAATAACCCGAATCCTTAGAAGTTATAACTTTCCTTATTTGAGAGCCTGTATTTCAACACCCAATAGTTATATTACCACCCACAATTCAATTTTCTTACTGCAGTGACAGTGCCAGGTCAGAGTTGAGACTGAGGGCAGGGACGGTTTTCCACTTCCCCAACATCCAGAGAACTAAAAGTCAGATGCACATGAAATATCGGTAATATGTTATCTGAACACACTTCCCCTTTTTCAGACACATGGCACACATAGCGTCACTTCTCTTTGCTACAAAATCAATGAGAACAGTGCTGCTCTTAAGCCTCTTGTGAGTCCTCTAACATATTACTTTAATAATCTTCCTTTTCAGCTGACCACACAGCCATGTGTCCTCTCTGGTATATATCATGGCAGTCCAACCAAAACCACTGTCTGCTCTCCGCTGGAACAACTTGGAATGATCTTCAGCACAGTGTAATGGCTAAAGCATTTCCAGTTCACCAATAATTGCTTGGATTTTTTTTCCCCTCCTTCCATCAGCACTATGAAAAGACTGAACCAGCAAACTGTCCTCCCTGAGAGCAGTAGTCAAACCACAAGTTAATTCCTGTTTTATAGAAAAGGTTTTTGATGACCACCTAACCTGTAGTAGTTGTGCTCGACATATCAAAAATAATCAATATTTTTAACAGAAAACTCACTAAACTCAATTAAGGGTCAAATAAAAAAAATCCTGTTTTCAGCATTGTAGTTTACACATTAAATGGCACATTATTTATTAAAGTAAACAGTTGAATTGTGTACAGAATGTAATACTTTTAAGAGAAATACGACAGATTACACTAAATGATTTTCTTTACAGTCCTGTCACAAACTTATTTCCTTATCTTATGTTCTTTCTGATTAATTTGGCCTCTGCAATATTCCTGCCACATTTTTCTTTATAAGCTTGTTTAAAAAAATATCAGTCAGCACTCAGTTAACCAGGACAGCGTGCCGTTTTGCAGAACTTACCTCCAGTAGTGGCTGACGATTAGTGAACAACGTGAGTTGGTGGGCTTGTCTTTTATGTACGTCCTCCCTTCCTCCTCCGCTTCACTAATCCTCTGAAAGTTTCCAGCACTGTCTGAACTCTCACACTATCACATTTTCCTGCTCTTTGTCATCTCTTGATTCTTCTCATTAATCAGCATTTTTTTTTTTATTATTATTATTATTGTAGGTTTTCTTTTAAAGGCTTCAGTATCACTGTTCAGCTTCCCGGCTGTCCTCCTGCCCCCTCTGTGCCTCTCACACTCTCACACACATTTTTTACTAAATGTGGTGGAGGGGGATGAAGCCAAGGGAAGCCCCACCCCATGGTGCAACTGTGTGCCTGAACTGATTTTTTTGTTTATGTGGTCATTTGAATGCTTATAAGAGGATGAGTGATCTGTGATTCATTTTAGGGGAACCACATTATTTTTTCAGTACGTCTCTACGTGTTTTTTTCCATCTTGTTCCAGGAAAAATATGTATGTTTGTGTCCCATGGTGACAATTTGATTTGGTTAAAAAAACAAAAGGGATGGTTTTGTGATTTTGATACTGTCGTGTGCGTGTGTATGCGCGCGTGTGTGTGTGTGTGTGTGTGTGTGTGTGTGTGTGTGTGTGTGTGTGTGTGTGTGTGTGTGTGTGTGTGTGTGTGTGTGTGTGTGTGTGTGTGTGTGTGTGTGAGTGAGTGAGTGAGTGAGTGAGTGAGTGTGTGTGTGTGTGTGTGTGTGTGTGTGTGTGTGAGTGTGTGTGTCTATGGGCCTTCTTGTTTGGGTGTCCAAAATATCAGCTGCATAAATCTTTGGTATCAGATCCCTGGTATGCTTGTAAACTGATGATATCTGCACTTGTCTTGGACGTGTTTATAAATCACCTTTTTAGGGGATTACAGATTACAGACGATCCAACAAACACAACTGCACAACCAGCAATCTTGTGTTCACTCTCACTTATGTGCACAATAAACCCGTATGCAATCAGGAACAGTTTTCAGTATTGTATAATTCTGGATTAAATTATTCAATGCGGCTTTTCCTGCTGTCTCTGCTGTGGTTTGTGTAGATATGTGAATATACATTATGTGAGAGTATGAGCCTGACTGAAACATAAATGTTCAGACTGAATCCTTTCTGAAAGATTTTTGACAGTTTGGTTTTTATTAACGTGTTCAAGTAAATTCAGTGTGATTTAGCTTGGGTGCTAAAACATGTTTTGCTCACAGATAAATCAGCAGAAAACTAAGGTCGAGTTGTGAGTGTTATTCTGCTTTTAACATATAACATTGAAACTCCCTTCTGCAGGAAACCACAGGAAAACAGATAGTGAGGGTGGAGTTAACGTATAGACAGATGTTGCTGCGGCGCACAAAACTACTCTGGAAACATGGTGTTTTCATGACATGACAGCAAACATACTGTAGATTAAACTAATTACAATGGTCATACCATGGTTTTATAATTGACTAAATCTACCTTAGCCACCAGGACTTCTATTCAACAGACAATATCATCATCTGACTCAATTGCTATTCACATTATAGTTAAACCTTCCCCCTCTTTATCCCAATTGTACTCTCCACATCATAGTGTCGAAACTTTACTTCTGGCGCCAGTAGCGGTGGACACCGCCGCCGCCGACCTTGTCCCCCGCTGCCGCCGCCGCCGCCGACCTTGTCCCCCGCCGACCTTGTCCCCCGCCGCCGCCACCGCCGGCAGGGTCCCCCGCTACCGCCAGCAGTTCACCACTCAGCGTAAGTTCTGTGCACTTGTTATAATTATACCAGATAACTTTTCCACAGTAACTCTGCTATATTTAGCTCGTGGTGCAAACCACTAACGTGATTTTACTCGGTGTAGAATAACTTTATTTTCATGAAATGGGAGCTAATGTGCTCATTAGCTTCTATTGAGCTCGTAGCAGAGCAGAGTTCAGAGGAAAATGCTCCGATAACCGCGGATTGTTTTATGCGTCTCAATATAGCTACGATAAGGAACTATAATATATGTAACTCTGTATTTTACATGTCGGGGTGATGGTAAACATGGACCAGAGGAGATCTTGTCCTCCCGATTAATCTCGGTTACATGTACCGGTACCGGTCCGGATAAACGAGCCCACCTACATGTGCAGGAGGCTGCAGAGAGCAGGTGGAGGAGGAGGTGGAGGGACATCAGTGAAAGAGAAAGACTTTCGGCTCGACCTGAGCAGGTTCAAAGTTTGAATTGACGTGATATAATGAATTGATGTGATGTAATGCAGCGTTGTGCATGTTGCAGTCGTTACAGAACTAAATCAACTCCTCCGCTCTTATTATCTCCACTATTGTAATGCAGGTGCGTTAGAAGTAGTCGGAGAACTCGCTGTCTGCTGTCTCTGGTGTCCAGTTTTACTCCTGTGTTACAGCTGAGGGGGACAAGCTTCATTTATATGCATCTGTATGTTTCACTCATTGGACAAATAAATTCTAATTCTATTCTGTTTTCCCAAAGCAGGCTGCTCCAACCTCCAGAGAGACAGAGTGCCAGTGGGACATCATGCATAAAGTCACCGAGAGGTTGGATGTCAGACTTAGTGGGGAAAAGAACTGCAGCCACAGGACTGTCATACAGAGCACTGAACACCTTCCACCGAGTGGGCAGAGCTTCAGGTCCTTCAGGTCCTTCCCTCAAAGCAGAGAAGACTGATGATTTTCTCACTATTTCAAAGCCTAATTTAACATACCAGGCTGTGTTTTTTTTTTCCCATTCAAATTTGGATGGGTAGTTAACAACCCATACTTCTGTGGTGTGATGAACTTAAAACTCATTTTCATTTCTACTTTACAGCATCTTTAAAATCCACATGCATCGGGAAAACATGCCAACACAGAAAGGCCCCAGCCAATGGAAAAATAAAGTTACCCTCACACTATTTCAGTTAAAGATTTAAGGATAAAGAAGACTGTTTTAGTGCTTCATCACTTTCCTGAGTAAACATGTGGTCATGTCATGTCAAAAACTCCTTGCACATGTTTGAGATAGCATAACTGTAGATTGAGAGTTAGAGGAACTTCTGTGTTTTTATTAGTTGACTAAAAATTAAAGGAGTTGAGCGGGAGTTTGGCCACGTTTTGTGGTCATTTTTACATTGGCTCCATTTTGCATTACCCTGTGAAGTGTTCGCTAATAAATTGTCAGTCCAACCAGGTAACATTGGAAGAGAGTGAAATGCAGTACCACTTGTCAAAATGTTATGTATGGTGACCTTTGACCTTAACCCTAACCTTAACCATAAGTGATGGTCTCCAACTAACTTCCAGAATAAAGGTGTCAGGGATCTGGAAGTTGGTGTGTATGATTATCCTTAGGCCCCCCTCATGTCTGTAGAATCAGGTTAAAAGTCACCATCCATCATAATTACGACAGGTGGGACTGTATTTCTCTCTCTATTAGATTCTATTATCGCCTATTGGAGCTTCACACGTTATTTGATGTGTCCTAGTCTAACAGCAAAACCGCCGTCACAAATGATATCTGTGCTCATATTTTGACGTATCTTTTTGAAATTTTGTATTTCACCTGTACCTTTACGTTTTTGATACGTAAAAATGCTAACTGTGCAGCAGAAGTGTTGCAACTAGATAGACCAGACTCGCACAAAAAAAGTTGGCAACAGTAGTAGACTGTTGCAGAGCTTGCAGAGAATAAAGCCTGAGTTACAGTAACAACTGTTCAGGAGTCCGACATGGTGATGCAATGAGTGTGTATTTCCTTCAAAGGATTTGGGGATGAATATTTACACAGCTGAATTTAGCATTTCTAAACTTAAAACCTGGTTTTATGAGAAAACATTTAAATTGGAGCCAATTGGAGACCAAAAGAAACATTAATATTGTTGTTATTGTAGCTGTCTCTGGCAAAATGTTCGGCTGAACCAGGTGTAATTATTATGAAAACTGCTGTTTAACAGATTGGAGGATTATCATTGTACCCAGCCAACAGTCCGGTAAGACTTTGGAGTTACTTTGGAGTTTGTGCTTTGGAAAATCCCTCAGAACACCAGGTTACCGTAAATTCATCACAGAAAAATAAAGCTTTCATCTCAGATGTATGACTCATAAAAGTTATTTTTAAATATCTTTCCACTTGTTTTTTACTGTGGTCAAGCATTCCTTGTGCCCCTGCAGTAGGCATTTCGTCTCCCCATGCTCACCCTCTGTCACTGTGTGTGTGTGTGTGTGTGTGTGTGTGTGTGTGTGTGTGTGTGTGTGTGTGTGTGTGTGTGTGTGTGTGTGTGTGTGTGTGTGTGTGTGTGTGTGTGTGTGTGCTGTTGTGAGCTCACTGTTGTGTGAGCTCAATGTACTGGAAAGGCCTAATCACTTGTTGTCATAGCAATGAACTTGGATGCTGTTCACTAATTCATCCTCTTTTGTTTGGTGTTTGCTTTAAAGTCTAATCACTTCTCATGGAATTTGTGGCATCTGCCATCATTTTGTGAGTGTTTAAAAGGTCTAATAGATCTTTTGACCAGCAGTCAAACATTCTCTGTCATTTTGCTTCCAAAAATCAATGTGAATTGGGATTATCGGTTAGTTACAAATGTAGCTTTATTTGTGTGAACTTCATCCAGTTATCCTTTCCAAAGTGTTAATTTACAACATCAACAGTATCTTTTTAGATACCTTTTCTCTGTTATATTGTTAGTTATGTTTTGGTAATCACTATGGTGGATATATGTGGACATTGTTGTGGTTTTGTTTCACAATGGAGGCTTGTGAAATTACAGGGGCCTGTTTTGCAAAAAAAAATGTGTCATCTCAAAACGAGCATATTGCTCACCGAACTTGTTCCATGTCTTAATGCCATGTTTTGAAGGATATCACAAAGATAACGGTCTATTTTCCAACATTCCTTGTGATTCATTCACAAAGCACATTTCTCTTTTGTTCTTGTTCAAGGAAATCCAGATCTCTTTAGATAAGAAATGACAGATGTTTTTAGGAGCAGTTCTCCATCCGCTGCCCTATGGAGAAGTCTTCATTATTGTCGCAAATATTTCGCTGTGAAGTGGGCTAGAAAACACAGAACATTGCTGCAACAGGCTTCTCACTAGACAGGTTTATTAAATATACTCTGATAAAGTAATTGTACTAAGTAGAATATGATAATATGTCTGAATCAGAATGATAAAAATAATAACAAAATTAGTTGTCAATACTACAATTTAAATGTTCCCGAGTGTGTCCCTAGTCAGATGAAAACAGATAACAGATGTAAAAACTTTTTTAAACCCATACATAGTTAATGATGGGAGAGGCAGGAATGACATTAGCATGACGTGTTTTTGGTGGCATTTACTTTTCTAAATTGCAGGAAATCAAATCTTCACAAACAAACCTATCCTTTAAACATAGTGAAAGAAAGACAACAACACATGATGTGATTCACTTAGAAATGTATTAGTTGATTACTTAACAATTACAGTGATACATATTTGAAAGCTGTGATGTTTCATCATGCAGTTGGAAGTGTCCACCACTAGAGGGAAACAAATCACTTGTTATGATTTACAGTGGCTTGAATTTGCTTCATGAAGCTTAACATTTCTTTCTTCCTAAGTGTTACTGCCATAACTAAAAGCAGTTAAATAAAGAATTTTAAATTGACATATACTCCACAGATATTAGTGTGTATGAATTTTTAGCAAGGAACCTCAATACAAGGAGAAAGAAAAAGGGTTGCAATTAATGAGTATTTAAAATATAATTATTTTCCAAATATTGTCCTTACTAATCAATTAACTGCTTGGTTGACAAAATGTCAAAAAGTAGTAAAAAGCAAAAACCCACAACTGCCCCATCTTCAAAAGAATTAGTTCAAAATCCAAGTATATTCAACTTACTTTTATATATGACAAAAAAAACCATCAGAACTTCACATTTAATTGATCAACTATCAAAGACGTGCTGATTAATTTTCTTCAAATTAAGTTACCAATCAACCAATACAGCTTTACATGAATTATATCCAATTATAAACAAACATTTGGTAAAAAGTGATGACTTAACTCAATATAGCTCAGCTTTTAATATATATATATATATATATATATATATACATATATTATCTCACTGTCATGTTTTTCTGTAATCTTAAAATACTCCCAGGTTTAAATGTGTTGTAGTATTTTAAATCCTAGACTCCTGTACAAGTCTGACCTTCCTAAAGAAACATTTAACAATACAACCCAACACAATATCGAGAAAAGGAACAAACAACAGCAATCCTTTAGAAAATGAAACCTCTGGAAAAGGAACATTTTTCTTCTTGTACATCATGGTTGATAACAGTGCGTCACCCCTCATTATGTGCGGACTCAGCCTTTAGCTTATCCATGGTCTTGTCGAAGCGATACATACAATACATGGCAGCTAGAATGAGCAACAAGCCTGTAGCGACGAGAAGGATGTGACAAAACATGAGGAACCCAGTTAAGGTGATATTCGAAGGCAGAAACCAAACGTACATCCAGCCTTTGTGGAGGTTGTGGTGAACAAAGTCAGGCATCTGTTCAATTACCAGTTTGTCATAAAAAACAGGCGACCTGTTATGAACTTCCGTCGGTTGAGCAGTGGTTGCGGTGTGAAGGTATGCTGAGAGTGTTGAAGCATCTGAGATGGTTAATTTCCCAGATGGAGTGGTTGTGAGGAAGGTGACTGATTGGGTGATTTCCTGGGTGGTGCTTGATGTTGTTGTGGGTAGGTTGGTTGTGGCAGGTATAAGTAATGTTTGTCTACGGGTAGAAAAGATGTGGAATGGTTGTGTTGGCGAGTGATTATCTATCAGAGAATAACTTGTGACTCTTCTAGCATTGCAAAAGTTGAACTCTTCATCGCGCAGAGAGCCAAGAGTACGGCGCAGCTGGTGGACTGGACTCAGACACATCACATCGTCTCTGTCAAAAACAACATGCTCATTATTTCTTATCCATCTTGCAATATCTCTGATAGGACATGTACACTCCCAGGGGTTCCCACTCAGAGTAAGAGCCCTCAAAACTGTATTTGACAAGAAAATATCTCCTGGAAGAGTCTTGAGGTTGTTATTCTTCAAATCAATGACCAGAAGCTCCCCGAGAGCCTGAAAGATGTTTTTTGGTATGCTCTCTAACTTATTGTCATTGAGCAGCAGTATGTCCAGAGTGGATAGTTTGGAAAACAGCTGAGGATGTAGATAATGCAGGTTGTTGGATTTTAGCGAGAGCTTCTGAAGGTTGGGGACACAGCAGAAAAGGTCAGATGGCAGCTCCCTCAGCTTGTCATTTAAATGGAAGTTAAGCCTCATCAGCCCAGACATGTTAGCGAACAAATTTCCAGGAACAGTGGTGAGGTTGGTGGCAAACAGATAAAATTCTCTCATGTCTGGCATGTGACCCATCAGCTCGTCTGGGAGCGATAATAGGGGGTTGTTGTAAAGGGTGAGTTTGTTCAGCTTGGGCATGTTGTAGAAGCTCTTTTCAGGGACAGCATGAAGTCGGTTAGAGGACAGGGTCAGGATCTTCAGGTTCCTCAGTGACCAGAACATTTGAGGTGGAAGGCTGGCAATTTGATTATGATGGATTTTTAGCTCCTCAAGGTTGACCAGTGTATCAAAGATCCCAGCGTCTAGCCCCTCTAGCTCGTTGTTGTAGATCATGAGCTTGCGAAGTTTAGTACAGGAGTGAAAGATGGTAGGTGGAAGCTTCTTTATGGAGTTCCTACCGAGGTTCAGAAAGGTGAGGTTGGTCAGTCCATCAAAAACGTCTGAAGCAGGGCTACTGAGTTTGTTGCGGCTCAGGTCCAGATCCTGCAACCCAACAAGTCCCTGGAGCATATCTGCAGCAATGGTCTCCAATTGGTTCCCATCTAAGTGCAGCTGCTCCAAAGTGTTGAGTGGACTGAACACTCGAGCAGGAAGGATGGAGAGATTATTGGACGACAGCTTGACCGACATGAGCTGAGGAGCTGTACGGAAGGCCCAGGGGTGAATAGTGTGCAGATGGCTGTGGGTCAGACTGAAACGCAACAGGAGACTGTGGTTTACCAGACTCTGCTCATTTATGACATTCATGTTTGTGTCATTGAGCTGCAGCATGTATGTGTGGAGAGGCAGCTGCTGTGGTATATCTGTAATGTTGTAGCCAATGCATTTTACAGCACCGATAAAGTTGCACAGGCAGCCGCTGGGGCACAACATCTTGCAGGTAAGGTGAGGCAGTGTGAAGAGGATGAGTATCATCCACAAGGCGCCTGTGCAGTTAGAATACATACACGTTTGTAAGTATGAGTAATGCACATCTAGCATTCATTTATTTTGAAGCCAAAGAATAATTATACAAAATAAACTAGGATAACTTTTTCTTATAAATCACAGCAAACCCCAAAACAATACAATTATTTTACTAACCTCTGAAGTAAGATGCCATTGTTGTTTGCTGCTGTTCTCTGTGCTGCTCCTTTCTCTTGTGCTGTCTTGAAGAGATGGGCGCCCTCTGTTTATCAAGTTTTCCTGCCCACAAGCCATCCATCACACACATCCTGCATGCTTCCCAATCATTGACACTAATCCTTAAACCCAATTTACAAAAATGTGACAATATAATGACTTGTCGGATGACTTATTTCATTAAGCTTATATCAAGGATTTATTTTTATTGCACATCTTAATCCTGGAAATGAGCTATACAGACATTGTAGTGCCTATTGTATGTAATGTTATAAAAAATAATTGACATATTGCTTTATGTTTTACCACTGTTTTGAGTGACGTGGAGGATTCTGACTCATTTCCTGTGGACTTATCTTGCCAGGACGGTCTCAGCCCTATACTTCCAGTTCATGGACTGAAGTGAAACAGATTACTCATTTCCGAAGTGAGTCAGTGAGTTTTGTGCCTGATGACTGTAATGTGACAGAGCACTTGGATGGTTGTATTTGCCTAGTTTCTGATACGTGTTAGTGTAGAAAAGAAACTTACTGTATATTTACATTCATAAGGATTTAGCCCACTTGCATTTCTTCTTTTGAGAATGATACCATGTTTTTATGGCGCTTGTGATTTTCCTGCTTTTCACTGACAGCCACACTTAAAGTAGTGTTTCTTTCTTATTTTTACCAACAGACACTCTTCGATCCCAACAGGTTTACAATACTGGTCACAAGGTGGGTCCCTCATCACGTTGTCCAAAGTTATGGATGCATGATGCATGTTAAGGGTCAACATAAATCCCGTTAAACAAAAAATAAAACATGACATCATTATTGTGCAAAAACAATTTGCCTTTGTTTTTAACTTGGGACAGCTTTTTAAAGTCTTAAAACAAATTGCAGCAGATTGCTGATTAGTTTTATCATGCTGAATTTTCTTGTAAGTTTTCTTTTGCCACTTTAAGGTTCTGAGAGCTGATAGTGATGGGAACAATGAATTTGTACTTAAATGCCAGTTATAATTATTTGATATGAAATTTTACAAGTAAAAGAATTTACATTTTAGACATTTAGACATTTTTAGTACAACATGTTCCACTGGATAGGACACAGTGCCAGAGCCGGAATGCTAAGTGACTACTCTATGTCGGGTCATATTGAATGACAGCATAAAAAAAAAGAAAGGGAAAGTTATTTGATTTATTGTATTATAGAAGTGTTTTCCTTTCAATAATTGAAATTAAGGAAGAAACTTGAGGACATTTACTCTGGCCACACCCTCCAAAATTCTGCCTTCTTAAATCTCCATTGTACCAAAGATATTTACATGACGTTATGTATATTGTGTGCATAAATACTGAACAAGATCTAGTGTTTGTGTATGTGTGTGCATGTGGCTAATAATATCTGGAACCACAGCTGATTCAAAGCAAAAGTCATCACTTTATTTGATGCTGTTGTTTTAAACTGTGAATGCAACTCTGCGTCATATTCAGTGGTTTCCCTGAAACCTCCTGTGTTCATCGTGCTCTGTATGATAAATGCCTTTTCACTGCAGCACGGCTTTTGTTTGGACTAAGCTTATGACTCAGCTTTGTTACCCTCCTCCAAAAGATCCAGTCAAATCAACTTCATTGTACAGCAAATCACCCATCACTGCAGATGTGCACAATGTGCCACATTCCTTCATGCTTAATACCATAGTCAATATGAGACAACCGTTTCATGAGTAGAATAAATGTACACTTATAAAGATGAAGAATTTTGATATAATTGTATTGCTATAGTCAATGTCCTTTTTTGATTGGAAACTAATGCAAAGGCTGTCATTTTAAAACCACTAAAAAAAGTTTCCTCAGTGATCAAGACATCCCTTGTCATTTTCTTTTTAGATATATTTAAAAAAAATTCAAAACAAAACAAAAAGTACAGATTCACATTTTAATTTTATTTACACAGTAAAATTAACAGCGGTGAATTTCTAAAAGCAGTGACAGATGAGATGATTCGTCAGCAGTGGTATAAAAACATGTTATTCCCAATTCTGCCACACGAGAGCAACAAAAACACAAGCAAGCAGGCAAAATAAATCTCTGGTAAAGTAAGAATAGGCTACACGTCTTTGCAATCAAGTACATTTTGTCACATCTAATCCTCAAGTATTTCCAGTGATCAGCTGATTATTTACAGGTTCAAGACGTACAGCCACAGTGCTTAGATCTCTCATGACAGCAACTCGGGGCACAGGAAATAAAACATTTATTGATGATACTGCTTATGGTACAACTTTATATTGCTGGAATAAATACAGTGTGATTATATTACTGGTGTTGTGAGTTTTTAAGGCTATGTTGGGCTTTGCAGCAAGATTTTTTTAGAGGTCCTCCTCCTCTTGCATCTGTCTCAGACACAGTACTTCCAGAAACAGGCTGTCGACAAACAGAGAAAAATATTTGTAGACTAACATCTTTGATTGAGAATATTAATGGTGCAATGATGATAATCAAATCCAAATATTAATCGGTGGCTATAATTCTTATTCAACTTACGTTCGCCCCGCTTCCTTGTGATGGATATGCCCTCTGCCATGTTAGCTGTAATCTTCCTCTCCAGCTCCAGGTCCTCCCTCAGCGCCCGCAGCTATAGAAACAGAGATCATTGTGATTAAACACATCAAGACATTGATCAGTATCAATGCACCAACTATTCTGAGGTCTTTTTAATGATGTATCGATAAAGGTTCGCATTTAGTTCCTTGTGTTTTCTTCTAATTGATACACATTTTTTTAGAAATTGAAACAAGATGCCCAGGTTCTATTTATACACAAATATATTGATAAGATTTCTAATTCACATGTTTTCCAAAGTTTTTTCAAGATCAGTTAAAAAAAAAAAGGCCTTACCTCCTTTAGCTCGGCTACTTTATTGGCCATCTCAACACCTGCCAATAGGAAATCAAGTTAACATAATCAAAATTGTATTTGGGTTATTCATGATAGGTTAAGCTTCTTTTTTTGTTGTTGTCTCTATATCTCACCCAGAGGATCGTCCTTTTCAACAGGAACTAAGTTTTTGTGCAGTAACAGTGCTAGAATCTTGTTCTCGGGATCTGTGTCTTCTTTGGGATTAAAAACATGGTTTCCTGCATGTACACAACACATAAAAATACAACTTTAAGTACAACAAACAAACATCAAATTAGGTAATCTTATCCGTGCATTACGTCTTAACCTGTTGCATTTTGGCGAAGCTGTACCAATAATAGCATGTGTTTAAAGGATGCACTGATTGCATGCAGCATCCACAAAATTCTGTAGACAACATAAGTAAGCATTTTTATTGCATACAGACTGAAATAAATACTCCTTTTGCACACTCACCAGGGTTGAATTTGCTCCTCCCCTCTACATTGAGCACTCCCTGCAGTAGTAGCAAACCCAGGAGTCCTAAATAGTAGTTCAAAACTGTAACCCTGTCCATTGCACTCAATGTAAGGTCCAAAGCGAACTCTGCACTAAGAGCCCTCCTTCAAGCAAGGCAAGCAATCCACTCCCTTGAGTCCATCCCGTCAATATATTTATACTTTCACAGGCTGGGAGGAGGGGCCAGTCTCTTAGGTACTAAATCAACAGTAAGTCATCGTGGGCTTCGTCAATAGGCCACCTTTACTTGGACCATGAAGTGTCTGAATGAAATACGGTGATCCAACGTAGCAGGGCTGGCCAGTAACCCTACATCACTCCGACATGGGCAAATCAAACAGAGAGGAAGTTATCAATCAGCCCGTTGGTTATGAGAGACCAGTATTAGATGTTCTTGGCACTTGCAAGTGTTTTTCTTTTACATTAATTGCCTCCTTCTTTAAATAGGTGCATGGGTGTGTGTTGATCTGGAGAAAGAGATGGAAGTAAATTGATTCAGTCTATAAGTGTACCATAGCCAGAGATGAGCTCCTCAATCTTGGCTTCAGGACTGATTTGGAGCTGAACGAACATCCATCACTGAGACCAAGCCAAACACATAACACCTCCCAGGTCACTGCAGAGGAGCAGGCACTGTGTGTGTCTGGTGTTATGGAAATGAGCTGCCTAGCACCTGCTGAACTTGGCTGGTGAGGGATAAGGCCCTTCACACGTAACTTAGGAGCCTCACATCCAGTAACCTTTCTCAAACCTATTCCTTTAGTCAATCAACTGTTAGATACACAATAGCTCAAGGACTCAGTGAAGAGGCAAAGTGGAACAACAGAAAGACTCAGGAGATGTCTGCCGGAGGATTTTGGGGGTTCAATCATTAATTTGTAGTTTTAAATGTATAAATTGGAGCAATTGAAACAATTATGTCTCAAATTCAGATAAATGAGCAAAGACAATAACAATGCATTAAAATAGCTTTATAATTTAGGGATAGCTACTCTATGCTAAACTCAAACAATACATGCAGCTCTTGGTTTTTGTTGGTGTAAGAAATGAGTGTAATATGTGAGCATAACCCTGCAGCCATCAATCCTGTTTCTGTTCCTAACCAGTCCACTGCATCACTAATGAAAGAGGTCAGGGTAATGTTGACTTCATAGCACTTCATTGAAGAATAAACATTAGGACTAATCTAGCATTAAGCATGGACACAGTCTGTTTGGGTCTACTAATTGGGTTATTGATTGGCCTGTAAATGGACCGATACTATGGATTCATTAGGCTATAATTGATGTACTGCATTAAGTGAAAATAATGAGGCAGGTGTGGCAGATAGCCTACTTGCAAGTTAAACTGCTGAACACTAGAGGGAGCAGTAACATTAACATTATAAGGTCACAACCGATCCAGCCAACTATAGTCAAACGCCTCACTACCAACAATAATGGAGACAAATGCGTTACTGGCATGTGTCGCGCTGGGGCTTTAGGCCACATAAATTGATAGGGTGCATGCGCGTAACGCAGGCCTGCGCTACACCTGATTTATTGCACACAAACACCACATCTGCGTGCAACTGTAACGTCATTGCTACAGCAAACGCCTACACGCCTAACTTAGAATTTATCTTGTAAATTATCTATGAAACTGTGTTGTATTGTAGATGTGTGCTTTTTTTTTTTTTTTGCTGCAGCTCGCCTAAGTACACGGTTACACGTATAGGACTGTACGCGCATACCAGTCTTTTGGTGCAAACGCTTACTTTTGAAGGCGTATTTAGGTGTAGCAGGTGCGCAGTGAAGATATAGGCCACTACGTGGTCGTTGGCTGAATCGTTTTGACACCTCATTATCAAAATCAGACTGCTGTGAGATCACATGACACATGAGCGTTGATTCTTGTGAATCACGAGAAAAAGAAAAGCACACAGAAAACATCTAACAACATAATAATGTGTGTCCTCTTCAGTAAAAAAAAAAAGAAAAAAAAAAGGTGTCAGTTTACCTATACTATTTTTGATATTTCCTCTAAATCGAACCAATACAGTGCCAGAAGCATCTTTATTCATTTGGACCATAGTTTTGGCCCAGGTTGACTCCTGGGTGCAGACTGGAGCTGCAGCTGCAGAAGTCTACAGTCACCAAATCTCGAGGATCAAGTTAAGCCGATGGAGCTATATTTATACCGGAAGTTGGTAACTCAGCCTTCTAACTTAAATGCTGAAGGGCTGTATAATTGTTTTTAGTCCGCTTGGATTTTACAGTAGTGTGATTAAATGCGGCAGCTGTATGATCTGAATTATGATTGTAGACTTGATATTTCGTATGCTGTTGATACTGCTAAAGCTGCATGATGCCTCCTTAGCCTTCAGTGAAAATAAGTCTCAGAAACTGCAGCACTTTGTGCATGTTATTAAATCTAGTAATGCTGTGTGTTTCGTTAAACCCACAAATATTTTGTGCAAAAATATTATGAACTTCTCTTAATAGTTTTTATTTGCAATGTACAGATGTAAGATGTCACGTCTGTCTTGTTATAGGCCTACCACGTTGCGTGTTAAGTGGCGATAACTTTCAGGCAGTTTCCGTCTTGCTTTCAGAGTTTCAGTAGTTTGGTCGAATTTCATGTACTAGTTTCCTGACATTAATTAGTTATTGGATTATTTCACAGTTTATGATTTTAAAGTTAGCTGTAATAGTGGACAGTAGTGGATTGGATAATAAAAGTGCAATAGTCCAAGCTTATACTTTACGTTATAGCCAACTTATCTCACACAGGGAGAAAAAAAACAAACATATATGTAAGCCATATAATGCAATTTGCCATGTTCTTTGGTTCGGTTTGTCATTAACTTTACAATAATATATTTTATATAAGTCTTTTATTTTGACATTCGTAGACCGGAAGTGTGTGTGTGTTTGTGTTTGCGGCCTCTGACTGTAGGAAGGTCCGGGGAGGGAGGGAGGGACGCTCGTAGAAAATCTGACACGCTAAGCTTCAGCAAGTCAGGCAATTACAGCAGCGACGTATCGAGAGAGGGTGGCGACCGAAACTAATCAAAAGGGCCGTCCAGCACCTGAACCATCAATCGGGTTTATGAGTGAAGGCGATCAATCAGACATCCGTTAACCTTCGGAAGAAACGCGGAAGTGTAATTCAACGTCAACGGCTTCTTTTTTTTTTTTCTTTTTTTCTTTTTTTTTATTTTGTTGTTGTTGTTGTTGACTTATTATCGGTGACAACATGGCTGAATGTAACGTTAGCATCGACCAGAAAAAACTACCTGGAGTGAAAGAGGGTAACGTCCATAAACATATTTTGCCGGCTAAATGTGAAAGCGAGCTTCTCCGGTAAAGGTTGACGGTAGCGAGGCTAAAGCTAACACAGGTGTTTTCTGTTCGCTCTCCCTCGTTACGGCTGTGATGGCTTTAGCGCAGCCTGCTAGTGGATGCTGCCATTACTCGACCTAAAAGGCTGGAGTCGGGGAGCGATTTACACTTCTCAGCCAGGCTGCAAGGTGTCGCGCCTGATTTAGTGTCCCAGCCCCCCCCCCCAAAAAAAATCTTTGTTTTCCGTCAAGGAAATATGAACGTGTGCGTATTATGTGTGCTGACACGATCGTGTCCCTCTTTCCTGTTAGTGTTTGAATTAAGTTACTGTGAAATGGTTTTGTGGGGAAATATGCTCCGTTTTAATCTGGCACCAGCATTAGAAGAAGCAGTGTTTCGGGAGTCAGGTGACTTCTGGCGTTGATCACATGGATGTGTTTACCTGTTTTAATGTGTGTGTGTGTGTGTGTGTGTGTGTGTGTGTGTGTGTTTTTCGGGCCAGAGCTCTGAAGACAAGGTTAGTTTTTCATGTCGTATTTGTCGTAATCCTGTGAGACTTGGAAATCTGTTCCTGCTCTGAAACATAATCATAAAAGACCAGCCGCCTGTCGCATAACTTTTCTTTAAAAAAATTTTTTTACAAACATTCAAAACTTCGCCTGCTGCTGTCTCTGATGTTTGCGAAGGAGCAGAGGTTTTACACTGAAGCAGATTATGGTTGGGATGCTGTGCTGGTGGGAAGGACCCCGTCCTGTTAGTGGGGAGCAGCTGCTCAGCAGGATGCTTGTTATTCTGGTCAGAGAGAGAAGAAACCTGCATTTCCACTGCTTGTCTCGTCTGCAGAGGGAGAGACTGAGAGTGCTGCTGGGAAAGTTTAAGCCTCATCCCTGACAAGTTAAAAAAAAAATCGTAAATATTGTGAGCGGTCCAGTTTTACTGCCCTTTAACCCACAACTTTTATTTTGCTTATCCCACCGCATATAAAACACCAAAAACTGGCCTGTTGTTGACATTGTGTGCGGTGCTTTCACGTTAGGCCTTTTTTTCTCCTCCCAAGTGACTGAATGTCGGTGTGAGAAAATGGCTTGCGGCTGTAATCCTTCTGTCACTTGTTGCTTGGTGTAAATCTGCATCTTGCAAATTGTTGCTATTTACAACCCTAAACAGCAACTGTCGCACCAACCCTAATAGTTTGACGACTTAAAACTAGTGATGCGGAAAGCTTCACCAGCCACAATTAATCTCAGGTTTTCTTGGGTAAGAAGATTAAAGCATGTGGTTGGAAAATGCTCTCATGTTTAATTAGATCCTGAACTGGCCTGGGTCAGTGCAGGGCTTTGTGGAGGTCTCGCCCTCCTCTTCTCAGCATCTATATGTCCCGGCCCCTCACCCAGTCATCTGCCATCTACTACAACCAGATCATCTGGACCTATCAGCAGTGCGTTTGCGCTTGGCATTAATACGAGCAAATAATTTCCTCACAGCTTTCTCTAATGCCCGCTGAATGTGTCAGTTACTGGTTATTAGTTTCTTATGTGGATGAAGTAATCTTTGTGAGAGTAGATGATGAGCTGTAAGCTTGGCAGTGTGCGGTAACTCAGTGCATGTAATGAAAGCTGGGAGGTGGAGAGCTCTAAATACAAGATTAGGATTGACATGTCTGAATAAATTTCATGTCATATGTCATGAAACAGGGATAGCTTGTTATTCATTTTTTTTTTTTTTTTTTTTTTTTTTTTAAGTCTTGAGACATCTACTGTCAGCGGTATTTGACTTCCTGTGTGATTAAATCATGGCTTATTTTTGTATTTGACTTCCTGTGCGATGAAATCATGGCTTATATTTGAGGCTGTGATCTTTATACAAGATGAAAAAAGTCCTACTGCAGAATTTCTACAGTATTGCTGTAAATCAGGGTGGTAGTCCATCTATGTTCTGTAAGTCCACATCCATAATTAGCTGAGGTTGTGAGAAAGGTCCCCTTAGCTCTCCTAAACAGGAAACTCTGCGTTTGAAGACTGGTAGATCCCAAATATTCAAAGGGAGAAAAGCTTTTCTGCCGCATGTTGGAGTTCAGTTGGATATGTGGTGATGGTTTTGGCTCTCCTCCTACAACAATCAGCACAATTGTTTTCCAGATGAAAGTTCATAGCATTTTTAGAGCACAAGTAATATTGAAACCAGAAATGGAAAGACTGCTGTGGTTTAGATTTGCTATGAGGATGTCTGTTTAAGAAGCAAAATGAGAAGTAGAATATTGATTTTCCCCTCAAAAATGATCACATTTTTATACAAATTGTTGAGATCCTGACTGTAGCTAGAATGATGGAGCTTTAGTCCTTGAGCTTTGGCCAAAAAATAATCAGGTCTCTGTCATAAAAACTCAGCTGCTGTTGATGTGAGTCAGTAATAGATAATGTTGGTTCAGAGGATTTTTAGATCTGATGCCTAATTAGTAGTATTTTCGTTAGGCATTCATTTTTTTGTGGCTGATTAACCTTTTATTTTATTACATCAACATTTAAGATACATGATTAGAATATACATGAACACATTTTCTGTCTGTACTATGGTGATGGAAACACATTGTGTTTGCATAAGGAGAGCTTTACTTTCTTGCATTTTGTCAGCAAGTTCAGAGATTTAAAGCAAAAGCTTGTCAGTAAAAAGACTATTTCTCACATCTGTGGTACCTTCTCACTTCTGAATAACATTTAAAGAAATAACACAAATTCTACAACATCTTTAGTCACTCATTTACTGGGGCTTTTTTTTAATCTGAGGACAAATGGTGGTTTCCCATTCACAGTTTCACTGTCATGCCGACAAAAATAACCTAACCCATGATAGATGGCCGAAGTCTTTATGAGATTGAGAAACGCTGTTTGGCCTAGTTGAGACACCGTGAAAAGTACAGACAAATGCAATGATTAGATCACATCTTTTGATTTTGCTTCAGTTTTTTTTCTTCGAGCTCAAGGTGAATCCATACATCACATTGTAAACTGAGAATAGTATTCATCTTTATAAGAATAATCTGTTGCAGTGTTTTATTCATCAAGGATTTTACTGCTGGAGACTGCGTAGGAAGGCGGGCTGGTTGTTAAATATGTGAGGATTAGACATTTCATCTGGCTTAAATTTGACTTGTAATAGTTACTTAGCTCAGGGTTTCAGTGAATAAGCATCCAATTGAAGCTCATTTTGAATTTTACCTTTTTATTAAGATTTTCTTAGTACTCATTTTCAATTCAAGCCGCTCTCTGTTTTTTTGTCTCTTTCCAGTTTGCCGGGACTTTGCTGTGCGAGAGGACAGCTGCCTGGCCTACAACCTCCAGGAACAAGAAAGTAAGAGACTACAGTTTAGCTGTGTGTTATTTCTTCCTCCTAATCCCCATAATTTCACATTAAAGGATGAGTAACTCCTATTTACTTTAAACCAGTAATGTTTGCTTTTCAGCCTGACCTGTGGTCAGCTTTCAGTCAGATAAAAGCTGAATGCTCTGGCTGCACCCACATATCAGTCTGCTATATGGGGGGGAAAACCCGCTTTGGATTGTTTGTATTTCTTCAAACCAATCACAATTATCTTGGGAGGAATCAGCAACAGTGCACTTTCTGTCAGGGGGAAACTTGTTTTGGTGAAACATTTGCATTTGGGGAAATGAAAAGGGCAGAAGAAAAAACAAGTTAAATGGTCGGCCAGTGGCACGAGAGTCAGACTGAGCTGCCCTTAGTGGGAAAAAGAATCCGAGTTCATACAGATGGGTCTGTTCCCTTTATCTCCACAATCTGTCTAAATATTTTTACTGTTGTAATTTTTTCTGCATTAGACCCGTTGCGTCATTGTTCTTGTCAAGCAGGCATGCTACATTCCTGGAACACTTAATGCTTACTGTGCAAAAGAAGGAAGCTGTGAAAGATGTTTTCAGAGTGCAACATTAATGCAGCTCACAATGCTCCACCGTGGCCTTTTGGAAAATGTGTCAAGTTTAAAGATAAACTGCAGCGTCGGTGGCTGCAGCCTGATTAAGCCTGTGTAAACCCTGCTTCAGCCACACAATTAACTGAGTGAATGGCGCAGGATGCCACAACAGTACTGTGTGAGGGCAGGGCAGTGGGAGACTACAGTGGACTGCTGCATGAGATTTATCTGGATCACATAAAAATGTTTGGGTGGTGCAGCTGTAGCACACTGTGAGACACACGGTTGTCTCTAACTTTGTGTGCGCGTGTTTGCGCATCTTTAGATGTGTACATTTTTTGGTTAGCTTTGTGTTTGTCTCTACCTGCCCTGTCACATTAGCTGCTTTTTTTTCATGTGAGATCATCTGTGAGTAATTGGCTGCATCTTTTTCACATGATTTAAAAAGGCCCTTTGGAGACTCACTATAGAGGGTGTGTTCCCCTGTGGGAGTTTTTTTTTACAGCAATTGCATTAAGACAAAATGTTGAAATCTCATAACGATGATTATTGCTTTAAATCTTTTTTCCATCTCATCAGAGGCAGGTTCAGTTGTCTCCTGCTGAGTTAGGTTGAAAGGACATTTTCTGCCAAGAGTCTGTGGAAAAACACTGACCCAGACATAACGAGGCCTTCCTTTCATCGTCCAAAAAACGAATATCTGCCGATGACTAACAACTACTACACCTTCTCATTCTTTGTCTGCACTCATTCAGAAGGAAATGACCGAAATCAAAAGAAAGAGGCTGCTGTGCAGAAAATCAGTCGGTTACTGTTCCGGTTTCTTTGAAAAGCTTTTGGTTCAGAGGGATTATAGTGGAAACATTACCAATGTTACTTCACTGCACTGGACACTATTTTGTTTAATAAAAGGGTAAAGTGTGCGACAAGATCTGCAAGAACAAAAGCCGGACGTCACCCAGCCATACCCTAGGTGCAGATTAGCTGTAGTTAATTTGGTTTTGCTAGGCCTGCCCTTGTGTTGTCACTAACCCTTTGTGATCTATAACCAAGGCTCATTTCCCTTTGCTCCTTTGCTGCCACAATAACTGATCTGGTTTGTGCTGTAAAAATGTTCGTTTCACCTTTGACCCTGGAGGTCACCGTGGAGAATGCTGGCTGATGGATCTTGATGGTGCTCTAAATGTGCAGTGTCCCCTTTTTGTTTTCCTGCATCGCACCAACAGATGGCCATCCCAAAAGGGGCCTTTTACCACGTTCATTTCAAGTTGATGTGGAGTAACAGCTGGCTTTTATTTTCATTCAAATTCTTGAGCCTGCAAAACACTGAAGCATCCAAATGTTACATGGAAAACATTTCTTTCTGGCTGTGTCAGCACTTGGTGTCTTTTGTTTCTGGAATGTGTTTTCTCCATTTGAGTAGAGCTCTCCACTGATATGTCTGAGGCTCAGATAGTTTGGCTTCCTCACCCTAACTCCCCCTTTTCCTGAATGACGTGAGACCTTGTCAAGGGTGAATTTATTGAATCAACGAATGTCCGAGTGTTTGGTCATGTTTTTTCTTTTACTTTTAAAGAGGAATACACTTTCCTGTTGGAAAAACATGGCAGTGGATAAATGATAGCCTTATCTTGGGTTTTGACATAAGTCATGCCTTCAAATATTTTTTGCGAGGTGTCATAAACAGTTGATCATAGCGTCATCCCAAAAAATCAATTCCAAGCTCTTGACTTTTTAACAAGCTGGCGCAGCAGTCAGAAGCAGAAACTTTATGGAGTTTCTCAACTAAATTGCCAAATGTAATTTAGTCCTTTTCACATGAGAGCAGGGAACAGATCAATAGCCAGGTGAAACAGAGCTGAGCGAGTGAGTGATGCGCTCAATGCTTGCAAAGTGCTGGAAGTGCGTCAGCAAGCAGGATTTATCATCTGTTATGGCCCACAACGTGCCGACACACAACCTTGGAACGACGCCTCAGCTGCGAACACTCATTTCTCAGTGACTAAGAGAGCTCTGTTCATTACCAGAGACTGAAACGTCTGTGTCCTCAACGTTTATCTTGTCCTCTGCAGACCATCTAAACAACATTTCTGCTCCTCAGAGAGGAAAACATCCAAAAAGCAGAGAGTACCCTGCTCTTCATCATTTTATCTTATTCCTCATCAATGGTGCAGTCCAGCCAGCTGACCTACTCGGTTTGTACCTACACAGTTTTAAGAGCAGTGCTTGTGTGTGTGTTTGTATCTACAGTTGAGAGCCACTTAGCGTCCAACGTCCATAAGAGCCGTCTGGTGCAGAAGGACCTTCAGGTCGCCAAAAAGCTGCAAGAGGAGGAGGATGAGAGGGCCAAGATCCAGTGCCAGAAACAACACGTTGACATGTGGGTGTCTTTTAATATACCAACACACTCACACCCCACACACAAGATACATCGATGTAGGAGGAGCAAGATTTACTGTAGACATGGCTGACTAATAATTTAAAGAAATAATTAAATCATTAACGTTATTGACTGAACTACTTCATTGCGCTTCTTTCATAGTGCAGAATATTGAATCTGTATTGGTTAAGTTTCTTCTAATTTGTGAAATGAAATGCCTGTTGCCAAAAAAGAGGTCTAAAAGTCATCAGAATCCCCTTCAATAATTACCGTGTACAGTATTTGTTGCTTTGATGATGGCATCTGTTTGGGATTAGTGTAATTACTCTCAAACCCTGGACCGAAGACAGATTTCTGCTTCAGCAGTGAGGTGATCCAGCCCTCTGCCTGTAGTTTACTCCTACTGATTCATCGCTCAGTGTAGGTTTAACCCTTTTATTGTTGTAAATTAGTAGGTCATTTCTTAGTTTCATTACTAGAAGTAAGTGTGTTCGGGTTCTTTAATTTTTGCTGATGATATGAAGGTTTTGAAATGGCCGTTACACAAAATATATAACTGACTTAACTTTGCTCCACTCACTTTGTCATAAAGAGCAACTACAGTTGTGCAGAGAATATACAGTATGAGCTGGTAAAGGCTTTATTTGATCACAACATGCATATTGTTATATTCTATCTATAGATGCACATATACAAAGTGAGTGAAGGGGTTTGGATTTGCTCCAGCTGCATGTCCAAAGCTATGCAGCATCCACGCGTACTAACCACAATGGCCTGATGCGGAAACATAAATCCAGCCTCTGCGACGGCTCCTAAACATAGCAAAGTGTCCTGCTGCCTCTGTCTCAGTCCAGACCGAGAGCTGCAACAGAAGCACGCATAAAGTCACGTGGAGTCCTTCTAGCTGCTCTGCAGCTTGTTCATCAACATTAAATTGCTGACTCACAGCTCAGCGAGGTCACGGTTTCAAACACACAAACACACACAGCCACGGAGCGCTCGAGTAGTAGGATTGCACCCCTGGGGAGAGGCCAGATGCTCCACCATCAAGGCAGGCAGGCCAGGGCTGCACCTCTTGCTGGGAGCTCACACTGCCATCCAGGGCCCTGCCAGGGCCACTTCATGTACACATACACACACAGGGGGAATACAGCATCCCTTGCTTCTCAGTAAATACTGTTGAAGGCATAGTGAGGTACTAAACTTTGTTTACTTTTCCCAGCTCAAGTTCACCTGAGCTGTTGCCGCTCAGGTCAAATACAGGAACAGAACACGGTAGATAAGCTGCTGCTGTTCTCCGGCTGTCAGCTAAGCATCGCACTCGTGTATCTCTGCACACCAGCCCTCCAGGCAGATGGTGTTGTTGTCAAAGAAGAGAGTGAGCCAAGGCGAGATATTGAGATCAACATCACGACAGGCGGGGATATTCCTGCTCCTGCTTGAAGCACAGCCGCTATCTCTCACAATATGCTAACTTCAAAGCCGGGCTCCTGCTGTGTTCACTTTCCTTACATAACAGGATTACTTAAACATTTATTTAATTGTTATCGACATCATAAAGTGGCTAGTAACTGTACAATTGTAGCACTGTTGAAGTGTATTTTTATAACCTTTTAAAAGGGTCAGTCTGGTCTGACAAATACTATTTCAACATAAGAGTTTGAAATGTGCTAAAATAATGTGACATAACATCACAATAGCAACAGGAGCATCAGCTGAAAGTGCTTAGAACATATTCAACAACATGTGTAACAAATATGAAGAATAACTGCATGTGAAATGTTTTTTTGTAAAAAAAAAAAATTCAGATCAGGATTTCAAATCAATATAACAATCTTGGACATTGTTATTATCCAGATCCCTTCCTTAAGTATCTGTTATTAATGTTGTAATGTTGTCCAACCCCTCCTTATCTACATATTAATGCTCTTGAACTCCTGGGGACCTCAGTGAGCGGCAGGATAATGAAATCGCCCAGGAGATTCAGGAAGAACTGGTCCGACAGGCAGAACAACAGCGACAGCAGGAAGAGAAAGACGCAGTAAGAAACGCACACATTTCTGCTCCATTCAGGGATGTTGGTTACAGCTACTTATAAATGACTTGACTTCAAGTATCAATGTCCTGTAATTGGTGGGTCAATGCACTTGAATCATCTCCCCGTTAGCACTTCCTGATTGTTGTAGTGCATCAATGACCTCAGTGACTTAGCCTGATAAACGGGACAGGTCAGAGATAAGCGTCTGTTCCCCCCCCAAAAAAAAATAAAAAAATCAGAGCTTCTGTCCATCCATTGCTGTTATAGTTTGACTTTTCTGGTATTACAAATATTGTCTCTCAAACTATGTCAGATGCTGCTGATTTATTTCTTGCCTCTAACTTGGTGGAGTGATGGGTCTCAGTACTCCATAGTTCTGTGAAAAACACACTGGGTGGCCTGAGTAGGGAACTGCAACGCTTGCTTGTCAGGTTTTTCTAAAACATCAAGGAATAAATCTGTCACAAATATATGACATATTTGTTCCAGATTGGCCCAAACGGAGGCTTTTTGGTTCGTGTGGGACAGCATGTTTACTGTGGCCTTGTTTGTTTGTTTGTTTGTTTGTTTGTTTGTTTTGTAGGCCATCGCTCGTAAGCTGCAGGAGAAGGAGATGAAAGAAGAGAAGAGGAGACAGAAGCAGCTGGAGTCCAAATTTGAGGAGGAGTACTTTGAAGATCATGGAGGTGGGAAGAGCACCACTGGCTCATGTTCACATGTGGCGGTTTCTGTCTCGCTTTATGTCTGTATCTCCTCTGCATACGCCTTTGTTGCCGGTATAACGACATGGGAGAGGACAGGTATTTTCGTGGATTGTTTGTTTATTTATTTATTTTTAATTTGTATTTGCTCTGAATGTGTTGAGGGCGTGCTTTTGATACTCTACAGAGCTGACTTGAGGCGAAGATTTAGGAAAAAATGTTTACGCACATAATTAACCTTGACGGAAGGCTTACATGTTCCTGCAGAGAAATGATTTGTCATTTTGTTCCCATTCAAGATCAACCGCTGCTGTAAATGTTTTTAACAGTGCTCCAGTTTAAAACAGTTTAAATGTGCTTTGAGATCAGATTTGACCTCCGATATTGAATATATCTCTAGTTAGTTGTTGATAAATACCTTAAGAGAAACATTTAGGCGATGTTACATAATCACCTAAAACAAATATGGTGGCAGTGACATATTTTCTTTTTATTTATGTGTTGCCTCTTTAACATATTTGCGCGCATCTCAGTATCATATATTCTGTAACAATCTGTTTCAAGCCTTTTTGTGTCCATATCCCAACACTGCAGGATTCATCGCGCTGGAGGCTTGTTCATTTGCAGGAGAAATATTGGTTCATTTTAATCGCCCACATTTCTCTGATTTCTTTGTAAACTGTTGCCCTGTGTCACGCAGTCTATGAAGGGGATTCCCTCAACATCAGGGTCGATCCTTTATGGTCTCCATGTTGAGAAATGCTGGTTTAAAGCAGGTCCTTTTATAGAACATGTCAGTTTGTCATCATGTGAGGTTTTGCTGCTGCTGAAATGGAGCAGACATTTGAGAGTGTAGTTCTTGAACCACAGATGTGACTTAAAGTGTAGGAGGGAGGTATGTATCACATTCCCTCCTGACTTGCACAAACTCAGATTTCTTCTCTGCAGCTGTCACAGCCTGCCGACTCAAAACTGACAGATTAACTTCTAGTTTTCCTGCTTGAACCCTTTAGGCTTGTTGTATTTTTTTATTTTCTTTGTTTCCTTTAGAAGCTGACACACCACAAATCACCAGACTCATGTCACTCAGGCAGAGAAACAATCAGTGTACTTAAACTCCCAGGTTGCTGTACTACTGATCTTTACGTTATGCTTACAGGTATGCTGACAGTGGTGACGCATGAACTGAAAGCTTGTTCTACTTGTAAATAGTTTCAGAGGCGGGATTTGAAGTGTGGACAACTTTGCGTAGACACAGACACTTGCCTCGTTGTTGATATAAACGGGAAGGGGCAAGTGTCTCCAGCTGTCAGTGTACCGCTTCTGTTGTGTCTGGTGCTTAATTTTTTTGTAGCAGGTGGTCGTGATGAAGCTACATACTTGCTCTCCATCTGACTAGAATATTTGTGCCACTACCAGCACCACTACGTTTGCAGTGCTTCCCCCGAGTTGCGTCACCGCTCACCTATAGTCTCCCTGCTGAGTGTGTGTATGCATACAACTGAAGCGTGAGTGTGCTCACGGTAGAATAAAGATCGGGCTCTTCTGTCCGCGCTACATCCAGCACTGGAAGAGAACGATGTCACACCAAGCTTACAAAAAACAAGGTTACAAGACCGAGCACTGAGCACAAAGATGTTTAAGACTTTTAAGATTTGTCTGTTGTGTGTGTAAAGGGTTCTTTTTAATTGCAGCGTTGCATCTCAGATCTTCATTCCACTTGTTTTTGTGTCTTCCATGTGTGCACGTACACATTCACGTTTCTGAGATAACATGTACTGTAGCTTTTCCATCAGGCCATGTAATTAGCTGCTTCCTCACAGGAAATGAGGGGCTGCTCACTGTTTTGTCTTAATCCAGTGGATCAGAGTTGCACACAAATCAGCGTGGGAGCAGAACCTGTCTGCACAGATGCACGAATGGGGAAAAAAATGGAAGGGAAAGTGTTTTTAAAAGTAAGGAAGGACAAAAGGGAGCAGACACTTAAACAAGCCCAATCCCTCTGAGCAGGTACAGGCACACATTATGCTGTCTTTGTACCAATCTCCTTTTTCTAAAGTTTGAACGACGAGGTCGATTAGATGTTAAGCAGCTGCTTAAATAATTGGAATTCCACTGAAGTGACTCGCAGCGCCGCGAGGACTGGCCTCTGCTTTGTGCTTCCTCAGTGTGCTTTTCCACCCATTTGTTTTCATTCAAAGGTTTGACAGTCACACGTCACGTCTCAGCAGACTGGTTTTCTTAGAGGTGAACATGTTGTTCTTTAAGTCAGTCATGCTCTGGTCATAGGTTTGCTCTGTTGACATCATGTGTGCCACTTATTAGTTTTCAATTGTGTCCATCATGCACTACACTATTCCAGTTATTTCGGCACATATTAGCTGTTCATTATGTCACATCAAAAGTGCTTTTCTATCCCACAGGACTAATATTACATCTTTTAGTGAAGCTGAAAACACTTGCTGCCTTAACCTTATTTTATTCTCTGGATATGTTGGGTGCATCTAATACCTAAACTACCTAAACTTTACATATATAGCTTGTAACATGACTCTCCTCACAGGTGCTGTGTCTAACTCAGGGCTCACTAACCATTTTAGCTTACATCATCCCTGTCTGTTGTTGTTTTTCACATTTCCATGTTCTCATCAACCATCATCATTCCGTCCACTCTGCCCCCGCTCAGCTGTAAGAAGACCCCTTGACTTGGACAAACACACCCATCACAGATCAACTACCCCCGGCCGATACGATGCATATGCTCCAGTTAGCTCACATCGTGATCACTCTCCAGATTATAGCTCAACAGAGCCCAAAGGGAGCAGGTACCCAAGACTTGACTCTGCGGCACCCAACGGCCGCTCCAGATACCCAGAGCACTACATAGCGGCAGAAGGAGGGCGTAGCAGGCATGCAGATTCGTACCCAGAGCACCTCCTGCCCTCCAGAGGCAAACACGGGGACAGGTATCCAGATTATGAGCCCACACAGACTGGCAGAGGCCCAGGGGGGGAGGAGACAGAGCGAGTGGTGAGGAAGAAGGAGAGACCAGCTAAACCACCTCCACCACATTTCCCCATAGAAAGAGACCAGGCCTGGGACAGAGAGAGGGACAGGCAGCGTGACAGAGATCGGGGCAGAGACCGGGAAGGGGAGAAGTATATGGGTAAGGACCACAGGAGAGACAAGGAGCAGGAGCTCAGGCGGGCTAAAGCAGGAGGAAGAGACGGGGAGAGATCCAGAGATCGGGGACAGAGTTGGGACAGACAGAGAGCGAGAGATAAACACAAACAAAAAGACGAGGGTAAACAACGGGCGAGAACCAGGAGCAGGGACAGGGGTCTTGAAGAGGACTTTTTAGAGCCAGGACACAGCAGGGACTGGCCGAGGGAGAGCAAGGCTTCCTGGGAGGAGGAAGAGGATGATGGTGAGAGGGAGAGGAAGGCAAAGGGCCGGCAGCGCATCCACTCCAGCCCCAGAGAGCTGGTTGACGGCGAAGGGAAAGGGGACAACTGGGAGTTCTGGGACCCTCGACAGGGGGAGGGTGGCAGCAGGGAACGCAGTCATAGTCACCCCATCGGAGAGACAGGTACCACCCTGAGGCGCCCCCCCCCCCCCTCCGCCTCCCATGGGCTCTGGGGGTGTTTGTGTGGTTTGTTGGAGTTGCTTGCTTGTGCCAATCTCAGGTGGTGGGTTGATCTAACACGGTAATCACTAATGGAGACATTGATTATCTCTGTTTTCATGTGGATGGCAATGATTTCACACCGGCAGCTGATGTGATTTAGATCATGATGGGTTTAAATGACCGGCTGTGTTGCTGTTTTTGCTGTGTGATCTGCTCATTCTTGCATTGTTACCTGGGTTGTTACACTGCGTAGGGGAATGATCGCTGTGTGCCGAGGCTGAAATGTGTGCTGTGGTTTTCCAGTAGAATAGCTGTGTGGATTTTGATGAGCTAAAAGTTGGCATTCACAAAGGGTTTCAGAGCTGGTGAACTGGTTGCGTTATCTTATCAACTGTAGAAGCACCTCAACTCCCTTAAATTCATGCTGACGCCACTCGTCTCTCGTTTCATCCCAGATCTGTCAGAGCCATCAAACAAAACGCAATGATAAACACCAGTGAACATGCACTGCAGCCCTTTCAGGTGCCTCATGGCTTCAATACAGTTCAATGTATTGTAGAAGTGAGGGAGGTATCAATTAATCAATCAATCAATCAGTCAGTTGACATACAATTATTTTAATAATCATTTTGTCATTTATCCAGAAAAAAGCTAACCATTTCAAAAACAATTTTTCCTAATATATATATATTTTTTTTTGTTCAACTGTTGATCGGACCAATCAAGCAATTTGAAGACATTGTTGAAACCAAAAAAATGATTGTGTAATGATCTATTCTTTTAGTCAAGATAATCGCTGGTTGAAACACTGATCTATTACTCATATAATGCGGTGGCATCTGCAGGTCGTATCGTGCACCGAGTGAGTGGAGCAGTTGTATCAGAGAAAGAGTTTGGACTGAGCGAAGCCACCAAGGGGTTGACGAAGCTTGATCTTCGTGAGCAGGAGCTGAAGGACATGGCGGTGGCCAGGAAACTGCAAGAGGAGGAAGTCAAGGTGAGGAATAAAAACCAGAAGAGAATTATAATTTGTGTATTTGTGCACACAAAAGGTGAACAGGTTTATGTGCAACAATAAAGTGGACAGACTGCAAAATTTCCTACTGTGTATGTTCAAAGTGAAGACTTAAAATAATAACTCGTGCTTGAACGTGAAGTCAGCCGAATGATATTAACATAAAAGGCCCAGTGCAACTAATACAGTTCTTCATGTCGTTTATCTTGGTCTAGTTGGTGTTATGCAGGTCTTCATAGAATTTTGTGAAATAAAGTAAAAACCTTTGTTTAATCAAAAATGTAAAAGTTTCAGCTGACAGTTAAAATGATGTGTGAAGTCTCATTCTGATGCTTAAAGAAACAGTGCAGCAACTTTGACATGTGGACTGTAGGACAGTCCAATGCGACAAAGTACGGTACTCTGTGTGTCGTCTGTGCTGTGAATGTCTTGAAGCGTCAGTGTTAAAAACAAACTACTCGCTGAAACTCGTCCATGTCTGTCATTTCTTATGTTATATAATGTTGGAACAATGTGTTCCACTCTGTGGAAAATATGACCTTCTGAGTGTTTTCTGGTTTCAGGCAAGCAAGATGCATGTGCGTGCAGCCCAAGTGGCGCAAGATGAGGTGAGTGGGCACGTCTGGAAACTTTTCTTCTGCTGTCTGTCCCCCTTTTTTTTTTTTAGATTCTTTCATTTCCTGAGTTAAGCCTATCGAGTCAGTTTTATTGACGTCTAACCCGGAGTATATAAAGCCATGTGGAAACCAGACATTACGTAAGAAATAATCCAGTGTTGGAAGTGTTATTATAGTTAATTAATGCTGCATTATGCATCCTGTGAACTGGCTGTTTTTGGATTACTCTTTGAATGCCTGAGTAGAAATTATGTCACATGACATGCATGATTCTCCTGCACATGAAATCTTGTAGGACGTGGAGGTTTTTCTGTGGTTGTGTGCATTATTCCGTTGTCTCGCTCGGGCAGGAAATCGCCCGGCTGCTGATGGAACAAGAGAAAAAGGAGTTCAAGAAGAATCGAGAACGGGAGAAAGAGAAGGAACGAGACAGGGAGAGGTTGGCCATGGAGAGGATGGCGATGGAGAGGAGGCGGCAGGAGGGAGAATACAGGGTAATTAACCATAACCAGAACTATTTTTAAAATGTCTACTTTGGGGTGAATTATTTTTGCTAGGATTTTATTTTATGTACAAGTGTATTTTCACTGTGGCACTAGAACCATAATTTGTGTTGGTTTCCAGCCAAATTCAGAGGAAGTCGTCCGGCCAAGGACACGAGGCGAGTATGACCCCCAGAGGCAGAGGAACCACAACAAGCCTGCCAGGTACAAGACTCCTCTGACCAAATATTGCCAGTCAGTGAAGAAGCAGAAACTCAGTCATTTTATTAATGCTGTTTTTCTCCCTCCGTGTGTCTCAGGCCTCCTCAGCCTCATCCACATGACTATGAGAATGTGAACCCTGGTTTTGGCTACTCAGACCACCCTGTTGCCCCTCATGCTCCCACCAGACCTGAGGCTGCTTACAAAGGTACCTCAGGATTTATTTAATCCTAAATGAAGTATAGTCTTAATTAAATAAGGGTGTACCCAGTGTTTAAGAAATACAATAATGCATCTTCCATCATTGCACATTAAACCACGAATTACTTGTTAACATTAGTGCTAATTATCTTTCTGTTGGACTTTCTTATAACTTGATGTGATTCTTTTCCCTTGGTTCTCAGAGCTGTGACTGTAGAAAGCACGACTGTCCTGACTGCTCATATTATAGAAAGTAAAATTTAATTTAGAATGTACTAAAGGTAAAAATCTGCAAGTAGATTGTCGTCAATCCAGAAAAAAACAACAACATTATCTCAGCTAGTGTTTACGATACAGGTGTTCAAATAATAATCTTCATTCTTCTAATGTGCTAGAAACTGGAAATATAACTAGTTATTATTTTCCTGGTACATCAGCTAATCTTTTCGTCTATAGAATGTCAGAAACATTGTGAAAAATAGCCATCACACTTTACCAGGTCGACGCTACTCCAAGTGAGAAATTTCATGAGAAAAGATGACTGGAACACAAGAAGTGAAGAGTTTTAAAGATGCATAAACAATTAATGTTTCATTTAACTAGAGCAGTAACTGGCACAAAAGAGGAGAAACCAGACAAAAGAAATAAATTCCTGATCTCGAGGTTATAAAGACTGGCAGCTGCAGAGCAACAACACCACAACTTGGATTGCAGTGTGATGTATGAAGCTGCTGATAGATCTCTCTGTCTCTTCCATCTTTCCAGGTGCCTATTACAAGCGGTGACTCAGGCTGTCTCCCATGTCCAGACATGCTGTCAGTTTTCCTTCATCCTATCTTTTTTTATTTATCTTTTTTGTTTTCAACCATTCATACTCTGTTGACCAAAAGCCTTGGGACAATCTGATGAGTTGGCAATGGGATTTTTATTTTTTTTTTTTTTTTTTTTTTTTTTTTTTTTTTAAATGCCCTCCAAAGTTGGCCCTGAGTTGAGGAAGTGGGTCTGTGAGTGCTGGAATCACACTCATCTTTTTCTTCTTTCTTTTTTTTCTTTTTTTTCTTTGTAAATTGTGGTTTAATATTATTATTTCTTTTAACTGACTTGACATTAAGACTAGCCAAAAGAAGACCCTTGCAAACATAAACTCCCATGATTCTTAGCTGTTGAAACAGAGGAACTGCCTCCTCACCTGCTGTGCTCATCGTGTGCTGAAGTTTGTCCCATATGTGGACTGTGCCATCACAAGGGCTTAAGGCCTCTGCTGGATATAACCATGCAACGTCAGATTTCCTCATGACTCCTTATGGGACATGCCTGTCCGGTCCAACACGGCTGCCACAGTGTCTTAGATCCCAACATGGCAGCTGCTTTGTACACCTGTGCTGCAGTTCTGTCCTCTTGTCTTGCTGTGCAACGAGGCTCCACAGGCCCTGTCCATGTGCCACACAGCCTACGACTTCAGAGGGATACATTTCTGTTGCTGCATTCAAACAAAACAACAAATAAGCCTTTTATCACGGTGCTGGTAGTACTGGCTTTGATATGTTTACCACCCTGATCCAGTGCAGAGGAGGTGGAGCTTTGTGATGATCCATGGACATTAATTAACTGGTTGTAGCTTGTCTTTTTCTGCTTGTGAGGGGCACTTTTTTTAAACCCCGTCACCCTTAAACTGAAAGTTGTATGACTGTATATGACTCGCTGTTTCTATGTGCATGCTTACTGAGAGCGTACAACTGTGTACATTCATTTCAGCACTGCATAAAATGATCTGGCTCCCTCTTTATTATTATTAGAAAGGGCTGAAGCCACATAAAGCCAATAATCTTCTTTATGAATGAACAAAATATCTGCTAACTCATATCCTGCTGTACAATATATCTCTTCTCTTCCACTAGTTTATATCAGCTCGTCATTTCCAAACCAAAACTGGCCCATGAGAACCAGTACCAAAATGAAATACATGTACGTTGGTTGTCCGTGTCAAACCTGAATTCATGCTTGTGCTTACGGCACAGACGTTGTGTGTTTAGATATTATTTTATTTTTTATTTTTTACTTGTGCTACCAAATCATGTCCGTCATTGTGGAAAATAGGTTCTCTGTCCTCTCTTAAAAATCTAGTGTCCTACTTGTTATCTTTGTTCAGAAAGGGAGCTTTATATTTATTTTTTATATTTTGTTGACTTTCCTTACATTGTTCCATTCATTTCTATTTCCTAAGCTTTCCCGCTGTCACTTCCACTCCTCCCTCTCTTTGTCTCAAACAAAAAGGCAGACATCACTTCCTGCCTGCACAAAAGGCAAACATTTCCACAATAGGAGTGCATCAGGATGAAGGGAATTCAGTTGCAGGATCAGCAGGGAAAACTGACAACAACAAAAAATCAGTATTTCCTCTCAAATGGACCTACTTAAGTGTTTTTGCTGCTCCGGGATCTGATACTTTCTGTTCATATTGAATAAGAAAAGTGAAGAGCACATTCAAGCTTTTGAGTTTATTGAAATGATTTCGAGGACCACAAAATGATTCAGTCATTGAACATTTGGTGCAGCTTCCAAGTGACGATGTTGTAATAAATGTTGCTGAAATTATAAATCGGCTTCCAAAACAGCCTCCCCTGCTGTTAAGAGAAAAATTGCAGTTTTCTTTACCAAGTGTGAGATGTTTGTATTGCTGAGGACAAACCTGCAGGTGTTATTGAACTATAATATGTGCAAATTGCTGTTGACAGAGTGGGATATGTGCCATATGTTTGTCTTTTTTTTTTCAGGGACCTGAAAAGGGGAAAAGTTGTAGCAGAGCCAGCACACCCACTGAGGAGGGTTGCCTAATTTATTTGTTGAGAGCACCACCTTGTGGACGTGGTGACAAGCTGGGGGGAAAAAAAAAGTGCAAAACTGATGTGCTCAGTGCGTCTTTGATTGTGTATTTGTGGTTGTTATGAATCAGACTTTACTTTGGATTCAAGTTTTGTCTACTACATCGACCAGGTTTTTAATTTTCTTTATTCTGGGGCTTGTATGCAATCTACCAATCATGGCTCAACATGTAATGTGTTGGCACTTGCTGTAACAGAACATTTTGGTTGGTTTTTGTTTTTTTTAAGTAAAATGAATTAACAAGTTGCTTTTACCTACAACATCTCAAAATGTAATAAACTGTTAACGTCATTTTCACTGAAACACAGAGCTGCTCAGTGTATTTGTGTAAACTGGAAATCTGTGAACGTGTCAAGCCTCAAGTTACCTCTGAAAAACACCTTAAGGATCTTTAAGGAATTTCTATACCCATGTATTCCCAGAATGTCATTTACTTACAAAGATGCCACATTACAAAAAGGTTTTAAGTTTTCCAAGACAAAAACTACCCAGGAACAGCCACCAGGACAGTTTCTCTGCAACTCAACCTGAAGTCTCAGACCTGCTGAAACTTTTGGCCCAAAGAAAATATTCTGAGCACAAGTCAGAAAAGACTCTTATATTTTCAATTGTGGCAGAGTTGTGGCTGACACCCCGGTTCATATCATATTCATTTCGAATGGTACTCATCTGTTGAAATTTGTTGACGCAGGTGATTCTGGTCAGTATTCACACATTTTAAGTCAGTAACACCAGAAGAAACCAGTTTGAAGAAGCCTTTTTTTATTCATTTAAATTTGTTTTACTATTTGCAGACCTCAAGGTGTTTATGCATGCAAATATCAACTGCATTAATTCAAGCTAAAAGACATAAACAGCAGGAAGTGTTGCACATTTGTTTCTGTAAAGGAAGAAATACTCAAGCAACCAGTAGCTAATTTGCAACAAATGTCCCTTTAATGGGCTTTTATTAAAAATACAACTCTATCCAGAGCTAATTCTTTCACTCTTCACTTTCAAAGTAAATCATTTGCATTGCATTGTATTCAGCCTGCTTTCATTTCCTTGTACGAAGTGCTTGCTGTCAGCGGCAGGCAGTCTTTTATTGTCGGCAGTCTAATGAAATGGTGCCACTCTCAAGGAAAGAACAGAGTTACACCCATCATCATGAGAAGGGCTGAGTGGAGCTGGTTCACCAACATACCTGACATACTAAAGGCCTGTCTGCATGTGGTAACACCACTGCCATGCCCTCTGCGGGATATGTCACAACTAAACTACGGGAGGCTGCACCTCCACAACAAGAGAGGTAAAATCAGACAGTATAGCAGCTTCACTCCCAGTGGCTCATGTGTGGCCATTTTAAAAATGACCAGCTGAGATGCTCTTCAGACGAGACCCTGCTTGGATATCAGATGTATGAACAGGAAGATTAGACGAGGCCTTCCAACATTACATTAAATTCTACAGTAAAGATGCCGATTGTTGCTCTGCTCATTTGACTGTCAATTATTAAGAAAAAAACACACTCCTCTGTGGCACCCCTGCTCAGCCGTGGATGCACATTACACACACGACCAGAAACAATGACTGAAATTTTTGAGGACAGAAATTCCCAGGCAAAGTTTCCAGCTGTGCGGGTAACAAAAAATTCCTGCGGAGAGAACAAGTGATAGTGTTTTTGCATTCATGGTTGCGTGCTCCTCCTGCACTTGCTAGATCACACATGAAGCTCACAAGTACAAGCAAATATTGATTCAGGCTCAGGTCCAAACTTGTCACTGTTTCAGCTGATGACGGTGACTTGACATTCACAGGTAACAGGTGTTTTCACTGGAAATTGAAAAACAAAACAAAACAAAATGGTTACATGCATTTAGCAGGACTGTTTAATAATCGTATTGCATAACTGTACAGACTAAAGTAAACAAGTGTTTACAGGTAATAATGAACTCACGTCTTGATTGAGGGGTCATCTGATCATCCACCTGACCTGAGAATGATGAACAAGCTACCGCATTCACACATGAACTGCGAGGACTGGCTGCTTTTCCGTGTCTCACCTGCCAGGTAGTAAGGTGAGTGCAGCTGTCTATCAACTGGAGCATGCCGTGTTGAGACACGAAGACACTCCCACATGTTAGGTAGAGAGAGAGACACACACACACACAGAGAGAGAGAGAGGGAGACTTCCTGTCCCTCTCCAGGTTTAGAGTTGTTGTCAAAATGAAAATCCTATTGAGAAAGAGAATAAACATGTTCCCTCTCATGACTCTTTGATGTTACTGTAAAGAAAAAGGTTCTCGTCCTCTCTAATCCCAGGCACCACAGATTTTATTCTCCTCTCTCGACCTGGTGACGAAGCCTGAGGCGCATCTTCAGGAAAAACCAGTACAGATAGCAGGAGAACTATTTTGTCAGAGGCTAGATCCATCCAACCCTCAACATACTAAATCCAAGCTCTGCCTTTTTCTTTTTTTTTTAATTTTATTTTTATGGGAGGGTTTCGTTGTAATCGGTTACAGATTAAAATGTGAAATTGAGATTTAAAAATCAAAGAATAGACAATCTAATACATGACATCCTCTGGCTTGCTACATTGAAACATCTTAGTGTTAAGCCTACACGGTGTTTGAACACCATATGTCCTGTTTTGCTTTTTAATCTGAGCACTCATGCTCTCTTTCTATATCAGGAATTGATACATTGCAGGATTGCATCAGACAGACACTCCGTCTTTTCCAAAATCCATAACAATCAGGATTTTAGGTGAAATATAAACTGACCGAATTTATCTATCCAGCCAGCATTGTTGGAAAATAACTGTTTATATTTACTCAACCACTGTTCTCATCGGATCCATTTAATTTATCTGGCAGTTTGAGTCACTTTTCGGATAAAGATTTGAAACAATAGGTCCTAAAACAAGCTTTTAAAATATATTATATTGTTAAATATTAAACCAGAGCATTCCAACATTTTTGGCTCCTGATGTCGTACAAAAGTCACTGCAGACTCGGATCAGTTTTTTAACACTTCCACCAAAAACACATTTTTCCCTCCTAACTTCTCGCATGATTTTATTTCAATAAATGCTTAAATAATCTAATACCTCACCAAAAATCAAAGATTAGAGAAAAAATTTCTGAGCTAAAAAACAGATTTGTGGATCAGAACTTTTTCTTCTTTCCTAATCATCTGATGAACCCTCATTTATCTGCTGTCCCTGTAAATTAAACTGTATATAAAATAGTTCAAACTAGCTCCACCTGCAGCAGCTACAACTGTAACATGCTGCCCACACACTGATGTTTCATTACTAATAATCTAATGATGACATATTATATGATAATATATCAATCCAAGGGCCCAAACCAGTACTTTTAATGTAATACTATAATTTAGCAGCCAATACTTTTGTACTTTCACATAGGATTTTTAATGGCGTACTCTTACTTGTAATGAAATATTTTTAGATTGCTGTACTGGTACTGGATACTTCTCCCACCACTGGTTAGTGCAGAATAGACCACCTGATAGTAGGCAGCTCTCCATATCAAATTAATGTGTAAGATGACTATTTTGTTGAGATTTTTACTCATACACAATGATAGATAGATAGATAGATAGATAGATAGATAGATAGATAGATAGATAGATACATACTTTATCAATCCCTCAAAGGGACATTTTTTTCACTTTCTAATCAGTTAAGAAAGACACTCTCATGGCCTTTGAACAGTCTTTCATATCTTAAATGCTGAAATGGAGCTGCCAAAGGTGATAGCTCCTGAAAGCTGGCATGTGGACAAAAGCAAAACTCTCATCATGGCGTGAAAAACTTTGCCAGGCCGTTTGGCCCGAGGCGCTCTGTGCTGTGCCTGATGCAGGAATGACATCAGACTGGTTTGGAGCAGCACTTTGGTAGGCCCATCTAAGCAGGGAGTCACCGTAGTATGCATGCCAAGGCAATTCTCTGAGCTTTGTTTTAGCATGCACAAAGGACAAAGAGCTTCTGAATTTGTTTTTATTTTTATATTGATCAACTGGTACAGTTCCAATCAAAAGCAAGTGGCCATAGGAAAACCTAGATATGGGACTCATACATTATGACTACATTGGTTACATGTTGCAGCTTAAAATGTATTGTAGAAACATGCAAAAAGCAAGATACTGTAGAAATGTATACTAGTCTAAAGAACAAGTAGAGGGAGGTTTGTGATGTAATCAGAGAAAAGAAAACTGTACATCCAACAGAACAAACATCCACAGGTCAGGATACTTTGTGTCCCTCCTGAGCAGCCTTCATGTTCGTTGTAGGTTTAAAATGACTCACTATCTGAGGGTTTAGGAAATATCATATTGTTAGTGGGTATATAGCCGTTGCGTAAATGGGGCAGCTGCCCTTCCTGTTCAGAAGAGGATCTACCCACAAGTTGTTTCTCAACATTTCATGTTTTCTCAGAGATCTGAGGACTAAGTTATAAAAATGCTCTGTTGCGTTAAAAAGTATCAGTCCACTGATGTCAGAGGACCTCAAGGAGCTACAGTATATCACTACAGGAATATTACTGATATAGGCCTTTATACATATGCTGCTGAGGAGTCCTCCAGTGTGGGGAAAAGGAAGAAAACCTGCACCATCTTCGATTTTACATTTTGAATTGACATTAAGCAAAAACACCTCAGATTTAATTCCTTCTGATGGTTTCCAAGTGTTTGCCATATTTATTTATTTTTTTATACTTTAAAACTGACAAAGCAGATTGCCTACCATCCCAGTGAGTTTTGTATTTTCAGAATTCTTCTGGTAATACATTTTATGAATGCCTGCGTGGCTCAAACCCCACCAGTGAGCCTTGAAACTCAACAAACACCAATGGCACAAATCTGACAGAGAAATGAACAAGGGTTCAACTAAGTATGACCTCATTCTTTATGAAGTTATTTTACGCAGTGAATTCAAAACTAAAACTTTGCAACTGGTCTTAATGTTGTTTGAAACAGATTTAGCAGAAATAGTTTAATAAAACTGATAATGACTGTGCATATGTCCGGAATTATTAGTAGTGAGTCAACATGTGTCACACCAAAGCTTTGGCACTGACACACCAAGTGGAATGTGGCCATCATTAATCTTGCACCTCTTCAACACTTGACACCTGCTGTTGGTGGTTGTCTTGCTCAGAGAGGCCAGCAGATGGCATCTTCCTCATATGCTGTATTTTCCAGTTTGAGATGCATCTTCACCTGCCTTTCACTTTATGGTGTGTTACAGTCAGCCAGCTTTGCTTGGTCAACAAGCTTGTTGACATAGTTGTTAACATGTTGCCTGTAGTCCCCTTTTTGAAACTTGGAGTCATTTTTTGCTGCGTAAGATAGCTCCGCTTTTGGTCACAGTCTTGGGAAATTATATAGAGGCATGCAGTTTTAACCTGCTTTCGATTACATTGTCTCTAATCAGCAACTTTAACTAAATAAATATTTGAGTGTAATTAACTCCAATGGCTTGCCACTATTCCCAGAACTAATCTTACACTGTGGCTCCTCCCAGATGCCTGCTTTCTCCTTTTGTGTGATGATGGTTATACTGTAAAACTATTCAAATCAGTTTTCTGTAAAGCACACACCAATAAATGAAAGTTGTAAACTGATGTAAAGAGAAAAAAAAAGTAACGTTCCAATACCCAGCAGGTCAACTTTGCATGAAGGATGCAAAGAATTGGTGTCTGTCTGTGTTGAATGTGTGTGAATGTAGTGTGTAATCTTTACTTCCTGTCAAGGCTCAGACTCTTCTCTGCGAGTGATAGAATAATTAACTGTAGAGTAAAAACTGGTTCTTCCAGCAACACAGAAACAACAAATCATACAGATGACAAAAAAAAAAATCAAACGAGAGACACAAATGTTAGAAAATAAATGGTAGAAAAGATCTCCTAAAATGTTCTGTGCAGCCTGATGATCATGCTCTTATCATAGTAATGATCTGACATGCGTAGTACTACAAAAAGGCACTGGCAATACAACTTTAATTAAACACAATGTCTGCATTGAGCCTATTGAACACAGCACCTACGCTCTCAGGACATTTTAGATGTCCTATCCACATTAACAGACACTGACTTGCTTGAGGAAACAATCTGAGCCTGCAGGTATGTGATAATGATTTGGATAAGTGTCTCTTTCTTTCTTTGGAAAAGCAATCCAGAGAATGTCTTGGTGTGTGTGATAAATTATATTGGATCATGCGACTTCATTCAGAGACAAGGGCCGGTCCCATCGCAAGAGGAATTATTTCCTCTGTACGAAATACTGAAATGTAAATACTACACTGAACGCAGTATTGTGCAGTTGGTGACACATTAGCGAACTAATTCATATTCAAATGTAATCTAAATGGCTTTTGTCTCTTATAAACATGTTGTTGAGATGGCTCTAGGGATGGCAATGTCGGTTTGCTGATTCACACATCTGTAATATGTCAACACTTTGCATGGCACCTTACATTGCAATGAAGTTTTGTACAGAATCCCATAAGTGATGAAGCCTGCTGACTTTATAAAATGTTCCAGCAGTAATGCCAGATGAACCAGAATCAATAAATGGATTTTGTGTGTTGACTTTTGGGGTCCAGAGGTTAACATTCTTTGATTTTTTTTTTTTTTCATTTCATCATCAAGAGGCATATATCATAGTGTTAAAATATCTCCCATTGATTGGTTCAGCATCATTAAGCTTACTAAATTCATCTTTTTGTTTTGTGCAGTCTTTAACATTTAAAATCAGAGAAACAGATTTTAAAATGCTAAACGCTATTAGAACTATTAGAAGTGGAATGTGACACTAATTAGTATCTGAGGTCCATGTGAATTTCACGTTGGACGTTTTTCCCACACGTCCTCATCTTCAGCAGATGGCCTCTGAAGGAGTGGGTGTAGCTTCAGATCAGACGATTAGAGTCACCTTGCCCTGTTGTTATCACACATAATGAACCCTCTTCTGTTTTGAATCACACCATAAAAAAATGTTACAGACTAAATTGTACGTTCACACACTGTGTGACCTCTTCCCCTTTTCATAACACACAGTGTCTATTCTGAGGGTCAGAGGAAATGTTTTGGGTTTTTTTTGCTGCTAAAGCGGACGTGGGGAAGCGTGATTCTGTTTTAGTTACAAACATTCAATGCCCACAACATGATGGTTCAAGAGGATTCACAGAGGTCTCCATAAAAGTTACCAATCTGCCCCCACTGCGGCCACTCTGCAATCAGCCAGTCAGTATATATACGGTCCCCGTCAGTCAATTTTAGTTGCTGGAGAATAGCTCTTTGTCATAAGTCAGCTGTGATCACAGTTGATCCTATGAATTCCTTGACTTCTGGTTCCTCGTATTTTGTCAGCTTTGTACGCTGCACGCACCATGAACTCAACTGTTCCTGTGGTATTTGTATTCCTTGTGAGTCAATTTTCTGTTTGTTTCAACCTGCCTCTGTGCCCCCTGCTGAATTGTGACAGCAGATACAGAAAGCACTAACCTACACAAACCTCAGTCAGATAAAGGTCAATGAGTCAGGCAGACTAGAATAACATATTCATCTAAACAGCCCTTCCAACCCTGCTCTCTCTCTCTCTGCTCCAGGGATGGTGAGTGGGTGGAGTGGTGTGTGTGTGTGTGTGTGTGTGTGTGTGTGTGTGTGTGTGTGTGTGTGTGTGTGTGTGTGTGTGTGTGTGTGGAGAGGGGGGGTGGGGGTGGGTTATTATACTATTTTCAACAAAACCTCCTGGAATGGGAATTAGTCATCACACATATAGGGGGAGGACATGACTGTATGAAGCCCAAATGATTTACAAACATGTGGGAGGACAGATTGATGGGATGACAGGTGAGATCTTTAAGTTCACCTACACATTCCTCTTGCACTTAGCATAAAAGGAAGTTTCTCCTCAGACCTCTGCACTTGATTTCATAACTTCTTGGTGTGAATTGGCTAAATTCAGACACTTGGATGGTTGACAGTACACAAGAAGCAGGTTTGTTGATCATCAACCATTTGACTGCAAACACATAGCAGGAATTCCCTGGAAACAGTTTGACCTGAGCAGACCTTGAAAATGATAATACACAATGGGAGTGACAAGAATGAAATAAATTAGGGCTTTTAAAAGACATAAATGACTTGCTTTCGGCAACTTTGGATGGGAGCTGACCTTAATTGCGGCAAGATGTTTTGATGGAAAGTTATTCCAGGAAAGGGTGGACACCAATCCAATCTAACTGACAAATGCAAGTGTTTACAAACTGGCATCCCCTTCACCAAATATGGTCAAATAATTTCGTAATTGTCTGAGTAAAGTGAAGAGTTTATTCTCGTAAACACGAGCTGCAAATTTCTGAGGGAAGAAATGACAATTGAGCATGTTAACCTCCAATTGCTTGGCTGAAAGACCTCTTTAAACACTGTTTTTTTCCCTTTCTCTTTCGCTTCTAGTGTTTGCTGTTGTTGCTTAATAAGATATTAATTAATGTTCATATGCAATGATAGACACTTCATGAATAATACAGTGAATATATTTATCTAATGTAAGTACATGCACAGGCACATGCAGGCTTAAAATGACATATTACTTTAGGGGATGTGATATATTTATCATATATCAACAATTTGTTTTTTGTTTACAACGTTGTTCATTGATCAGTGTAACAGTGAAACAAGTCATTTACAGAATAAAGTTTAAGATTTGCAGGTATGTGGATTAAATGAGCAGGTCAGTTAAACAGCTGTGCAGATTAAAGCCTCATAAGGGTTAATGTCTTTCTCTAATAATTGTAAAATTACACTTACGTTACTGCAGGCCACAAACAACGTGAGTAAAAAAGAGAAATTGTTTTGATAATGCTAAATTCAGTGTATGTCAGCATTTCAGCTTCAAGAGCAACTTCAAATACAAATTTATGAAACCCATTTACAACAACTGAACTTCATTGTGGTACCCTGTACAACTGTGTCATGACAATTAACCAGAGCCCTGGTTATTTTATCTATCCCTGTCAACATTACTAGTTGGGCCCCTCTGTGATAGCTGACAGCTATATGTATATATAAGTAGAGGTGTATTTTATAGGTCACAAATGATGAGCTTCAAGTAGGACCCATAAGTAAACCCAATTTTGATCATCTTGACAGATGTGGAGAACCACATAGAACTTACATATTGAGTTATTTTGGGAGACTAGCTACCAGAAGGGCACTTGGGGAACATTTCTAAATGTTAAATTTGTAAAGTTTGTGGGCCGAATACAACTTTTAAATCGAGAATATTCTGATTTAATTACAGTACAAAGAGGCTTTCTATTTCTTTTTCTTTTCTTTCTTTTTTTTAACTTAGCTGTTATACAAATTGTGAGGATTAATATAACATTCACACTACACGTGTTGCTTTGGCTTTGGAAAATTAACTGTATGTAGCCAGTAAGTTTACAGCCCTAACTTAAGTTTTCCCATGTTGAAGCTATTTTTCTTTACAATGGTCTGTTACCATCATCAATTAATTGGACTGATAAGACTTCCCATCATTCACTGCAGGTGGAGTGGGGACCTTGTGCGTCATAGTGACTTTAAATAGAGGCGGCAGTAGAGCGCGCTGATAACGGTCTCAAGGAGGACAAGACGGAGGATACTTTAAATCACCGACTATCGACTTCACTGAACATTAATCACTGTTTTACATAATTCGGAAACTTGCTCTCAAGTTCACGGATTTTTCTTTTTTTTGAACCCGCTGAAGTCGCCCGGTCTGCTGTTTTCTGGACAGGATGGCCAGCTCCGGACTGCAGCTCCTCGGTTTCTTCCTCGCACTGGTCGGAATCGCTGCCACTGTCGCCGCTACTTTAATGGTGGAGTGGAAGAAGCAGGGTCACGGCAAGTCGCACCGTATCTATGAGGGCTTATGGATGAGCTGCAGCGGCAACGAGAGAACAACCTGTGAAATTCACGAGTCTCTGCTGAAGCTGCCGAGTAAGTTTTTTATCACCTCTGTATCACCAGACACTGCTGGTTGAGATACCTTCCACTCACAATAAGTTTCTATAATTAGCCAGAAATCTCCCTTTGCATTGCCCTCATCTCACTTTTTGGCATCAGTGTGATATTCATAAAGGGAATTTACATAGATCGACTATTTGTTTTTGTATCTACTGCCAGTCTTGTTCTTGAATATTTGCAGAATTATATTTTCTATTTAAATATCTTTTTTTTTTTAACTATGTTGTGCTTCTGAAAAAGTTAAAAGTCTGAGATATATATCTAAAAAGTACGATTCATATTTTTAGTTACAGAAAAATAAAATGGAATCTGTTATAGAAAGACAGCCAAAAGCAGAGATAATCACGGACTGTGTCAATCAATGAAAGAAAAAAAAAGATTATTTATCATTATTTGTACCTCCAGCTGAGGTCCAGGCTACCAGGGCAGTGATGCTGCTCAGCATCTTCCTCTCTGCTCTGGCTCTGGTCGTCTCCACAGTGGGAATGAAGTGCACCCGCTTCATGGATGGCATGAACAAGAGCAAATCCACCACAGCTATGATCGGAGGAATCATGTTCATGGTTTCAGGTGTGTTCAGCCTTTCACAGTCACTCAGAATGAATTATGTCAAATATAACATGTTAACAGTGTCCCCGTTCATCACACTTGAGAAGATGAGTACAGAGTAGAGATCCTTTTTTTTTTTTGTGAAGGTCAGACGAGGCATTATCTTCACCTTTAAATTGGGTATTGAGTCGTATCAGTAAAGAAATATTAGTTGTACTTTAAGAGGAAGTAACTCCTCATTCTTTTATCTTATTATTTATTCATTTTTAGTACAGTATAGTTTCCAGTCAGTAATAATGAGGGGAAAAAAAATCAGCACATGGAAACAAAAATAACTATAACTAGATTTTGTTTTTTAATTAATTGATTGGCAGCCATTTTTAAAAAATAAATGTTTTAATCATTTCTTAAGGAAAAATGCAATATATTCAGTTTCGTCTCTCAAATGTGTGAGGATTTGCTGCTTTTCTTTCTCTTATGTGATTATGAATAATGTTTTTATTTGTGAAATATTTTTTGAACAAAATCAGTGTTCTAATACCATTTTTGAGTAAACAAGTATGACGGGAATTCTTTCTGTTTTCTTATGAACTAAAAAAAAAATTATGATTCAAGAAGATAATGAGCACATTGCTCGCCAATGATATTTTATGTTTGCATCCAAATGAAGTGAGTAATAACAGGGTTTGGAAAGAATTTAAATAAGTACTGTGATGAAAAATATCCCATACTTTCTCTGTGTAGGTTTATTGACAATCATCATCACCTCCTGGTATGTCAAAATGATTGTTCAGAGCTTCAATGAAGCACATCATCTACAAAGGTACGGCAGTCAAGAAAAGCCTGCTACACACTCACACACACACACACACACACACACACACACACACACACACACACTGATCTTTTAAACAAATGTGTATCCAATTGTGAGTGTGTCTGTTTTTGTTGGCAGCTATGAGTTTGGTAAGGCAGTGTTTGTCAGCTGGGCTGGTGGACTCCTCACTATAACCGGTGGTACTTTCCTGAGCTGTCAGAGATGCAGTCAGTCCAGTTCCGAGTCCACAAGCTCCAACCAACTCCTCGCCACCAAGAACCCCATTTCCAACTACGTCTAGCGGAGGAGCCAGGAGAAACATCCCTCCTTGGGATTGTTATTAAAATGCTACTTACATTCATCCAGTGATTTAGTTCAGGGTCAGTATTACACACAGGATCAGTCTGTGTGAAATGACTTTCACTCTAATTTATCATGTTATTACAAGGTGCAAACAGCCACCACAGTATTTCTTCTGCTGTCAGCTGTAAGGATGTGAAAGCTTCAGTGTTTAAATTATCTATTGGTAATTACAACTTAGCTGTGTTCTTTAAAGTCTACGACATGCGAGACCTTTTCATTATGTTTGTTTATGAAATCCTAAAGTTTCTCTTAAAAATTACCAAAGAACACTTTGTTTCAGTAGTGTACAGGGATGACATATAGTGGTGACACTGTATTTTTACTTTGCGATACAAATTTATCTCTCCAGATTTCCACTAGTGTTGAAACAGATTTGTTCATATATGTTTGTTCATTGTAAAATTTTATATTTTTGGTCTTGTTACTTGTCAGATTGTTTTTGTTGTTTATATAATACATTATCTGGCAGTTTATAGTTTTTGTAGTCCAATGCTGTTACCAGTGATTTCACAAACGATTATACACAAAATGTTTAAGCTTTATTTAACTGAATACAAGGTAAACCAGACTGATGAAAACAAAATAATTGTATTTTTCTTTTCAACATGTTGTAGCATTAATGAGAACTTTTCTCACGGTGAAACAGTTTCTTGTCTTTCATATCGTGTCATTTCACTGTCTCAACACCGTACATACTAGCAACAGTTATTAAAAGGCTACAAGGTTGCTCTCAAAGTAAAGAGTTTATGGGAAAGCGAGTGGGAATTTCTGTTTAAACACAGTTAGGCTTTGCCTTCCATGGAGCACAGAGTCAGTGTCACACTATCTGCTTTTAGTGTGTATTAAAACCTACCATTTAAGATGAGCAACAGCATTACTTAGAAAGTGACTGATAAGTGAGGAAAAATAACGTTTTACATTGTGAAAAAAGGATACAAAATAAAGGAGTCAAATTCACAAGAAATATGAGATTTTAAACCTCCTGTTTGCTAATCTGACTAACACAGCTCAGTTTGACAGTTTGCTCCATCGTGCAACAAAAACTAAAACAAAGTCTGGACAAAAAATGAATGCCTTATTTGATGAAATTACTTGGTCTTTTAGAGCTCTGACTTAAACAAGTTTTTTTTTTTTAATGTTGTCTCTGTCTGAAGTTTGCTGTTAACTGTGTTTTTCAAGCTGGACAAAAACATCTTTAAAGCCGGCAGCATCTCACTTCTGGAGGGAATTTCCTCACTCGTATATTTGGGTCAGATGTATGATAATAAGTGCCTACTGAGTGGCCTGATAACGGTTAAAGCGGGTGCCTCACTTGAAACATAACAAATAACAGGAGCTGGCTTGTCTCCTCTGCGGATGTAAACTCTCTTTCGGGACTCTCAGCTGCCCAGATTCTGATCGTGACCGACCCTTCCTGAACTCAGAGGGAAGTAAAATGGAAAAAAAAAATAAAATAAATACAAAGCCACATATAAGGTATTTTCTGGCATGGGAGCCTTACAATTTATCACCTTTAAATGTGGCTTTACTATAGTAAGAACGCCTGAGTCTTTGTCTCATTTTGTTATTGTCTGGGTTTTTTTTGGCTTGAAAATGTATGTATAGTTCTGGACAAAAAAAGCTGCACTTCACTTGAGTTACCACCTACTGGGTTTGCCTATGCAAGGCATACGACAGTATTTTCATTTAGCCATAAATTAAGCCCTTTTCTATCTGCCCTGAGATGCGGACTTTTTATGTAATTAGCGTTATTCCAAAAATGCTCAAGAAGAAAACACTTTAACTTACACCCAAATCTTACAAGAGTGCCTCTCCATGTCACCTGTAAAACTATTGACCGTTGGTTCTAGAAAATCCTTGCAAAAAAAACAAACAAACCTGAACGTGGTAAACCTTTTGTCCCAGGATGGTGTTGCTGGAAAATAAGATTTTATCTACAAATAAAAATAAAAAAAATCTCCAGGTTTTTACTGCAATCCAGTGGTGGACTCCTCAACAGTATAGGGTCACGTGCACACGCTTAAATGCCTAAATGCCTAAACACGTCACATGCACACGCCTTAATTCATAAACGTGCATGTGTAAACACCTCATCTGCACCCGCCCAAGTAGTAAATAAGTAACGTGCACATGACTGAACAGGCAAAAGCGCCACGTACATACGCCAAATCACGTCACGTGCCCACGCACATTTAACATGAAATTAGGTTGCATAGTAACTGAAATTCCTAATTTAAACTTCTTTTTTTTTTTAGCCAGGATACTCAAAAAAAAAATCCCGGCTTAATCCCTTATCCAGGTTTTGTGAATATTTTAAGGTATCCAGCTGATGTGGACTAAAATGTAGCCTGTAACATTTGCGCTAAAAAGTTAAGGATGGGTTAAAATAAAAAACAACAACAACAACAACAACGACAACAACAACAACAACGACTTGTAAAAAGTGCATTTCAACACAACACTTTATTAAATGGACTAAGTGACCTCTTACCGCTGGACGTTGAGTTGCATTCTTGGGTGCTGCCAGCAGGTGGAGCCGTCATCCTCTCAGCCACAGGGGAAAGTAACAGAAGAAGAAATCCCGTGACGTAGAACCGCTGCGCCGGGACGGCCACACGTGTTATTTTTTTGATGGTCGATCGAGTGGCACTGAGGTTCGACAGTGTGAGATTTTTGTGTCATATTTTAGTGCAAAACAACTTCGACAAACATGGGGAAGAAACTGAAAGTTGGAAAAACCAGAAAAGATAAATTCTACCATCTCGCTAAAGAAACAGGTATCGTACCAGTCCCGGAAACCCCCGCAAACTTTAAACTCAGCCTTGAGGCAAATATTAGCATTAGCAGGGTCGGCTGGCTGCCTCACTAACAACTAAAAACCAGTGCGTTTTAAGGACTTTAATGTTAATGACAAAATCTATGTTGTGATTTTTCAGGTTATCGCTCTCGTTCCTCCTTCAAACTCATCCAGCTCAACCGTAAGTTCCAGTTTCTGCAGAAAGCCAGAGCTGTGGTGGACCTGTGTGCTGCTCCTGGTGGATGGTGAGCAGCCTGCATCTCACGAGACAACGCGTCCAGAGTTTAAAAAAAAAAAAAAATGGCCCTCATTTATCAGAGGAACGAGAAGTACACCTCATTTTGGGAAGGGAGCCGGCCGGTGGCCCACGTTGTATTCAGTATATATTTAATTCTGTTTTAAGAAGTGCTATTGTATAACAAGTGGTAGTTCTACACCAGCTCCAACATTAGTGTAAGGTCAATGGAGTCACTTGGATTTTACATTTATTTTAGTGTAAGAAGAGTTTACACAAATGCCACTAGACGTAAGGATTGTAGCAGGAACAGACAGACGAGCAACATGTCAGCGACAGTAAAACAGTTTCACACTCAGCTGAAATGAAACACCGTTATGAGGGTCCCTCGATTCATACTTTGGACATATGGATAGATCAATGAAGTGATGCATGCTCTACTTTCCAGGTTGCAGGTGGCGTCCAAGTTTATGCCTGTATCGAGTCTTATTATCGGTGAGTTAACCGTCATCAATATAATTATCCGATAGTAAATTGTTGTGTTTCTGCTTAGGCTTTTAAATCAGCTGTGATAATGAGTGTCATACTGAGGTACTCGGTGACAGAGCTTTTTTTTAAAGAAGTCTCCTCTTGTTAGGTGTTGACCTGGTCCCCATCAAGCCCATCCCCAACGTGGTGGCACTTCAAGAAGACATCACCACAGACAAATGCAGACAGGTGAGGAAGCTGCAGATTTTCAGTGTGTTACGGAAGAAAAGTTGATTCTCATGGTATCGCAGCACCGCATATCCTGATTTACTTTAAGAGACAATAGAAAAGTGGAGAAAGAGAAAGCAGCACTGTTCATCACAAGACTACACTGAAAAGCGTAACAGATTTACGAGATCCTGTCTGTCTCCCCTACAGGCTCTCCGAAAGGAGCTTCAAACTTGGAAAGTGGACGTTGTGTTAAATGACGGAGCTCCGAATGTGGGAACCAACTGGCAACACGATGCCTTTACACAAGGTAAAGTAAAGCAACGTGTCAGACTGGACATTTGACAGAGACCGTGTTTAACACAGCTGTTAAACAGTACAGTCTGAAACACATGCTCAGACAGTAGATGATTTTTAGTTTGGAAAGACAGAAATGATCTTTTCTGCATTATCAAAGATGATGTTAAACTGATATTAAAAATAAATAGTTTCCATGTGTCTAAAACTGTGGGATCATACAATAAAACTGGTAATATGCCCTCCTGGTGGACAATGTGCATCTTGTCTTCTTTTGAAAGTGTCTTAACATTATTTCCTCTTGTGTATTTAACAATCACTGACTAGCTTATAAGGTGCACACTTACCTGTCACAATGGTTTGCATCTGAACCTAATGTTCAAATTTGCCTGTTTCCCCACAGCTCATCTGACCCTCATGGCCTTGAAGTTGGCCTGTGAGTTTCTGACCAAAGGTGGTACTTTTGTCACCAAGGTTTTCCGCTCCAAAGACTACCAGCCGCTGCTCTGGATCTTCCAGCAGTTCTTCAAGAAGGTGCAAGCCACCAAGCCTCAGGCGTCGAGGAACGAGTCCGCCGAGATCTTTGTCGTTTGTCAGGGTCAGTGGCTGAATCTTTTAATTTTTTTTTTTTTTTTTTTTTTTTTTTTTTTTTTTTAATAGATTTAATGACTTTCTGGACAAAATGGGTCCTGTTTCTTTACAGATCTTGCAGATCCCATCTAAACTAAGTTTTTGTTTTCATTATCAGGTTTTGTGGCCCCTGACAAAATCGACAGCAAATTCTTTGACCCCAAACATGCGTTCAAAGAGGTGGAGGTGCAGGCCAAAACTGTGAAGGAGCTGATTCCTGTCAAGAAGCCAAAGGTATGTATACTGAGGAGCAGACTTTGTCTTTCAAGTTCATTGTGTGGTCACAATAAGAAGCCAATCTGGCCATTATTTCCTGCAATGATATGAATAGCTGCTTATGCGTGATTTATTGTGGTGTTGAGGTGGTAGTTCTTACTGAGACACATTATAATGATTACTTTGAAGCAAATGACCCACATTGGACCCTGAACATTTGATCCATCTCTGACCAAGCAGTTCTTCTTCTGTTCCAGGCGGAGGGATACTCGGACGGTGATCTGACACTCTACCACAGTTTCACAGTGACGGCTTTTCTGAAAGCCGAGAACCCTGTAGATTTTCTGGGAAAAGCCAGCGAGGTGAGATCCCTGCACGACTTCAACCTGCCAAAGACTGAAGTCTCCCCCTCATCTGCCTTTTGATAGACGGCACTGTTAAGTTGTTTATCAGCTGTAAGAGATTTTTAAAGAAAGTGTAGTAACATTGATAATGAATCATCTTGATCCTCATGATTTGATGAAACGGTCCACGATGCAATAAAGCCGACTGGTAGAAGAGACAGGAAATGTCATGCCGAGAAGAATCCTTCCTGTAATTCTATTCTTGTTCATTCAGATCACTATCGACAATCCAGACCTGGAGTCTCACTCTGCAACCAGTGCCGAAATTAAGGAGTGTTGTCGTGACATCAAAGTCTTGGGCCGCAAAGAACTCCGGTAAGCCTCCTCTGTCTCTCGCGCATTACTAAACAACTGTTGGTGTTGTGGTCATTTTTATTGCGCATCAAATGCATCAGGTGGTGTGAGAAGGTATTAAAAGATGTGATACAGATAATAATATTTACTCTGTATGTGTTTGTTTTCTCTCCCTTTCTCACACCTGCAGCCTACTGCTGAGCTGGAGGTCCAAGCTGAAGAAGTACTTGATCAAGAAACTGAAGGGGGAGGCCAAACCGGTGGACCAGGAGATCAAGTAAACTCTCATTTCCAAAAACCATCTGAATTATTGTTGTATTGTCTTTGCCAGAATGTGTCACTGAATAAATACAAAATTCTCCTCTGTTTTAAGCTTAAGTTCTGATGACGACAATAATTCAGAGGAGGAACCAGGCCAGACAAAGAAGGAGAAGGAGAAGGAGAAGAAGGGCGATGACAAGGGAGAGGAAGATGAGGAGGAAGAAATGGAAAAAAAACTGGCAGAACTGAAAGCTGAGGAGGTGGCTGAGCTCAAACGGTGCGACAAACACTCTTCTTTTTACTCTATATATTTCTCTGTAATTTTCAGACTATTTGCTGCTTGTTTGAGTTATAGTGTGTAATCATCTCCTTCAATAATAACAGGTTTCTTCTTTTCCCACTTTGTCCTGATTTTTCTCTGTATGGTCATATTTGGGAGCATCCATGTAGTTTTTAATCATCAGTTCCAAGTTGCAAAACACCCAAACCCAAGTCTGTGAAGTGTTATTACGAATTATATCAGCAGCACTTTGCCTGTTGATTGGCCCCCTACATCTTATCAACCTGCTGCTGTTGGTGCAGTTTTAGTGGCAAAGTGTGAAATTATCATCTGCTCATTGGACATTTGTGAAGAAATCAACAGAGTTTCTACAACTGTCATGCTCCATCAGGAAGAAGAGGAAGCTGCTGAAGGAGCGGAGGAAGCAAAGAGAGAGGGTGGAGCTGAAGATGGACCTGCCGGGCGTCTCCATCGCCAGCACCAGTGACACTTCCTTGTTTTCCCTCTCCACCATCAAGAAGCAGAAGGTGAGGGCCACACACTCCGACCCAAACTAAAGATGAGGATACCACTACGTCCCTCATATGTTTTTACTTGTTGTGAAAAAAGACAAAGCAAATTTCTTAACTACTGCTGATATTGACTGATTTACACAGCAGAACTTTTTATGCTCATTTGTGTTGGTTTCTTTCAATCAGGTGCTGTCTGATATAACTAAAGGGGACATGCAGGTGGCCGACACTCTTGTAGATGGAGAAGATGATTTTCACCTCTCTTCTGATGACGAGGATGACGAGGCAGATAAAATGTCCCTGGCCTCAGATCTAGATGACGATGATTTGGAAGAAGTGGAGCAGAGACAGAAAGAGCTGGAAAAGAAAGCACCAAAGAAGAAGTGAGTCAATTAAGTATTGGGATGAAAGAATATTCTAAATACTAAGTACAAAATCTGACATATCCAGATACGTTCAGTCAGTAGAAATTGGCCTTTAATTTTATTGCTTTTCTTCTGTTGATTAAAATAATGTTCCTAGGTTTCTTTTCTTGAATAAAAGTACTGTTATTGATAGATGTGGTCAGCCTTGATATTCTTAAATTATAATGTTAATTTATCTGTTTTCATCCGGAAACCAGGTTCTAACTGTGTTTAATTCAAACCTTAAATTTATAGCAAACTGAGACTATTTTTTTTAACATAAAAATTAAGATTTAAAGAAGTCAGTGCAGCGTTTTAGAAATCATATCCTACTTTCACATAAACGAGTAAATTTGTATCTGTGTTTTCCAGAGTACAGTTCGCTGAGGAGGAGGAGGAGGAAGGGCAGGACAGTGGCTTGCTGGTGGAACTCGAGGGAAAGGATGAGAAGATGGAGCGAGAGAGCAACCTGTGGTTCAGCAAGGTTTGTCCATATGTGTGCTCCCCTAATGCAACATAAACACGCTTTTTCTGTTGTTCCTGCACGTATGACGTTATACAAGTGTTCTTCACATCATTACTGACCTCCCTCTTATCTAAAACCTACTAATGTGCTACTAATGTCTGCTGCAGAGCATTTTCTCTGAGATCAACCTGGAAGGAGACGCAGAGAGCGAGCTCAAACAGACCGAGTTGCTCCACAGCAAACAGTCAGGTAACCAGCTTAACTGTTTCTTTTATTTATCCACACTCGCATGTTCCTTTTTTCCGAAATGAATTTACACAACTTCTTGAGAAATTAATGATAATTTATCTGCTTTGTAAGGACAACAGCTTTTGTAATGAAGCACTGACAAGATATTGAATTTGGATTTTATTTAGGAATAGGCAAAAAGAGGAAAGCTGAAGAAGACGACGAGGAGGAGGAGGAAGAACAGGAAGCTGCTCCTTCAGAGGAGGAAAAGGCAGGACCTTCACAGGAAGCTGTGGAGGAAAGTGACAGCGACTCAGACGACAGCAGCGACGATGAAAAGTAAAACCTAATTTCCTGTTGCTCTTTGTCATGTTTTTTAGCCCAACTGATAACTGATGGAGGTGAAATCAATTTAGAATTAACGAGCTTAATTCACAGCTATTATTGACTCAGTGATTTATTATTCTAAAGTAAAATAACAGCAGGTAAACTTGTTTAAAAATCACAACTAAACATTCAGATGAATCTGTCATTGTTGCTTTTTTCTAGGAAGATTACCAAAATGAAGGCGGCCAAGGGGGCTGGTGGGAAATCAGGGGAGGCCGATGATGACGACAACTTCCAGGTCGTTCCTGTCGAGAGTACAAGTGAGAATAACATTTGTATTTCGCCTTGTTAGCTGGTGATCGTATTCACCTCATCGTCCTCTGAAACTATCCCTTGTGTCTCACCTTTTCTTGAGGTTGTCAGAGCTGCTCTTGCATGCCTTCTCCTCTTTCAACTCAAATAAAGACACAGATGTGTCAACCCAAACTGAGACCCTGTAGTGCATTTAAACGCAACCAGAAGAGTGCTTCAGTCTCTCGTTGCGTGTGACTGAGGATGTTTGTGTGTGCCGTGTTCTTCAGGTAAGAGAGCTCGGATCCTCGATGCAGAAGGCCTGGCGCTGGGCTGTCAGATCGCTGCGTCCAAGAAGAGAGCAAGGGACATGATGGACAACTCCTTCCACAGGTGTGTGTGTGTGTGTGTGTGTGTGTGTGTGTGTGTGTGTGTGTGTGTGTGTGTGTGTGTGTGTGTGTGTGTGTGTAATATCTTATTGTTAGCACACCACCTCAGAGAAACCAACTATGAGTTGATGACTAACACCAGCCAAAGCCTGATGAAATGTTTTCCACAGAGCTCCATTACTGTCCAAAAACTGTTACAACAAAGTTTGAGCCACCCTGTCGCTCAAATTCGTCACGTGAATTGCACGCCATGCACCTGTACAGAAGCTGATTGTCTCTTCTGCAGGTTTGCCAGGTCTGAGGAGCCGTGGGAGGTACCGGAGTGGTTCCTGGATGATGAACATAAACACCGCAAGAAGCCAATTCCCGTCACCAAGGAGATGGTGGAGGAATACAAACAAAAGTGGAAAGAGATCGACGCTCGACCCATCAAACGAGTGGCTGAGGCAAAGGCCAGGAAGAAGAGGAGGGTAAGACGATGAGTGCCATCATTATACAGTACATACTGACATTACTATAAATCCATTTAGTTTAACAAACTTGTGAGGGAATGCTCAAGGTAAATCTGTAGATGTTGATTCTTCAATTTCTTTGCAACTTTTTTAGATGCTGAAGAAGATGGAGCAGGCCAAAAAGAAAGCAGAGGCAGTCGTCAACACTGTAGACATCTCGGAGAGGGAGAAGATGGCTCAGCTCAAGGGGTATGTTGTCACATCTGTAGGGCTGAAGCTGCACTGAAACTGAATGTTTTCCTTCATACTGGTTAATTCTCCCTAGAATACAATCATGAGATTTTGTCTGGTCCGATTCTTGCAGCATCTACAAGAAAGCAGGCTTGGGGAAGGAAAAGAGAGAGGTAACATACGTTGTGACCAAGAAGGGAGCTGGCAAGAAGGTGAGACGGCCTCCTGGTGTCAAGGGAGTCTTCAAAGTAGTAGACGGTCGCATGAAGAAAGACATGCGGGGAATGCAAAGGAAGGAACAACACGGTAAAGGAGGCAAAGGAAAAGGTGGCAAGGGAAGAGGAAGACAGGCCAAGGGTGGCAGAGGAGGGATGAAGGGCGGTAAAGGGCGCAAATGAAAATACATCTGAAGCCATACAATTTCCCCAGCCCTGCCTTTCTTTTTAAGTATTAAACTCTCCGGCCTCCTGTTGCAGGTACGAGTTTATGGAGCTTGGTCAGCTAAAGTGTTTCAGTTTGGGCTCCTGTATCGTGGGCAAAATGAAATTCAGTCATTGACATGAAGAACGCCCCATTTTTAGTAACCTCGGCTGAAATTCCAAGACACATCCCGGCGGTTTTATATTGCTGGTGTTCTGTGTATATCTTTCTGAAGATGGACATTACTTGCCTTGTACTCCTTTGGAGTTGTTTCACTGAAAAGCTGAACTCTAAATGACAGTCATTCAAGTTAAAGAATAATAAATGTGTTCACCCTTTTTTGTAAATATTAAATATACATTTTTGCAATAAATGTTTTGTTGAAATTAGCTCTACATTTTTTTTTTTGGTCATTTATATATTTTTTATGTAATAATTTGGGGCTTACAGGTGTGTATTATCAAGTAGCCATACCAAGTATGACAGTTTTAGTACAAGCAACTGAGAAATACATTTTGTGAGCACTGAAACTTTTGTAATCACGATCCTGGTGTATGAAAATATTGATTAATCGGTCATGAGCACTTAAAATAGCAGACAGCAGATAGAATAGACCAATTAAAATGCTCTTTGGCATCACTCAATAGAATTGAACACTTAAGTGATGTGACTAAAGAGGGATCAAATTAAGCTTTTTCAGCGTATTTTATGGCAGGCAGAGTTAAATATGATCCCTAGACATGGTGCCTCTCATTTTTTTGAATTAATTTTGATCCTGTGGTTAACAACGGATCGATTTAGTAGGGCTGTTTTACATTGAAGTCTATGGAGAGAGGCCAATGTATTCCATCCAAAAGGGGGCGGGGACGTTTCCTGAAAGCTGAAGTTCCCGGATGTGCCTGTCTGCTCTTCTGGCCTCTGGATTGTACGTCATCGTCGCCTCCATGTTGGACCGGGCACCTTCCTCATAACTCGGTAAACAGAACTGCAGAGAGGATGCCGGACTCGTGCGCTGCTTGGGGCTGTAGAAATCGTCGTTCAACCCAAACCAAATCTCGTGGGATTACTTTTCACAGGTAAGACTGAACACATGTTTGCTGCTGTATTTGGCCTTTATAAAAAATGATGTATCAATCTCACTAATTGGCCACCAGACTCGGATGTAAACAGCTGACGTTAGAGATAGCTTGCTCTGAAAGGTGAGACTTTAAAACATATCACACGCTAAATTTCACGTAATCGAGATTTCCATCTATATTGCCGATTTTCTCCGGAATGTATTTTTTTTTTAATAATAATAATAAAGTTATTCGTGTCAGCTCAGCGACTGTTCTGTAATGAATCTGAGGTTCGGATTGCTTATCGAGCTGGTTCGCAAACTTTTTCTCGCACCGTGAAGGTTTCCTAAAGACAAAGCGTCGAGGAGGCAGTGGGAAGTAGCTGTGAGGAGGAAAGGTTTTTCTGCCAGCGAGACCTCCGTGCTCTGCAGCGACCACTTCAAGCAGGAGGACTTTGACAGCACAGGTCAGACAGTCAGACTCAGAGATGGAGCGAAACCGTCTTTCTTCAGTTTCCCAACTCATCTGCAAAAAGTAGGTGCATCACTTTCCTACCAGGATTTGCCAGCTGTTCAATTTCACACTTTGCTGAACATGTTTTTTTTGAGATACTAAAATCTGTTTTAAGTTTTACTGTTTTTTCTTTTTGTTCTTTTTCCACTTTAGCCAGTGGCAACCAGGATAACACGAACCTCGAGGAAGGCTGAAGAGAGCCTGTCCTTAGACTGTTCTCTGCATTTTCAAGAGACTGAACCTCCGTCTAATACCGTGAGTATTTTTTTTTTACCACCTACATCCCTAACAGTTGTAAGCATTTATTTCAAACCTTTCGTTCACTTGCTTTCCCTCACAGCAGTGACCGAGTGAAGCAATGTAAGTAAAGAACATTTTCGTCCCTCTTTTTAACTAGGACCACTCCTATGCATTGCCGGCATCTCCCGGTGGTCTAAAGGCCAGGCTAAGTGAAGCCTTGTTGAGGGTGGAGAGTCTGGAGCGAGAAATGAGGAACATGAAGGACAGAGAACGGAGGGCAAAGAGCACGGTGCATGGTCTTTTGAAGGATCTGAGGGGGAAAAACCTCATAAATGAAGAGCTGAAAGAGAGACTTGATTTTTATAATGTAAATTGTAAATTTATAAAATGACTAAAACGTTCAACTTTTTGTGTCGGCCTTACTGGTTGTTATTTCGGGGGCACTAAATAGTCTGTGCAAAATTTAAGTTCAGACCTTTCAACACGCCACCTGTCAAAGGAGGTCTATTTCTGTTCTCTTGTTCCAATTTTTTTATTTTATTTTATTTTTGCCGTCAATGTCAAAATGGTGTATATGACACTGTGTTCATCCATTCAAGCCTTCCCAGTTCTGTTGTAATCTTGTTCCTTGTGGCTTTACCGTTTGATTGGCTGTGGCTGATTTTGCTCCATTCTCATCAATTATGGTCAATTATTAGTACTTCAATATGCTTTCTTTTGATATTTTTCCAGTATTTGAAAGTAGATGAGCTGTATTCTGACCCGGAGCAAAAAGATAAGAGGGAAGAAAAACACAAGATGCTCTTTGATAGGACTGCTGCCCCACTGAGGAGTACTTCACTAAAGAAAGATCAACATATGTCTAACCAAGAGTCAGTCTCCTCTGTCTGCATGGCCTCACAGGTTACCCTCAGGCCACCGGGAAATGTCCCGGCGCTCCCGATGGCCAGTCCACGTGTGCCTGCACCCATTCACCGGTAAATAAGACCAAAGCACGCGTGGTGTATGTGAGGGCATTATGCTACTGTCCATGAGGAAGTCAGACAAGCCGCATCTTCTGAGTGTAGGATGAAGGCAGCAGTTTTAAGGTTTGTTATTTTATTTGTTACCATTTGCTTAGCCTTGGTCCTGTGGGATTTGCCTAACTTTCAGATAGATAGGTTGGAGCCCGTAGTAAAACCTATGTCTGTTCTATTTAAATGTACATTTACACGACAACCAAAGAGAAGACGTATAATCATTCAGCCCACATTATTCTAAGTGGCGATAAGTAAGTAAAACAGATGTGTGTCAGTGGTTTAATACAAGGGAGAATGGTGAACATGTTATTATGCATGGCAAGAAATCTAATAAATGTTAAGGTGTGACGTTTGGAATCAATACTGAACACGGGACAGGACTTCAGGAAATCAGAAGGGGGTTGATAGACTTTATAACACAGACTGGGTTAGGAAATATGTTGTAGGGTGTACTTGCTATATCCTACTTTAAAAAAAAAAAATGTCCAGGTCAGTATCCCGCCAAACTAACGTCATGAATATACCTATTCAGACTCGGGAGGTGGCTGTATGCACCCATAAAGCAGTCTGCCAATGAACCAAAAACAAGAAGTAAAGCAGAGCAGTACATGTCGAACAACGGCAGCTTGTAATGCAGCTGAAGGGAGAAAAACTGGACATGAACATTGGTGAGTTTTTTGGGGGGAAGGTTTTAGTGAAATATTTAAAGGAGACGATCTGTGGTTTTTAATGTTAATCTCCAATCCAGTAGGTGGCGGTGAGGCTCCTATAAACTGGCCGCCAGCCGCCAACATAACCCAAAGTAGAAGAAGACGTGCGGTTTGGGAACTCCCAAAGCCTGAACCAGCGAACACCGGACGGTTACCGGAGAAAGTACCCTCCTATGCCGGCCAAGATGCTCCTCGTTGTCCTCGTCTGCAGCCTGTCGCTGTCTGCCGCGGGTCAGCAGGTGGACGACGAATGGCTTGACCCTTACGATATGCTCAACTACGACGCGAGCACCAAAAGAATGAGGAAGCCAGCGGAGGTCGGTCAACTTTTGAGTGTTCACACGGACCCAGTTGTGGTCTGTTGTGACGTGACGTGTTTGTGTGTGTGTTTGTTTTTGCCTCGCAGTCAGCAAGCTATGCCAATGCGGTCACCAAGAGAAGAGAGCACACTGAGGACCCCAGCAAGGCTGAGCTGATGTCCTGTAGTGGACAAGTCGTGGAGCTGAAGAGACAGGTGGGCGGGCGAGAGGAAGTTTACGTGATCTCTTGAGGGGAACTAATCGCAACAAACGTGAGAAAGAAACGATACCAGATGTCCGTCTACACCGTCTTTAATTAACGACAGAACCGATCGGCAATCTTCACATGTTTAAATTCTGAAATCTAGCAGTCATTGTCTTTATCTCCATCATAAGGAAAATGCTCATGCGGAAATGCAACACAAACACAACGTAATTTAAATGAGTTAAAATATGACTAACATCAATCGCAAATGTTTTGGAATAGAGCTGCAACTATTGGTTAAATAATTGATTAGTTGATCGAGAGAAAATTCAACATCAACTAGTTCAATCATCAGTTACTCATTAAGCTATTTTAATGGAAGAAATGCTAAGATTTCCTATTTTCCTGTTTCTTTAAAAGTGAATATTTTAGTTTTCCATGATGATAAATGTTGGGACTGGGAAGCATCGCAACAAAAAAAGAACAGTTTCCAGAAACTTGCGTAGATTTAAGAAACTAATACAAACACAGTTTTAAAGTTCAGCTCTAATTGTGTGCAGCTGGTCATGACGAACATCTTTAAGAAACCTAAAAATGAGTGAGTATAAGAGCTCAGAATGAGCTGGAGACATCAGAGACACTGAGATAGTAGACGTTTATGTCTTGTTGGAAAACGGGCCTCTGCCCTGCTAATTGTCTTTTCAGGAGGACCCTGAATCCCCAACTGGGGCATGAGAATTCAAATGTAGGCATTGGACACGTTGTGCTTTGCTTTCATTCAGATTGAAGTCCAAACGAAGACGATCAAGCACATGTCACAGCAGCCTACATGCAATCCTGTGTTTAAGAGATTCCTCAGCAGACTCCTGAAGGAAATGCAAAGAGTTGATGTGGTAGGTGGTCATTTCACACGTCTTCTAATGAATTATGTGAAGTCAAATGCATCTCGTGCAAATGTTGAATTCACTGTATCATCTGTCTTGCAATCATCACGTGGCCTACATATAATGAAGTTGCCGTACCTTTTAAAAAATTTACTATTCCTGATTTTTTTTTTTAATCTCTTTTTCTGTTAATCAATATACAAAATGCTGGTTCAATAATTATGCTGTAAGCAAAAAACAAAAAAACGGCAGTGATTTTTAACAGACTCGTCCCCATTCCTTCTCAGCCCAGTGACTCCACAGACGTCTTCTATGATGCCAAACTCAAACTGTCCAAACAATCCATGACAGAGATTCAGAGTCTTGTGGACGGTGAAGACAGATGGAGAACCGGGGCTCTGGACAACGCCCTCAGTCAGATACTGGTCGACCTCAAAGCGCACGACTACGAGACCTGGAAGTGGCGTTTTGAAGACACATTCGCTGTGGAGCTCGACACAATATTAAAAGTAACCACCTTCATTAATCTGAAGTCTTTATTCACAAGTTTTTAGACACAACAGTCATGTGCTATCAGGGGAAAAGACAAGTCAGTGATCTGGAGTCTCAGTCCATTCTGTTCTTCATGTATTTTAAGTGGGACTCATGTCATGTTGAGAACTTTGTAATTAAACCAAATGTTAGAGATGAACAAATCTGCATCCATGTGTCAGTTATCAGAGCGGAAACTAAAACATGAAAGTTATTTTCTATGTAACGGCAAAGTTTTTTAACTCGCTGTAGTTTTTCAACTTACAATCCAGTCCACATCTGTATGATTTTTTTTTTCCTTCTAAATGTGTTCATGTTTTTCCATATAGTGTAAACAGCCAAGTTGTATTCTGCTCTCTGTTCCAGATGGGGTTGTTTGTTCTGATCATCACAGCCATCATTTGCACCGAGCTGTGGTCTACGGTGTCCTGGTTCATGCAGTTCAAGCGACTGTTTGCTGTCTGCTTCGTCGTCAGTATCGTCTGGAACTGGTTCTATCTGTACAAGGTGAACAGGAGCGGGTGATTTACTTGTCATGAAGTGTTTTTGCTGGACAAATTCAATGCTTTTCATCTTTTTTGGTGTTTTTCTTTCTTCAGATTGCCTTTGCTGAGCATCAAAACAACATGGTGAAGTTGAACAGCATCAATGAAAAATGCACTGGCATGAAGAAAATTGACTGGAGTGACAGTCTGAAAGGTAAACCAACAACATGCATGAACTATGCACTATGTCTGAGTGTTAAACTGCGTTTCTCCAAAATGTGAACTATTCCTAAGCTGAGAAATCCACCCCAATTTAGGGCGCAGTTTGTTTAAAATGTGGAGAACATCATGATGATAAATCCAGTACTTACTTTTTAGCTTTCATTAAAAGATTTAAAACAATGAAAAGGAGTTGTAGTCAAGTATGTACCTTTCTGTTGCTCCATATATGGAGCCATTAACTGCCCTTACATCAGATTTTATAAGGTGCAACGTCACTGTGTAAAATCTTTTGCTTTGATTTGCACAATCTTTCAGTTGAATGTCACTTATTTTACAGGTGTTTGTATGCTACTGCAGTCTCAGCAGCTTTAATCCACAGTGATACCAAGCATCCCTATACCAACTGTATTGTTATTTTTTTCCCCTGCAGAGTGGTTCAGAAGCACCTGGACTCTTCAAGATGACCCCTGTAAGAAATACTATGAAATCCTCATGGTCAACCCCATGCTGCTGGTACCTCCAACCAGGGTAGGTCACTAGTCTTTTTGAGTGCCTGCTCAGGCTACATATTGCTGTGTATCAAAAACATGACAAATGATTACTATTACGATTAATTTCCATTTTCAGACATCAAGAGATACAAATGTTACATTTGTGTAATAAAAGCTTTATTTTCCAGTTTTATCACTGTTTTATAAATTTGTTCAAATCGTGAATCTTGCTAAACTATACTACTAAAGTTTTGACTCACTGTATGCGCATAGAAAGTTGCAATCTGAGCATCCCTCTCTGTTCAGGCGATCTCAGTCACCATCACAACCTTCATCACAGAGCCTCTGAAGCACTTTGGTCAGGGAATCAGTGAGTTTCTTCGAGCGCTCCTCAAAGATCTACCAGTTACCCTGCAGATCCCAGTCCTCCTCACCATCGTGCTCGCCATTGTGGTAAAGATCTTGACAAATATTCTTTGACACATGCGAATATATATGACCAGACCAGGTATCTCTATACAGGTAAATGTGTGTGACTCCTCCACAGGTTTGCATGTATGGAAGTGTGCAGGCAGTCTTCCAGCATGGCATAATGGCGCCTCTACGCCGCCCTCGAAGGGATCCACCTCCTCCAGGGCTGGAGCAACCACAACCTCATTACCCGAGGATCGAGGACCGTGGTTACTTAGCAGGAGGGGATGCACCTGCTCCTGCTGCTGCTCCTGCTGCTGCTCCTGCTCCTGCACCTGCTCCTGCACCTGCACCACAATATGCCCCGAGGCACCGAGCCGATGATGCCAGATCACACAAAAATCCTGTTCGTCAAAGGCGGCCCAGCAGGCCCAGGGAAGAGCCAGTCCATGTGTTCGTAGAGACCCTAAGATCTGCTGGCCCTCAGTACAGTGAGGATGAGACGGATGCCCAGCGGCTTGACGGAAGTCCTGAAGCGGAGCAGAATCTCTCTGCCGAGTCGGATGCAGAAAACGAGCAGGAGACACAAGAGGAGCTTGAAGGAGCGAGAGCTAGCACTGCTGTGGTTAACACGGCCCAATTAAAAACGAAGCCCTCCGATTCCAATTTATCTCAATCGAAGAATAAAACGCTAAAAGGGAATGAGAACCTTCCTCAAGATGAACCCATCAAGGACGGTGCAGCACCCGGATCGGAGCCAGCAGAGAAGCAGCCTTCACAACCTAAAGTTCAGGTGAGTTCTTTTTAAAATGCACAAAACTGAATCAAAGTTGACACACAGTACAATAGTACTTTTTAATTGTGGTGAACCTTTAAAATGACCATGTTATTTTTTAATGTTTCAGCATTGTGCATGCACTAATGGGATGGTGAATATTTATATGCGACATAAATTGGTAAATATTAGTATTTATTAACTACATTTTATTTTTATCAGTTTTTTATTAGGGTAATTGTGATTTTGACTTGTGTTTTAATGATGCTGAGCTTGTGTTGTGTTTGTTAATGTGTTTAGCCAGTAACCAATTGACTGCTTTTTATGCATGTAATATTTTTGTTGCTACAGTACCTAAGTTTTGTAAATAATAGGAGTGGAATGGATCAAGTAAAATATCCAACCTGTCCAGTTTACTGGTCACGGTTCAGGGTATGTCATTACTAGTTGGTTTCTTTGAACTAGGTTATGAGGCATGCACAGAAAATGAAAAAAAAAAAAAAAAAATGCCAAATAGGTATTAGGAATAAAAAAAGCCTCGCACCAATAACCCCATGAAAGATCCACAAGCATTATTTTGGTCTGCTGTTTGGGAGCATTGCGGGCTTAGTGTTACCTATGATGATGATAGAAAGAAGTGGTGGATAAAAGGTGGACCGTTTAGGCACTGTGCACCCCCGACCCCCACTCCCCTAGGAAAATGTTGATATCTGTTATGGCCTTTATTTCTTTTAATGTGGTCATTTTTATTTAAAATAAAGCTTTATTTTTTGTTTTTACTAATTAAACACAAAATTTAACTGAAAACCGTGACCACAAAAATGTGATATGAAACGAAATGTAAATTACGTGAACCGTTCCACAACGTACTAAATAACACAAATTATTGGCACAGTGGATTTTTAACCCAGATGTCATGGCGTACTAACTGCTGTGTGAATTTGATATTAACGACTTGTGTGCCTCAGGAATTAACAGATTGAATTCCACTGAATATGAGTGAATTGAGTCATGTGAGGACTTGTGGCAGTAAATAGTAAATCTTGGACTTTACTTCATGAATGTATTATTTGCTGCTACAAGGTACTTTTTTTTATTTGAGTCTGTAATGATTTTATATTTCTGATGTACATGCCCTCACTGCAGAACGTGGATACATCGGCAGCAAAGAGCACCTCCTCCATCCCACTGAAACATATCGAAACTGTCGGAGTTCCTGTTCAGGAGACGTGTTCGGTACCGGAGGAGTAGATGGCTTCTACATCGGTCAAAGCAGCAAGATTGGTGTCCTCAGCGTTTGGTAGTTTTTGGTGGACAATGATGCCAAAGAGAGTTAATTTACCTGACTGACTGACTGACTGACTGACCAGCAGACATTGTTGAAATGAAAGTCAGCTAAATTCACAAGTGTAGTCAACTGAATGCGGCTGTCCTCGAGTGAATCTGGTCTCATCTCAGGATGATTTTGCAAAACATTCAGTGAACCACACAGCAACTGTTCTGAAACTGCTATCAGGGGAACTTGGATGTCAACAGTGTCATGTACGTGGTCTGGTGTTTCTGCGTGTTTGGACAGCAATCACGGTCTTGCAGTTTGTTTAGCTTCACTGTAATGATAACGAAATCACGATGAATAATTAACTTGTTTCAATTTTGGAGTTGAAATATAAATTCATATTTTGAAATTTACAAGGGATAATATTTCTTTATGCTGTAAAGGTATTTTTGTGGCTGTTAAATATATATGGTAGGCTTGATTAACTGCTACTCGAGTCGATTCTGCTGTTTGGCAGTGATACCTCCTGTCATCTTTTTTTGCATGGAAGGACAACTTGCTTGTACAAAGCTTGATTGGACTGCGGACAACAGCATGGCTGGGTGCGGTAAAAAAAAAAGGTGAATTTTATAAATTCAGAAGCTAATCGAGACAAAAAACACCGTTGATTTTAAGTCTCAAATCAATTTAACATTTTTTTTTTATAATCGGGTAAGAGTAAGTGCGGTGTGAGTGACTTCTTACTCAAAAGTGTAACACGTCTCTTGCAGTGGCCTACATTTCATATTTTGTTCTGCAGCTTCCTCTCACCACTCCCATCCTTATTCCTGCTTCCAGCTGCAGCAGCTGCTGTTTAACCTGCTGTACCGCACACCAGACATGCAGAGTTAGCGACTAGCTCAAGCCAGATCTTCCCCTTAGAGGTTGGTGGAGAACAAAAATGAGCTAAAAGTGGAGTAAATAATGGACTTGAAGTTTGCAGGTGCATGAAACATGACTTTAAATGATGTATAGTGTTCCTTAATGTCAGCTGGATGTGTATAGTATTTAGGAAAGTGTTGCCAAATCATCAGCAGTATTAGGTTGTTTTCACTGTGCCAAAATGGTGAAGATCTGTAGATATATAATTATTGCAGATGTGTGTTCCAGGGAATCATACACGAACACTACAGCTCCGATTTATTGAGGTAAATCATGTTGGATATCAGGAACTTAAATTTCTACTCTCACACAGAATTGTTTATCTATCGGTGTGAAATAAAGTTTTATTCCATCTAGTTTGTTGGCCCTTGCAGTGATAATTTACTCAACTAAAATTGAACATCCACACTGACCATCCTTTGCGTTCAAGGTAGCAGCTGCGTAAATGTCCTGGTTTTTATTCATTGGAGAATACATTTTTCCAAAGATCTCAAATCTGTAACAGCATACAGTCTCTGATTTTATAATGTATCAAATATTGAATGACAAACGGGAAACAGTAAAAGATAAAAACATAGACTGCATCACTGTTGCATTCAGGGACACTGTATTCATTCTGGGAGGTTTGGAGTTTTACATTCCACAATGAAAACGCTTGGTAGATATTTTGTTGTTTGATAACAGTATTTTCTAGACTCGATATATTTGAAGTAGAGCATTTTTTAGGGGAAGATGAGCTAGTATTCACATCAGAAGTTCATTTGACTTGGCAGTTTTGAAATAGATGTCCATGCCCTTAACGTTTTGTTGATGTTTTTTTTTTTTTAATTATATATATGTTTTTTTTACAGACTTTAAAACAAAAAAAACAAAAAAATTACTTTTAAAGGCTGATAATAAATGGATGTAATGGATGAATAGATAAAGAGAGGGAGAGAGAGACAAGCAGTCAGGCAGGCAGGCAGAAAGACAGACTTTTTTTTGGTATGGGGTCAAAATTCGCTGAAGTCTGATGTCTTGTGCTGAAGTAAAGTTGTTTAACGTTTTTACTGCGGACCTGTTTCGATCCTCTTGGTGGCCGCCGGGGGGCCTCACCGGTGCCTGTGCGCCGCCTGAAACTCATTTCCTGATTGGCTGCCGATAAACTCCGAGGTCTCACAGAAGACCCAGCTGAAGACAGTCCGCTCTGTCTCAAGTGTCTGTCGGCCCTGTAAGAACATCACTCGATCAATTGGGGATTTTCACGGGGGGTAATCAATCATGGAATTATTGGTTAGATATCTCGATAGAAGCAACTCAGTTAGGTAAGTGTCTTTTTTTAAATACTGACTTTTAAAACTTGCTTTGCACTTCAAATTGTTTTGAAAAAAAAAAAAAAAAAAAACTTTTCTGAAATATAACCAGACGTATTGCTTGTTGAAACACTGGATATTTTTGAAAATCGAATTACTTTTATCCAACATTAAAACAACAGCCCAAATATTCCATCAGCTGATATAATTGACATGAGACATGACAGAGGTGTAGTTAAGCCAAGACCTTGTATTTGTGAGACAGTAACCCTGAAAGCAAAATGCAGCTCCAGGAGATTTGCGCTGCCTCTGCGGGCCTGTGTTGACAAACTGTTGGGAAAATATTGAAAGTGCACTCACTGAACTAACCTTGGACTTAAACCCAGGCAGCAGCCTGAATGCAGGCAGTGTACTCAGTACATGGAGTTCTTCCTGTGAGAGAAGACCAGTTTGGTGTAATGACAAACCCAACTATTTCTCAGGAAATAACTGCATTCTCACACTTTCACTTCTGCTTTTTCCTCCCTCGAGTCATATTCTGCCTTTTTCTTAGAAACATTAGCTAAAATTTAAGGTCTGACACGCACATCTGTATAATACATGTTAATTTTTAACTCCTGTATGATGTTGTCTTTCTGGTTCAGCTCTATCATGACTCAAGACATTATCAAAGAGGATAAACTGAGAGATGACCTGAAGTATTACTTCATGAGCCCCTGTGAGAAGTACAAGGCCCGACGACACCTACCCTGGAAAATGGGAGTCCAGATTCTGAAAATTGTCATGGTCACCACACAGGTATGTGCAGTGGGTTTGATGTAGAGTCAGAAAGTCCTAGTGGAAAGAAGAACCACCCAGAAAATGCTTCCTGGAGCTATAGTCTGCCCAATGCACTACAGACAAGGGCAGTAAAAGCAAATGAGTTTGTGTATATGTGGTGAAAACTTTGTATGATTTAACAAGTTTTACAGCTGGCACTGACACATGAAATACATACACACATCTGAACATGTGTCGTCTTGCTGCTGACTGCTTTCAATACAAACAATGAAGAAATTTGTACTGTGTTTTGTATTTTTAATGTTGCACAGATAAATAGTCGTTGTTGTTGTTGTTGTTTCACTAGTGGAAAACATTCCATCAAACAGCATAAAGTAACTTCTCAAAAGAGCTTTATTGATATCTTAAGAAGTAATACAATTACCATACAAAAATGATAGTTGTAGAAATTACAAATTGCCAAATAAAAGTACCCAAAATATTGTCAGACAATGTAGTCCATGATGAGTTCAACTCCTACTTTTAAAACAGACAAACGAGGGACAACTAAAGACTGAGCGCTGTGTAAAAATATAAAGCTACAACACAAGTATATTTCTAGATTGGCTTGAACAAATATCCCCCAAAACTAAAAACACTACATCCAAAAACAGAAAGAACTTTGCCTCCACACTTCTAATTATTACTTGTCATGTATATTGCATTTACATGAAATGTACAAGTTTTTTTTATTTTTTTTTTCTATTTTTTTATGGCCTCTTGTTTCCTCACAGCTCGTCCTCTTCGGCCTCAACAACCAGCTGGTGGTTGCCTACAAAGAGGAGAACACCGTGGCCCTCAAAAACCTCTTCCTGAAGGACTACAGTGGGGTGGACGAGGATGACTACAGTGTCGCTGTCTACACCCAGCATGGCGTCTATGACCGTCTGTTTTATGTCCTGGATCAGGTGAGTCCAACCAATGCACCTCTGGCTTTGGTAATATTGAGAAAAATGTTTGCTGATGCAGATGATGCAAAACTTACAGGATTTTGACATTGTATTTTTGTTATATTTATGATGGGTTATTGAACAAGGTTTTTTTTCTTTTTTTTTTTCTTCTTAATCCTTGCGAGTGCTTCTGCATGCTTCTGCATGCAACCTGGACACTCAGAGCTTAGTTAGCACGGCTAACTAAGCTCTGAGTGTCCAGGTTGCATGAGGATGATCGAACATGATCAGAAATCTGGACTCTGTCATGATCCTGGATACAAGATTCTTATAAACATACTCAGTGTGATTTAAAGTATCTTGCATTTATCTAATAATCCTAAGAAAGTGACCTTAAGTGTTATTTTTTTCCCCCCACCTACTTCATGTTTTGCTTTGCTACGGCAGTTTTCAGCTTCATTACGTTCTCCCTGGGACAGTGAGTTTTTACCTGAGGCCTCTAATATTTACAGTACAGCCAGTTGGGCCAGCTCTCTGTGGGGCCTATCAGTTACGCTGATGATGAAGATGGCAAGCTGCAGCCTCTCATCATCTGTAAGGAATACTACAAGAGGGGAAGCGTGGACCCATCAGACGAAGCCTATGACATTGACGCCCATCTGGAGACAGGTGAGAGTGAACATTTACATGTTTCTTTTTTTTTTGTTCTTTTTTTTATTACCTGACCAATATAGATTTGTTATTTAGCATCTAAACATCTCCATTGCACCTTTTTGTTGTTTTACTCTCAAATTATATGCTTTAAAATACTCTTAGAATTTTCATTTTGATGTTAAATTGCAAACTTGGTCACCTGCAATGTAAATGTAAGATCCAAATTCATATAGAAAAGGCCAAAAAGTTAATATTGGACACAGTGAATTAGAGCTTCAGATTAATTTGACATTTGAAAGGTTTTACAATCATTGCAATCACGGATTCACAATCTCACGTTTCATCGGCCAATTAGGAAGAAAATTAAATAGTTGTTTCTCTTTAACATTTTTGCATTTTTGATAATTATTGCTTATTGTTTCCGGCCCTGAATTTCCATCTTGGTGTATCTGTAATTGCAGTGGCCAAATCTGATTTATTAAATCACAAGTTATATAAAAAGTTCAAGAATCAATAGTTGACCGTTTCTCACTGTTTGAATTGTGGAAATGTGTGTTTGTGTTGCACACATACAGCGGCATTTATTTAGGTCATATCATGTCATTTTCTCACTCTGTTCATATCCCTCCCCACAGATTGTATGTCACTTGATCTAAAGACTAAAAATCAATGGAGAACCAGGAATTCATCCTTTTTTGATCTGGACTTTTACAGGTATGCAGTTCCATTGTTACAGTGCTAATAACACATAATGTTTCTTTTTCACATTAAAATCACCTTTTTAATCCACCCGATGAACTCCTTTTCCAGACTTGTTGACATCAAAATAACTTTCCAGCTGGAGGGGATCAACCTGCAAACAGTGCGTTCACGGGAGTTACCGGACTGCTACCTCTTTTATGTCACGGTATACATGTATTGGCATCATAAACTGCATGTGAAGGTTAAAAAACAACTGATGAGGTGATATCGGGATGCATATTTTGATCTCTTTTAATTTTGTCCCCAGATAACATTTGACAACCAGCGTCATAGTGGAAAGGTGAAAATATTTCTGGACATTGACGCTCAGAGCAGCGCATGCAAAGACTGGAAGATATCTGGGACGGGTAAGTTGTCGTTCTCTAACCTGAAAGAAAAATAAAACTATAACAAAGAGGAAACACAGGACAGATTGTGGCATTAAGAACTGATTGTACATTTTAGTTTTCTAGTGTAAAGACAATGGTCGGTGTGCAAATGCATGTTTGTAATATTTACTGTTTAAATATCTAAAATTTCAAGATTTTTTTTTTCTTGAACTGCATTTGACCCTTGTAGATAACCATGTTGTTATGATGTTTATTGTTGTGTTACACTGGCCTGTTCACTAAATTTCACCTTTTGTCTCTAAAAAGATGAAAACAGTTAAAAATAATTAAGTACCGTTTTTGCCCCAAAAGTACTCAGAACAAAGTGGATGTTAAGGAGTTTGGTTTCGAGGCAACGGTTACTGTTTGTGGGGTATTTCCTTTCCATATCAGTGTTCGCACTGAGTGTGAGGGAGTTGTGTAAAAGATAAACTCTCTCACGCACACATTTTGTGTGTTTCAGCTCAGAAGAACACACACTATCTGCTTGTGTTTGACTGCTTCGTCATTCTGGTTTGCCTGACATCAGCCGTGTTGTGCACACGCTCCATCATCCTGGCGGTCAGGTTACTCCAGGTCAGCTGTTCAGTCTCTGCTCACATTGTACAACACCATACAGGGAATTTAAAAAATATATATTATCTTTAGTTCTCCCACTGTCCTCCTTTCTTGGTTCTACTATAAGCCATTGAGCTCTCTCCTTTTTTTTTTTTTTTTTTTAAAGATTTTCTCAAATCTCCCTTCCTTCTTAAACCTGCATTGTGGAACTTCTGTCTTCTGATAGTAGCTACAGTGAAGATGATTTTTTTAGCGCCACAATCCCCACAAAATGGGGATTTTCCTTTTAGTCCTGCTGACCTGATGCTGTGTTGAAGACGTTTTCCATGAGAGACTGAACTTGCATTGTTGTTTTTTCAAGAGATTCTCCCGATTCTTTCATGAGAACTACAATCATAAAGTGTGCGAAGATGACCAGAAGGAGTTTCTGAATGGTTGGTACGTGATGGTCATTGTCAGCGACCTCTTGGCCATCATTGGATCCATACTGAAGATGGAAATACAAGCAAAGGTAAAATAATAATCTTCTTCTTTCTGAATGTCTAAGGCCTAAAACTGATTGAGATTACTCTATGGCATGTGTTGAATAAATGTAAAGAAATGGAGACGCAGAAATCTTTATGTAAAAAAAGTTTTGTGTTGGTTTACTCTTTCCTGTGCTGTAAAATAAAGTTAGGTTAATTTGTTTTTTTAGATCTGTATTGTAACAGTATCTGATAAATGTAGGGATCATCAGATCAGGGAACGAAAATAATTACAGTCAGGGTTGTGACTAGTCAGGATCATAGTAATGTGAAGCAAACTGCTTGCCATCACCTTTGATTTTACACCCTGTTACATAACTGTTAAATTACCCTCTGAGTGTCTGCTGGACTTTGGAATGAAACAAGTCCATGTGGACACTGTAAAGACCTGTTTATTTGAATCATGCTGTTCTTTTTATGGCCACCATGTTGAGTGTTTGACAGAGGTAGAAATACTCACTCTTGACTGTGATTTCAAAACACTCCTCTTGGATAAATGGTCAATTTTAATTTTGGGAAGGCTCTAGGTTTTTTTTTCCACTCAAGTATTTTTTTGAGGTTAGGTTGGTGAAAATGTAAGTTTTTCTTTTCAAAAGTACTCCACCAATTTGGCATTGGACTCTTATCATATTCTTGGACTCCTGAAGGACGGTAAAAAAAACAACAAATCATCAAAATTGATGCGGGCAAACCAAAAATAACATCTCTTTTTATTTTCTATTCCAAGTATTGTTCATTCCTATTAAATTGTTGTACCTAATTTAACCCACAGTGCAACTGAACTACTGACAGTTTTATATGAAATACAATGATGATTTGACACATTCTTGTTGGACATAAATGTGTCAAATTCGTGAATATGTTCTTAAAAAAATCCAAAGAAAGGAAGCCCTTTCGAACTCAATTCATGTAGTAGGAAGTTTAGATTTAATGTCTCAGTGCCCATTTGGTTGCATTAAAAACCTAAAATGGCGAACGTATTAGTTAGAATTAGTGTAGTTTTCACAAGCAACATTCGCCACTTACTCTAAAAACGGAACATCTGAAAACTGTCCAGGGCTTGATAGAGGTCTGATTTCCTGGTACAAGACATGTCAGGCCTTTTTTGGTGATTTCTCTCTCCGTCTCGCCTGCAGAGTCTAACCAGTTATGATGTGTGCAGTATCTTTTTGGGAACATCGACATTATTGGTGTGGGTCGGTGTGATCAGGTACCTGGGATACTTCCAGAAATACAATGTGAGTCTGACACCTTATTTGTTTTTTAATCGTACAGATATCTAAATTCAGATTGACCATCATAAGAGATGTTTTTGTGGAGTGTTTGAAACATTCACAGCTACAGTTCACTCGGGGAATCTCTGAAAGATTGATGAACTGAAATTGTTGATATTCTGCTGTTATGATCAGGTAAAGATGATCTGGGGAGCTCATGGTAATAGTATGAGCTTTTATTAAAGTGCAGCAAGTAACATGTCGACATGGAGAAAGTCACTTTAATTACGAGTTGTAAAACTGAAATGTTTTGCCTCCACTATGTACGTGTGTATACCTGAACCTGCCCTCTGAAGTCTCAAATATCGTCTTTCATGATTCCCTTATGGTTTAACATCAATGCCTGCACACGTCTTGCATGTTTAGGTGCTGATTTTAACCATGAAAGCAGCCTTCCCCAAGGTCCTGCGCTTCTGCTGCTGTGCCGGCATGATCTACCTCGGCTATACGTTCTGCGGATGGATCGTCCTGGGGCCGTACCATGAGAAGGTAACAGGTTTGAGGAGAGCAGAAGCAGTGGAGATGGTTTAATTAATGCTGGTCTTAATCCCTGTACTGACGCTGAGTGTGGAAAAATTAGAGGAACTATCAAGTTCACATTTTTTAGTGACTAACCCTGCTTATTCATGGAAAAAAAATTGCTGAGGCCACAGGTGTGAGGTGGAATAAAGGAAGTCGCAAATGTGTCTTCTTGAAATTGACTGAAAAACTATTTTGTGACTAAACATGCTAAAATACCTTAATTATTGTGTTGTCATTGATTATGAACATTAGCACTGAGAAATAATTAATTCATGATTCCTGTGTACAAAGTATTTTTTTAATATATATTTATGTAATATAAATGAATGTTAATCAAGAAAAATAATCCAGATGTTCTTTACAATATTGGATTTAGAGGAACTAAAACAAAAGATTAAACAACCGTTTTCAGCGCTGTTGTGAGTTTAAACTCAATGATTTTACAGTCCTTTTTTTTTTTTTAATGAAAATTGTCACTTATCACTTGCGTTGCAGTGTTCTTCTAACACGTCATGCTTTCTCCATCTGTTACTTCCGAACTGCAGTTTCAGCATTTATGTTTACATTTTTTGAGGAAACTGCAAAAAATGTACTTCTGCTTCCCCATGCAGACCTGAGTTCAGTTTTTAAGATGGTGTAAGTCTGCTATTTAGCCTCTAGATGTCAGCGAATGTTCATCCTTTATTTCCCAGGCTTCAGCAGCTGCAGCTCTGTAAACACGGACACACAGACTGGCTACAGTCACGGACATTGTTACACTATCCATGTATGCACACTTATGTCTTTCTGTGAAACAACCAGATTTATTTTATTTGGCAGAGGACACTGTAAAGGAGACAGATAACAATGGGAGAGAAATGAGGGATGACGCACAACAAAGTCCCTGTTGGACTTATACTGGTGTCTATCGATTACATGGCGAGGTCGGCCCCCTGAATACAATCAGATTTTTTTTTAAACCGGGACAAGTTTTTAACCCTTTAAAGCTCACACACCTCAGCAAACTCTGTACAGGATGCACTAACCAGTAGCCTTCACATTTAGGCAGTAAGAATCAAGGTACACTTTGTACACTCTGCAAACATCTAATTAATTTTTTTTTTAATCTCAGTCGAGTGAAATTTGAACCACGTCTTAAAACCCGGACAGACAGGCACCTTGACTGGGAGAGCCCTGGACAGCAAATGCCATCAGGGAATATATGTGTGTTTAGCTGTCCTTGCCCTTGAAGATAAATTATTTACGGAAGTCGAAGCAAAGTAGGCGTTTCAGCAGCAACAACAGATGTGAGATAGACTGAGAACAGCCGTCTCGCGTCTCACTCAACAAATTTGTTTATGATCTTAAACTGAGGAGGAGTAACTACTGTAAATATATCATGGGCTGGTTTTGAAGAGTCAACATGTCCATGATTGACCGAGAATCAGAAGCACTGAGAATGCATCTGCACAGTTGTTTTATTAACATCACTTTTTCTTCCAGATCCAGCATAAATAAAAAGTTGTTAAAATGTATATTTGTGGCAACAGTTGCAGCTTTGTCATCCTTAGTTGGTGGAAGTGAACGTGATTTCACCTGCTATGCCTGCAGTGGAAGTGAAACAGATTTCAATTCCTTAAATATGCACAGTCCATACTTTGACATGATATTTACATTGTGGCAGCTGGGGGGGGTCCCCTGGTCTGTGCTGTCAGTCCTTACAGGATCCTCTGTGTATTTACTGAAGAAATAAACAGAGGATGTCCTATGACTTGCCTTTCCACACGTCTTCAAGTGCTTTGCTCTGGGTCCATTGCATGGCTAAGGAATGTTGTCTTTAGATCCTATCACATTTTGGGGGCTTCTTTCATAATGTTCGTGTCCAGCTTTCAGCTCTCCCTTTCAGCCATCTGTCTCTTTGTTCTCCTTTTCTGCCTTTATCGCCCCGCCTCGATATTTTGCTCTTCTGTCTGTTGTCTTCTATGTAACCCTATAACTGTCAGAACCAGCATTTTTTTATTAGTTTTAAAAAGATTTTTGAAAAATAAAATTTTGTTTAATTTACAGTCAAAAGATGTTAATTTTTAAAAGTCACAAAAATTACACAAGCAGAATAGATTTTTTTTTTTTTTTAACTGGGTTTCCATGTTGTCGTCTTGAACAGTACGTTTTGCATGTCTCATTTTATTAGTAGTCGTAATCTGAAATGACTCGTTTACCTGTGTTAGTCTGATGGTTATGACCCATGGCTCCATTTTCTATCAGTGATTTACAGCCTTTTAGGCCCTTATGGAAATTATTATGTATTTAGTTGATCATTGATTATATTGATAATCATTTTATTTTCATCAAAAATGTGACCACATCTTGCTAGTTTCAGCATCTCACTTGTGAAGATTGTTTGCAGTTTTGTTATACAAGTATCTTTTATTTTTTTTCAGGACAAATTATTAATAGAAAAAATAATTTGATTCAATTTAACAAAACAATTAGTAGAAAAGAAATCTGAAAAAAAACCCACAATTTTATTTTCCTTCATATGTTCATTGTTTCAAAACAATGTATGTTGATTCTCTGCCCTTGTGTTCACTGCTTATTGCATTATCATTCCCTGCTCTCCATCTCTTTAGTTCGAGGGCCTGAGTCGTGTGGCAGAGTGCCTGTTCTCCCTGGTGAATGGCGATGACATGTTCACTACCTTTGCCCAGCTGAAGGACAAAAACACCTTAGTGTGGCTCTTCAGCCGGGCTTACCTCTACTCCTTCATCTCCCTGTTCATCTACATGGTGCTGTCACTCTTCATCGCCCTCATCACTGACGCTTATGAGACCATCAAGGTAACTAAGTGAGGTGAAAGCTGTGGTGCTTTTATTTCTTGTTACCTGACAGGGACTTCAGTGGTGCCGAGCACTTTGGAAATCCTGAAGTCCCTAAACAACAATGTTTCCTGTATGTTCTGTCCTATTGACATTGTGGTGCTCACACTACAAAACTGGGTGCAGACAAAACAAACCAATTACAACAGTGTTTCTTTTCTGTTGCACTGAAAACACAATGTTGTTTATGTGCTGCTACCTTCTCTCGCTCTCAGTAGCTGTCACTCACTGCTGCCTTCATGACTTGTCCTGGAGTGGCTTGAACTAACTCTCACCTCTGTTTTTGTGGTGATAATTTCAAGCATGCCAGAAAATTTCTGGGGCTCTGTGACGGGTCCCAGAGTAGGACAAGTGGGTACGTGACAGGCCAGAGCAGTACCTGGACCACGTTCTGTTTTTTTTTTTTCTCTGAGCTCAAATGTTTGTCAGGGCCAGGAAATACAGTGAGAATCTGTAAGTCTTTGTCATATATGAGAGTAAACTGAACATCTAGCTAGGTTATACAGATGATCAAAGGATGCCATTAAGGAAATTTTGGAAAGCTGTAGATCTTATTACGTGAAGGGTGTCTAAGTACTTGTCTGAAAATGTTAAATCTGGGGACCTTTTTTTTTTTTAGCTGTTTGTTCCATGTTGTCTTTTTAAAATCAATCAAACTTTTTGTTAATTGTCCCGCTTTTAAACTTTGCTGTGCTTTTTCTTTATCGCTAACAGAACTACCAGAAGGATGGGTTCCCGTTGACGGACCTGCAGAAGTTCCTCAGGGAGCAGAAGGATTTTCCTATTCTAGAGGAGAGCAGTCAGACCGATGTTCATCTCAGACACTCTGTATTCTGCTGCTGCCAACGGTATGACAGTGTTCACAGTAGTGTTTGCCATGCTTAAATAATCTGTGATGTTTCATCACACACCCTGCTATACACACGCACACTTTCACACCCGGGTGCTGCTCTATAAACATCAGTGTAACATGAGAGATGCTATAGTTTGAATTCCCGGTAATGTTTGTTAGCTTATGACTCATTTATTTACACTGTCTATTTGTTTTATTATTTGACTTGGCATTTCATTACAATGGGATGGCTGCTTGTCGACTATTGGAACAATTAATTTACTGCATTGCTGTCATGTGACTGTGAATGAAATCAGTCTGTAGTAGAAACCACTCTTCAGCTGAGGTTCATAAAAACATTTTTTTTTTCTCTTTTCATTCTGGTTATATTATTGCTGCGATACGATCTTCGCCGTTGTATTTCTGCACCAGAATTCAACAATGACAAACAGCATGAGTGCCACAGACATGCCTTTTCCTAAAATGAATTGTCACTCTTCAATTATCATGTACAGCCATCGGGGCTTCATCTGCTTGTGCAAATGATTCAGTATCTTTTGTTTGCCTCAAAACAAAACGCTGCCGCATGCAGCGTGAAATGAATCCCTCCTGTTCATTACCCTAGACAGCTGTAGCAGGTGTTTAAAACTAGTTTGAAGAGCTTGATGTATAGTAGTTGGACTCACCACTAAAGTAACATTGAAAATGTCAAATAGCATTTAAAATATTACAATCACATCTTCCTTTTAAGTTGCTCCATCAGCCCTTACCTAACCAAACAACACTATGAAATAACATTGTATGTATATACACATGCCATTGAGAAGTAGCATTTCAGCTTGCATTGCTTACACCTTGCTGCTACAGCAAGACCTTGTATTTCTCTCTATGCCCCTGTTTTCTGCTCATTCCTTTTCTCTGAGCCGATCTCTATCATCAGCAAGCAGCAGACTGGAGTGGAGTTTCCTCCAAGCTGTGGTTTGGCTCTGTCTTACGTGGTCTGAGAGCAATGAAATTAGTGGTGGGAGCTATGCAGGCACACCCAGTGATGGGCTGATTACAGAGAGGCTGCACACTGGGAAGAACCCCCCCTCTCCCCCCCTCCCTCCTCACCACCACCACCCTCCTCCCACCCCCAGCCGTTGCTCCGTCTTTACGGAGTTGCCTCTAATCTAAACCAGTCACGCTCAACTCTGGGACCCAAAATGAGCCAGAAAAGTTTTAAGTGTTGTGGTTAGTTTTGACAGATGGGTGAAATTTGAAGATCTAACTCCAGTTGTCTTCAATGTGGTGTATAGTACAGTTCATGGCTCCCTGGTGTGTGTATGTTTTACTTTTATTAGAAACGCCTCACAAAGTATTGCCTCTTTCTTAATTAGATGACATGTCTGACAATTATTTCCTAATACGCCAAAGCAATCTGTTGTATATTATTGTGATTTTATTTTCTCCATATCCCGTTTAAAACTACAGTTCAGAACTTTTGCACCACTTTGTGCGTGTTAAAGCATCATTTCTTCCTCTCAAACCGTCTGTTTCTATCAAACAGCAAAGTTAAAAGGCTCAACCAAAAGTAGCACTTCCCCAGTTTGTGGTTTCTTAGTTTGGCTTTTGTTTCTGCTTCTTTTAAGCTTCCTAAAATGTTTTCTAACTTTTCAACATATTGTCCGCTTCCCCCATTGAGTTAATTGTTACTGTTGAGGAAAATGCTTCGCTGTAAACAGAAAACAGGCTCGGTTTATGTAGCCATCACCTTCCTTCCACTTCAAATGCACAAGACTATTTTGTGAGTTAAAAATTATGTTGTTTAGCCTACAAAAGCAACTTCTGGAGATATTTGTATAGAGTTGTGCACAATCCTGCGCCCCATCTCCCCCTCCCCCCTCCAGCTCCTGTCAGTGCTTTTAATGTTTGTATACTGTTAAAGTTTTGTCACGTAATCGTTGGAAAAGAACTGGATCTGTTAGCAGTGTGACTGTTTTGTGTGCTTTATTTTTTATGGGAGTCCATGAATGAAATATTGCAGCTCAGACAATCTGTTTCTCCCTTTCCATTCCATGCTCTTCCATCACCTCTGTTTCACCAAACATTATCACTCTGACCGTCTGTTTTTTCTTGCATGTTGGACAGATGTTTATTTTTATTTTTTTAAGCCAGAGCCATCTGGGGTTTCCTACTCTGGATGTCTAAGTGTTTAAGGAAGTGTAGTTTCAATAGCCATTCATAATGTAGCCATTATGTAATGCAACTGAATCTGTAACCTCTTTTTTCGAAATTAACATAAAACTGCCAGTGGCCTTTTACAATTGGCTAAATTTTGTCATTAGTACTCTTGTGAAGTTGCACAGACTGTGTAATTGCAGTCATTTGCAGCCTCTGACCTGACTTAAATTTCATTTTTCTGAGTATCTCTGCCTCACTGTGCTCACAAAAATTAGATCAGTGTTCTCGGCAAACGTTTTAACGTCTTACTGGATTAAATTTCATCTGCATACAATTAGCTTCTTTTACTGTTATCTTTTCCCTCTTGAGTACGGTATCTTGTTTGGAAAACAAGTTGAGAAGCAAGAATCCCTGCTCCATTTTGATTTAAAACTTTTCATTTATTTAAAAGCCAATATATCACGCTTGTCATTTAAAATCATATTATGGTTCAAATGTCCTGTAAAGGAAAATTCATTTTGGATGTGGCAAACGTTACTGTCAATGAAATGACTCTTCAGCTTCAAATCACGACATAAATATTTACCTAATAAATGTATTTGGGCTTAAATGTAACAGCTGCAGTTCATGAAAAGTGGTGGGATTGGACAGTGTAATAAAGAAACTTAGGCAAATAGTTATGTTTGAAAGAGCTGTGCATGAATACAATCAGAACTCGAACAATGATTGAACACAACTTTCTCGCTCTCTATGAAGTGCACTCAAAAGAATATAAATGCAAGACTTTGGTTTTCACACCCATTTTAAAAGATCCAAGACTCATTCTCTGCACACAAAAGTTTTATTTCTCTAAAATTTTGTGGGGGACATCTGTGGCATTGTGGTGTGATAAAACTGCACATTTTAGCATGGCCTTTTACTGTGACCAGTCCAAGGCACAGCTTTGCAATAATCATGCTGTTTAGTCAGCATCTGGATGTGCCACACCTGTCAGGATGATCTTGGTAAAGGTAGACTGCTCACTAACGCAGATTTGAACACATTTGTGAACAATCTGTGTGAGTTCATGTTTTTGTTGAGTGTACATTTACATCCTCCAAAAGGCTGCAGCAGTTTTCTGCGAGAGACTGAGAGTTGGTCTGCGAGAGATCAAACGGACAGAACTGATATCTCAACCCAGCAGTAAAATGTGTTGCCTATAGGACATCATAAAGATGAAGGAACAATTTTGGTTTGATGTCTTGAGAACACAATTTGCTGTTTGTCTTGAGAGTAAACGGCCAAAGTGTTGAAAACACAAGGCTATCGGTTTCAAAGTGCTTGTTTTGTGGATTTACACTCAGTCACCACAAAGTGAGACCTCTTCTGTCTTCCTTCATTGTGTGTTTTCTTTATTGGTGCCAAATGTGCCGGAAGGTGGAATCCCAGAGAATAAAAAGGCATGCTTTTGCTGGTATGACCTGTAGGAAATAATCCCAACAATAACATTGTGATAATGGAGCAGGAGTTTGTAGAGAAAGCCCTCCAGTTTGAAGGAGCAGCTTGGGGTTTGAATTCTTGTTTCCTTTGTAACAGCTTGGATGTAATATCTCAACACAAAATGAGTGGATTAGTAGATTACCAATGAACCTGGTTTAGTTGATAATATGTGATAACATGTACTTTTAGGATTTAGCAATATTTGAATGTGATTTTTTTTTTTTTTTTTTTTTTTTGCTCATGCTTTCATGCTTTTATAAAACCACAAGCACAGATTTCTAATGAAGCTGGGGCCCATTTCACAAAATCTGCAACACCCAAGCTGTTATTTGTCATTTCATAAGAATGCATGAGCCCAATAGAAAACATTAGACACAACTGTGAGTGTCTAATTTAGGAAACATGATACAGTCACTGTTTAAGATCTTGCAGTGCTTGCAATTGCGAAACCAGATGAGATGAATTTGTGAGTGTTAACATTTAGCACGTTAGCATTTCTTTTCTTTAACTTTGATTATTTGTTTATTTATTGATGTATAATGTTGCCGAAAGACTATTGAACTAAGATTCAAGGGTCTTAAAGGTTTAAGTATCTATACTCATATCATTGATGTGTAACTTACGACTGAAAGTATGTAAAAGAATTTGCTGATCCGTTAATTAACTATCCTTTCTAACGACTTAAAGTGGAAAGTATTCAGGTGTTTCTTTATATACATGGTGGTGTTGAAAAGACATCAGGGATTTCATGCTTCTTTTCACTGTCTTTGCAGAGTTCCAGTCAATGATGATGTCATACCAATCAGCTGACAGCCGCTCCACCTTCAGATGAGACGGTTCAGGGAGGAGGACGCTGGCAACAGGACTTCACTTGTCTGATACAGACTTGGAGATCAAACTGCAAAATCCTGCAGAGTGTACAGTTTAGTTTTCAAGACTGAGATTCTGTGAAGCGCAACATGAAACGCCAAACGAATTCCCTCTCCTGAACATGACATTGAATCTCAAGCTGCAGAGTAGGCACTAAGACAAAAAAGTTTTCATGTGTTTACAGTATCTGGTTGAGTTAAGGATACTGGTCAGAAGTTTACTGGGCCTTTTTAAGGTGTGCACATCCATTTAGAGACCAAAGAACCAGATTCAGGTGTTGTCTGAATTTGAGTGTTGCTGCATAAACTGGTGCTAGGCAACATTATGCAGTGCTAGATGTAATTTATTTGTCACATTTTGTAGTAAAGATTATACTCAGGCTGATTTTTTTTTTTTTTTTTTTTTTTTTTACCTCTGTCCATTTTTTAATTTACATGATTTAGCAGTAACATAAACGTCATATAATATGTCAAAATGACAGCACAATTAATTCCCTCAGTGCTCAGAAAAATGTCAAATGTTCTGAAGTGTGTGAATTGCATGAACACATTCCCAGCTGGGTTAAGATTGAGTAAGAGGGGAGTTTTGAATCGCTACACCAGAGCTAGAGTATGAGTCAACTTTATCATTAAATCTAGCAGCATGTTAAGCTTCTAGGACAAGCTGGAGCATGATCTTACGCAAGGAGTGTGGCTTCTGTGCTTTAAGTTGATAAAATTAACAAAGAGCATGTTTCTTTTGACCTGGCATGTTGTTAGGTTTTATCTCCCCATTGTCTGGTGGGCTGTCTCATTTTTCTAAAACATCTGACAAATTCAATTCACAGCGTAGAGGTGTTTTCCTCTATATGACACCAGTTAAGGAGAGAAATGCGTCATTAAAAGCTACTTCACTGAGTACTTTTCCTATGTGGTAATACTGCCATTATATTAGTAATGTTGGATTTCAAAACTGCAAAACGAAGACCGCAGTAAATCCAAACCTTTTCAAGAACAAAAGCAGGATGTTCACTCTGAGGATTTCCTTTTAACACATCTGTGTTTAGTTTGGGTCAACAAACACCACTGTTACTTTTTAACACAGCATGAGCTAATACCAACTGTCAATATGCACATATGTGTTCTCTCAAACGAAACATGCAGATTTGTGGAAAATAGGAGGGAGTTTTGCATGAAAGTCAAGACGGCAATGTTTGGGAGTTCAGAGTAAAATCTCCCGGTGTAGTAAATTCACACTTTACACATTACTCGTGTTTGAGAGTTTGCACTGCACTTTTGTAATGGAAGAAAACAGAAAAAATGGAGTTGTGAGCTAAAATGATTTAACATGATGCAAACTGGATTATAAACCAGGCAACTGCAGGGGCCCCAGACCTCAAGGAGCCCCCGAATGATCTCAGACTACCACAAATACAATCAGGTAAAAGTATTCCAGCAGGAGTGCTGATTGGATCTTGGGGCCTTGTAGCAAATGATGCTGGCAGTCTGGTGTGTGTACTGATCTTATTGGAAGACAGTTATTACGTTTTTAAACTGTGGTTTTACTTAATTTGAAGTGCCTGAAAAACAACATAGAAATGCTGATTTACAAGTTAAGGTTCTGATTAAAAATCAGACTAAAGTGAAACTAATAGACAAGTAGCAAAATATGCTTACAGTATACCATCAAAAGGAAAAGTGCTTATTATGAAGAAAAAATGCCTTTGTGATCAAACATTTTTCATGTATTATCTTTTTTATTGTTAATGTAAAGTAGGAATTTATTGTTGTAGCTGTTCAAGATGCAGCTAGATTATACAGAGTTTTATTGCTGATCAGTCCAGGGGTCGTGCTTCTTCTAAAAGGTTGCAATATAAATCTGGGGGGGTTGCGGGTTTAGGAAAAATTCTTCAGTGCAAACGATTTTTGTTGGGATCTTGCTCATGTTTTTGTAAAGTAACAGGTCTTGAACAGTTTATAAGAATGAAACCAGGTGAGAAGTTTATAGGGTAAATTTATTTTTAAATGACCCAATAGCTCAGTGTGACAGGGGGCTTCAACTAGACGCTGCTACTTTGTCAACCAAAAAGTTTGAGAATAAGCGATTTAATCTTTGACATGATTTAATGTTTTATAACATACTCTGGTGTTTTCATGTAAATTTTAATCTGAAAAAGTAACTTCAGCTAACACATACATGTAATGGTAAAAAAGCAGCTTGAAATGGAAATATTTCAAGGCAAAGCTATAGGCCATTTAAGTACAGGACTAGTGTAAATTTACTTGGTTACTTTACATCAGCACTTAAATTATGGTGTTGAGTATAATGCAGGTTTTTACCAGTTTTGGAGGAAGTATTCAGGTCCTTTAAAGTAAGCCTACTAATGCCACACTGTGAAAATACTGCACTACTAGTAAAACTAATGCATTTAAATCCTTAGTTAAGTAAATGTATGCAAGTATTATTAGCAGAATGTGCTGAAAGTATCAAAAGTAAAAGTACATGCTGTGCAGTAAAATGGTCCCTGTATGTATTTTCCTATTGTATATAATGTCTTTGGATAAATATTACTGCTGTATTCATGTGCCTTTTACTGCTGTAGTTATTTAAGATTGATCATATTTTAATTACTTTATATACTGTTGGTTAATTTAATGTAATGTTTCACATTCTTTAATGTCAGATGTTTGTAGGGTCATGGACAATGACAATTTAGAACCATGCATCTCTCTCTAAAAAAAAAAAGTGAGGGTAAGAAAAACGGTTCTCAGCTTTGTGACAATGCATTTTCCAGTTTAGAGAACTTTCTCAGCCAATAAAAGAACATCTAATTGTTCAGTTTATAAAAATCCCCCCCTTTGGAAATGCATGTTTTTACTAAATAAGAAGGTCCTAAATGACTAATGCTGTCAGACAAATAGTGGAGTAAAAAGTACAGTATTTGTCCCCGAGATGTAGTGAGTAGAAGTGTAAATCTGCATAGTAGTAAAATACAAGTATCCTATTACTCTGTCCACTTGAGTACATATATTTTCTGACCACCAGTGGGTTTCGCCAGGTGAACCAAGTAGTTTTGAGCACTGTAAATAGGACTACAAAATAATTTGCCTGTACGATTGTTTGTTCAAAGTGAGAAAAGAAGCCTAAATCAAATTAATCATTAAGAACACTTTTGACTTTACTGCCATAAACCGTTTTGATATGGTAGCTACTGGGCCGTGTGAACCGTAGGAATTCCGGTGTGATGAGTGTGGCTGGCCGAGCTCACGCCCTCTACGTCACCGGACTACAGCCTCTCAAACTAAAGACGCTCTACTTCTCAGACGTTCACTTTGCGCTGTGGCTCGCTGCTGTCACCTCCCTCCCTCCCTCCCTCCGTTCGTCCAGAGCTGCGGAGGCACAATGGTGCAGGGGAAATATGGTGATTAAGTGAACTCCGAACATTTCGCAACTTTTAGTCTGCTGACGCACCACCGATAGCCCTTCCCCACAGGTAAGCTTTACCTGGCTAAATGTTTTTCTACTTAAACTTCTTTTTTTTTTTTTTTTTTTTTTTAAATATCCTATGTTGACTTATTGGTTCTTTTATCGACTTTATTTCGCTTTCTATAAGCGCCTGTTAGTGTTTAACCCTAACCCTCTGCGAGAACTTATTTTCCCTTCTCTGCTGTCGCTGGTGAGCCAAGTCAAACAGGTTGCAGTAAAGTTGCATAATTAAAGACGTAATCTGAAGTCATGGCGAAAACGGCACTTTACACTGCAGCATATCTGTGGTGTTTACCCAGAGAGATGTTTGTACATGTGGAGTTCAGAACACCTGTCTACTGCGGGGATTGTTTTGAGTCTGATTTTAATGTTACTGTGGTCACTATCTGCTTCAACTTTAGTAATGGGGCTCTCTTGTGATTTTAGCTTTATTCAAAGCAGCTTGGGTTTTGTAAAATGTCCTCTCCTTTGGAGTCGAGTCATTAAATCTCTCTTCGCCCAGAAGTTATTTGGCCTTTGAAAGAATTGCCACTATGCACTGATCCGATACCGGAAAGCGTTTCCTTCCAGACTTCTCATCACTCTTATTATCCCATCCATCTTCTGCTCAATTGTATTCGAATTCATCCTCAAAATCTGGATTGAAAGTCCAGGGAAAGTATTTGAAAAGTATTCTGCAATTCATAAATGAAATATAGACAGAAGTATAACAAAATAAAAACTAGATTAGAGCTGAAATGTACCACCATTATCATGTATACATTGTGCAATGCTGTGTATTATTATTATTATTATTATTATTATTATTACAAATTAATGGATAATGTTATATGTTGGACATTATGAAAGAGTATCCATGGATATTAAAATAGAATATGATGTCAAATGAGTTACATTGTATAATATTAAGACTGTATGATAAATTCTACTTCCTATCTTTCTCATTTCACAGACTTGCCTCTAACATGGCCCAACACAACAACAGCTGTCACTACAATGAGCCCATGAGCTTCTTCTACAACAAAAGCGGCGGTGACGATAAATGGGACACAACTCAGCTCATCCTGGTCCAGGTGGTGGGCTCTCTCTTCTGCTGTTTCATCCTGGTCTCCAACGCCATGGTCATAGCTGCTGTCATCACCAATAAGAGGTTTCACTACCCTTTCTACTATCTACTTTCCAACCTCGCTGCCTCGGACTTCCTCGCAGGCATTGCGTACGTGTACCTCATGTTTAACACAGGTGGGGTGTCGCGAAAACTCACAGTCAGGGGATACTTCATCCGCCAAGGTCTTCTGGACATCAGTCTCTCAGCCTCGCTATCTAATCTGCTGGTTATAGCTCTGGAGCGCTACATCTCCGTCATGAACTGGAAGGTCCATAGCAACCTGACGAAGAGGAGGGTGACGCTGCTGATCGTGCTGGTGTGGGCCATCTCCATCTTCATGGGGGCTGTGCCCAGCCTGGGCTGGAACTGTATCTGCAACCTGAGCGACTGCTCCCAGCTGGCCCCCATCTTCAGCAGGAGCTACCTGATCTTCTGGTCCGTCTCTAACCTGGTGGTGTTCCTCGTCATGGTGGCCATCTACATGAGGATCTACGCCTACGTCAAGAAGAAGACGGCAGTGCTCATGCCGCACACCAGCGGCTCCATCAAGAGCAAGAGGACCCCCATCAAGCTCATCAAGACAGTCATGGTGGTGCTCGGTAGGTGCTAGTCATAGCAGTGTTGTCTGTGCTGCATCGCCTACGGGTTCAGTGTGTCAGAGGATGAAGATTAGTCATGGTGTACAGCAGCGTGTCTTCCCTCGGGGTTTAAAGTTGTCACAAAGGTCGCAGGCAATTCACAGTCCCTGCTGAACATGCTTGATCGTAATCGATGTTTTCCGTATACGAGAGAAAACCGGCAGCGCAATAACATGACAAACATGTTACAGAAAGTGTTACAGGTTTATCAGTGATTTTAGGGAGGCCTCAACCGTTATCAATACGGCTGCAACTACTACTTTTTCTATTATCACTTATTCTGGAATTTTTTGCTAAATAGATGAATCATTTGGCCCAATAACTGTGAAAATGCAGTCTAAAAAGATAACTGACGCAAGCTTCAGGTGCTCAAAGGGACTCTTTAAATTATTGTTTTTTGCCAACCAACATCAAAACTCCAAAGATATTCAGTGAACAGAAAGTAAAATAGGAAAAAGCTGCAAATGCTCACGTCTGAGAAGCAGCAACTAAGGAACTAATAAAGTTCTCAAAAATAACATTTTTTGGCCAATTAATTTTCTTTTGATCGTCTAACCAATAAACTGATTAATTATTTACTGCAGTTTAGTACCACTTAATTGGGTTTTTTTTTGTTTCCCACAAAAAGAAGGCACAAAAACTCTGAAGCCTCCTTTCCTTGTACATTTTCATCCTAGATGAGGCAGTCAGATACCCTGGCCGAGCTTCCTTTGTTTAGGTGTTGCAACAGGATACCTCACAATAGAGCTGCAGAATTGAAATCACTCCCCTTCCAGTTCTTCCATTTAAGAAGGGAACAATAGGACTGTAACGGTACGTTCTACTGGAACACCACCGGGGTCATTGGAGGCCTATTCTGATCTGAGGATTACATCCAATGTGGATAGTAAGTTGTTAAACTCCGAAATCAGAGTCAGACAGATGCATTTTAGGTAGCTTTGCAGGTCAGATGAGTTCATCTCCGTGTTCTCAGTTCTTGTTTTCAAGTACTTCAGTCATCCAGATGAAAACATTCACGATATAGTTGTAGCGTCACCTTGGTCTCAGAGCTCGCCGGCCACATGGCTCCATACTGTACTGTACGTAGCGTAGGAGCTGTTTGCTTCTGTACACACTTTATTCCAGACTGCCGTGTAATTATCTCTCCCTGCAAGGACACGGCTCCACAGCCTGTGTGGCGTACCGTCCACCACACCACGCCGGCCTTCACTGAATGTCCCCTCCTCCCACCCAAAAGAAAAAGGAACCTATACTTGAGGACTTTGTCAATTGCTTTCAGATGCAGTTCTGCTTTGCTTGTTGAAGTGTTTGTACACAAGTCTCATCTTTAAGGCCCTTTTGCACTCAAATTATTATGTGTAGTGTTTGCTCACCTGGATCTTCCACTGGAAGGCGGTTTGCGCGTTCTTTTAGTTTCTTTGCACTCACCTTAAATTTCGGTTAAAATCATGCTCATACAAGCGGGATTTTGTGATATCAAAACAAGTTTGGATGCCAGTCATGGCCCGTAGTCAACTTACGCAAATGTGTTGTGCAAACCTGAAACCTGAAGTACACGCACATAGCTACTGAAGTTGTTCAGTATTTATATGTACTTTTTTTTTTTTTTTTTTTTTGGGGGGGGGGAAACAGATGCACATTTTTATTCAAAGTAGTATGTATATTATTACAAAGCAGTGACTGTGGGGTAAAAAAAAAAAAAAAGTGCCTGAAGCACACAAGTGATGCAAGGAATATATCTGAGAGAAAATGATCTCTGATGTATGTTGTTAGGTCCATGTCTGAGAAACAATCAGAAAAAAACCGGAAGTCTTGTTGCAGGCTGCTCAGACAGAAACAGCAACTGGACAAACCAGTTCAGAAAAGCACATAACCGACGCATGCTTTGTTATACCAGAGTAAAATGAATGGGTTTCGACGTGTTTAAAATGGATGTGTACTTTAGCACTGTGGCTGTCTGAGCAGGCAAAGCCAAACCCCAAACAAGTGAATCGATTATTGCACATAAATGAATTGTTTAGTCAATCAGAGGTCTAACAAGTAAGTATGAGAAATGATCTCTTTTGTTCTCTTGCCCACATTTGTAAGGCCTGCCGACCAAACTTCAGTACTTTTATGGCACCGATCAAATTGCCTAAATATTTATCTCGTATCAAAAAATGCCCGGTACCAAATTTAAATATAAAGGCTACATCCAACCCAACATATTGTTGTTTTAAGATTTATAACTTGTGCTTTTTTATGCAGGAGTAAATCTCATCAGATTCCGCTATACGCAGCCTCTGTAGCTCTAATTTCAACTAATGTCAATAAATCTTATTTCTTACACCTTACATCTTATTTCACTCCATTTAGACAAATTTTGAGCTACATCCCTTTCTGAGTTGTGCGCATTGCTGTAACTGAGTGGGACTGGAGGCTTCTCTGGAGGCTGGCTCACGTCTACTGATTGCCAGCTTGTGAGGTGTTCAGGAAATACAGTAAATTATAGTGTCTACCAGTGGCCTACATGTGAGGCGTTTAATTGACATCTATAAATTGTAGTCGGCTGAGGTGTTTACGTGACATCTGTTATTTTCAGTTACAGAAAACCACCTATATCACACTCTCCCCCTTTAAACTGCATGACAACTTTAATATTTGTACCGTGATGTCCAATGTAGTTTTCATTTTGTTAAGATAGACTTTATTAAATTGTTATTGAAAAAGAACCGGTCAGGAACCGCTATCAAAGTCAAGGTATTGATTTGTAAACAAAAACCTTTTTGTGGTGCCCAGCCCTACTTGCATTTGTACTTCATGTTCTTTATGGTGCCAGTTGGGTCAAATATTGTTATTGTAGTTTAATAGCCGACAGCCATTTATTATAGCACAGCTGAGGGTATTGGAGCCCGCTTGTGAAGTGAAGCATCAAACTATGTCAGGTTCAGTTTTTGTTTTCATTCTTTAAATGCAACCACCATCGTAAAATGAATACCAAAAGGAGCATGTGTTTGAAATGTGTGCTTCTAAAACTCCTGTTTTTTTCTTTGTCAGAGATTAAAGAGGAAGAAAGTCCAATTTTAGACTTGTGGAATACATCAAAAACCACAAGTGGAAGGCCATTTAATGGGGTCTTGATCAATTGCAATTCGGTTCACGTTATTTTGGACATCAAAGATGAAGAAAAAAAGACAAGTAGAAGGATAATGGCATATGAAAATAGAAATTCACTGGAAAAATACGTACATTTTGACTTTTAGGCCTGCGAGCAGAGAAAAACAAAAACTGAGATTATCTCTTCAACCAGATCCTTTTTGTGTGTGTCCAGATGAATCCAGAGACAAAGAGTGAGCAGTGGAACAGTGCGTGTTTTTGTTCTGCAGATGTATTGAAGCTGTGAAGAGGCTGGCAGTGCAGACAAGTTGCAGCTTGTGTCTTCCTCTCGGTTCCAGAAATTTCTTGGTAGCTTCGTGCCTAAACATGTTTGAAGTAGATGTCTAATTGCTTTAGTAGCCGTGTGACCTTCCTGATTATTTACTAAACACACACTGTTCAGTATTTAATACAGTGATGGCATTGTATTCCTAACCTGTGTCTGCTTGTTGTAATCTTACTGGAATGACATTGGTCTTCTACAATCCAGTGATTTAACATCACTCATCTAATGCAGTCTGAGATTTTGCTGTGTTAATGAAAGTCTATAAAACCACTAAATACATTGTTTTAGTTTTGATTTGTTTACATCTCTATTAATGTTTGACAGCATCAATCTCTGGTATGTGGTGAATGTTGAAAAGATTACTCAAACAACAGATACATACTCACCAACAGTTTTGATAATTTATTAAGTTATTTAAAAATTATGAGTCTGAAGTTCCAGCCTCTCAAAAGTGGTAATTTGCTGCTGTTTTCATTTTAATATCATGTGTATATATTTGTTTGGAACCATTCCTCAGACAAAGCAAGACATTTGGAAATGTCACATCTGATTCTGGGACACGCTGATCAGCCTTTTTCACTATTTTCTGACATTTTACTGACTATGAATAATTGTTTCATTAAACTTAACTGATAAATGAATGATCAATGAAAATAAATAATTAAAACTGCCCATGAGTATATAGTAAGGCACTTTGGTTGAGTGGCTCATGGTCTTTTTAGAATATGTTTCTGCCAAGCATTTAAAGCTGGAGTGGGACTTTAAATGTACATCTGTTACATTCATACACCTCCACACAATGCTGATGAAGCCTATCAGATAATTCTCATTTTACTTCAGCAGAGTTTTTACATCAGGTTTCTGGTGAGACATTTCTGCGCTGGCTGGATGAATATATACTGAGACTTCTGGTCTTGCCGGCAAACTTCCAGTATAGCCCTTTGAGGAAGAGGATAACATAATTCAGTAATACGACTCTTCTACACTGTTGAAATGTTATTGGACTGAATGTACCCGGTTCAGTTCGTGAAATGAGTCCTTTTGAGACTGTTGTGATGTTTAAAACAAGTTATCCACCATTTTACAGTCGCAACAGTCAAGATGAGAGATTGTAGTTTTACCGGAGGTTTGTGTGTTGGAACGGTTTGTTGGACGGGACCAGTGACCAAGGAAGATATTGTGTCCTGCCAAGAAAAAGTGACTTAGGACTGAAAGCTATCAACAGTTATCCTTGTATACATGTTTACTGAAACCCTTAAACCTGGGGTGGGAATCTTTAGAGGCCCCACAATACAATATTATCACGATTCTTTACTCGGGATTACGATATGTTTGTGTTTTTGAACATTTTGCGTGCCACATTAAACTTTTTCAACATCTGTTTTATCTGATAAAATAAAGTTTACAAGGTCTGCAATCATTTTTTATTGCAGACTAACACTGATGTAATAACCTGTCACAAATGTTTCATGCACCTGACAAATATTTTCCTCCAATAAAATGTTGATTCTTGGCGTTCGTGTATCAAACCAGGATCGGCATGTAAAATATCATGATTCTATGCTGTATCGATTTTTTTTCTCTTCACCCTTATTTTAAAATGTCAGAATTGTATGACCCTGACTTAATTACACAAATAAGAAACTGAGTGTGATTGTATTTCTTTCCCTGTAGGGGCCTTTGTGATCTGCTGGACCCCGGGCCTTGTGGTTCTGCTGATGGACGGCCTCAACTGCCACAGCTGTAACGTCATGAAATTAAAACGCTGGCTGCTGCTCCTGGCCGTACTAAATTCTGTCATGAATCCCTGCATCTACTCCTACAAGGACGAGGAGATGTGGACAACTTTCAAGAACCTCATGCGCTGCATTGGCAACGGCACTCGTCGGCAGCGGTCGACAAAGGCCAACGCCCGGCCACTGAGCACTGGTCAGGATACGGGCAACAGTCAGCCCCCCTCAGAGGAGATGAAAAGTGATGATCAGGTAATACTCAAGACCTGAAAATGGATCCCGCTAAAAACTTTGCAGGACTTCTGTCCAGATCACACTGGCTGTAATCTATGAAGATACAGACTGAAGTTGACTTGAAAGAGAAGCTACACTCTTTGTCTCCAGTTGGTCTCAGTGGGTCATGTTCGACCTCAGAATAAAAGAGACACTGCAGGCCAGCTGCTCCACTGCTGTTGCGGTTAGACGGAGATAGGAGATCTTCATGCACTACTAATTTCTCTAATGTATGCAAAGACGTACTGTTTTGTCAGGATTTAATTGCTTTTAGACACAAAACCCCCGTTCTTGTTTAATGGGAGATCCCTGTTGTGGTTTCATCCTGCTTTTCTGGTCTTCCTCATCACATCCCTCCCGAGTTATTTAATCAAGGATGATACTGCGCTCCAGTGGCAGATGAAAGAAGTCGATGAGATACACAGCTGTACATTTCCCCTTTTAGTGTAAAAAAAAAAAAAAGGGACTTTACTTTCTCCCTAATATAAATGTGTGTATATCTGCTATAATTGTCCGCTAAGTTTACTTCCTGTGTAGCTTTTGAGGAAAAATTACTGTAACAGAGGAACTAGTCAAGAAATATAGCTTGTTTGTAGTCAGGTACTGTAAAACTGTGGGTTCCTATAGGTAGTGTACAGTTTTAAGAATATTTCTTCATTCAAACACAGGCAAAGATTGTTTTCTCTATGACTTGTATTTCTTAATTTATTTTTTTTAAAACCCAACCCGCTTTCTTTTTTTAAGCAGTTTTGCCTCTGGGGAATAGATAAGAGTTACTCCTCTCTCCTTATAACAGATTAACTCCCATCTGTGGCAGATCATGGAGGCAGACTTGTTCTCCCTGTAGCATTTTTACACACCCGCTTCAACTCACTGAACGACTGATGTTGCTCTGACGAAACAGCTGCTCACCTAACAGTGGAAGGGCTGTAAAACGATGGTGCAACACACTCGATTTCTGCTGGATGTTCGGCATTCAATGTACCCCTACAAGAACCGAAGAGGATATGACTGAATAGACTGGAACTCCCTTAGACACATAGGCACACAAGCCACTTCAGGCTGCTCTGATGACTCCATTGCTAAATCATTGACAGGGTTCACATGACTTTTTTTTTTCAGTTGTACAGTATTTATGCCACTCCTGCTGTAAAGGACATGACTTCATTAAAGCTATTTTGTTTATCTTGGGAGTGAATATGAGAGTGGTGATTGGGAAAGGTTTACACCTCTAGTGATTTGTTCGTTGAACTGACATTATTGAACTTCATTCTTGTGCAGTGCAACTTTTATACCTGATGGACTTTTAAAATCGTAAAAATTCACTGACTTTGTTAAGTAACTTTGGAGATTCACGCTTTATTTTGTTAAGCATCAAACACGATAACGTACTGTATATTTTATGTCTGTTTTTTCTTGCTGTTATGACATGACAGGACACAGAAAAACCAAGCAGCAGCCCCAAAAAATAGGTAAACACTTTTTTTTTTATATAACTTTCTGGCACAGTTAATAGTTTAGTAAGCCAATATAGATATTGGTTGGTTGGTCCACCACTTTATTCCAGACTGAAATATCTCTACAACTACTGACTGGATTGTAATGAAAGTTTAAAACCCCAGAGGATGAACACGAATGACTTTGGTGATCATTTGATCTTTCCAGCAGTGGTTTTGAGAAAAATCTCTCAGCAACTAGTGGATGGATTGTCTTGACATTTTCTGCTGATGTTAATGTGACCCTCTTGAAGATCTGTGTTCTTTGATGATCTTTAGAGCTTCCCTCCAGCACCATCCTAACGTCCAAATTTACTTGTAAATTTGTACAATATTTTCTTTCATGGCCAATTGAAAAAAACTATTTTCACATTATTTCCCTCATATCAGCTGAAGCCTATTTTGTGTGTAGGGATAATTAGCAAATTTGGGCATGCAAGCATGCTAATTTAAGTTGTGCTAAACATTGTAACTGTCAGTCTGAGCTGCTCAAGTGACCAAAGACTACTTTGCTGCACACACCACTAATTTGGTGATGTCAGCCAAAGTAACCATAAAACTACATGCAAATCCTGTTTGACTGAGGCAGACTGTCTCCATGTTTTAAATGAAAATTACTCAACATTAACTGATGATAACTGATTGTAATTGTTAGTCCAAAAACAGTTGATAACAGCCGATTTTAAACAAAAACCACTGAATGGATTACCCAACAGTAGAATTACATGACTTGAAGTTGGTCAGCAGCTGATGAAGTACCACTGCTTGAGATTTCTGGTGGCACTTCAGGATGATTGCTCAGGCCAATTAATGGTTGACCTCTAGTTTCCATGCAGTCAAGAATTGACTTGGTCAAAGTCTGAAAAGAATCGTTGAATCCTTAGTGGGAAAGACAAAATCTTCATCAAATTGGATTGCAAGGCACTTGCATCAGTAAAAAAAAACAACACAAAAAATATTATAATATAAATTTAGTATCATTGTAGAATATCAACAGTCACCTGACACTATTTGAAATATCCTATAAATATCACCCACCTTAATTTCAGTTCAGTTCTTCATCTGGAAAAGGATGAAATGTTCCAAACTAATGGAATAGTAAATCATTTATACATTAAAACATCTCTGGATTAAAAGCTGTATATTCTGTGCACATATATATGTAAATCAGTCAGTTCTTTCTAAATTATATAGTCTATACTTCATACTGTACACATGGTTTCTCTGCTCTACCCAAAAGCCCTGATAAAGTTTCAAATCTCCCCTCTAATTTACAAAACTCACCATGCTTGAAATACAGGCCTATTGTTCACTCTGCAACCACAAACTCACAGCCATTTTTATTTCCCCTCAAACGCGAGGTAATCTGTTTTTACAGCACTCCTAATCACATACTAAATATGTTTTCTACAATAAAAACTTGCACACCACTCAAGAAGTATTTCCCTAAACCAAACCAGCATCCTTTGACGGCAAAAGAAGAGGCATATTGTACATTTAGCTCTTTGAAAATACTCAGGATGCAGTTGCCCTTCAGTTTCAGTTTGGCTTGATTTGACTGGACAAATTCATGTGGTTTGCATTAAGAATATGTAGTGTAGTAGCCAGTACTGTCTCTGCCAAGGACTGCTGTCGACCTGTCGTGACTGCTGTCTGCCTCTCTGGTTTAGCATTCCCAAATAACATCAACTGTAAACTGTGTGGTGTGGCAGCCTTTTCCTACAGCTGTGCTGTAATTATGCATTCTTGAAAAAAGCCAAATAAATTTTACTAGATGTTTAGAAATGCTGTCTTTTGGTTTGTTTTTAGTCTCAGGGCAAACAGATGTGGGAATGTTTTCATCAGGATACGATGTTACATTAATATCCCTTGTGCTATAAAGATGAGGATATATCATTTTTCCAGATTGACTTATTCAGCGCAAATACACAAAATAAAAAATAACTAGATTTATTTGGGATTGTGTGCCTCCACCAACCAGTCAAGTTGCAGTTTACATCCATACCAGTCCATACTCATATACTATATGGAGTGAAGACTTTAAAGGAATTCTTATGTGTTCACATTCTTGGCCAATGAAGCTGATTGACAGCAGACAATGTTTCAACTATAGTTGTTGCTTCAAAGTGGCAACAAATTCTAAAACCCGGATGTTTCACACACATCTTTGACCCGAAAGCAGAGATAATCTATACAATCGGCACAATCTACCCAAGATTAGTGTGAGAAAATATGAAGCATGGTCACAAGCTCCCCTTCTGTTTCTGAGTTTTGGCGCTGAATAATGGTGAGTAAAGTGTGTGTGCAGAACATTTTGATGTCATAGTAAAGTTGACCTTTGACCTTTTGGATACAAAATGTAATACTTTGAAATGTTATCCTATTAAGCTTTGTTCAGACGGCAAGCAGTTTTTGATTTGTAAGACCACAGGACTGTTTTCCAAAAAGCCGTCTATGTTTCTAGATCATGTTTGTATATGGTTTCCTCTTTGCATTGAAGAGTTTTAACCTGAAATTTTGGATGCAGCCAACAAACTGTTCACAGACACTAGTTTTTTGGAAGTGTTTCTGAGCCTATGTAATGATTTTCACCATAGAATTGGGGCTGTTTTTAATGGTGCTTGCTGCCATCAAATTCAAAATAAGCACTTCTTAAAACAAGACAAATTTCTCAATTTCAACATTTGATGTTGTCTTTGGTCTATTTTTAATTAAATATGGGTTTACATGATTCACAAATCATCACATTCTGTTTTTATTTCCATTTTGCAGGGTCCCAACTTTTTGGGAAATGGAGTTGTATAAACAATTTCTATTCACAGGTTCGCACGTTCATCATGAACAGATTTAAACAACAGAAACATGCCCTATTGGTGAGTTCAAGTGCAACGGGAACCTGTAGGTAATGTCGACCCATAGGACAGTGAAGGTGAACTTGAGCACCTATTGAATGGGGACGTGATCAAACTTTGATTGGAGAACCTCTTCTGTTGATTGGACATTTAGGGACATGAGAGAGAGGGTGAGCCTAAAATAAAAACATTTGTGGAAGAGTATTGTGTCTTTGTTGAGGTGAATGCACACACACACACAACACACACACACACACACACACACACACACACACACACACACACTCTCACTCTCTCTCAGATTTGGTCAGTGTGACCGCAGCAAGTCTAGCCACAGCAGCAGTCCTCATGGCTCTACGGATAGCAGCATCCCTCTGCCTGTGTTTCTTGCTGGTAAGGTCTCACACTGGAGGATTTTTAAACATATCTCAACAATACACTTATTTCTAGAGAGGAATTGCATTTTTAAGGCCACAAATATTGAAGGTTTAACTCGTAATGTATTGCACTATGAGATGATATGGGGACAGGTGGGGGGAAAACTTCTACTTATTGCACAGAGGAAGGAATATAAGCAACTGTGGTAACTGAGTTAAATTTATTCACATTTTCTTTTATTGTTGGAGAACCCCTCTTGCTTTTGTTGTCTTGTCAGAAACATTTGTTGCTGTGGGCATATGGTCATGGGCTTGTGGTGTTTCAGTGTATTGCTGGGTTAATCGCAGTGGTGGAAGAAGTACTCAGATTGTTTACTGAAATAAAGGTACTGATCCTATGTTACTAAAAAGTATGTAAATATAATCAGAAAAAATTTACCTTATGTATTAAACGACTGATATTTAATCAATGATGCTGCTGATGCAGTGACGTTTAAGCAGCATTTAGCTGCTGTAGTTGGTTAAGGTGGTGCTAATTTTGTTTCTTCTGTATAAGACTGCAAATAATGATTCTTGTCATGATGGATAAATCTGCTAATTATTTTCTTGATCACTCAGAACATGGTAATACGTGTCCCCAAAGTGACACCATCTTTCCGAATCTCAGTTTATTAACAGTAAAAAAATCAATAAAATAATCAAGAGAAATACAGAAAATTTTCAGATTTGAGAAAGTGGATTTATGAAACGTTGGGTATTTTGCATAAAAAGTATCTTAAAAAACATGAATTTTAGAAGAGTTGCCAGATAATTTTCTGTTAATTGTTTGATTATTGTATCAACTAATCATTGCTGCTTTTATTTCTTAAGAACGTCATATCTTGTGTTTGTAAAGTAACATGAAACTAAACTTGTCAAATATATATAGTGGAGTAAAAGGTTCAACATTTCCCTCTGAAGTGTAGCAGAGAATAAATATTAAGTGGCATGAAACTTGCCAGCTTGTTGTGGGGCTGATTTACAAAACACTATAAAATTTGCATTCTTATTTTTATTTTTGATTGAAAGATAATATGAGGATTCTTACTTAAGGCTTCTCAAATATGTTTACACTACCTGTAATGTCTGCAGGGGGTAAATTGCTGGCACGATCTGGACAACACAGAGTACGACTGCTGGCCGATCAACAATCCAAATGATTTCAACATGATTAGCTGTGGAGGTAAAAAAAAATTTTTTTTTATTTTTTTTTTTTTAAACAATTTTCTACTTAAGGAGACAGCATTTACATTATTTGTCCACAGTTAATTTCACTGTGAAGTGGAGCTCAGTAAACCAGAGATGTTTGTGAAGTCATACAGTACTTGTGCAAATGCAGCACACAGTATCCTTACTGCATGCCTATGCAGACTATTGATTGTGTATGTTCAGTCATGATATGCATGTGTTGTCAAAGGTCTGGAAATGGCTTGGGTACAGCGTCCTCCAGAAAAAGTAACCAACGGGGAGGAATTCAATGTCTCGTACACCGTGACAGCCTCAGATTTCTTCTACGAGTACGCAGTCAGGAACAAGATTTTCCAGTTCAGGTGAGTGTCTTACATCAACACCTGTAAATGTCTGCCATGCTCAGAATGTCAGAATGCGCATGCACACACACACACACACACACACACACACACACACACACACACACACACACACACACACACACACACACACAGATGCAGCCACATGTTCATCCCTAAACTGATTCATTGATTGTTATTCAGGATGAGTTTGCTTGGAACACCTTGACACAGTTTTTGACACATTGTGATGGTACTTTATGTGCAGTTAGAGGTACAGAGTGTTTGCGTGTGCCATGGAAATAATTAGAAATAACCATTCGGGAAATAAGTAATTAGTCATATTATTTTTATTGTAAAATCACACATTGTCTCATAGTTTTATATATAAAATAATTTGTAAACAATAAATAGGATTTGTATTCATTATTAAGATAAGATGCTATAAACAAGGAATAAACATGAAAATGATTAAAAATGAGTTGACAACGATCCATAACTTATTGCTGACTGATACACCTGCATAAGCAAAGGTTTATTTAAGCTCTGGAGAGACAAGCCAAGCATCAGATTTTCATTTGAGCTTCTGCAGTAAATAACAACATGGGGTGTTGTGTAAATTAATTTATTTGTCCTTCACTTCTAGTGCTGCATCAGAGGCAAAGAGGTTCTGTCACGAACACGAGTGCCCATCAAACTGGAACAATGCCAATGAAATGAACTGCTGTGTGTATCACGCCAACATCCACTCCTGTCCTCTTGGCCTCATGGTTGGTACACAACACTGGTTTCACCTCCACAAACAAAATTTCTTAGGAGTCTATTACATTATTGATATAAGTATTTAGGATAATCCCAATCATTTCACACTCTAGCAGACACTTGTGTCCTCTGAATGTTCTTTCCGAGATTCAGTCAAGCAATCGCAAACAAATGTACCCATACTTATCGTACTTAAGTTTTACCATGTTTTATAAAGTCTTATTTAAAACTGTTCCACAAAATTCAGCTTTGATATTTGGTATTTTGACATTTCTGCAATATTTGTACTTTCTAATCTTTTACATGAGTGCCATAATTGAAAATCTTGGTCATGTTGATTTATGTTTGTGATGTCGTTTAATGAGTTCAGATCTCTAACATTTCCAAAACATCACCCATCCATGTTTATGGTCATTTTAAATTTAGCTATTTTAAAATCAGCAGACCAGAACCTCAGTGACAGTATTTCTGTTAACCTTTTTCTTTTTCCAACCTTTTATCTCTTTAAAGAAACAAGGTGGAATCTGTGGCCCATGGATTCCTGATGATGGTGAAATAGTGACTCACACTGTGTCCAAAGCAGGGATGATGTCCCAGAAATACTGGACGTCAAAGGTGAGCCAAGCCAAAATAAGCTCTTCAAAGGAATGTTTAACATGTGCTGAGTTTGGAGAACATTTTTTCTTACAGTACCACATCATGTTAACACCTGCTAATATTTTGTTTTACTGTATGTGTTGTTATGAACACTCAAAGACAAATATCAAAAATTGTATACCATAATATTATAATAAAAAAACAGGTGTTAATTTGTTTTTTATTTTTTACAGAATTAATCTTACAGGTTTGATCAGAGTGATGCATCCTTTGTGAAGCCTGCACTCTGTTGTGCTGACATGTTACATGTCATGTAACAACAGTCAGCCAGTTGTAATTACTTCTCTGTTATTAGCAAATTACCAGAGAACCATACTTTGGGTTGCAGCTGATGTAATGATTGTACATTTCCGACAAAAATGTGTCCATATTTATTACAAATGTTCAGTTGAAAGCTGACAGAATACTTTAAGCTACGAGGACGAGCAACCATGCTTACAGCCCGGATTATTTTGATTAATTTATGTGTGACACTTATCTGGAGGTTTGTGTATAATGTTTGCAACTATAATAACATTGAGTCTAAATAACGTTTTTTTTTCATGCATTTATTTATTTTTATTTACTAACGGATGGTCTAACATCACACTGCTGACATTTGTCTGCACATGTGATCACTTTAGTTTGGATTTTTTTAAGATCGCATAAAACAACAAATGTAAATATTATTTTTAATTGAGACTTAAAGATTTAAATAACACAAATGCATTTTGATGTGTCACTATTTTTTCTCATTTTAGGTTGTGTTAATCCACGTCGGAGTCACGTCAGTCATTGCTCATATCAAAATAGGGCAGATGCACGCAGCGCTGGAGTCCAAAGTGGTTGTTGTGAGCGCTCAAGGTCAGTCTGCATACACCCGGCACAAGCTGGAATAAACATGTTCAAATCTTTGCTGTTTGGATACAGTCATAAAGAGACACATTTGGCAAAGTTAATCTGTGCCATGCATCAGAGCAGTGTGTGATTGTATTTTTGTTATTTTAATCGGCCACACAGAAACAGTAGGATTAAGTCTTATTTACCCAACTTGTGCTTGACCTTGCGGTTGAATAGACATCCTTTAAAAACAATGAAGCAGAGTTACTCCACTAAACTTGATTTTGAACTTGCCGGTAGATATACTGCATGGTTTTATACAAATAGTTTTTTTTTATGTATTTGTAATGCTCCTTAAAATATCATGAGCCTCCTGTGAATTTTGCTATCTGTGTGAATTACAATTTAATACAGTCTGTGGTGAGAAAGTACATTTACCTAAGTACTGTAATTTCAAAAATGTTTGAAGTATTTGTCCTTTACAAGTCTTTCCACTTTGTTCTTGTACTCCATTTCAGGATGAAATGTGTTACTTTTCACTCCACTACATTTAATTACTAGGCACTTTACAGATTCAAATGAATACCAAATATATTAAACAAAATTATTCAGATGTATTTTTCAGGGGTTAAGATCAGAGAAGAATTTATTGTTTCCAGGGGAACGGTACCCAGAAGAATAGTTATGTTCAAATTAACCCCACCTTTACCAGCTGCAACATTAAAGTGATATAGCATACACATTAATCAATAAAAACAATTACAATCTAATAAAATATACACCGGTCTGAAATAAACTGTTTTACATAGTTTTTACTTCTAAACGTCAAGTACATTGTGATGCTAATAGCTTTGTGGTTTTAAGTAAGTCGAATTTTGAATGCAGTGCTGCAACCTGTATTTTAACATTGCAGTGATTATACTTCTATTTAAGTAAGCAGTCTGAGTAATTTCACCTATAGATTCAACAGAATATAAAATGTGTGATTTTGTTTCAGTGTGTGGGGATGATGTCTGCGAGCTGGAGGAAAACTGTCTGAACTGTCCTGCAGACTGCGGCATCTGCCCGATGTCCATCACTATCAAAGTGGCCATCGGGCTTCCAGTCACCCTGTTCAGCAGTGGCTTCATTCTCACCATGGTGGTCAGTATGTGTAACACACATGCAAAAACTCGCACAAACATGGATGATTTATGTTCTGATGTTTTGTTTTGTTTTGTTTTTCTTGCAGTGGCTCCAGTACCAGAAACAGAAGATGTTTTGGGACGAAAGCTGGATCATCAACTACAAGAACATAATATTTGGTAGAACGTCTCAAACATGCTGTTCACAGATTGACATGCATTTCCACAGGAAACATAACTCAATTGGAAACTCTAGACTTAGACTTCACATCACATTTATTTACATAAGGCAGAATTTTTTTTGAGCAATAATGAGTCAAGTCTGCAGGTGTATTACTTTGGCTTTGCACTATAATAAGAAACTGTTCTATCCATTTACAATATGCAGTCATGTCTGTACCTGGAGTTTTTGTAGGTTCATAGTCCAGCTGTAAAATTTCTCTGACACGAGTACCTGACCATCCTGTCTGCAGGCAGAGGCGGCCTCAGGGGCCTCGACAGCACCACCAGCCTGCATCATGTCAAGAGTCACTCCACCATCAGCCAAATGACTGATGTGACCGTGTTCACTGGACTCAACACGTCCTTCAAACAAGGCTGCATACAACCAGGCATATAGTGAGCCATATTTTATTATTGGTTTAGATAAATGCTGATGAATCATAAAGTTAAAGGATATGATATTTGACTGTAGTAGAGTTTTGTTATTGAGAAACATAATTCAACATTTTGTAAAAATAGAAATTTAGATAGATAGATACTTTATTATTATTTACCTGCTTTGATTGTAAGTGAACTTCCAGGAAGTAAACGAATGTTATAAACGTCATTAAATGACTTTAATCTGTTTGACTAAAAGTTTTGTGGCTGACTCCTCTGCATTTCACAAATACACTCTATTGCAAAGTACTTCTTCGATGTTCTATAATTAAGTACTGAAATGACGTTTACTTGATTTTGTCTTTTAGTGATGGAAGGACCGTTGCAGTGAAACACATCCACAAGAAACATTTCACCCTTTCTAAAACCATGAGGAAGGAGGTGAAAGAAGTTAGGTGAGGAAACATCCTGCTGAGGGAGAGGAACAACAAACATAAAAGTCGTTTTCTTCCAATCAAGCTCCTGCAGCTCATAATTTTTTTTCCATACCGGCCAGGCAACTGGACCATCCCAATCTTTGCAAGTTCATTGGTGGTTCCATCGAGGTGCCCTATGTGAGCATCATCACAGAGCACTGCCCCAAAGGAAGCCTGTCTGACGTTCTACTCAATGATGATATACCCATCAACTGGGGCTTCAGGTAAGAAATAACACAATTGCTTCCTTGTTTTTTAAACATTTTCCTGATAATCACATATTTGGTTTTCGATTTACATTTTATAAGAACCTGCTGTTGATAGCTTTTGGCTCATTGGAGTTAAAGATCTCAGTCTCGGCACTTTTGAGGTGTTATTGTTTTAAATCCCACAACTAATGAAAGACACAGATATCATTAGTAATATCATGAAAATGCAAACATGTTTTTTCTGTGTTAATCTTCAGCAGGAAATGTCTGATTTTGCTCTAATTAGCAAACACAAAGAGCTAATTTCCAGACAGTAATACCACAATTCTACAATCACACAAATATAAATACTGTGAAAGAAAAGGGTATTTCCTCATTAGAGCATAATACGATGCAATATTACATTTTAATGTTATGGTTGTGGCATGAGAAAATGTTATTTATGACATAAACAGTGACATGTTGGCCCATGCAGGTTGTCCTTTGCCACTGACATCGCCCGCGGGATGTCCTACCTCCACCAACATAAGGTGTTTCATGGGAGACTTCACTCCAGAAATTGTGTTGTTGATGACCGCTGGGTGTGCAAAATTTCAGGTAACAAAATATTACCATCAGATAAAAGGTGAGAGTGCAGTCTGCTGGAAAGACACACAATCTGTGTTCAAAGTCAAGTCTTTTGTCATTGTTATATTCTGTTTTCAGCAGTTATACCCCATGTGATAAGTCACTTAACATACACAGTTTAACACTAACTTTATAGAAGTCATTGCACCACATTCCTTATCAGCAGCAACGATATTATGAACGCAAAGTGAAACACTACATGCAGCTTTACTGTGCTTTGTATTTTCCTGTGTTTGGTCTCAGATTATGGACTCACAGCCTACAGAAAGGAGGACTTTGAATCCATCAGTAATGGCTTCAACTGTGAAGATGTCAACCTTATATACTGTGCTCCAGAGGTCCTGCTGGGAAGTGGCTCCAATATGACCCCAGCAGCAGACATCTACAGGTGGGTCTGATGAGACACTTGAATTTTTTATATGGACCACATGATAATTTGAGTAAATTGAAGACATGGGTTATGATAGAGAAACAAGCCTCACACATTTCTATTAAATCTTGGTAACTGCACAAGAATATAAATAGGAAATGATTTCCCTTCTCTTCCTGCCTCTCCTCAGCTACTCCATGATTCTGATTGAGATTGCCACTCGCTCTGAACTCATTTTAGTGAGTATAACAGCCCTCTCCTTAGATTATAACCTTCAGCTTCATTTTGATCTTTGCTTTGTAACCAGTAGTTCTCTCTAACAGGACCAGGCTGAGGGAGTGAGGATGGATATTATGTGGCGCCCCCCTTTGCCTGAACTCAAAGCAGGAAAGGCTGATACTGACTGTCCCAACCAGGATGACTATTGTGAGGTCTGTCACATGCACAGACATAATGGGGGAAATGTGATTTTTGTACTCATAAAGCTCCTGATAATTAGGCTCTTCAATAACTTCAGACGAGGACATTTATTATAAGTATTATTCTGCATGATCACATTAGTTAGCGAGGCCTCGCTGTTTTCTTTGAGCAGCTCATCAAGAAGTGCTGGTGTCACAATGTCACCATGAGGCCCACATTCGATCAGGTGAAGAAGACGCTTGAAAAGATGAACCTACACAAAGTCAGCCCTGTGGACATGATGATGAACCTGGTAATAACCCAGTGAAACGTAACTAAATTGAATGAATATGGTTTAATAATGCAAGACTATTTGTACCATCTTGATTGCTGCGAGTTTCAAACAGATAGTTTGTGTAACTGCAGATGGAGAAGTACAGCAAGCATCTGGAGGCCATAGTTGCAGAAAGAACACAGGACCTACTTCAAGAGAAACAGAAGACAGATCAATTGTTATACAGTAAGTCAGAATAGCAACCAGGAGGGATGAGAATGGTTGACATTTCTCTTATGATTGATCCTGAGAAGAATCATGATGTTTAGGAATTGACTTCGTGACGTTAAAGAGATAACACTGATATTTCTAGTACAAGCAGGACAGGGTATATTGTATGAGGTGAGGATGAATTAACTTGCACTTATACACTCCTTATCAACAACATGTGCATACCATAGGGCATGGACAGAGATGTCGTTGAATTATTAGGCAATGAATTGATACTAACACTTTGTGAAGCTGTAATGTTGGAGGAGTCACTCAAATGTGATCACTGCCATCTGCTGGAGGAGAAGAAGCAATTATTGCCCCAAAGACAGACATAGCATCTCAAGTTTGTAAATCCTTCTGCAGGTATGTTACCAAAGCCGGTGGCTGATGAACTTCGTCAAGGCCGAACGTTAGCAGCCCAGAGCTACTCCAATGCCACCCTCTACTTCAGGTTTGTGTTTGTATAAATCAAGTTAATACCAAAGAGTTTTGTTTTTTAATGGGCTTAATGGGTTTCAGAGTATAAGTTAATTTTGTTTCATTTGTGGTATGAATTTAGATTTAATCTGTGTTTTGTTTTTTTACCCCTTTCTGTACATGAATAATTTTGTATGACTCCTCTCTGGCAGTGACATTGTGGGCTTTACTCAGCTGTCTGGTACCAGCACTCCCTACCAGGTGGTGGACTTCCTCAACCAACTCTACACCACCTTCGATGACATCATTGACAATTACGATGTGTACAAAGTAGAGACAATAGGCGATGCTTGTGAGTAAGGATGTTAGGTGGATGTTTAACTGACTAATAAACACAAAGTCATAAATAACGTTGATGAGGCTGAACCTTAAAATAGGTGACAACAAACTAACCTGATTTTAGCTTTTAAATAAGAACTACATCCAAAAAAATAGGTGACAGGAAGATACAAAGCTGAAATATGTATCATCTAAAAGGCAATTTTTTTTAATTTACTGCCATTTATCAGTATATCTCTCACTCTTTCAGACATGGTGGTGTCTGGGGTCCCTAAAGAGAATGGCATCAATCACGCTGGAGAGATCGCCAGCATGGCCCTGGATCTTGTCAGTGTCTGCCACTCTTTTAAGATCCCCCACAAGCCCAGCACACAGCTGAAGATCCGAGCTGGAATCCACTCAGGTACGGAGGATCTCACATCTGCATCCAGCATCTGTTTAACAGTTTTTCTCACCCCATTCTGTTTCCCAGTGAATTGAAGATTTTTACGGAGTCACCTTAAACATGTATGAATCTATTACAGGATAAATGTGATTAAAATAAATCTAAATGGAGCATAAATTGTAACCAAAAATTTGAACTTAGAGAGAACAGTATATTATTTTGCATGTTATATCTCCCTCGGGCGGCACAGTGGTGCAGTGGTTAGCATTGTCGCCTCACAGCAAAAAGGTTTCAGGTCCGATTCCGTGCCTGCGTGGGTCCCTCCGGGTCCTCCGGCTTCCTCTTACCATCCAAAAACATGCATATCAGGTCAATTGGTGATTCTACAAAAAAAAAAATGAGAGCGAATGAGAGCGAATGAGAGCGTGAATGGTCTTTGTTTCCTTCTGTCTCTATGTGTTGGCCCTGTGACCTGTCTAGGGTGTACCCTGCCTTTGCCCAAAGTGAGCTGGGATAGGCTGCGTGACCCTGTTCAGGATAAAACGGGTGTAGATAATGGATGGATATCTCAGCTCATGATAAATAAAATAATGCATAAAGCATCGCATCCATGTTTTTAGAGGAAACTTGGAGTTCATTTGTTTCTCTTCTCTGACCTGATATCTGTCTGTTTCCATATTTTAGAGAAATTTTAAAATGTTTTCTTTTCTCAGGCTTATCTTAGTTCTTGCTCAGCATGTGTTAATGGCCGCTCAGCTGATTTTAACTTGTTTTTAAATATAATTTTGTCTACAGTTTGTGAGGTTATGCTGATTTGGTTTTCATTTTTTATTGATATATCTTTAGTTTAGTTTCAACCTTGTTTTAAAATGATTTCATCATGTTAATTAATTGCTGTTATGCTGATGTTAAGCACTTTGGAGTACAACTGTGTATCAAATGTGCCCTACGAATAACATTGACTTGTCTCGACCCACACTGTTTCTTTTAAGTGTGACAATAATCAATTATTGAAACAATATAAGGTAAGAAATTGCTCTGTTTGAACAGAGGAGTGTTTAGAGCATCATCATATCCACAGCCTGGCAGTGTCATATATTATGTTGCTGCTGTTTATTCTGTCAGGACCTGTTGTAGCTGGTGTAGTTGGCACCAAAATGCCACGTTATTGCCTGTTTGGGGACACTGTCAACACAGCGTCACGGATGGAATCAACAAGTGAAGGTAATGAAATTGTTAAACTTTTTATTCACTTTAGAAAAAAAAGCATAAAACTGTGTGCAGGTTTGAGTCAAGAGTTTGCCTGCAGCACTGTAGTAAATGACTTGTCCTGTGGCTGCAAACATCATTGTACTTGTGGTGCTCATGTTTGTTCACCTTTACAACACAGTGTGTCAGCATGAAGAATGAATAATTCACTCACACCTTAGCACCTATTCCTCTGCATAAAGTTTGTGACATAATGGAGAAGCACAAGGTAAATGTGGGCTCAGATTGTCAGTTGACTAGAAAAGAGAAACACAAAAGTTTTAAAATATAGATCAAATCTTAAATTTGCATTATTTTCTGGGAAATCCCATATATGTGTGAGTGAGATTTTACTGGGACATTTAGTATATACGCTTTTATTTCTGGAAAAGGAGAACAAAAAAACATATATCTGTTGTAAACATTACATATTTGGTACCTAAACATTCAAAGTTTGTCTCTCGATTCCTAGCAAGTCTTACATATTTCATACAGCCTTTTACTTGTATGTAATATAGGTACATTTTGTACCATGTATGAGTCATGTATGGGATGCTATAAAATGTACTATATGTAAACTATTCAGTAATACCTGTCATAAATAATATGTATGACGTGACAGAAACTTTAGTATATACTTTAAGTTATATACAGTATCAAAATCATTTAAATCTGAAAAAAAGTGATCTAAAACAGTATGTGTTTCACATAATGAAATAAGATTAGATAATGAGCTGTGTTTTGTTTTTTCGATCATCTTTATCACAGCGCTGAAGATCCAGGTGAGTGGTGCCACAGCTGACTTGCTTCACACACTCACAGGTTACATTCTGACCTGCAGAGGAACTCTTAATGTCAAGGTAAGTTTACCAGAAGCTAACATTCATGCATTATATAGTTTCTAACCTGTGTTGAGAAATATTGAGACAGTTTTAACTGGCTGGAGAAAAGGCATTGGACTTTTTATAGCTGCTCTACAGTTTTAGTTTAAATGAGGATGGTTGCCGTACTGATTTTACCTTTAATTGTGTTGGAAAACACTTATCTCCGAAAAAAAATATAAAAACTTGCACAGCCACAATGTTTTTCAAATTAAAACCAATTAGGGTGGGATGTGTTGCATATAATGCTATCTGTTACTTCTTTAATTATTGTTTGTTTTTTTAAAGCAAAATATAAACCAAAATAACTACATACAATTGGTTGTAGCTCATTAGAAAATGGCCTGAAAAGACATTAGTAAGGCTGAGATTTGAAAAGATCAGAGAAAATCCCAAACCTCTGTTCAAGGAAAAAAAAACTGCCTCTATCTGGTATTTGATCTCTTTTTTCATGGACGTATTGTGTTCTGGTTTCTTCTCAAATTGTAACCTAAAACCTTTTTTTGGGTGGTGCCAGTGTGATAATATGGGAGGGGTTTGCTCGTCAGCCCCAAGGGACAGGGCTGCTATGCTGACACTTGTGATTTGTTGCACAGAGGCGGCCTCAGCTGCTGCTCTCTGCCCTCCATTAAACCCTAATGGCTTTATTTAAAATTCAAAGGGACACATGCTTTGCAATATGATTCTTTTTTCTCTCCCTCACTCACCCTGTCACTCTAATTTTTCTTAATCCAACAGGGCAAAGGGGAAATGACAACATGGTGGCTCGAAGCAAAAAAAGACAATCACACAGACCCACTACTCAGAACATCTGAATCCACAGCAGTACCAGTACCAGTTAGTGACTAGATTTGAGTATATCATAAAATTTGATAATAGCTGTAGAAGAAGTGGTCAGGCTTCATGTTGTGAAATTGATCTGTGTCCATGTGAGCTATTCTGGGGATAAATATAGTGATAGAATAAACAAATACTTGATCACAAACTTAAATGTTATACTGGGTTGTACATTTAAAAGATGATTTTACCAGTAAAGGTTCCAAAAGTGCTTGTCATTATCATAGTTCCCTTGCTGTAACATGAAGCAATGATGAAAAGCTAAAGATAATAATTTGTAGAAATAACCAGAAATGCACAATCTTGTCCAAATTTTTATTTTTTAAGTAATTTACAGAATTTGCTCCGGACATAGTCATGTATCATTTATTTTTTCATTTACTGGGAAGAATGTAAAAAAAGAGATACTGAAAAACGTGCCAGAGTTGAGGACATTTTTCTTTTCTTTCTTAAATAGTTTAGTTTGTATTTTTTTTGCAATCCTATTTCTTACAAGTCATTGAGACATTCACTGCCTGAAAATTTAGAAAACCTACTCTTACAATATAACTAAAACTTAGATAAACTCTCTTTGGTTTACAAAGTATCACTTTTCTAATCTGCCATCAAATACTTCAAACATGCTCTGGGCAACACAGGTCATGGCAAAAAAAAAACCCACAGATGTAATTAATAAACTTTGTAATGGCTGTTGTTCATGTGATGTTGCCATGGGCCTCCACTTTTGAACATGTATATTCACTGGTGTTGCTCCTTTGTAAACTAAAAAAAAAAAAAAGTCATCGTGAATATTTTTTATACCACCTGTGATTTTTCTGCCATGACCAATTGAAACATATTCCCTGTAAAATATTCCTTAAACATGGATGTAATTTGGAACCAAACGCTAACAAAGCTGAGTTTGCTTTAAATTTTCAAAATGTTGTATGTCTAGTTGATGCAAAAGAGATGTGATACCTACAAACACTACTTTTGTGAAATAAGAATGTAGGCTACAATTGTCTGTTGTAGTAATACATGTGCATTGAGTGTTATAATTGTATTGTTCTTATATGCATTAAAGTTACTTTAAAATTATAACACTGTCCATAGGCTGCATTTATCTGATTAAAGTGTGCCTTTCACTGCATTACGTCAGTTTATTAATAGAAACTGGTATTTATGAACACATAGCACAAAATAACAAGACAGTAAACCCTATTTTCTCTGTCTGACTTGTAATATGCTAACATCCAAATAATATATCACAAAAATATTACACAAAATATTACACACGATATATTTGTTAAAGAGAAAACTTCTTGCATCCTCTGTGTGTTCTTTATGTTTGGGCTTGAAACTGACGGGATCGAAACCCATTTTAAATATTAATCGCCGTTTTTAACACTTGAAGTGTCTTACTGGCAACAGCCAATCACATTGAGCCGTGTTTGGTTGCTAGACAACGAGTGGACCAATTACAGCTCTGTTTAGTGTGCCTACAGTGCTGTGTACTGTCAGTCGAACCGACATGGCTTAAGGAGCTCGTCCTGCGGCCACCTGCAGTCGGGAAATACATGACGAGTTGCTGCAACAAGTAAGTACTCCAACCATTTTCTTATTTATTTCTTTATAAAGTCAAGTTTTTAAACGTCTGCTGTCGTTACTACTGAGGCTGTTTGTCCGGGATAGCCGGCAGCCATACGGCGTCGATGTCAGGATGTTTGAAGGTGGGCGCACTCGGTGGGTGACAGTCGTTACTGCGGACTAAAAGACCTGCATAACCTTTGCTTTCTTTTTATTTCATCATTAAAATCCACAAAATAATTTGCATCCCAAGGTTACTGAGTCTGAGTGGAGCTTAGCGTTGCAGTACAGTTCAAATAAACGCAAGTTAAAGTAGTGTGACAGCAAGCTTTTGTGTTTTTACAACCTCCTCCAGCAATGCCAGACTTGTTGAGATATGTGTGAGCACATTTTAAAGACACATTATTGCTGCTCTCACTTGTCAGGGGAAGCTGTCACATGTGACTTATTTTTTTTCTCGGTTTTGTTCCCAGTGTTTTTGATAAACCTAGTAAATATCAGCACTTTAAATATCTATAACTCATAAAGGCATGCTGTTCAGTTTGTGTTGAAATGGAGAGGGGTTGCTTTACAGTGGTGGAAGAAGTATTCAGATCCATTTATTTGAGTACCAGTACAGCAATGCTAAAAAATATTCCATTACTAGTAAAGGTCCTCTATGAAAAATCTGCAAAATGCAGTCAATGTTTCAGAGTAAAAGCATCATATCATTTTGTATATGACATCATTGGATTATTAATAATGAAGCATCGGTGTGTCAGCAGCATGTTACTGTTATAGCTGCTCCAGGTGGAGCTAGTTCTACCTTATACCTTAGAAACAGGGACAGCAGATCAATTTGAGGGGCCGCCACAATGTTTGGTGAGATATCGGATTTTTGAACATTTATTGAAATGAAACCGTGAGAAGTGCAGATGGAAAAAAAATCACTTGTTAACAACTCATAGACATCTGAAATGTGACCCCCGAGTACGCACAGGTTTTTGGAAGCATCAGAAGACAAAACAGCTGGAAACCACAGGTTTAATCTTTAACAAAGTGTTGTATTTACTTTAAAATCTTGTTATATTACAAATTCAGGGTTTTCCCTGGTTTCTGGAGGGGTTAGGAGTTGTAGGGGGTGGTGGGCACTTATTTGACTAATAATTATGCATTTTCACATAACTTTGGACTATTATCATCAAAATGTTTGTAAAAATCCACTCTGTCATAAACATTAGTAAAACAAAGCTTATAGAGAAGCTAAGCCGGGTCTAGGCTCGTCAGGCTTTGTAGCTGTAGGCTTGCCATCTGTCTTGCTAGACTGATTAAGTATCACTGAAAGGTTCCCTGGATTAATAAGTCACACACTCTCTAAAATGTATGAAAAATATCTTAAAGTTTTTGAAATGGTCTTCACAAGATAAAATTTTTTTTTTTTTTTATTTGCGATTCTCAGACTTTGGTAGCACTTGTCCTAAAATGAGATGCTATAAGTGATGCTCTTCCTTATAAGTAGTATCAGTGTACAGTGTATCTATTTGTTAAAATCACAAGCATTTTGCTGACAGGAGAAGGACAGTTTTGGTCTATGTTTTTGGTTTTGTGTCTCTGGAGACAAATCAGCATGTTGCCCGTCTGGGATTAGTCTGATCAGTTGGTAAGAGCATTGAGATAAGATGGCAGCCTGGTCTCAACCTGTAACCTGTTACATACTCAGCCTGCAGTGACAACAACAGCAACATCAACAATCATATTAAATTTTTATAAAAGACTCTTTAAAAATGCCATATTATGATATAGGGTTTGAAATAATCTAACGGGATGGCTGTTCACTGTCCAGCTGGGTGCCAGCAAGTGAATTTCGAGGATCTGTTGTCCTCGAGGTCAGTCATTTAGGTTGCTGCGAGTTTCCATCTCTCTCCACTGCACGTGTACTACCAATACCTTGTAATCCCGTCAGTGTTGAACGGCCGCTGCTAATCTCATCGTCTATTTCAGGAGCAGACTGCGTAGGTGGATTTTGTGCCGAACTTTGTGTATCCTGCACATGCGGTAGATGATCCAGACACATAGCTGGAAGGCTGGACTGCAACAATGCCAGAGTCTTCCCTGGGTGAGTTTAGATTTTGACATCTTTGAAGACCAGGTAATATGTGCTATGTCTTTTTGTTGGCATCGTCGTCAGTCAGATTAACTGCAGTACAGTACTGCAGCTTTCGGCCTTCAGTTGTGAATACTGTGCGTTCCTCTGCCCTTTATCCAGTGTCTTGTATCAAACATTGTTTATAGAACAGGTTTAATTCATACAAATGACAGATAAATGCTATTCTTAGTTTTTGTACCAAGAGCAACTTCGATTCCTTAAACATTTTACTTTGATGAATGATGCTCCTTTTCTTGTCTAACATTAGATTAGCATAGGGTAATTCACTGTATATGTTTGACAGACTTTTTTTCCCCCCACAAGTCAAGGACATTTGCAGCAGCTCTGATGAATGTAGAACATCCCCCTTGAGGCAGTTTAGCCCGCCGTCGCTGCCACTGAACAGAAATTCCCACATGCTCGGTACCTTCTGTGCAGAGCACAATGTGCAGGAATGTCTGGCACACATCAATCAGGTTGGTAGCCTTACATTATCTCTGTTATAGTTTTAGTTGTTGTACATGCATGTGCTTTTTAGACTAATGCACTATAATGAAATGTACAGATGTACAGGTTACAGAATATATAGCTTCTGGGTTTGGCTGGTAAAACATTTTTCTGTTGAAAGAAGCCTAAACATCATCATAAATAATCTTTATAAAAACCTGAGGAGACAACTTGTTTTCAGGCACTTTTCTGGGACTGTGCAAAGAGTTGCAGAGAAAACTTCCTGTCCTCCTTATCCTTTTCTTCCTCTACTCTCCGCTCACAGGAGGTGTCATCTTTTGGCCTTCTCCCAGTTTGGACCGAGTCCGTTGGCAGCTCCGAGCTGAATATTGTGCACGTGCTAAATTGCATGTATGACCTGATTCAGTTGCACCGCCGGGGCCTCAGAACTTTGGAAAACATGGAAGTGGAGCAGGTCAAGTCTAACAGCAATCTGGACTTCCTGCAGCTCACCACCACTCGTCTAAAGGTACAGCAACTAACCTCATGAATCCTCTGTTATTAATAGTGTATTTAATTAAATTAAAAAAAATCACATGTTAACACCGTTTATTGTAATACAACTTACCAGTGCTGAACGGATGCCGGATGGTGCAGGGATGATAATTAACATGCAACCAATACTAAAATAATATTTGCCCCATTTCCTTGATTTCTTGAGTTTTCCTCCTGTCACTTCTAAAAATTAACTCAACATTATAAAATTGCATTTTATTATGTTGCGTTCAGCAAAAGGTTTTGCTGATAACTCCTACTGTATTATCTTTTAGTCACTGTTTTTTTTTTTTTTTTGTAGGAGCAGCTTGAACAGTCTAAAAGAGAAAACACAGGGCTTCTTGAGAGAGAACGACAGCTACAGCTGAAAGTCAAGACTTTGCAGAACTGCCTGAAAAATGTTAAAGAAGAGGTACTTTGTCAGGTTACTGCCACAGACCAAATGTGGAATGCATCCATGTGCAGGTCTTTGGCCGTGGATTCAGATATATATGAGCATGTAACAACTCGTTTTATTTCCCCCTCACCAGGTGCAAAAACTTCAGAACATAATTGCAAGCCGAGCCACTCAGTACAATCATGAGATGAAAAGGAAGGAAAGAGAATTTAATAAACTGAAGGAGCGATTAAATCAACTTCTAGTTGACAAAAAGGAGAAAAAACAAGGTACAATAGAAACTGTCCTCTGCCTGATTCTTTTCACCAATATCTAACATTTTGAAGTTAAAACAACTTCTTATTTGTAATGGAGAAAATGGACATGTTTTGAGCTGTTTTATTTTCTACATTTGCTTTTCTTGCTTTCCAGCCATTGATGTATTGAACAACATTGGGAGAGCTGATGGAAAGAGAAGCCTTTGGAAAACTGAAAAGACAGAGGCAAAGTAAGTTCACTTCTTTGGCTTTTTATCTTGTCAATACAGCTCTGTGTACTTTGTTCTTCTAAATAAAAAACCTGCTGGGATACAGGAGAAAGAAACAGCATCAAATCAGAGAAAGTACTTAAATTGCCCAACTCTGGAATCTCAAATACGTAGCACATCGGCTCCTTTGTCAGTTTTCTCGGTGACACAATTTAAATTTTTAGCAGAATCAACTTTGGTCGTTAGCTGGCACCGTTGGGTGGTCCTGGCAGCTACATTACTTTTATTCTGAAGAAATGGGACTGTAACTGACTCTATCTTTGTATTTAATCAATTAAAACAGACGTTTGTGTTTTTCCTCCTCAGGCATGAGGGGGAGATGTATAAGTCTCTGCTGAGTGACTATGACACCCGACAGAGGGAGCTTGTCCTGGAAAATGCAGAGCTGAGTAAAGTGCTGCAGCACATTAAAAAAGACATGATGTCCATTCTGAGTTCAAGAAAAGCATCTCTGAAAGGCGACAGACACGAACACGGCGGCGTTCAGGTTGGTCAAGTTGTCTTTTTTCTTTCTTAACATTCACAACACAGTTGCAGAGAAGCTCTTTACACTGCTCTCACTTTGTTGCCTTCAGTTTAAATAAATGAAATCTACAAACTAATACAATGCATTTAGATATTGTACATTTGTTAAAAAAACTTTTACCTTCTAATATTTTCTCATCCAAATTGAATGGAAACAGCTAAAAAAAAAAATATTACTAAGCAGCTGATTAAGTAGACAAATATAATAACCATATAAGAAATGTCACAATTAGAACAACAGCATATTCTCGTCCTAATGCCTGTTACCTAGGCTTTTAGACGTGTTTTCCAGATGAACTACGTATAGATTGCAAAAAATTTTCATCCTCATTTCAGGCTGCCTCAGAGGACGAAGACGAAGACGCGTTTGATTCCAGTAAGGAAAGCGTCGAGCTGTATTGCGTTCACGCCCGCGAGAAACTGACCAACAGCATTCGCCTCCAGTGGAGGAAACTCAAGAGCCACGTTGAAAGACTGGACAGCCAAGGTAGTCATGACAAAGCATGTGCGCTGCTTGCTGCCTACAATCCCTCAATACACTACATCATATTTTATAGACACAAAAATGACCATTGTGTCACTTAGCAACTGACAGCGATGACACAAGACGAGTGTCCAAAGTGGTATTCTACTGCCCGCTGTTGAGTGAAACAATGAGTGTCCGTTATCCAGTGTGGGGAGTGAATGACTGGAGTGATTTTGGACGTTCCAGACCAGATCATTACTTACCGTTAAACTCGATATGTAAAAGATGCATGAACACATAACTGATTTTTTTTTTTTCTTTGTTCAGTATCTTTGGCTCAGATGGGTGAGAGTCAAAACCCTGATATTGTTCCACGAGAGACTCATGAGGAAGAGATGGACAGACTAAAGCTGGAGATCCTGCAGTGCAAAGACTTCATTCAAACTCAACAGCAGCTCCTGCAGGTAAGACTCAATTGACATTGCTGAGACAAAGTACCATATTGATGTATTGAGACATAATGATGTCTTTTTACATACTTCAAGGAGTAGCTTTAATTTGCACGTGTCCGCTGTGTTATTCAACATGACCAAAAAACGGATTCTGAGATGTCTGCTCCTTCTAATGTTAATCTAGGCTGAACGCTGGATTTGAAACCTGCCTAGTTTGTAGCATGAGAGAGATTTTACTTCGAGTACATAAAGGTTCTACAACTACTTTGTGGCTGACCCTCACCATGCCTGTTGTTTCTATTCTCGTAGCAGCAGATAAGCTCTCCATGTGATGAAGAGACTGCATCCCTGCTGAGCAACTGCTACATGCTGCAGGGGAAGGAGCGTCTCGGGGAGGAGTGGAAGACCCTGGAAGAACAGAGGAAGATCTTCGAGAGGGAGAGGAGGAACTTCACAGAAGCAGCCATCAGACTGAGCCATGAGGTGATTAAAATCAAACTTCTGTTTAGAATATAATTTATGGAAGTTATGGGCCAAAATGACGGACTAGGTGGTTAGATTGTTTTTGAAATGACTTGTTTTTGGTTTAACTTGCAGAGGAAGAGCTTCGAGGAGGATCGTGCAACATGGCTCAAACACCAGTTTTTAAACATGAGTCCATTTACAGACGCAAAGAAACCCCTGTTGTCAAAGTCTACAAGTGCCTTTTTTATATGTGAGTGTCTGTTTCTTCTCTATTCCTTTAGTGATATGACCAAGTTCCCTCAGCAGGGGGACACATAACCATTATTGAGATGGTTATGACTTTGATTTTGGCTTTGACGACAAGGCTTTAAATGAAGTGTTTCTAAATATTAGAATCTTCAAAAGTGTTGAATAGTAATGGTAGTTAGCAAACTGAATTGCAGTGGTAATAATAGGTTACTGATCGACTGAACAATGTCTTCATTTGTCATAACCTTGTTATACTGTGATGCTAGGTGCAGATGTCTAGAAACAGACTGAACTGTTTCAAACAACTGCATTAAATAAAGGACATGAGCCCCAAGGACTTTAGTTTACCTTTTGTAAACAGAACCTTTGTTTGTTTGGATGAATGTGTCGTAGAAATATTCAAAAGTAAGTCGAAAGCAGTGTTTAAATGTCTTTTTCCCAGCGGTGTCTTTGTTGTTTTATTGATAGAGATCAATAAATCCTGATCTTATCTGATCTTAGCAACTGAAACGGAGGCAAGTGCAGCGCTGACTCCAGAGAAGCTCATCCAATGTCATTCAGACACGAGTTCCCTCACACCCAGATGTGCTCCGCTCACATCTCCTTCCACAGCTGACCTGTATCGCTCACTTTGCCTTATCCCAGAAAACAGGTACAGTGTCTTCATTCACTCTGTGACTTCCGAAATCCTAAAAATACTGACTTAATGTACCCTCAATGCAGTTGTGGTTCATCCCGCGTTGTCTGTAAACTCTTGTTTCCAGCTCAACAAAACCAAAGAGAAAGACGGAACATGTTGAAGAATCAAGTTTCTTTTGTGGAAACTTTCCAGTCCAGCGCATTCAGTGGAAAGACGGCAAAGACAACAGCAGCCACACACTCACACAGGAAAAGAACAGCTCTATATGAAGCCAAAAACCTTCATTGTTTGAATCCGAATCATTGCTAACGTCCATCAATTATGAAGGATTTGTGTTATTTTAGAAATACATCAGGGGCCAAAAACCTGAAGATAGACTATAAAATGTATAACAGTGGAAGCCAAACAAGAGTTCTGGTAAGCCACTGGTGTGACTCAGAGAATTATTTAATTGTTTCTTCTTCTTTTCTTTGCTTATTATTTAACTTTTAGAGTATGTGGTACATTTATTTATTTATTTATTTATTTATTTATTTATTTATTTATTTATTTATTTATCTATGTGGTTCTGTAATTCTTGCTTTGGTAGTTATGTATGTTTAACATCTCAGTCTGGGGATAGTAGGTTTTGTCAATGCTGATGTGCAGCAGAAAATCATATGTACTGGTGATGAGATGTTGCTCTGTTCTACTTATCGGTTGTGTTATGTTGCCTAAATGTTGACATCTGTGTCACAGCTTTTCAAGGTATTTTAAACTTGTCAGCTGTCACAGCGTTTTAGAATGTTTTAGAATGGTGCTGTTTCTCCCAACGCAATAAGAGACTGGGTAAAATAATAGTATAATTGAAGTATTTTTGAATATCAAAATGTGACTGATTAACATTACTTTAAATGTTGTTAGCTTTGTAGCGGATGGTGTAGGATGTTGCTGTTGAATAATAAGAGAGGCTGTAAAATCGAACTCAACTCACATTATGGGTAGTACATACTGTGGTTAGACCACTGTGATGTTAATATGAATGTACTCTTGTCAACATTTTTTTTTTATTTTTATGTTTGTCATGTGATGGCTTTCTATTTAAAGATAGCCATTAGATACCACAGACTTATGGTCTCCCTGATGATGTGTTCTAGGAAATTTTATATTCTCTAATAATTCATTATACGTTCATAAACACAAGTCGTTTCTTCTCATTTGACTTATATTGGCATCTGTTGGAAAGAGTTAATGATTTTCAACAGTACGGCCTGTCCTGGCAGTTCCCTCACAAAAACGTCCACCAAAAAGGAGAAACTGCGTTGCGGTACCAATTCAATGGGAGTATATATTGAAGAGGTAAATTGTCCATAATAAAATACCTTGTCTATGTCAATATCGACGTGCTCTTAAATATTTTGGAGTTGGACTGTCCTACATTGTGGCCAATATAGATACTGATCAATATCTCTGTCACTATATGTAGACAGAGATATATACTATATACTATACCAGATATATACTATACTATATATATTCTGGGCATTTTTTTGTGGGATTGTGAAAGTCCATCGATACAGTCTTAAGGTATTGCACTGAACACACTGTCTACAGAAAGCTGCTTTCAACATGGATCTATATGAGTGTTGCGAGGATTGTTTGTATTCAGCTTCACTTCTAACTTCATATTGATCTTGCTCATAAGACCAGTTATGACTGTAGTCTGCCACACTAAGCATTTTCTTATTAAATACAGGCAAGCTTCCAAATCAACCCCACCATAATAAACAATTCAGTGCAATAAAGTAGTTTTGAGATGGAGTTTATTTACAATTTTATTGACAACAAACACATGATGTAATTGACTGACATAGGACAGCATTGTTAAGCGCACTGAGCCGTGCAGCTGCAGGCAATGTGAGCCTCTACAGTTTCCCTCAGGTCAATGCTCCTTTCGTAGATGCTCATGCTGTCAAGGGCATCCTGGCTAGCATCTGCACAAGTGAAGGAAAGAAGAGGAATCAGGAACTGTGTATTTTTCTCCACACTTTCATGATCTATGGCTTTAACATGCTGGGCATTTTTTGGGGCTTTTTTACTCACCAACGGGCAGGCATTGGAAGCCAACGTGGACACCGGTGGTTTTCACAGGGAAGCAACCAGGCAGACAACGCAGCACAGGCTCAACAGAGAAGCATCTGGTGCCCTGAACATGCTTCTCCAGCTGCACAGACTCATGCTTCATACGGCACTCTGTAAGAGAACAGTGTTGATATGTGAGGTTCTGATGGACTGAGTGCATCTTTACATGTTTAAAAGACTTACAAGTTGAGACAGGTACTCAGTCCAACACCAACATCACCATTATGTTGGATGACAGTGGAAAAGAGGGAAGGGCATTTATCTGAAAAAAAAAAAATCTCTGTAAAAGTGATTTCCACAATGGTCTTTGTGTCTTACCATTGTTTTCCTTGCAGCTCTGAGCTGGCAGAACCCAGGAATGAGTGAAGCTGACTGCGTTCTTGATCACACGTCCATTGGGTGTACGGAACTCCTGTCTTCTCTCTCCATCAGCCTTTCCACAGATTCCAGCCATCTTTCCCTTCATCCAGTCTACAACTTGTACCTACATTGAAGAAAAGATGACACATTGCAAAACACAAGGTAGGCTGAAGTTGTCAAATTTATCAAAACAGTCTGCTCTCTTTGCCTTTTTCTTTATCTGAGGCCACAGTTTTAAGTCTCTATTCAATGCAATGATCCATAGTTTAGTATTGCTTTTACCACAACTGTGTTGCCGTCAAAGTAGACTTCCTCAAGACCCTTGTCAGGTGCCTGTACAAAGATTCCTGTTTGGTTTCTGGAGATCAGGATATTATCTGTAAAACAAAAGACCAGTTTCATGATATTAAAACTTCATCAAAACCACTAAATCTTAATCCAGGACTGAAGGATAAAATAAAATGTTGGTGTGATAACAAAACAGGCACAACTTCAACTTATTGGCACCATGATTGTCACTTATAATATTAAGTTACTGATGTTAAAGATTTAACGGGATAAAGGCTGTACTGAAACCTGAGTGACGCCTGTATGGCAGCTTGTTGGCGGGTATCTCCTCATTGTTCAATTTCACAATCACATCATTGTCTCTTCGGTGGATGTCAATATCTCTACAAGTGCAGAGATGGAAGCGCTCGTTAGTCAACTTGTGGATCAAAACCAGAGCTTCCTTGTTTTGTTAAGCACCTACAACCTACATGTTTGCAATCTTCACATTGACGTAGTTCTGTTTCGCATGATCCTTCTTCACTAGAACTATGAATTTCAGCTCATCGGTGCCGTCCTGTGCCATGATCTGTTCGCAAAACTGGGGAATCACGTTCTTTATTTCGATGCCGTTGAATGTGGTCACTTCGTCCTTTTGTGCGTCCAATCTGCACACAGCTGCGAAGAACCAAAGAAAACAGCTTTAATCCTTGACTCACAGAAAAAAGTCACTGCCAGTGTATTTAATTTTAAAAATTAATATCAGCCATTACCTCTGTCAGCCCTGGAAAGCAGGTAGTTCATATTTAAGGGGGTGAGACCGTTGATTTCAAGTGGCAGAGAGATGGGAAGATACAAATCCCTTTTAATGACAGTATGCTGTAGACAGAATAATTCTTAGTTAGAATAAACAAAAACCTAAATCTGAGTTCATAATTTGGGAGAACAATTTGACTTTTCATACTTTTGGTGTCTTCAAAATGAAGTCAAGGATCCTTTCAGATTTTGCTACCATGGTGAATGAGAGCTGCTTTGGGCTGTTTTTAGCCTTTACACGAATCAAGTCAGCCAACATGTTTGCTGGGATGGACTTCCACATTCTGCAAAAGAATTTCAAATATCAGACATTTTACATGGTCTGTATATTGCATGTGTGTTGGTTAAGGTAGTATGTATGAAGTTTCGTACTTCTTTGCAAAGCTTTTGAAGGCAGAAGGTATTTTGTTCCAGGACATTCTGAGGCGAGCTGCAGGGCTTGATTTAACAAGACCAGTTTCAGCAGTAATTATGGTGTCATACATCTTGCATTTTTTCCCCCAGGTGATGTTAGCCTGTGAAGAAACAGTAGAAATGATAATAAGTCAGCTGATTTTAAGCCTTGTCATGGTATTTTTATTTTAAGATTTGTATAAAAAGCAAGACATTTTCTTACTGTGGCTTTGTGCTCGCTAAGCAGAACTCCATCAGCAAAGAGCTTCCAGTTGTTATCAGCCTCCAAGGCAACCAGTACAAGCTGAGCTCTGGAGGTAGGTTTGTCCAAGTAGGCAGTGAGTTGGTATCCCTGCATCTTATCAGCTCTTACACCACGGAAGATGACGATAAAGGCAGGAGCCGCTGTATTGCCAAGGAATCTTTTCTGTGTGGACAGTGTTGGTAAATTTGCATAAGTATACCCATAAACCAATCAGTCAAAGTAAGATTAAAGGGGGGGGGGAAAAAAATGTCACCTGGTTGTAGATGGCCTCAAAGCTTGAGCCACTACTTCTGCTTTTGGAAGCAACTTGTGAGTTGGAATGAGAGTTGCGAGGCTACAACAATAACAGAGAAGTTAAGTTTCAGAGTCACCATTGTGACACATGAACACATGTAAACTGTACATCATATTGTCAAAGTATGAAACACCAAACAAATGTACCTTAGTATTGTGTTTCTTGTGGAAATAAATCGCCTGCTGTTAAGAAGAAATACTTTTGTCAGTTCCCATACTGGCTACATGATTGCATTAATATTATTCCCTGCAAAGTTACAAAATAATCTTGAGATATTTACCATTGACACACCAACGCTGGCAGCAGAAGAACTTGAACGAGCACTGAAGAGGGACTGGATGCTTGATGCGACACTAGACCTGACAGACCTGCTGATCTGCGATCTGGAGGTGTTGGGTCTGATGTGCATGGTCTGATGTTGGCTCTTGCTGCTTCTGCTGCTGCGGCTGCTGTGGCTGGGGCTGCTGCTGCTATGACCGTGGCTGATCCTGGTGCTTCTGCTGCTGCTGCTATGACTGTGGCTGATCCTGGTGCTTCTGCTGCTCCTGCTGCTGCTGCTGCTGCTGCTGCTACTGCTGCTACTGCTGCTGCTGCTGCTGCTACTACTACTGCTGCTGCTGCTGCTGCTGCTGCTGCTACTGCTGCTGCTGCTGCTACTGCTGCTGCTGCTGCTGCTCTTGTGCCTGTTGCTGCTGCTCTTGTGCCTGTTGCTGCGACATTTAGTAGAGGATTTGCTTGATTTAGAGCTGCTGGAGCTAGAGGAGGAGGATGAGGAGGAGGAGGTGCCATTCTTTGAACCAGTCAGGATTTGCTTGAGCTTCATCAAGACTGGTCTTCCCTCCTGCATTTCTTCCTCGGTTAGGTTGATCTGTTTAATAAGCTTCTCTGCAGCCTTTGGTCCAGCTTGAACCTCCATCTCCAGTCTATCAATGGCTTCGCCTTCAACTGAAAGTATCATTAATAAATACCATTAATAATTCATTTCAGCACTGTTTCGATAAAATGTACAAATATATTGTTGTCACAGTGCTTACTTGGTTTGACAGAGAGAGCAAGAGAGTGCCTTCCAGCCAGTTTGTACAAGACAATGTCCCTAATGACAGCAGCATTTCCGGTTTCAAACCTGAGACAGACCTTCAGTCCAACACCAACAGGTTTAACACAGTACTTCTTCTTAAACTGAGCTCTTTTGTGTTTGGGCTTGGCAGCTTCCACATCCTGGCGAATGATCTCTGAGGATTGTGACTATAAGAAGAAAGCCATATGAATTACATTGTAAATGTAAACACTATTGTAGGTACCTAAAGCCATGTTTTTAACTTACCATATTATGAGCAGCAGAAGAAGACATGCCATTTGACATGTTTTGCAGGATTTTAGCAGGGATGACGGGAGTGATTCTTTCAGAAGCTTCCTCAATATTTCTTACCACAGCAACAGATTCCATTCTGTTGAAGAGAAACAATGATGTAATTATATATTCTGTAAAGGTAATACATCTGTGGTGTGATGCTTAATATTTTCTGGGTACACAATTAGTTAAAAGGGCTTACTGCATAGCCACAATGCTTCCAGGCATAGCAACAGGAAAAGCTTCGATCTTAAAGTGACCCTCATTGATGTCAAGTCTTGCAGTGATTTTGGCTGGCAGAATGGAGTTCAGTTTAACTCTAGATACCAGGGTAGCCTGTAATTTGGCAGTGTTTATCCCCATCACAGCAAAGGTGTTCACAGCAACACTAGAAGAAGCGGACATTTATGTGTTACACTTTATGATGATGTGAAATATTTTGCACACATTTTGCATTTTAGTGTCAGACATTGGGCCTACCTTGGTCTGATCTCAGTCTGAAGCTGGAGGTTTGTCTTCAGAAGGCTACTGAGAAGGAAGTTTTCAGGCAGAGCTGGGTTTGCACTGGCCTTGACTATGGAAACAAATAAACTCAAAGCTCATCTCTTAGCAAAGTACTTATTATGCCCTCGGTTACACCATTAAATCATTTATGTTCTATATTAAAAGCCAACTTCCTTTTTTCCTTTTTTTGGTTTCGTTTTAGAAGTTTGCAAAGAATGTCTTTGATATAGATTTAAAAAAAACAAAAACATAAGGCTTTCTAAGATATTGTCAATGTATTTTTACCAATTAAGATGGGCATAAGTTAAAGATAGAAACTTGGGATGGGTTGAAGATGTAAAAAGCTGAACTGTGATTGTTTTCGTTTTTGTTCTACTCACCTGTAACTTCCACAGCAGCCACAGCAGCAGTGTACAGACTGAGCTCCATTGGAAGACCAGCTGCAGTGGGCATGATACGCCGCACCTCAGTAGCCAGCAGAGCCCTAGAAAATTGGAGGGAAGTTCCATACAGCACAGCTTTGAAAGCGTCTCTACCAAGCCCCTGAACAGCAGGCCCAGTGACAAGCTGTAGGGTAAAAATGTTTATCATAAATAGTGTTCCTTACAAAATCATGACTAAATTGGTCATTAGTTTGATAGGTTGTTGTTTGAATCATACCGCAATGATGTTCTCAACCATTTCTTTGTTGACGTTTGCAAAGGCAATTTCTTGTCCGAAGAACTTGACATAGATGGAGGCCAGAGGTTTGGAGGTGGACAGAGACTTCCAAGTAGTGAGCTGTGGACAGAGCAAACATACAAACTGATCAGTCACCTTCTGTTTTTGTATCATGTGGCAACATATCCTTGTAATTGTGACTTGATGGTGCTCCCAGTTACTTACAGTCCTAATGATACGCCTCATCTTGGTAATCCTGTCAACATTGTCAAGAAGTTCTGGGTTTTTCAGAAGAGCCTCCTGAAGGCCCTCGGTTTTCACTCCAATCTAGGACAAAATTAACAATGTTAAAACAATAACTTTCAAATTGGTTATTGACTATTTTGACAGATTTTCATTTCCCTTTACCTCCAGAACATCAGCAGCACCTCCAGCCATGAAGGCACTGGTCTTAGCCAATACAGATCTGGGCAGAAGTGTGGCAGCATCATTGATGTAGAAAGCACTGGCAGCAGCACCAACCATCAAGGAATCTGACAAAGAGTGGGGTAAAATGCATTGAGTTGATGCTACAGCAAAAAGGAAACTTGAGGTAACTTAGACCAGACATGACATGGGCCTTACTGCTGTAGATGTCTGAATGGAGGGCTCTGCTGTAACGTAAGCTCAGTCTGCCCAGCTTTAGGCCCATGATTCTTAAGGCGACGTTGCAGGCTGCAGCTCTGCAATGAGAGCATAAGAGAGCTGACTAAACATGGATGTATTTATGTGGATTGACTTGATGATGATTAGGGATGAGAGAGTGCACTTACAGTGAGGCGTGCATAGGGTATGTGCTCATGGTCAGGGACTTCATGTGAGAATAAGAGAAGCTTGCAACCTGTAGATTATTCTCGCTCCTCACAACCTTGGCAACAAGTGTCACCAAACCCATTGAAGGCCTGGTCTCAAACAGCACGATGCATGCAAGCATACGGAGCTCTGGGTGAAGAGCTTTGTCTATGTAGAGCTGAAGAGCTAATTCCTGGACCTAATTGAAAGAGCGAACTCAGTATGGAGTTCTGTGTGGAAAACTAGAAAGGTTTGAAATCGTCTTTAATGTTGAGGATTTACCTGTCTGGGCGCCTGCTTTGCGATGTTCCTCAGGGCCATGATGGCTTCAGCATGGACTCTCATTGGCAGTTGTGCAGCTGCAGTGCCATGTATGGGTAAGAGCTTTGTGATTGACTTGAGGCTAGAAGGCTGTCCAGCATTTCCCAAAACCTTCAGCAGCAGGAGGATGTCGTCAGTCTCAGCCTTACTGGCAGCCTGTGCAAGAAGGTCCTGGATAGGCTGTGGGAAGAAATGAGACATTAAGATCCCCTTTTCTCATCCATAAATTTCCCCTTGACTTTGAAGCAACATGAAAAGAACAAGGTTATATCACCTTTATGTGTTCAACAGGGCAGACAGGCTTCTCAGCACAGTATTTGAAAACCATGGTACCGTAGCCAAGAAGGATGATCTCACGCAGAATTGGGTTCTCCAGTATCTTTCTATTGGTTGACAGGATCTGTAACAGTGTGAATATAACAAATGTGCCATATCTCCATTCTTATTACCGACAGACTAACTTGCTTCAGGGTTTACCAACCTCAATCTGCTTGAGGGCGTCAATGTCTGCCATCACCATGTGGAAAGCTGCAATGAAAGCCTGGACTGTTTCAGCAATAGTAATTTTATCAGTCAGGTATTTCTCTCTGATGAATCTCAGAGCAGCAGTAGTTCCAATGGCAGGGACAGCATCCAAGATCCACCATCTGAAAAAGCAAAGAGGAAGTAAGTGAAACTATACACATATTTTTGTTCCATGTTAGTCAAATGTTTCAGCAGTGAGAGTCACCTGTAGGCAGGCCTTTCCATGTTGTCGGTGAAAACCTTTTCCAGGTCTTCGTACTTGGCTGCACGGACGAGCTGAACTAATTCCAAAAACTTCAGAGGGGCATCCTCATGGACTCTCTCCGTATTGTGGGTAACCAGGTGATTCAGAACCTCCATAATCTAAGAACATAAGAAGGAGATGTCATTACATAGGGTATAGATTCACATGTTTTTGTTCATGACTTCACTAATCGTTTAAAGCAGTCTGAAACAATACCTGGGTCTGTACATTGGTGATCCTGACGAGCTGAATTGGTGTCTGAAGAAGCTCAGTGGAGAATTCATACTTGAGAGATCCACGGTCAAGATACTCAGCCTGCATGGCTACCATAGGTTCCATTTGCTCATGAAGGAATTCCAAATATTGCCTTAAAAGAAACGCAAAAAAAGGTTAAGTTACAGCTCCGTTGAATCCAAATACTGCTATTTGTACACTTCAAGTAGGCCTATCTACTGGGTTACCTGCTCTCCATCTGCGCATCTCCGTTCTTCTCGGCGAAAGGTGAGAACTTGATTATCTCATTGACAGTTACATTCCGGATATGAATGCCAGTACCCATGGGCTTCAAGATGTAATCGTATGCCGTGACACCTCTCAGGTTTTTAGAATCCTGTGAAGACACCACAAAGTTGCTTGTTCATGCAACATTCAACTTTCACAGATTTATGCATGATACAAAATGGGTTTAAACCTACTTGCTGACACTTGTCACATTTCTCAGTGTAAGCCAACCCAATGTCCATCATGATCTTTTCTTGACAGTGGTTCATGTCCCTGGTCTTTGTCAGATGGATAAGGTCAGCCTTTTCATCTTCAGTGATGGCATACGTGGTCTTGCACATACCCTGAGTTCCGACCTGTTAAGCAGAGCTCATATTTAGTTGGGAGATTCAACTCTGTGGATTTCCTGTATAATCAGTACCATATGATCTTTGACCAACCTCCTGCATCTCATAGACATTCTGCGTCCTCTTGATGTTGAGCTGAAGGACATTCAGGATACCTCTGTGGATGTTCAGCACCATTGTTGAGACTTTCGCAGGGGCAAACACTTTTCCCACAACACCACTGGAGTATTCAAACTTGATGGGAGTCTGAAGCTCAGGTGCCAGAAGTGAAGTCAGCTTGGTCGCTAGGATGGAAGAAGTGTTCGGCCAAATCCCACTGTACTCATAGAGCTCAGGTTTCATAAGCTATAATATGAAAATAAGATTTATTGTAGATAGTTTGCCTTTCAAAGGTAACATGCTTCTTGCTTGCGCATAATTTTGATCTTTACCGTCATGAACATGTTTTGGCCTGCAGCTGCACTGATCATAACTTTGGTCCTGATTTTTAGTCCGGCTCTTCCCAAACCCTCCTCAGGCAGACTGGCCAGGATCATTGCCTCATATTTGTACGCATAGGTTTTACCGGCAGCAAACTGAGGAGCTGTAAACACAATTTCACACAGTCAAAGGTATTATATATTCTTCCTAAACTATATGAGTAATTTATGAAATGACATGAACGATAAGTTATGAAACATGTTGCATTTCACAGGGATAATTCACTTTTGTTTAACTTTAGCTGCAGTAAATGTTGCATAATTTAAACTGTCCTTACAGATTACAACAATGAATTCAACTTACCAAATGGAGTTTGACCGGCTGAAAAGGAATATAAATAAGATAAATAAAACAGTAAACACAAGGTAAAAATATATTATAAACTTCTGAACATTTTAGTTTTTTTTTTTTTAATGAATTTGGATAAAAAAAAAAAAATTAAAAAAAAAAAGCTGTATAAGTGCCTTCGAGGGAGAAAGCATAGACAATAAGTAAAACGTGGAAAAATGTAAAATTACAGAAAATCCTAATTAAAAGCAAGCACAAAAGTACTTACAGGACACTCCCTCTACACTGATTGCCCAAACCACATTGTAATTGCCTTGATTTGACCAAGTGGTTACATAGATAGTCAGATAAAAATGATGAACAACTGAGCTTGATGGATGGGCAAAGTTTCACTGGAAATGAATTTGATCTGGCTGGAAATCTTTGTTGCTCCATAAACAAGACAATTTGTATTTTTCTTATAAACGTACAGTAATTTATCTGTAGGATTTGTAAATGGCTTTCTCTTTTATCGTTTGTCAATTTTCTTATCGTTCCTCCAAAGGCTTAAACTCTTTGTAGTAAATTGGTCACAATATTAATTTACATTATACTCTGTATTATCATACACAGTTTAATATTAAAACAGCAAGCATTTCGGTCATAATTAAAGTCAACCAGCTGAGTCCATGTGTGTTAAAAAACACAAAAAGGCATTACATAATGTTCTCTGATTTGTAAAAGTATTTTCTACTTGGGTATAAATAATATTGCATTAGATAAAGCAGTTTTCTCTGGTAATATGAAGGTGTTTAAATGTAGCATGCTACTCAACAATTAACTGAAAATGTCACAGCAAATAATGTATTTAATGGCACTTTATAATTGGTCTTTCTTTTTTTAATCCAGTTATACAAATCCAGTTAGATACACTAATACTGCAAGGCTGCTGCACATTGTATTTAATTATAATTATATATAAGGATAAATGCTAATGAAACAAAGACATAAGAGTCTTGTCAAGTCAAGTTATAAAATGCACAAGTAACTCTCATCTTTCTTATATGAGGATTAAGCCAGTGTGCTGTGATAAATGTCATTCAACTGGCTTTTTCATTGTAAATTACTATCTGAAAGGCATGTATTAAAGATATACAAAAACAAAATCTACTAAATTTTCTTATTAAATAGTGGTCAAAGCTCCATTATTAAAAGACAAACACTTTCCCCAAAAAAGGATCATATTTACCCACAAAGGCCACAGCCAAGGCAAGCACAACCACTCTCATGGTTGCTGGGATTGTGAATGTTTGCAGCGACTGGCAGCCTTTTAAAGGGAAAAGTTGTGTTGACAAAGCCCACCTGTGATGTCATGAAGGTACAGTATGATATGAACCCTGGCATGTTTGATCCTTGCACTCGATTAGATTGATTACTCATTAATGTTAGATTCAACCAAATTCAGGTTTGGTTTTGACAGTGTGTGTATCAGATATTGAAAAGTAAGGGTTACCTGACCTTGTTCTCTTCAAATATGCCAAGTTAATCATGTTTCAAAGTGTTTACTTTGTGTCCCGATTAGTCTGACAGCAACGCTTAAAATTCAGTCTAATATACTTTTCTGACAGTCACTTCCTTTTTCAATTTATTTCATTTTTATTTATTTAGCACCACTTCACATAGTAAGGTCCTTATAACAAAATGCTACATTTGAGATATATATATATATAACCATGCAGTTTTCCCACAACTGGAGTTTAAATGAGTAAGTCTCCTCATTTTATATCTAAACAAATAACACTCATGACTTTCTTTGTTCTGAGGGTATGATCTAAAGTCCTTATTTAAAGAAAAAAAAAAGATTATAACAAAAACTGTATTAAATATTTTTTATTTCATGTTTGTAATCATTCCTACAGCCTGTGATTTACTGAAGGTGTTTACTAGGGTCATTGTAGGCTCTCCATATTCATGACAATCATTCATTCATTTTCTTGTGAATGCTGTGAATGTCTGTGGCATCTCTCCATCATATTGTTGAATTGTAGTTTCAAAGTTCACATCAGGGCAGTGTGACTGTGACTGTTTGCTCACATTATTTGCAGTGGTCGTGGTGACCACTGAGGTGATGACATTTTAGCAAATCTGTTTGCTGTGTTTGAAAAAGTTTTACTGTGAAATGGAAATAACCAATGTTATCATTAATTGACAAAGCGTGTGTTAGTTTTGGCTATGTCTATTTCTTTAAAAAAAAATTCCCACTTAAACTATCAAGAATGAACTGAAGTTGTTGGTTGCTTTGATAAAACTTGCATCCTATTTTCTTTGTGTAACCTACATTAGTTTTACCAGCAACTAAAGGGTTAACTCACATGCAATACTGACATTTACCAGAGAGGCGCGTGCACCTCGGTAGATGAAGCCTTCTCCCCGGGAGACAACACTTTATACCTCGAATGAAACAGCAGCATCATGAGCTACACCACTGAAGAATCTCATTTGGTTGATTTTTGCTCACTGCTTTTGAGGAGCTTTATTTATTTGATCGTTAACCAGACCGACTCCAAAGGAAAACATTTCTTTTAAGTCTGAGAAGAATCTCCGGTGAGTGACGAATGCGTAGCTCACAGTTAGTCGTCACTGTAGAGCTACAAATGTTGGTATGTTAATATTGACCATAGTGAATAATATTATATATATGTGTGTGTAATACTATATTACTGGTCATTTACTGTTACACCAACGATAATGTTTAGAAATTACAGTACTGACATCATATTCAATTCTGCTGTATGCGAGAGCCGACACACCTTCGTATTGTCTTCGCGGACACTATACAAGAGCTGCTTTCGTCCGGGTCAAATTTGTATAGTGGACAAAAGGTGCTTAGTCCTGTAATGAAAAATGTATCACAATTAATTTTTTTCAAACCTTGTCATCCAATTTGATTCCAACTTATTGACACTGGTTTTACACTTCTTTTTTATGTATGGTTAATAGACTGAATTTTAATAACATTTTAAATTGTAAATTATTTTTAATTTTAATTGTAATTTCTTGATTGATTATCACAGACTGGTGTCTGTCATATTTTAGTCCTACATTTTTTTTTTTTAACAATTTCATATTTTCTGATGGCAGCAAATAGTCACACCTGTTGTCTTCCTGTTGTCAAAACTGATCCGGTCTGTTTTTTAGTGCTTGTAAGGCATAATGGAAAATTTATTACAAAATTTTTTGTCAAACCTCATCAACCAACTTGATTCCAACTCACTAACACTGGTTTTACACTTTTTATTTATCATTTTTGGTCATTAGACCTCCTTTCTTCTGAAATTATAATGCATTTTTGAGTAAAAAAAGAAGCCAAAGTTGTGCATTCTTTTTAGGATAAATAAGATCAAAGGAAAATGTATTGATGGAATATCACTGTCTGGTGCCTGTCATAGTTTTGTAAAAAAAAAATTGTTTTGAAACCAATTACAATTTTTTTATTTGAAATGGTCTGGTTTGATATTTTATAAAAGATAATACATAAATTATTGCCCAATTCTGTGGCACATTTTGTTAGTCAACGTCATTCCAACTCAACACAGCTAATTTTCACACACCTCGTGTGTGTGTTTGTTTGTTTTGTGTTCGGTGTTGGGAAAGGAAAAGCAAAGGATGAGTTAGGACAGCTGCACACATGTGGAACTTTGAACTTGTGTGTCTGTGTGTGTGTTTTTGTGTGTGTGAGTTTGATTTTGTTGTGTTCCCGTGTTGGGAAAGGAACAGCAAAGGACTTGTTAGGACAGCTGCACACATGTGGAACTTTGAACTTGTGTGTTTTTGTGTGTCTGTATGTGTGTTTGTGTGTGTGTGTGTGTGTGTGTGTGTGTGTGTGTGTGTGTGTGTGTGTGTGTGTGTGTGTGTGTGTGTTTGTTTTTGTTGTGTTCCCATGTTGGGAAAGGAACAGCAAAGGACTCGGTGTGTGTGTGTGTGTGTGTGTGTGTGTGTGTGTGTGTGTGTGTGTGTGTGTGTGTGTGTGTGTGTGTGTGTGTTTGTTTGTTTTTGTTGTGTTCCCATGTTGGGAAAGGAACAGCAAAGGACTCGTGTGTGTGTGTGTGTGTGTGTGTGTGTGTGTGTGTGTGTGTGTGCGTGTGTGCGTGTGCATATGTGTGTGTGTGTGTGTGTGTGTGCGTGTGTGTGTATGTATGCATAGTTTCTTTTGGGGGGGGGGCGGGGTTGTAGTCTTGTCAGGGAAAGGCAAATCAAAGGTGTAGCTAGAACAGATTCTCACATGTGGAGCTTTGAACTTTGGGAAGGAGTGGTCGCACCACCAGGTCATTTGTGACCCACTAGGACCACAGATGCTATATTTTCTTTTCAACCAGCCATAGTTCACTGTAAGTTGTCTTCATTAATGATTTGTTTGTTTGTTGTTGTCATTGTTATCTTAGGTTAATTGGGGAAATTAAATGACAAATAAATAACACATTTATGATCAAAATGGTTTTGAAAATGGGTCACGAAAGACCCGAGGACAAAAGGAAGATTAAATCTTTTTGCACCCTCTGTCATCCACCACAATGTTACTGGGAACTGTTTCAGAAGAATTCAGATTCTTTACTTAGTAAAAGTACTAATACCACACTATGAAAATACTTGACTACATAGTTAAAGTCTGGGATACAAAACCTACACAAGTAAAAGTATTTTCAGCAAAATGTACTTAAAGTGTAAAAATTCAAAGTATACACAGTAAAATGGTTCCAGTCGGTGTTTTATCATATACGATGTTTTGGATCATTTTTACTGTTGAATTGTTTTACAGTACACAAAGTGCCAAATTGATGCAAAATGACACCGCAATATCAATTGACTCAATATCACATCCTGGTCATACATCAGCAGTAGTTTTAGAGCTGGGGAATTTCCAATAGAGTCCAAGAGGCAGCATAGAAAGCACATGGTACTGCTTCTCCTACTACGAATTATGTTCCACGTTGTTGCCTTGGACACTATTTGTCCATGAGTATTTGTTGTAGTGACTCTTTTCATATCATAGGCGTAATATATTTGCTGTGTATTTGGTTTGCTTGAAGTTATGTTTGAAACTGGCTTAATTGGTGATTAGGATAGCTGTTAGCTATTACTCTGTGACTTAACGTTTTATTACTGAGCTACATAGTAATGGGAGTGTAATAAGTATTGTTCTGTATTGATTTATGTTTGCATTTTGTTCTTCGTTGCAGTTTTACAGTGATTGAGTTAGTAAGTAAGTGAGTGATCTTCATTAAATTAAGTGTTTTTTTTGGAGGACTTCACACTGTTAGTTATCTGTCTTTAGGCTGCCCGTACAGAAAACAAGGCCAGCATCATGGGGCAGAAAGCAAACCTCGAAGCAAATCTACATATTTTGCAAAGCCAAAAAGCTGTCGCTGCTGAAACAGCTGAAGCTGCTGCCTCTGAAGAAACAGATAATTCTATTAAGAGTGAACTTAGCCACGAGTTGCAGTAACGGAGACCAAGCCATGAAGCGCCTTTTTACCCTCAGGAAATCATTGGGCAGAAAACCTGACATGAAGAGGCAGTAAGTACATTGACTTCACGCAGAAAATGCTTGACAATGACCACGCAGAGCCTGGTCCTCCATTGGAGAAACATAAAGAACACTGGTACTTAACATCGTTCGCTGTGTACCACCCCCAAAAACCGTATCAGTTGAGAGTGGTGTTTAATTCAAGTGCTGAATAAGACGGAGTGTCGCTGAACAAAGTGCTTCTTACTGGCCCTGATTTAAAAAAAAAAAAAAAAAAAAACTTTTGGGGGTTCTGCTTCACTTCAGGAAAGAGTCAGTGGCATTCACAGCTGATGTGTAGCAAATGTTTTATTGTTTTGTGGTACAAGAAGAGCACAGAGATTACCTCAGATTCGTGTGGTACGAAGACAATGACCTCAGCAAAAATGTGAGGGACTTCAGAATGAAAGTTCACGTGTTTGGAAATAGCCCCTCACCAGCAGTGGCTATTTATTGCATGAGGCGAGCTGCACCTGAGGGCGAGAGAGAGCACGGCTTTGATGCCAAGCAGTTTGTAGTAAAACATTTTTTATGTTTTGATGGACTCGCATCTACACCCTCCCCTGAAGAAGCTATTGACCTCGTGACAAGAACCCAAAAGATGCTAGCAGAATCCAACTTGACATTACACAAGATAGCATCTAATAATAGCCACAAGGTTATGGAAGCTGATGAACGGGCTGAAGAGTTGAAAGATTTGGACCTCAGAGTGGATGATCTCCCCCTTCAACGCAGCTTGGGAGTCCTGTGGAGCCTGGAAACAGACAGTTTCGCATTCCACGTTTCCAAAGAGGAAAGGCCGAACTCGAAGAGGAGTTTTAGCCACTGTCTAACAGTTTGTATGACCCTTTAGGATTAGTGCCACCCATAATGATGCAAGGAAAAGTCCTGCTCCGTGAACTCCAAAAAAGGACTCCGACCCGTCCCTTAATTATTCTGTTTTGTTTCCCATGCTTTTGTGTATCACTATTGCTTTCTGTTTAAACATTTCCCCAACATTAACATTTTACTGATATTCACATGTCAACATTGATATCATAATGTAGTTGTCTTTTATTCTATCAACTGTAATTGTAAAGTGCATTGGAACGATTTCTGCTGGGGATTTTTCCCTATAAATAGAAACTGATTGATTAATTTAATAACTGATTGAATGATTGATTAATTTTTGCTGAAAAATGTCCTCTTGGGACTCTCTGTGTGGTTTGCATGTTCTCTTTGTGCCTGCCTGGGTTTTGTCTGAGTGCTCTGGCTTTCTCTCACATGTACATAGAAGTGCGTGTTAATATATGACTCCAAATTTGCTGTACATCTGAAAATGAGCATGAATTTCTTTGTTTTGGTTCTGTGATGGACTGGTTACCTCTCCAGGAGAGTTCAGAATGAAGCGGGAATAAATAATAAATGTTTGTTCTGGACTCAATACTTCAATACGTTTTAGAGTATCTGATAGGCTGCCTGGAAAATGGGGTAACAGCAAGCATAGCTCTGACTAGTGCCGAGACAAGGGCTCTCTAAAGCTCATTAACACATTGTTTATTCCCTTTAAAAAAATCCAAAGTGTATAATTCTCATTGACCCGTCTGCTGACTGAATCTTTATATTTAACTGAAGGACATGCAGGTAGCTGTTAATGATTAGCTAATAGTCTGACTTTGGGTTTCTGCTGTGAACATCTGTCATCTCTTGTGTTTTCTTCTCTAAAGTTTTAAAGAACAGCACAGCACATACTTCACATGATTATCACATTTATTGAAGTTCAACCAAATAAAAATAACAATGGTTTCATAAAACAGAAAATATGACTTAATCTGAATGCTGGCAATGAGATTAAGCACACTGGGGAGTACAGCGACAGGCCAGGTGGGCTTCCGCCGTTTCCCTCAGGTCAATGCTCTTCTCGTAGATGTTGGTCAGACCCTCAGCATGGCTCAGATTTGTATCTGCAATAGTGAAGAGAGTAAAGCAGTTAATCACTGTACAAATTAGCAGTACAAGTTTTATTTGCCAGCTGTGCTTTTCTGCAGACTCACCAATGGGCAGGCAATGGTAGCCAACGTGGACGTAGGTGGTCCTCAGCGGCATGCAGCCAGGCAGGCAGCGCAGCACGGGTTCAACAGAGTAGCATTTTGACACCTGGCCGAGGAGGCTCACCCGCTTTGCCAGCTTCACAGATTCATGCCCAATGTAGCACTCTGGAAAATGGAGAAAATTTAATGGAAGCCATATTGTGCCCAGGCTGTTTTGGTGTGGGTTTGTTATCGTTAGACAATTTTCTTTACGTACTGGCATTTTGCCATGCTAAAATTATTCTTAATGAGAGAGGTTAAACAGGTACTGTGAGTACTACCAGAGGCATCATGGCAGCTCTGTCCTGGCAGAACCCAGGAATGAGCGAAGCTCGCTGAGCTTTTGGACACTATTGGTTGGGTGTGTGGTATTCCATTCTGATTTCCCCATCAGCCATTCCACAGAGTCCACATGTCTTTCCTCTCATCCAGTCAACAACTTGAACCTGAAATCAGAATTTTGAGTGTGCTATTATTAGTACGTAGATTCTATAGTTATATACTAAGGGCCCAAGATAATCAGATTTGTTGTACCACCTTCATTTGAATAAAGATTTTCAACTGGAATATTTCATTCATTGAGATCTAGGATGTGTTGTTTAAGTGTTCCCTTTATTTTTTTGAGCACTAAAAGTGATACAAATGAAGTCGTTTGAAGACACTGCTGAGCCTTTGTTTTAGCTATACATGTAGGACATGATTGTCATACTTCAAGAATGTCCGTGTAAGCTCCGGCTAGGTAAGTACGAGCTTTGGCCACAATGGCCTTTGGCATAACAGTTGCAACATCATTAATGTAGCAAGCACTGGCAGCAGCACCCATCGTCAAGGGACCTGCGGGGCAAAAGACAAAAACTGTCAATCCACATGTATCAGTCTAATATCTGCGATGGTAAATTATTCATCTTTTATCCTCTTACTGTGGTAGGTGTCATAATAGAAAGCTCTGCTGTAGCGTGAGCTCAGTTTGTCGAATTTGGGGCTGAGGATCTTCAGGGCAACATTACAGGCTGCAGCACTGAAAGTAGATTATCAAAATATTTGAAATTGCAGCTGCTAATATGTTTGAAAGTAAAAACAATATAGATACATGACAATCTTTTAGGTTCTTACAAAGAGGCAAAGTCGGGGGCAGTGGTCTTGGTCATGGCCTTCATGTAAGAGTAGACAAAACTAGCGACCTGCAGGTTCTGTTCCTTCAACAGGGCGTCAGCCAGAGTAGTCACCAGGCCCATGGGCAGCTTAGTCTCAAACATCACGATGGCAGCAGCCATACGGAGTTCTGGCTGGAGAGCCTTTTCCATAAACAGCTGAACAGCCATTTCCTGCATCTAATTCACAAAAGTGAGTGCAATAAGTACAACTGCACATACAAAGACGAGTCCTAAGTATATTCCTTGAAGGAATCAGAAAATGTGGTCTCACCATCTTGGGTTCCTTCTTGGCAATGTTCCTCAGGGCCAGAACAGCATCGATTTGAACTCTGAGTGGGATGCTGGCAGCAGCACTGCCAAAGCCAGGTAGGAGCTTCATGATTGTCTTAAGGCTAGCAGGGTGTCCAGCATTACCCAGAACTTTAAGAGCCATAGTGAGCTCCTCATAGTCACTATTAGTAACGGCCTTGACAACGAGTTCATGGAAAGGCTGGGGAATGTGGGGAAAATATAAAATTGCAAAAGGAACCAGAAATGTTATGTTTTCATTTTCATCACCAACTGGCAAGACAGTTAATACAACTGGAGAATTTAATGTGGCTTTTTTGTGCTATTTATTGGCAGCATTAAACTGTCAACAAAAGCAGTAGTTGTAATACTTAAATACAGCTGTTTTGAAAGAATATTAATCAAATTTCACATTTAACTTCAGTAGATTTCATTTTAAATGCATAATGACATACTAACCCACAAGTGCCACAGTGAGCGCAAGCACAAACACCCTCATGACTGGTGGATGTGAACATGTGCAAGCAGAGGTTTCCTTTTAAAGCCATGTTTTGCTGATGGGGCAAATAAAAATGTATCATTAACAACTGTTGAAAATGTTACCATGCCCTGGCCATGCAGATGAGACAGAGTAAATAAACAAGTGAAAACCATCACAGAAACAAATGATCTTAACATGACTCTTGGCTTCTTGGAAATTCAGAGAACTTTCCCAGTATCCCAAAATACATAGATTTTTGTTGTCATACTTTTTTAACATGTTTTAAACAGATGAAATGTAATGTTTTTTTTAGTTTTTTACAATTTATGTATACTATTTCCAATATTACACATTTATTATATTTATAAATAAATGCATGTATCGGTAGATAAAATAACATAATATTAATACATTCCATCCTGCAGCAATATTAATTTTGTTAGAGTCTTATTTTTCAATATGTGGCCAATCCGGCATCAGTTAAATTATTGTTAGAAACTATTAAGTTGTATCTTAAATAAGCAGTTGGACTGTTGAGATAAATTCACATAACTGAAAAACATGCTGTTAACAAATAATGTTAAATAAATAAGATTTGGCTGAACTATACTGTGTAGTTCCTGGAGAATTTAAATGAAATGTCACCGTGTCCTCACACACAGTCCTGTCACCTTGGATTATTGATTCTCCAAAGGCAACAATCCAACATATGTTTACTTAACTATAATTGTCACAATGTTTCAGAATCACCAGGTGAAAGGTAAAATTGGATCAGGTCAGTTAAATCAAAATTTACATAAGGATGCCTTTTTAATGACTGTGTCATACAAAGACTTTTCTGCCAGCAACAGTTTACGAGACAAAATATGTGCCCTAGATACACATTTTTCCTCTGTCTCCTTAAGCGTCCCAAACGAAAGTATCACATGCGTTTAGTTTCTTGAAAATATGCATAATTCTATTAGCATTAGATGTAATAAAAAGCAATGAAACTCTGACTTGTAGCTTTAACTTTAATCCTACTAACCAGGAATATGTGCTGGCTAGCATTTCTATAGAAATTTTCAGGTTTTCTCCTTTACTTCAGTAGACTTTTTGAACCTATAAAGCAAATAGACGCTTACATAGTAGTAGTCGCTGCTTACATGTAATCGACTGTTGGCGATCTGTGTTTATTGCTTAGAGTGGCACACTGAAGCTTGACTGAAGTTAGAGGACAGCATGGAGGTACATGGTTTTGTTGAAACCCTAAGAACTCTGAATTTTCCACTAAATGACTCAGCAATATTCAGACTTTGGAGGGGGTCAGTAAACTCTATATTTTGAGTATGCAACTGCACACTAACACGCTGTCTTTCATTTCTGGACCTTGACATAATCCAATGCACAACTTTTTAACATGTCTTTAAATGGCAATGGAACTGTAATGATAGGCTATGATTACTTGTTGTGTAAAACTGCACTTTTAACTTTATTCTATTACGTATTATGTATAAACAAACAAAACAAAAACCCCACCACTTATGTAATGGGTCAAATTGACCCACACTATTTACTCACACACAGCAAAATATTGAGTTTGAATCCAAACTTTATTGTGGCTTGTCAGAGAATTCAGTATGAACAACAATGATTTTAGGTTAGGTTAGGTTAGGTTAGGTTAGGTAGTTACTTTATTAATCCCCGACGGGATTTTTTTTTTCACTACAGCAGCATACAGAAGCAATAAGATAATAATAGAACAATAGAAAAGCAATAAAATAGCAGTAAAAATATAAATATAAAATATAAAATGCACAGTATATACAGTACAGTATATATCTATATATATTATATACAAATAACCAAGAAACACAGACAACAGTGTTATTGTTATGTGATGGATTTTGCCAGAGGTGAGTTATTGTACAGTCTAATTGCGGTCGGCAGGAATGATCTCCTGTATCTGTCCTTGTGACAGCGGAGCTGGAGGAGTCTTTTGGAGAAAGTGCTCCGCTGTCCCTGCAGCAGGTGGTGGAGAGGGTGGTCAGGATTATCCAATATGGATAATAGTTTCCTCAGCGTCCTCCTCTCCACCACCTTTTCCAGGCTGTCCAGTTTGCAGCCAATGATGGAGCCGGCCTTCTCAACCAGTTTGTTAAGTCTGTTGGTGTCGCCGGCTCCAATGCTGCTCCCCCAGCAGACCACAGCGAAGTACAATGCACTGGCCACAACATACTGGTAGAACATCTCCAACATCTTGCTGCACACATTGAAGGATCGAAGTTTCCTCAAGAAAAAGAGTCTACTCATTCCCTTCTTGTAGACAGCGTTGATGTTGGTCTTCCAGTTCAGTCTGTTGTCGATGGAGACACCCAGGTACTTGTACTCCTCCACCATGTCCACCTCTTCTCCCAGAACTCTCAGCGGTTTTGGAGCCGTCGTCTTCCTCCTGAAGTCGACCACCATCTCTCTGGTCTTGGCCACGTTCAGGAGCAGGTGATTTCCACTCCACAAAGTCCTCCACTACTGCCCTGTACTCCTCCTCTCGTCCATCCCTTATACACCCGACCACTGCAGAGTCTTCAGAGAACTTCTGCAGATGGCAGGACTCTGAGTTGTACTGGAAGTCAGTTGTGTATAAGGTGAACAGGAAGGGAGACAGAACAGTTCCCTGAGGAGCTCCAATACCACTGACCACCGCATCAGACAGCACACTGCCCAGATGGACAAACTGTGGTCTGCCTGTCAGGCAGTCAGTGATCCAGGAGACAGTGGACGCGTCCACCCCCACCACCCGCAGCTTCTCACTCAGCAGCAGTGGTTGATATGTACTGTATATGTTCGATATATATCTACAACTGTCACGTGAATTTTAAAAAATTGTTCCTCATACAATATAAGAAATTAAATCAGCACACAATATTGCAGTTATACTGAAATATATTTAATGCTTGCAAGAATGGAGCACAACTTCTACAAGTTAAACTATTCTGCTGGTGGGGTCTTATAGTAGGACAGTTCTGTCACATTTCTTAGCATCCTTAATCTGAGTCTATGTCCGGAGACTGGTACCAACTGGTCTAAACCTCTCCTGCCCTGTGTGATCAGTGCTTGTGGAAGAGAGGGGGTCATATTTTGCAACCAAACATTTCCTCCATGTGAAGGCATCGGCTCACTCTGTAATACCCTTCTCAACATAAGCACCATCAAATTAAACTCTCTGAATGAAGTTATACAAGCAAATCTGATTCTGTAACTTTACAATGTCCCTCACTCCCCCCCCCCCCCTTTTGATTGTATTCAATCAAAAATAAATGTGAGTGTGTGTAAATATGTGTATGTAGATGCACCGGGGTCTCATGCCCAGTGAGGGACAGAGCAACAGAGCAGGGTTTATCTTCTTAACACACAGCATTCAAGAAATGTCCAGGGCTAGGCCAGGGTTAAATTGACATCCTCAACAAATCGTGATCACATCACAAAACAGCATGATGAGGTCATCTAAGAGGGTCATCTGAGGGTTACATTGCCAGATTGTGTCGAAGCTCCCTGAAGGTTTCACGCACCGCCTTTGAGGATCATGGAACAGAGCACGATACAGGTCCAGCAAACTTAGAGTAACATGAATGCTACCACAACCGAAATAAGCCATAAGCACCTTTAATAATGCTCCTGACTTTTAAAGAGAGAGACGAGTCAATCTATGTTAATTTATTACAATAACTTAGCAACAGCTATCCCCTACTATTGCTACAATTAGACAACCTCACCCCTGAATTCTGTAAAAAAAAATTATCACATCCTTACTACTGCTCTTACAGATGAATCGTAAAGTACAGTAGCTTCATCTATTGATCTCTCTAAACTAACATCAACAACTGCTTAATCTAAACCATCAACATGTCTTTTACACCCCATCCCAACAAGGCCGCTTCTTGACATTTTAACCTTAATGCCCATCTTCTATCAGGCCCTATGATGATCTCGCGACCTGTCCAGGGTGTAGCCCTCTATAGGTGTCCTGCTGGATCTCAGTGCTGCATTTGACACCACTGACCACAACAGTTTATTACAGATTTTGGAACAGGTCTTTGGGATTAAAGGAACCGCACTAAAATGCTTTAAATCATATCCATTATTTCAATTTAACGTGTCAATGATTCTTCCACTCACACAGTTTCCACAGGGTTCTGTGCTAGGACCGATACTTTTCATGTTATGCTTCCCCTAGAAAAATGATTAATTTATTTATTTATTTGTTATGCAGATGACACTTACCTATATTAATCTATGAAGAAGGGTAAAAAAATTTTTTAAAAAAATTTAGTCAAACTTTTATCATATCCTAAAGACATAAAGGACTGGATGACCTGTAATTTTTCTCCATCTACATCTAAATTCAGACAAAACTGATATTGTATTTGGCCTACAAAACACTGTCTAACCACACAGTTACTCTGGATGGCATTGCCTTGGCCTCCAGCGCCACTGTGAGGAACACTGGGATAATTGTTGACCAGGACATGTCCTTTGGCTCGCATATAAAGCAAGTCTGTAGGGCTGCATTCTTTCATCTGCTTAATATTGTCAAAATCAGGAATATAGCAAGATGCTGAAAAAAATGTATGCAACCACGTTTAATTTCAATTTGTATCATTTTATCTGCCGCTGTAGCTATGTTCAGATTGATGTTTTAATGTATAAAATGTGTAAAATAAATGTAATTTTCTTATTGCTACGTGTTCTGGTCGGGCTACTCTTGTATTATTTTAATATACATTTCATATATATTTTATATTATATTTCATGTACAGTCTATGATTATTTGTCGTTTTAAAGTTACTGAGACCATGTTACTTTAAATAAATGGATTGAGTTGTACGGATAGTATGAAGTTTGTCCCTTCTCGCATGTCGTACAGAAGCTCCGATTGAAGTTGCTCAACTTTTAACTACTGTTAAGTTTCTTCTTGTTCCTGAAAAGATGTCCCGGTTTCTCTTGTTTTTAGGGATGCTGGGTGTGTGCAGGTCCAGCGTGTGTCCGTGTGAGAGACCGGAGCTCTGTCGACAGATCCGGGAGGAGAGAGACTTCGAGGTATCGACAGCTTCTTCACCAGCTGATAATACTCAGTTGAACTGCAGCTCGGATATATTCGATACGTCACTAACATGCTGGTGCTTAAACACGCTGTGCGTCACTTCAGCGCTGCTGCTCGTTAATTAATGATGCTTTAGGTTTTATGAATGTCACTACGAAGCCAATCTTTAGAGTGAAATATTTGAGCCTCGGCTGCTTGATGTTGTTTGACAGGTGAACTTTAAAACGACGGAATGTGAATTATTGCCTCTGAAACACAACTGAAGTCACATTATCAATGTTGTACTTCATATCGTTGTTTTGCAGCGTTTGTTTTACGCTGCAATGTTTAGCATTTTCTACTATTTTGCAACCTGTCCTCTGCTACCGGGTGCTGACACTTATTTTACTGCTTGAATTACAAACTTACATAATGTTCATGACAGTAATAAAACGGTGTCTTGTGATTTAAAGAGTGAACATTTAGCGTAGAGTCTAGACACACACAAACTAATTGGTAAACCAAAAGTGGGACGTTTTCATTCTGGAAATTGTGCCGAAACAATAACACATCTATCTATTTCATGAGAAATATAAAATGATTACTGTACTGTCAAATATATTTTTTTGTTACAGGCAATAATTGCTTAACCTATCTGCTGAAGTTTCTATTGTAAGGATTTAAACTAATCCTCTTTCTTCATGCAGTCAGTCTTCGTTTTGTTTTCTAGTTGTGATATCTGACAAAGTTCCCCTTATGCTGCACATTTGTATGAAATGATGATGGGAAGTATGTAGTCACTGTTTTCAGTTCTGCTTTGTTTCTGGTCTTGACTCCGACATGATGCCGACAAAAAAACAAAACACAATCTCTTACATCTTTCCTTTTTTTTGGAGTATCTATATATTAAATGTAACCTTACAGTTGTTCGTGTGTGGTCGCTCTGTTTTCAGGTGTTTGTCTTTGATGTTGGTGGGAAGACATGGAAATCCTACAACTGGAGCATGGTGACAACGGTGGCAATGTTTGGCAAATACGACGCTGAACTCGTGTGTTACGCTCACTCCAGAGGCGCACGAGTTGTCCTCAAAGGTCAGATAGCTTTCTATCTTCACTACAGTTACTAGGACAGAAAACCTGATATGCTTTTAATACCACTTACTGCTGCAGTTGATCGACCTGTTGTCCACCTCTCTCTTTCTTTGTTGGTGGGGAAAGGTGACGTCCCCCTCTCCAACATCGTGGACCAAGACAACAGGAGAGCATGGATAAGTGACAAAGTCAACTTGGCCAAGAGTCAGTTCATGGATGGGATCAACATAGACATCGAACAAGCAGTGGAAGAGCGCTCGCCAGAGTACAATGCTTTGACAGATCTTGTCAGAGAGACCACAGAGGCCTTCCACAGGGAGATCCCAGGTTCTCAGGTGAGGGAGGTGTTTTGATTACTCGGAACAGATACAGGCCGGACAATAGATAAACAAAGACCCATAAGGCTTTTCCTAACCTGCCCAGTCGGATGCATCCAATTGATATTCACCTTTTCTTGATCTTTAGGTGTCATTTGATGTTGCCTGGTCACCCAAATGTATCGACAAGCGCTGCTATGATTACGTCACCATTGCCGAGTCCTGCGACCTGCTGTTTGTGATGTCTTATGATGAGCAGAGCCAGATCATGGGCGACTGCATTGCAATGGCGAATGCCCCACTCACTCAAACACTTAATGGTTTGTTGTCCACTTGTATGGTACCCAAATTACAGCTGACCACCTTGTTAATGCTAAACTATTTATGACTACCAAGTTGAAATGCCTGTTATCTGACTTTAAAGCTTACGACCAGTATTTGGAGATGAAGATTGATCCAAAGAAGCTAGTAATGGGACTGCCTTGGTACGGTTATGACTACCCATGCCTTAACCTTTCCCAGGTAATATATTGTTTATTAAAAAGCTGTACAGTTTGTTGTTGAATGTTTTTGAAAAAGTGCCACCATAGGTTGACATTTGTGCTGTCAAGTGAAATGTCTCAGAACTTATCAGATGGATTATGATCAAACTTGGTATACCCATTTTTGGTCCCTTCAGAATTATCAGAATTAGGATGATCTTCGATCTCCCACCATATTCTGGTCAAAAATGTATACATGTTAGCATCCTGTATGTGGTTAGCATTTAGCTCAAAGCATCATTGTGCTCCCTCACAGAGCCCCTGGCATGGCTCTTGCCAACACATCCCATAAAAAGATCTAAATCTACAGTGAATCGATCCTTTACAGCTGAGCTGGATATCTCATTTTTTAGTTGCAATAGACCTTCGCTGTGTTCAACAAACTTTAAATTTAGGCCTTAAACTATTGAGAGACTAACTAGTGGACTATTGGTTTTGGTCTTTTCGTGGGATTTGTTGGCAATAAGACAAAAGTAGTGTCAGACCAACACAGTTGTCATTTTCCTATTTAGCACCCGCATCGTGTAAGTAGCAAATGTACCTGCACCGATGTGAGTGGCCGTAGGCGTGTTGGTCTGAAGATTAGGTACGGTCAGGCGCATTGTTGGTACATTGCTATCTTGATTCAGCTGAAAGCGACTGTGTGACTGACTTGTGCAATTGACCAACAAAAACCATTACCAAGATAGTAATATGTATAACATATATTTATGTTACGCCCAAAACACACCTATGATTAATTAAGAGAACAACCCCTCTGAGCCATGCACCTTACTTTGCACTCAGATTTGCTGCCATTAAACTAGAAAAAGCGGTTTTGGATGCACACTAAATGCACTTGCACCATGTATTTTAAGAATAAGAAGTGCATTTAGATCATGAGAATATAACCCACAATGCTGACGATTCAATTATTTATAAGGCTACATATAATTTAAGTGATTGCTTTGTGGATTCTTTCCTTTGATTCATAGTGTTTCTTGAGCATAATTTTCAATCCTGTAAAATACTGTTGAAGACAAAGCATGCTTCTGCTGTTATTTATGGACACTTATTTTTACTGTAGCAGTAGAGCGTAGGTCATTGTGCGTGAAATTTTAACACAGACACTTTTTTTTCTCAAAGCAGGAGGGAATATGCTCTATAGCCAAAGTTCCTTTCCGTGGAGCCCCTTGCAGTGATGCGGCTGGAAAACAGAAAACATACAAGTGGATCATGAAGCAGGTCAACAGCTCACTTTCTGGCAGGCTGTGGGACGACAAGCAGAAGGCTCCTTACTTCAATTACAAGGTGCGCAATCTTTAATTTATATTTTAAGTCTAATTCTCACTTAAGTACATCCAGCTCTAGAGGTTTTATTGTTGAGCAAATAAACCCTTTCATGGGTTTGTCTTTCTGCCAAGATGACCAGCTTTAGCTCTCTGCAGGCTTAATGAATTATGACTCAACAAATCAGTCAGGCATTTCAAGCAAGAGCTGTTTATCTAGAGTGCCGGCCTCCACCGGAGCTACCACAGTGTCACTTCCCAAACAAAACTAATTGCCCCTTGGAAACGGCAATAAAACACTCCTGCTACTCGCCTTCAGGGTGGGTGGACAAACCTTCTCACACCACAACACTGTGCCATATTTGGTTTTTATTTGGCTGTTTCTTTAACTTTTGTTTCCTCAGGACCAGAAAGGAGAGATTCATCAGGTGTGGTATGATGACCCACAGAGTATTTGTCCTAAGGCGGACTCGGTGAAATCTAAAGGTTTGAGGGGCATTGGCATGTGGAACGGCAACATCTTGGACTACGGTGATGAACCAGTCGCCAGGCAGCAGACCGCGATGATGTGGAATGCCCTGTTAGGATGCTAGCTGGGATACACTCAACACTGCCGCAGAAATGTACACCACCCTTGAGCCCACTCCTGTTGGTTGCTAAGTGAATATATCTCTTTGTAGCAGTAGTGAGGTGTGGCCTTCCTCGAACTTCAAGGATGCAGACTTTGACCTAAGACTTTATTGTGACTTTACTGCCGGTGTCTTTGAATGTAGTTACATGTCACACATTCCTCTGTGCTAACTGAAATAAATCCCAAAAAGACAACCAATCTCTGTTATGGTAATCCCGCACACCCCTGTGTATCCAGTTACTCCAATTGCCATTAGGTGTCCAAAAAAAATAATGTTGCAAAACATCTAACAAAATAATACATGCCAACAATAACAGAAATAGCTCCTATGATCTCTTTAATGTGATATGTACACAGTATTTTTTTAATTGATCTTTCTGAGCTTCCTGAGATTTATGCACTTTAATATTTTTCATAAATAAAACGTTCTTATTCCTCGTAGACCCACTGAAGTTACATGATCTGTGGTGTTCCTCATGCACATATTTGCTTTTTTACCGCAGAAAACAAGCTTACAGCGCCTGAGAAAGATGAACATACATTTACATTATCAACAATGCAAACAATTCAGCTACATCAAAGCTACAACAGAAACTGCATACAGTTGATCCATTTTATGAGACCGGGCAAGCAGTTCTTCACACGTGTTGTATATCCTGAATTAGACAAAGCAGCTTTGAACCTGTGGTCTGTCCTGTGCAGTACTTCCTGTCAGCCCAGGATGAGATGACTGACTCTTCTTCTGGGCCAGCTCAGCCTTCAGGGCTCTCAGCTCTGTGGCAGCCTGCTTCCTCAACTACAAAAAAAAAAGGTAAAAAAAAAACAAAAAAAACTGTTGTACAAGTGAACCCAGCTCTCTTGTGTTAAGTGTGAGCAATGAACATTTCTCTCTAGCAAAGAATTTGGATGGCTTTTAGTTTAATATTTTGTACTTGTTGAGGGTTAAGGTTGGAGGTAATATTTAGAAACATAGAAAATGACTTGCCTTTATCTCTGTTACCAGCTTCATCCTGGAATCTTCTACCTTCCTCTTCAGGTTATCAATCTCATGGCTCTCTGTCATGATCTGAATGATGAGTTCATTCTGAAATAGATGAAATTTCATTCCGTTATTTACATGACCAAAAAAATGTTTTATATTACATATAAGAGTGTATTAACTGCAATAAGTAAGGGCTTTAATTGTGTGTTCTATTGACTATGCTGGAGACATTTTGACCCCTGAAGCTCACTGAACTCGGTATGGCTTTTTTTGTTAATAATATCTCGTCTGCTCTGAATACAAAGATACAGAGAAAAGTTAAAAACAAACCTTTGGTGTAGTTGTCCATCTAAATACATACATACCGAACATTAATAATATAGTACATACATTCAAAGCAAATGAAAAATGTGTGACTGGACCTTTATTGAGGATCTCCCTTGTCGTCTTGACTTTCCTCTGCTATCTCTGGCCTGGAGCTGGTGCAGAAGTTTGTTGTAAAATGTCTCCAGTTCTTGTCTTAAGTTTCTCAGGTTGTCCTCCAATGGTGCCGTGGCCTTCTTGGTTTCAAAATATTTATTTTTCCAACTGTCACGTGCTTTTACATTGATGGGGAAGAAAAAGGCAGAAGAAGAATTTAGTTACTTTTGACAAATTGAACCATTTATTTTCAGAGAATTACAGGAAGAAGGATTGATATATATACATATATATGTAAAATAAGAAAAAATAATATTTTGCGCCCACCTTGGTTCCTGCGGTGTCTGTTCTGGGCTAACAAGTCTTTCCCCTTTCTTAGCAACTCTTGTCTTGTCCACTCAAGCTGCTTTCTCTCCTCCCTCACCAGCTTGATTTCCTCAATCAGTTCCTCTCCTTACAGACACCAAACACGTCAGTAGTATTAAAAATAATTCATTTTAGTCCTGAGGATGTATCCAGTGTGACAGCTTACTGTTTCTGTGAAAGACTGGAGAGGCAGCTCTTTTAGGGGTGACCATGGCCAAGTCAGCATCTGGAGGTGGAGAGGTACACCGGACAGGCCGAGACAGTGCAGCTGGACTCTCTGTCACCTTAAAACAGACAATTACAACATGAGGCTTTGAACTGAACAGATTTCTGTGGATTCAAGTTCTTTATTTACGTCAAAGACCTCACACACTTCACTAAACCTACCTGCTGGCAGTGGAATTTAGACAAACCACCATAAGAAACAACCTGGAAACTTTTAAAAGCCCCATGGTGTTATGCTGGAAAAAGTAAGGCTGAAGTAGATATGAGACGTGTTTTTTTTCCAGGTTTTTCGAAAAGAATACTGGCATGTGTTATCTTATACATTACCCCAGGTGTTGGTTTCTTTCTGTTGGACTTGAGTGCATGTGCATCTTTTGATTTTCCAACCCTACAAAATAAACAGACACGGACAAGCGTCAGAAGTAGCTTTTGTTATGCAAATATGAATATGGCACACAGGTATTCAACTCTGTGATGGCTGCGTAAGTACCCGTCTGTGAGGGAGAAGCCTGAATCTCTGTCCTCCACAGACTCAGCTACTCCTGAATGTGTAGCTGCTCTGTTGCCTCTGTGGTATTGTTTCCTCCTTCTGCAGGTTCCTTCTTTGTCTGGAAACTCTTCCACCTGAAGTGAATCAGCTTCACAATGCTGTAAAGCTGTGGAAACATTGCAACTGAAGAGCTTAGTTGTATCCTTCTGCCAGCCACTCAAGTTGTAAAGAAGCTTTAAATTCTAAACCATCGATGGTTCACGCACAACTTGAAAAACCTGAAAGCACAGAAGAGTTAAAGAATAACCACAATTTCTGTGGGCATTCCGGGGCAATGTCACTAATTCAGTGTCTGTCATAAATGTGAAATATAGTCACAGTCTCCCCCTCTGCTCCGTAGTTATGATGTTGAATAATAGACGGAAAAATATATTAATTAAAACTGCAAGCAGTGATATGGGGCCCTCGCATGCTGCACGTCGGGGAGCCAGCGGTTCGGGGCATACTTCAAAAGATTTAAGAAAAGTCATACAATAGCCTGTCGTCTAAAATATGAAAAAAGTCAACACTATAGCATGTCGTCCGAATTATGAAAAAAAGTCACACTATAGCAAGCCCTCATGGCAGTGATTAGCGCTGGTGCCTCACATTAGGATGGTCATTGGTTCAATTCCAGCTTGAGACATACATGTGAGGTCCGAAAAATGCCCTACTATTGCATGTTGCCCAAAAACTGAAAAATAGTCATACTTTTGCATGTCGTCCAAATTATGAAAAAAAGGTCATACTTTTGTCACCTCTACTCTGATCTCAAACCTATACCATTCTTGTGAACGCGATATCTCAGAAACGCTTCATCAAAATTGGCACCAACATTTACTTGGACTGAACGATGAATTGATTATATTTTAGTGATCAAAGGTCGGAGGTCAAGTGCAATATGACCTCACATCCATCCTTTCCATCAGTCACATTCTTCTGAACGTGCTATCTCAGAAACGCCTGGAGGGAATTTCTTAACATTTGGCCCTGACATTTGCTTGGACTCATCGACGAACTGGTTAATATTTTGTGGTCAAAGGTAACTGATATTTTTGTGATCTATCACAATCTGGCTGATGACAATTATATCAAAGCTGCATAAGTGAGAGAAATCAGTAACCGGAACAAGTTTGCCCTTGCATCACGTGATAACTGAGAGGAACAGATTATGTCAAAATGGCATTTTAGATAGACACTACATCCAGATGATTAAAAAAAAAAAGAGTAAAGCTGTTATGATATTCAAACACGCAGAGTTTAACTCATTATAGATCAAATATTTTAAATCATACATTTAATTCTACCTTTATTCAGTGAAACAAGCTGTGGTGCCCTGTGATCCTGCTCTGCTCTCCTGATGGAGGAGAGGGCTTCCTCTTCATTCTCTTCTTCTCCCTCTGAAGAGCTGTAGCTCCCGTCATCATCTTCTGCCTCATCCTCTTCGTCCTCCTCCTCCTCCTCCTCTTTCTCCTCCTCTTCCTGCCGCGGGGTGGGAGGTGGCTGCTGGGAACACTGGGGGATGAGGGGGAATTTAACAGGCTCCTTTGTTCCTGTTGGCAGGCTGCACATCTTGGGAGGGTGGTAATAGATGTGTTGGTCTGGGGAGCTGCTGCTTGTGTCTGGGGTAAGAGACTGGGAGCAGACACTGCTGTCGATTTCCACAGTTGGCAGAAGGTACAGCTCTGGCTGCGTGGCCTGCCGACAGGTGACAACAACACTTTACCAGAGCTGAACTGCTTGGTACATCATTTGGCAGAAATAAGTGTTACTGACATCTGATTGTTTGTCATTAACTTTGTAGAAATGAAAAAGGAAAGAATACAAATAAGGAACCTGGACTCAACATACATATGGCGGGGCAAATGTTTTCACTTTCAGTTCGCTCTCCTGTTTGCTTTTGACCTGTAATAGACAAGAATTTTACTGTTGTAAGAGGCACGGTAGTAAAAACTGAGTGCTATCCACACACACACACACACACACACGCACACACACACACACACACACGCTTTACACCCTTTAGTGTCGCCTGTCTGAATGGTGAACTGTTTACATTGTTTCTCCCCACTGTCTGCCTGGTGAAACAAAACCCTCTATACAGAATTACAGCATTAAACTGCCAGCTGCACTCACCAGTGCCAGACTGCGCCCCACACATTTCAGGAAGGAGAATTTGTCAATGCTCCTCTCAGCACCAAGAAGAGTACCCAGCTCACTCCTCAGGGTTTTCAGGGTGATATCAGGATAAACCCTAACATCACAGTAATGGAAAGAAAATGTTTGATAAATGATCAGACAGTTATATTTTTTGGCACAGTATTTTTTGGCAATGTATCACAGTAGAAACCAGATAAAAAAAATTAAAAAAAACTTTTCATTAGTCAGGGTTTTAGTATTCTGTTAAAGAATCTGGGCGAGTAGCTGAATACCTGCCTCAAGAATGAAAAAATCTTGTAATGTAAAATGTGGTTTACATGTTGCACCAAGCTTTAAATGAAAATATGAAACAGGCAGAAATGAACAAAATAGGCTAAATTTACTTGAATGTCCTTTCCTGACAATTGGAACATATAGATGCCGTGAGACTTCATAGTTTTACTTTAAAATTATAGGAAACATTTCTCGATTGTATAGTTGTATACCACAATAGTCGAATATGCTAACTGAATCCTTTGAGAGAGTTTTTATCACCCCTTCAATTTTATTGAGATAAAAAGCATATTGAGCACCATGCTATTTTTACTTGAGGATCAGAGGACTACATTGAATTTCCTATTATCAAAACTCCCTAAGCAATACAACAATGCTGAGATCTGTATGTATTTTATATATCTTTACTGTAAATACATCTTAACATGTCTACAATTTAATACAAATCCTTATTCTTCCGTGAGTTTGATGTCTGAAACTATTCCAGCAGTTTCACCTGATGAAGCCGGCAGATATGAAGCTCTCTGTGGCTTCAGCAGGGACTTTATTGAGCTTCACATTCCACTGGTCGCCAGGCACATACAGCACATGGAGCTCCACAAACTACACGTAAAATAAAAAAAAAAGACACATTTCAGTGTGCATCATGGGTTAGAGGCAGTTAAAGGCTGTGTTTAGTTCACTTTTAAATCCTGTAGATTTTCTTTTGCAGTGATGAGCTCCCTTAGCTTACCTTGCAACTGGAAGGTCTTCTGTCTTCTGCACGTCTCACCGACTCACAGGACAGCTCCATTATTTGTCCAATTCAGCATTAGAAGAAGCAGCACTGAAAAAGAGTTGATTCAATTGCAGGAAAGCTTGGTTTTTCTTTTGTGCTGTGAGAACGTGGACTGCTTAGTAACAATTTGCTGTAATCAAACACTGAGTGGTCCAGTGGAGTGTCTTTTATGGGAGTGCCAGCAGCGGTTGCTCTGGTGCTGATGAGGACAGTTGCTTACATAAAAAAGACTAACAAGTGTGATGACCGGAGATGTCAGGTGTCCTGCAGAATCCTTTTGTGACAATGTTCATCTGTTATACTTGCTCTGTCGCTCGTTTGGTACTTTTATTTGATAAAGCGTGTTGTTGCATTTTCATTGTTGCATAAAGGACGAAATATATATATATATATATATATATATATATATATATATATATATATATATATATATTTTTTTTTTTTTTTTTTTTTTTTTAATCGTATGCTCTCTCCCAAGGCTTCCTTGTATTTTAAGTAGAGCGACATTTTACATATAAATTAACATAAGCACAAAGGATACGCTTTATGCATCTCGCTTTCAGTTCTCAAAATTTCAAAGTAACAACAAACACTCAATGTCGGATTGTAATTAAGTACATTTACTCAAGTACTGTACTTAAGTAGGCCTAAAAAGTTGTGATATACCTCACTTCAGTATTTCTATTTTATGCAACTTTGTACTTCTACTCCACTCAATCTCACAACCTTAATAAAAAAAACTAAAAAAAAACTACAGCAGTAAAATACACATTAATGCAGCAGTAATATTAATCCAAAAATATCATATACACTAGTAAAACACTGGCAGGGAACATTTATTGCATAGTGTGTAAGCTATTATTGATTGTTTAAATAGGCCTAAAATTTGATGAAAATACGCAGGCTACATACTTTTCGCATAAAGTTTTTACTTGTAGTAAAATATTTTTACAGTGTATTATTAGTATTTTTATTTTACGAAAGCATCTGAATATTTCTTCCACCACTGTAAAAAAAAAAATTAAAAAAAATAAACCAACAGTATTTGGTGACCTACAGATTAAAAACAGTACAAAACTGAGAATTTCCGAGGATGGTTGAACGCAACATTTGCTGACACGCCTTTAAAGAAAACCGGAACTCCGTTGTTGACGAAGAAGTAGTTAGCAAGCCAGCGAGCAACAACGAGCGCTCTATAAAAGTTTTATATTCGTCGACTAAACACTAAGTGGCTGTTAAAAAAAAAAAAAAAAAAAAAAAAATTCACAATGTCAGGATCGTCCAGCATCGTAGCGATGAAGAAGATCGTCCAGCAGTTACGCTTCGAAGCTGGCATAAACAGAGTGAAGGTATAACAAGTGGTTCGGGTCGTCGCTTGTTTTTAGGGCGTGTGGTGGTTGTCGGTCATCAAAAGTTAGAAGCTCCTCTCCGTGTTTGAAGTGAAAGTCTCGGCAGTGTTTGTGGTCACACATGAACGGGGAGGTAACTTTCCAGGACCGATTTTTATTTATTTATTTTTTTTTTTTTCCTCCACAGGTGTCCCAGGCCGCGGCGGACCTGCAGCAGTTCTGCCTCCAGAACGCCCAGCAGGACCCTCTGCTCACCGGCATGTCGTCCAGCAACAACCCGTTCAGACCGCAGAAAGTCTGCTCCTTCCTATAGCACCGAGAGGCCGAGCCTCCGTGAGTAACTCTCTCTCTCTCTCTCCATTTTCAACCTGCATAGTTCACCTGTCTTTTATTTGGGGGTAATTAAAAACAACAACAACTTTCCAGGTAAAAAAAAAAATAAATAAATAAAAATCCGCCCTGAAAAGTCCTATTCGAGTAAAAGTACAGAAGTGTTACCAGCAATATGTAGTTAAAAGTCAAATGGATTATATGACATGATTGGGTGCTTAATACCGCTGTGTCGGTGTGTCACCGCTGGAGCTGGTTTAAACCACTTTATATTCAGTTTTATATCCAGGGACAGCAGATAATTACGAATCAGACTCTTTTTTTTTTTCCCTCTGCTCTTTGATTTTTGGTGAGATATTGGATCATTTGAACTTTTATTCAAATGATTTGAGAAATGTAGAGGGGAAACGAGATTATTTGGTAGAGCTGTTAAAAACTAATTTGGACACATCTGGACTGTGACCCCCAACAACACGCTCATTTTTAATTCAATAAATGTTGTGGCCTTAAATTTGATTTAATTACCACACTTTTGGCTGCACATATAGCAGGGCCAGCTCTTAAAAAGTGTCTCGTCACGGAGAGACACTTGAGTAATAATGTTATCCTGTGTCCTTTACGAATTAAAATCCATTGTTTCAAATTATAAGCCCTTAAAAGTTCTGACCAGGTCTTGTTCATTCAGTTTTCATTTGATAGATTTTGTGTCAGCTTTTTGTGGCCACTCTGGAACATCGGCATGCCACAAAAAGATATGTTGGTAAATATTTCATATCTTGTTTATAATTTTATACATGTGGTATTTCCCTGTATTCAGCCTGATGTAAAGTCTTAAACTTTGCGCGTTCAGTTTGGGTATTTGAGTTTTAAGATGAACCCGAACTTCAAAAGGTCACACCCCCGATAGGTCGGGTGGCGTTTATAATCATCAACAGTCACGTTTTTTTCTTGTGGTCTCACTTATAATACGACAAAATATCCAGGTATTTTTATGGAAAAAAAATTAAAGCCTTAGACATGTCACAATGGCTTCATCTGCTCTTGTTTTTATGCTTAAATATTCATCAGATATTGGTTAGATTGTAGACTAAAGTAAAAGCATGTGATCTTACATAAAGTCATATTTTACAACCACATTGTGTGCTGTTGCTGGAAGAAAAAAAAAAGCAAGAGATTTAGCAGTGAAGCTGGTTTCTGCTTCATTCAGGCAGCACATAAAAGTACATAAATGCTAAATTTGACTTGCTGAAACTTGTAAAGCGGTGTGGCTCTTCTGAGTAAAAGGTCTTCTTTGTATGCGTTTCTAATTCGTGTAACATTTCTGCAGGTTTTGGACTTCGTGGTGTTTCGTGTGACTGGGCTGCAGGATCCTGCATCATGGACTGGAATAGTCTCAGGAGTGTTAGGGAATTTGGGCCAAACAACTAACTTAAGAGTGGGTTTTTGTTGGTGGTGTTTTTTTAACGTTTGCCTTTGTGAAATCTCACAACTTTCCAAGTGTTTATGTAGCACAAAAAAATGTCTTAACCTATTTGCATAAAAGCAACTAACCCATATCAACACGTGCCTTTTTAAAATGTAAATTTTTCATGCCTGATTGAGAATAAAATTTCCACATTTCAAACTTGCAATTACATGTTGTAATTAAAATAAGAACAGAGAGAAATCTTTTGACATCGATAATTATTTTTAAAATCCTTCTACATACAAAAGCAGCAGCACTGTACACGTGATTTAAACCCTTTGCTCATTTCCAGGCACAAACTATTGTTGCACGTGTATGTTTGTATGCGCAATTACTTCATCCGATACAACTTTGACCTAAAACACAGAGGGAAGAGTTTTCAGGGAATCAGGGCTCGTCTCCTCTCTGGTATCTTCTGAATGTCCAACCTTTAACTCGTCCCCGATGTGTCCATAAGCCATGTTAAGGTAAAGCCCTGTAGATGTAGCTTTATAACAATTGTTTCCAGAAAAAAAGTAGTATTTGTGCAAGTCCACAAAGAGCTGCAGTATCTTGGATAATAGATGAGGACATCCTCGAGGGGAAGGTGGTGATGTTTTCAGAGCTGGAACTTTCGTCTGCAGGCGTCCATCTCATGGCGCTGAAAACAGAGGAAGTATGATTTTTAGCTGTACAAGAAAAGTGCAATACAGAAATTCTCCTATTTTGTGCCACATTTAAATTCGCCAGAGCACCAAAATAATGTACGATTGTGAAAAGCAAATAGATCAGCTGCACACGTATGGATTTAAGCGGAGATCAGTACACTGAAGGAGGCATTGAATACTTAACTGAGGTGTACAAACTAGTGAAAAAAAACTGCAGTTAAAGTGCTCTGACATTAATTCTACCATCGCAGCTCTTCTGGCGTCTCGAAGAAATGTTGAAGTACTCAGACTCACCTTCAGCACCCACTCGTATTCTCCAAACTTTGAGTCGAAGGTGCCTTTCTGCAGCGAGCGGAGTTTGAGGGTGAAGCGAGGTCCCAGCTCCTGAATACCAACTTTCTTCTCATTCTTGAAGATGTACCTTTTGGAGATGCGATTGTTTATTTATTTTGGCGTTGAGCTGTACGATAAACACTCTTTTAAAAAAAAACGTGTGCAAAAGGAGGGTTTAGCCAGAAGTCGCAGTCAAAGTGTTCACCTGTGGAATCTGAAGAAGATGAAGTCTCTCTGGTTGTGGAAAGTGGCGACCTGTCGACCTACAAACTGAGGGTCTTGTGGAAAGAGAGCAGCGAACAGCCGGCCGATGCTGTGTCCCAGACGAGTGGAGAAGTTATTGAGGATCACCTCAGGAGAGTGTTCGGTTGGATCTTTACCTCGTCTCTGCGGAGAGGAAAGAATAAAGTGATGTTATAATCACACAGCTAGACTTTGGGGGCAAAAGTGGCTTCAAAAGAATCTTTGCCCCGTCATACGAGGGGTAATCAAAAAGTTCCAAGACCGCTCCTGTTGCACGCGAATGGAGTGCAGCACCATGACATGCACGAAGCATAGAGAAGTTACAACCTTCGTGAGTGAGTTACGTCACCTGATCAAAATCGGCACCCGAGTTACCCGCGATTTCTTTGACCACTCGTCTATGCGCATTTGCGATTTCACCATGGATTTGAGCGGAGAGAACGCGTCAAATTACGTGTCAAACTCTGGGAAATCAGCGACGGAGAACTCTGAAATGCTTCAGATACCGTACAGCATGAAACCATGAGGTGTTTTGAGTAGCATTTGTGTTTCAAAAGGGGTAGAACTTCCCTGTGCATTAACTTTTTGATCGACTGTGGTAACAATGGTGCTGAACACGTTTTTAAATGTGGAAAATACAACATAACATGAAAAGAAGACCGTTTTTGGGGTTCTTCAAAAGCATTTGATTTTTTTCTCTACCTTCCACTGTTTGAACAAAGCTATGGATAAATGCACTATTATCCCTATGAAAGTCAAATGCTGCATGAATTCTGAAATATTGTAATGTGTACTTTCCACTTAATCATAAGATAAGGTTTAAATCGGAGAAGAGTTATTATTATTATTATTATCAACTCACCCTTATCTCCTTGCGTAGCCGAACACTGCTGACCTTGAAGTGTGCCGTCGGCCCGTCAGGTAGGTGACAGAGAACAATGCCATCTTAAATCAAATGGTTAAGGGTGCTTACAACTCGCCAATCCATATTTAGAGTTTTCAACTTTCATATTTTTCTAAAGTAATCATTCTCCAAACAAGAAAAAGGCTTAAAACGTTACCACATGAACTAACATTAAATGGGATTAAATTGTACAAAATGCTCCGTGTTATCAGGGTTATTAGATAAAGCAGTGTAGAGTCTCTGCTAACTCAGCAGCCTGTGAGGATACTGGGCGACTGGCGATCCTCATTGATGACCAAAAGGTAGGTGAAGTTCCTGGCGACGCACTGCGGTATGATCCTCTTCAGTGCCAAACCTTTTCTGTAGTACACATGAGCGTTTGGGATCACGGTGGCCAGCTGCGCACAAAACCTCATCGTCCTCTGCAAGGTAACACGACACAGAACCATCAACGTGCTGAACAGACCGCGTTTGAAATCAACGACCGAAAGAGAAATGTGTTCACAATGAGGCGCCAGGAGACTCCAAATCGCACCTCACGATGAGAGCAAATCAAATATCACGCACACATTTATATTAACATGACAGATTCATTTTGAGACAGAAAGAAGACAAACACAAAAAGTATCAATTGTTTCTGAATACAGAAAAGTTGCATTTTTGTGTTAAAGTGGAGCTGAAATAAAGAAAGCTGTGGCATCCCCAACAGTCCAATTCAGCTCGTAGCCTCCTTTGTGAACAATTTCATGAAGAGGATCAAGAATAATCACATTTATAAACAGACTGTATATGTACCAAAATAATATAGCGTGCACTATTTAAATAACACAAAATTGAGCAGTGGCACGTCATTCAAAAAGTGATACGTGATAATGCAAAATCTGGCAACTTCAGTTCCATCATTAAAAAGTAATGACAAGATTTAAAACGAGGAGCAGCACCCACTCACCCCTCTGGGTCGGTCTGATGTTGTGATGAGCACTTTGGGATTCGTCAGCCCGTTGAAGTAGGCAGAAAACTCATCAGTTGCCTCATCAAATGCAACCTGTCAATAACACACAAAAAACACATTGATGAAATTCATTCATAAAAAAAAAAAAAAAAAAAAAATCAGCTGAGAGGATCTGAGGAAGCTCAGTGACAAACGGTTCATACTTCTTCATCTTCTGGGTCAACTGTTGTCTCGTCATACACCCGCTGGTTTTCTATCGTCTTGGGGACCTCCTTTGGTGGTGCCTACGTTAGGGACAGAATAAATCAAAACTATTAATAGTATCGCCTTATTTAATGGTAAAACTATTTTTAAACATATTAAAATTGTCTTGACTGACAACGGGAACATTTAGAAGACGACACAGAGGGAAGACTCACCTTGTCGCCTAAAGCTTCCCTTTCTTTTTTCCTCTTCTTCTTCAGCTGCAGCTTTTGCTGGAAAACAGAGAGAAAACATACATGACGTGTTTGTAACCAATGTTAACCATATTACTAAAAGTTGATCATGTGATTTATCAATTACTCTTTTGTCAGAGAAGATTAAATGTAGAAAAGATCCAAAGATGAGCTGGTTGAATTTCAATATTTGAAAAATCGATTCATCGTTTTGAGTTCATAATTGTTGACTGTTGAGGGGGACAAAACCAACAACCTGACCACAGTGATGGGCATTTTTTTTTTTACTATTTGGCTTTGCGATTAATCCATTAACCAAAAAAATAAAACTGATAAAATAATCAATAATAAACATAATCCACAGCAACATCCTAAAATGCTGCATTGATTTTCATATTCTGTAGAACAACTAAAGCTTTCAGATTGATATACTGTGGGCGAAGAAGAAGCAAACTTTCCACTGAAAAAATTAAAAGCAGCTTAAAAGCAGACCAGTGCTTTGAGTAGATGTTTTTAAGTTACCTTCCAGACTAGATTTAAGCAACACTATGTCCATGACAAAACACCGTAATCTAAGTCTGAACGAGTTGAATGAGCAGGTGGCGCCGCTGCCACTGGTGTCCCTAATAAACTGGCAGCTGAGTGTTTCTTACTGTCTGACAGCTTTATTTAAAACATGAGCTCTATCCACCATCTTTACCTTTCTCTTCTCCTGCTTGAACTTCATGAACATGAAATGTCTTCGCTGTTTGTTCTTGATCTCGGACACACTGAAGGCAGGCGGAAAGGAAGCCTCTGCCTCGCTCCCCTTCATCATCGTCGTCTCCCCCTCCTCCTTCTTCTCCACTCCGCTGCTTTCTCCATTTCCCCCCTGACTCACACTCTTCTTCTTTGATTTCTTATTCTTCTTCTTCTTCTTACCTGTGCTGTGTTGATCTATAGGAACCTCTGTAATGTCCATCTTGTATCAGCTGTCTGTTTTGGCTGGGGTTTTTTTTTCTCACGTGTGTGCTGCAGGCTGCCTGTTCGGGTGCTCACTTCCGGTCACAGGAAGTCACCGAGTTGGGGTCGGTGTTGAAAATGTGCGGCCCCTAGCGGTGAGGATGAGCAATTGCCATTATTATTACTACTACTACGACTACGACGACTACTACCACTCTTAACTTCTACTACAGGACTTCAAGAAAATATTTGAATAAGCTTTATGAAAAGTTAATCAGTTAGTAATTTTTTTTGAGGTGTGGATATATTTTTATATTTTACTGGTAATACAGCAAAAGTTAATCTTTAAATGTTATAATTCTCCTCTTAACTCTGTACCTTCCCATTGTAAATAGCTTGAACACTTTTGCATCACTGGTTAAACTACAGCTGTGGCCCTTTGCTCTCACTTTAAGAATATAAGAGATGAATTAAGAGTTACTTTATTTGATCAGAATGGGTATATTCATTCATCTTCCAGGGAACTAAGCAGCATTTTAGTGATTTTCAATCCAGACAAAACAGTCAGTGTAACTAACAATCAGGATGAGACACTAAACTCCTATTTTGAACATTAATGTTTGTGTTTCCATCATATTAATTCTGTAATTTTCCATCACACTTTACTTGAAGGAGGGACTTGAGCATCACTTCCAGTACTGTTTATAGCCTGTACCTGCAAAAGTAAATGTTCCAGACTTTGTCATTATAACACAACAAAAGTAAAAATCATTTATTGATGCTATTTTTTTTTCTAAAAATGCCAATTCTTCATATTATCCTACATGTACATGTATGGTGCCCATGTCATTAAAATATCTGATCCTTTCAGTTGTGAGTGAACTTGTATTTCCAAAACAAGACGTACCCTACATTGCTGCATTTAATCAGGACTACTGAAGTGATACATAATAAGTGATGGGTCAGATATTTGTTCGGATACCAGTTGATGTTTCTAACATTATCACTTTTTACAATCAGTGTCAACAGACATGACAAGGGCCCTGAACCCTGCTCTAATACCTACCCTCGAGGGTCCTTGAGTCATTATTTAAGTTTTCTGCTTATATTCCTAAATAAATATGTTAAAGTGGACCCGGATATAGTATTCCAGCAAACTTTACAAATTACACACAGAGTCAGGGTAGCGTGGAGTTTATTGCGATTCCTTTAGGTCCTCTTTTCCTAGGGGCCCTCAAACAGTTTAATCCAGCCATGGCTGAGAAACGGTTAATGATTGATTTACAGAAAAACACCTATATTTATAATTTAACATTGATCTAGTCGTCCACTTTGACTAATTCATCGTGGACTAAAAGTAGCACAAAGATGCAGAAGTTTATGCTTAAGACATGATTTTCAAAATAAAATGAAACATTGGGTTTACATGTATCAAAAAAGATATATAGAACATCTAAAATGTTGCGTTCAGAACAATTTCAACACTTGATATAAGATTTTGTAGCATTTGGAAGTGGTATCAGGAGGGAGTTTTGTTTTTCAGTATGTGATATCGAGCGTTTACATTGTCCTTATGGTTGTGCCTTTATAGCTCTCTGCGTTGAGCATCAGGACTTGGAGGTTCACATGGTTGAAAACGTTCGATCAGTCTATAGAAAGCATTTCCAACAACAGGGTCCTGAGTGCATATTGCTCCTCCACCTCTCTTCATCTGATGCTCCTCCCTGTTCATATCAGCGATGCAGGTCCAGCCACCATCTGCAGTTACACACCACTTGGAATGATCCACAGTGTCACTGAAGGGGTCCTTGTAGGGGAGCTGTACTTCCTTCACATTGTACACGTTATAAGGGACGCTGGCGCTGCAGTTAGAGGGCAGAGGGCGACGCAGGTTTCCCCAGCTTTTGACATATAGATTCTGCGTCACATGTTTTACAATAAGGCCAGAGTATAGATCTGCAATACATGGAAAACAAAACAGAAGCACAATTAACCATGAAAATTAAGATTAACCCTTGTCCATAAGAGTGTGCGTGTGTGCACTTCGTACAGATAAAACAGAAATACAGTATAGTTTGTTTATAACAGACAGCATGTCACTGTCATCAACCTAACACAAAGTTTAATCACTTAAATCCTGAAATCCTTTATGTGTTCAAACTGCACTCACCATCCCCAAAACGTGTGTATTTTGCAAAGCTGAGGAAATTATGCCCTCCATTAGAATTCAGCCACTGCACTTTAAACCAGGGTGTCTGTTTTGGGTAGCAGCTTCGCTGTGCAACACATTGCAGCTCATTGTGAAAGGTTGTTGGGATGTCAGAGTCATATGAATAAGCATGGATGTACTTGAGCTGCAACCCTGAGAATTCAGATTAAAGTTTTTATTTCAATTAATTAACATTATCCACTGTAGCAAATTAAAAGGTAGCCAGATGCTCACCTACCTATCTCTTTGAATTGGTCATAGGGGTAAGTAACACACATGAATGTCTGGGCGTTATTATTTCCACTATTAGGCCAGAAGTCTTTTCTTCGATATTGTGGAAATCGTGGTGTACTGTGTGAAAGCCAAACTCCAGTTTGTCTGTCCAATATCACAAGTCCTGTAGGAAGCCAGAGACAGATACGGAGCTTTGTTATGTTTGGATTTCTCTAGCTTTGAATGCAATTCAATGCAAAACATTGCTGCAGTCACCTTTACTGTGTCCAAACGATGGAGAAGCAGTCTGATCAGGAGGTTGATCACTGTACAGAATGTATCCAAGGCCTTCAATCTGGAAAAAAAAAAAAAAAAAAAACTAGAACTTTGATTAGGTATCCAGATTAAACACTTTGTCATGCTAAAAATTATTTCTTACATGACCTTTCTGTCATAGAAGTCAAAAAGAGGTTTCAGGGTGTTTGCCAGAGTGCCAGATCTACTGTTGATTTCCTTTGTGCTGAGTTCCCAACCATCGGTACTCTCGTCCATGTACAAATACGCCAAACCGCCTTCATTCCTTTTGGGAAACTTGTATAAAATATACCTAATGATATGGAGATAAGTACATTCTATTATGTATTCAGGGGACTTAGAGGAGGTGAAAATATATATTTCCACAACTGAAATTTTCCACCAACCAGTCAACCTCATTTCCATTGTCGTCCCTGCATTTGACATCTGAATCACACACTCGAAAAAGGATCCCAACACTGAGGAGGAACATCATTATTGCTGTCTGAAACAATCAAACATGGAGTTAGGAGGCAGTCCTCATTTATAATGTCTCACAAAGGGGATCGTTTTAATGACAATGTAATATTTATACTGTAGCTACTTCTGTCATAGATTACATTTTGCCTCTGCTAATTATTCAATTGCTTTGAAAAGTTTTGTAAATGAAAGAAAGATATAAGATCATCAAAGAAATTTCAAACTGATTTTAATTTTGTTTAGACAAAAACAACCTGTATTGTTCATTTCAGACAAATACAGACTCCTATTATAAAATTAAGGTTTGATGCCTCGAGGGAATAATCCTGAGTCAAGTTTCCACTTTTCAGCTTTTTCCAAAACTGTCAGCCTTGAATCACTGAACAGGATTTCTAACCTGCTTTGAAATGGTGTTCATGAAACACCATTTGTTTGATGAAGGCTGTGAGGTGTGGTCTCAAGCTTGAGAAAACGAGTAAACTTGATACCACAATGTAACAAATATGCAGAAGTATAATTTCTGGATGTTACAGCTCTACGGTGGCTTTGAAAGCCTTACTACAATATTTATTTTTTACACTAATCAAACCATTCAATGACCCTTCATGTCCTCTTTATATGGTCTTTTTTATTATGTTTTTCCTTTAACTTGTCACCTCTACATTGATGATGTTTTTAAAGAACTTAATTAACCCCTCAAACATTTTAAGTTTGGCACCACCATCAGGGATTGTAATATATATCCAATTAATTTTAAAGCTCCTCTAAGAATCTCACATGTGATTTAAGAGAAATGTTGGTGAAAACAGGAGTGTGGCTTAACAGAGGTCTGTAAGAGTGCTGCATCTCTTTAAAGCCACTTCCTGTACTTACAAGATTAAATCATGCAGTAGTGCAACATACCAGCTCCATGTTCAATAGTTTATTTACAAGCCAAACTAACAATTTAACGAACTAGCTCCTATAAACAAACATGTTTACAGTCCTCGTAGTGTAACGACGTTCCTGAGAATATTAGAGTATAAGTTACATTGTACCTATAGACAGTACTGTGCATACTATTGTGTTAAGTCTATCTTTTAATGTGAAGGTCCCATTAATTAAATAAAAGATACTAAACATTAGGTGATACTCAGTCTGCCGCTAACACACAGCTTAACAATTTTATTTGTAACATAATTTATTGAAATGTAAACATTTTACTTACATATTGAGCCATGTCCATTTCCTTTCACAGTAAACTGTATGTCTGCTTTACAAAGCTGCTTTCATCACACCTCACTTTAAAAGGAAACTGTTAGCCACAGCCCTGCTCCATATTTCAGCTGCTTCCTAGTTTCTCATTAATTCATCAAAAAAAAAAAAAAAAAAGGTTTGCCAGACACCTGAATGCTGACATGCCTGTTATAAGCCGGTGAAACTATGAGGCTTCTTCCTTGTGAGCCCAGTCGATCCAGTTTGATTTGCTTATATTATGAATGTGCATGGGATGTTTGGTATGTTTCTGTTTCTCATTGTAAAAGTGAAGCATGGTTTGACTAATCGCCTGAATTACTGCACCCATCTGGCAATTCCCTGCCATTGCAAAAGATAAAAGTGTACTAAAAGTGTACTGTAAATGCTCACTGAAATCCCTTTAAGCATCCAGAACCTGCCAACAATCAGCAGGATTAAATAAAACGTTGCTGCAGAGCATATTTGCTTCCTTTGTCTCTGCTGGTTGAGCCAGTTTGATCACTCAGTGTACAGACAGATTGTTTCCTGAAGGAGAACCTGACACAATGGTACAATTATTTTTAATGATAATCATTACATGTTACTGGATTTTACTGGTTTCTTTTTTATATGCATCAACTCTTACAATGACCTTCTGAGGTCCTCAGGTCGCCCTTGTTTTACTGAGATTCATTTTGTTTCATCACTACCAATTGTTTGTGTATTTGTTGCTCCTCTGTAGAGTCCCTCCTCTAATTGTGCATGAACATTGTATCTGAAAAGGTGTCAAAGACATAAGTGAGCTCAGATAGTAGCATTGTCACAAGGTTCTTGGGTAAGAATCACAAGGTGTGTGAAATAATCACACTTAATAATCACTGAGACACAGTGGGAACACCACTGAGTCCAAGATTTGAGTTCAGATTTACAGGTGCAAAATGGTCAAATTGCAGACTGACGTATTGAGTTCAAATACAAATTAATGCATTTTACTGTCTAATTGAAAATAGCAAAAGTAGTGCTGAACCAGGGAGTTGAGTCTGTCATCAGGAAATAAAATGGATGGCTGGATTCAAAAATGTGATTCCACTTGGTACAAGTTTCTTTTGTCTCAGAAAATTTCCAGGAATTACTGTCCTCAAACGAGACAGAATAAGGAAGAGAATCAGACTAAGACTGCTGAGAATACAACATTTGACTTCTGACAGATCTTAAAATGACTTGATGTGTATTTGAAACATAAAACAATCTTTGGCAGAATTTAGTTTGTTTTAGAAACTGAATTGAGTAAGCAATAATCAGCACTCAAAGAAAAAGGACAGTATGCACTCTTATCCAGAGACAATAGTACACAGTACTGATCTGGCCACTAGGCAACACTGTTTACCCCCCAATATAAAACAATATTTTAGCTACAGGCCAAGTGCATCAGAAGGTAGAAACTGCTCAAACATGATGATGACAAATGTAATTGCAGTCTCTACCTTAAGTAAAAAAACAACAAAGCAGTCAATAGACACTGACTGGATGTTGTTAGAGTACATGTTAGAGTTAAACTGCCATCTGGCACAAAACATTATTGCTGTGTTCCAGATGGTGTACTTGTGCACTAACAGTCACTATTTTGAGTGCACAAGTGCGTTCACACTGTCAAGTACAGAAACATGCAGTGCACTGCAAGTACCAGGATGATGCACTCAAAACACCCCCCATAAAAGTATGAAATGCTGGAAACTTTCCACCCCAAACGGTTGCCATCTTGGCGCCGTAAAGGAAGGGGCGTGGCCACCGGCGTGAAGAATTTTTAAATTAAGGCTCTGAGGAAGCTGCAGCTGTCCCTGAACACCACACAAAAGTTTTTTGTTTTCATTCCCGCTGCTGGAAAAAAGAATCAGTGTGTTAAACAGATGAAACAAAAACATGTTAATTTCTGCATAAAATAACTAAGGCTGTAGATATTTTGGCGGGTGATGTGTTCACATGCTTAGGTCATTTCCTGTCAGTGCAGAACGGCAGCGTGCGATTTGAAAATAGTGAATGTGAAATAGTATGGTAGTATGGAAATCGGAACGCAGGGAAACTGCAGTCTGATTTGCATCCGGCCACAGGGCAGCTCCAATGTCGAGCGGTTGTGGGGGAACTCTGTCGAAAGGACCTCTCACTAAAATATAAGCCGGAAATTTAAGTCACCGGGAACAACTAAAACTTTTGTTTGTCGCATTAATCATTTAGGATTCATTTAGTCAATAGAGTGCTGCTAATCATTTAACTCAAAACCAGATGTATGGAAAAAAAACTTTGTCTGCAATTTAATATCAGCTGGACAACAGAAACTCTGTGCTAAGTTTGTTCATTAATCTACAAAGGAACTAAGAAAATATGTATGTTACATTTTGCTAAACATAACATGGTATTAATGATTCTACTCTGATAAAGCGCAAACTCCCCCTCCGACCCCCCTCCCTTTGAGTTTTCTGATTCCTACAAGTTACACAGGCAAACTTGTTAAGCACAGGCTCAATGTACACCAGGTTGACACCTTTTTTTCTTTGCATACGTTAGCACAGTTATCATAGATATTTTCCACTTCATTTTACCTCCTACAAAATGACAGCTGTATTTATTGGGATACAAGTTTGCTACACAAATGTTCTTAGCAAGGATCCAAGCACAACGTATTAGCGTATCCGTTATAGAAGCTAAACTCTTTTTTTTCTGAAATTGATGCGTAATTTGATACTTGTGTGGGCTGTCAGCTGCTTTAACTCGAACACAGTGAACCTCCACATTTAGTCCCATAAATTCAAAACAGATTTAAACTCTAAGACTGACTCAGTTCCAATCATCCATGTCCTGTCTGTCTTTCCTATTCAGCAATCAATGTACCAATCCACCACCTGTCTGAAGGCCTTGTAAATCAAAGGGTTGAAGGAGCAGACCAGCCCTCCGCCACGCCACAGCTGGCCCCGCTCCCTGTTCAGATCCCCCAGGCAGGTCACCTGGTTCTCATAAGCTCGCGACACACACCACTTAGAGTGGTCGTGGTGGGACTGGAACCGGACCGATGTGGGAAGCTGAATCCTTTTGATGTTCATGGTGTGTTTGGGCAGTGAGCAGTTGGAGGGCAGCTCGCGACCTTGTGTCTGCCAGGACTCCACCAGAAGGTCGGCGTCCAGGACCTGAGCCACCCAGCCTGTGTAGATATCTGCGTGAATAAAGTGGGCAGGTGAGTTCAGTTGTATTAAGATTAAAAGAATACATTATAAAAAAGGACATATTCAATATAAGAAGCCTTACTTGGCAATTTCCCAAATGGTATAAATCTACAGAGACTTAACACATAACAAGTTCATGTAATTATTTTATGTTGCATTTAGGTTCTTAAAGGTGTGATTATGCAGTTAGTACAGAGATGAATATCTTAAATGAGCAAAGTGATCTTTTACAGCACAAACACAACCTTTGTGTGGATACTTTTTACCTTTACAGGGCTTCTTAAAATCATACAAATTAAACAACCTGAAAAGGAAAATTTACTGCACGCAATTGTCCACATGTAGGCCATAACATGAGTACACACACTGTCGGGGCTCACAACAGAAACAAATCTGGGCTTGAGTTGGATGGGATAATGCTCTTCAATGTTCAGAGATGATAGTGTGTCTGCAGCTGATAATGGGTGACTGTAGCAGACAAGTCCACAAACAGGAGAGTATAGCAGGAAGAGGTTTTTACAAAATTATTAAACTATGTACAGTCCCCAAGGAGCAACTAAATGTCTAAAATGTAAAATGTAAGAACAAGAACTTACCATCTACAAACTGCTCAGATTTGACAAAACTGACAAACTTCTCCCCTCGGATGGAAAAAAGTTCATCCACTCTCTTATTGGAGGCCAGCGGTGGTTTGGAACCCTCACATAACTGGGCCAGCTGTGGCAGGTCAGCATGGAAACCAGCGGGCACGGAGCAGTTATAGAAACGTGGGTAAAGGAAGACCAACTGTTTTGCTGGAGATTAAAGAGTATGCATGACGAAGAGGAGAGAAATAACAGATACTGTGAGTTAGAAAACTAAACAGTGCACTATATGGTACTGTATAGGTGGACAGTAATCCTCACAGACAGGAAATTAGAATTCATTTCAAAAAGGTAGGTTTGAACTGAATAAGCCAAAACTGACTTTACTGAACATGGGATCGATCTAACACTGATATGGATGTCTTCAATTTTCACATTCAGCTTAAGTTTTATTAAGTTTATTAATACATTTTTTTATTAATATTTCATTTTTCAACTAAAGACTTCATTTATAGTCAGTTTTCTCATCGTGTGTGATGGCAGGTGCTTGGATTCCCAAAATTGTGGATGTGTTTCAATTGTTTTAAATTTCAATAAAGTTTCACTTCTAAACGTATTATATCTCATTCTCAGTGTTTCCACATCCCACTTGTGTAAGTTAAATACACTGGATCATGTTATTTGGGTGGATTCTCAAGGAGTTATTACAGAAGAGTAGAATCTTAAAATACCATCGGACAAATATTCTGACGGTCTGTTTACATTCGTAGTTATGTATGTACTGTATGTATATATATATACATATATATATATAGAAGTGTCTCTGTGTAAACGTGTACAGAGCTGGAGTAAGTCAGGCCCTGTTGTTCCATGAGTGTTCACTCACCTACATGGAGGAACTGTTCATACTGGTAGGTCACACACAGAGCAGTCTGGCCGTTTACTTTGCCGGAGGAGGGATAAAGGTAGCCTCTCTCAGGGAATGAGGGGAAATGGGGGATGCTGTGCGACAGCCAGAAACCTTGAGAGCGGTCAAAGAGCAGAACCCCTGCAGGATGCACACAAACAGCTCTTTATACACAGAAGCATGTACAACGACACACACACACACACACACACACACACACACACACACACACACACACACACACACACACACACACACACACCAGCATGCAAACACTTTCATCAAAGTTGTGTCAGGGCAGTCGATAATTCAAAGTCAACAACTGTTATCAGGTGGACGCTCTTTGCCCAGGTACTCCCCCTGAAATCAAAACCATATTGATCTGATCTTTTTGCAAAATCATAGTGTTGCAAAACTTGACAAGAAGTCTGGAAATAAATATGCAAATATATATACATTTTTATATATGACAACAAATTAAATGCAAAACTCCTCTTCTGTCACAATACTGTGATATTTTCTGTCTTCAAGACTATAGTCCTCAGTGAGTGAATAACACTGTGAACATTGTACTCATTCATGTGGCTGATTCTCATACAGCTGCAATGTAAATTCATCCTACATAAAAGTGATCTTTCTTGATCCACTGTACCTTTAGTGTGTCCATATCCTTGAATGTAGTCCAGGACTGGTGGTGCATCATTGTAGAGAGCATACACTGAGCTGATAGACTGAAAGATACATAGAGACATAAACTTTTGGGGATATGATTTAATTTTAACATTTGTACATGCAACCCATGTTTTTTTTTCCCCAAAAGAATGAAGAATGAGATTTGTCAAGTAAATCTCTTGCTGCTGATGGCAGCTGGTAAATTCAGCTTCGCACAGAGATAGGAAACGGGGAAACAGCTCGCCAGGCTCAGTTGGAAGATAAAATCCTGTTATCAGTCTCTTTGCTATGAAGTTACCAGTACCCTGTAAAACCACAACTTCAACAAAATATTCAACATAAGTGAGCTTTTAAATTGCTGGTGGATTTGGAATTTATTTTTTAAAGAAGCTGGTTTTCCTCTTTTTACAATTTTATGCTACACTAACCTTCTGGCTGTTGCTTCGTATTTATAGCAACAACAAATCAGGAAAATTGATCTTCTAATGTAAAGTGAATAAAAACATTACCCAAAACTATCACTTTATCAAAGGCAATATTTTTCTTTTTTCTTGTCGGTTATCTTTATTTGGTTTTGATCACCTACCGGATGCAGCATAGTGATTGATCTCCATAAAAAATTTTAATAACGTGAGGAAAGACTGTTTTTTTTAAATCTAATCCAACAGGGGGATGCTTATTAATGTCCAGTTCCAGCTAAATTTCCCAGAGGAAACAGTTTGCTGTGTGTCTACTCAGTAATTTGGCACTTGCATCAGCTCTGATGAGTCCCATTAAAGGAACAAGGGTCTCATTCAGGAATCAGTGTATAAAACTTAAAGAACAGGGACATCATTTCACCTTGTAGGCCTTTCCCATGTAAAGCTGGTTCAGTGTGTTCAGTATGGCTCCTTGGGTGGAGTTTACTGAGAATTTACTCATCTGCCAGCTCCCTACTGAGGAGTCCAGGTACATGTACTCCACCCCACTGCCAACCTCTCCAATCCGGTTCCTGGGCAGTTTGTAGATGATGAACCTGAAGAGGATGGACACAGAATAAATACTTTATGTCTTTACAAAGGAACCTCTGGGGAAAAATGAAAAGAATGAATGATTTCATGCCTTAATGCTCAAAAACACAACAACAATATAGAGCTGGTCTACACTTTGTTTAACACATCTTAAACACCATTAGTAAAACCTCACTATTGTGCCACTAAAACACAATTTAGTCTTATCAGTACACAGTACTATAATTTATAACATCAACTCACCAATCAACAGGCTCGCCAGCTTCATTTCTACAGGAAATGTCAGAGCTACACACAGAGCAACACAAAAATATGGCAATAATCTGGAAGCACAAAGTGAACTGTGAGGCCATCCTGAGCGACTCCTGCAGCTGAAGTACCCGCAGCACTGAATGGACACAGAAAAGGGAATTTGAAATCTATTGTGAGGTTGTGTGCTTTATAGCTGAGAAGCTTTGAAAGTGAATACAGCACAGCTGTAGATGCAAAACAGGAAGTCACAAGATGTAGTCACATGACTGGGAAATCATGAAATGGCTTGACTGAAATGAGTGTTTGTCTTTTTCAGCATAGTTCTTCATATTAAAAGTACTGCACCTGTTCAAATCTGGGAAATTAATGTTGTATTATTAGCAACGGGGCTGCTGATCACTAAACTGGAAACCATCTGGTTGAAAAATGATCTCACCATGTAACTGTAAAAGAGCTGTGAAATAAAAGACTTTCATTGTAACTAAAGACGTTGATGCATCAAATGAGAGAAATTTTGAGATTAAAATTTAGGTTGTGCAGCTAATCTGTGTTTTAAATGAACTAAACTGGGAGTGTAAAGTAGTTATACAGTACTGACATGAAAAACACATAACAGAAGAAATACATTTTAAATTCATTCCTACTGCAATATGACCTAAATAAAGCTAAAATCATCAGGTTAGTAAAAGTCCTGTATTCAAAAAGAAAAATACAGCAGTGTACTTAAAGTATTACAAGTAAAAAAATATGCATTCAAAGTGTCTCCTGTGGATGATATATTAGAAAGTTACATTATAAGATTGTTGATACTAATTTATCAATGTGTAAGAAGCATTTTTCTGTTGTATCAGGTCGAGGTGGAACTGATTCTATCTATAGACTGTTTTTCCAAACTGATCAAAAACACAAGAAAAATGCAGAGGGGTCACGAGAGAATTAATGTGGTAGAAGAGAAGAAAAAACGAAGTTTTGCTGCATACATTTATAGTCAATGTTTTGGTTTACTCTAATCTGGTGGAAAACTATTTCACTCTTTGGTGCAAGAAGAATAACTCATCTGAAGTGTGACAATGGCACCCAGCTGCTTTTTTGTAAGAATCATAAGTCAAACTGTTGGAAGCCACTGATTTAATAACAACCATATTGTACTTGATAAAGTTTCTTATTGGTTGATATTGGCCTAAGCGAGATTTACAGCTATCAGTGTAAATGTTGGCTGATACGGAAACATTTTTTTCAGAACACAATGCAGAACAAGAGGAATGAGGTAAATTTGAAATTGTGTTTTGAATGTAATGCAATTTATTTACTAGTATTGAAATGACTGTTGTCCTTTCACGAATGTTCAAAGACACACAGGGCAGATAGAGTACGGAAAGAAAGAAAAAATTCTCATAAATAAGTAAATCCATTTCACAAAAGCGTCAATTTAAAAGTTGTTTTAATAATATCTTATCAGTCTTATTTATGGAGAATTTGTCAAGGACATTTAAGCCATCAGTTAATATTTTAAAAGTCTGAAAGCCTGATTATTCATATGGTTGCAGAGATGTCCTTATCCAACCTCAAAATGTAAACTGACTGACTGGAACTACGAGAAGCTTCTCCACAGCACAGTAACGAGTTTGGTGAAAAAATGATGATGATAATACAAAACAAAATAATCTGAACTGAGAAAGGCACTTTGGGTTCTCTCTGAGATCCTACATGTGCATTTAACAAAGCAAGAGCATGTGTTTGTGTGTTCACTGCATGTTTGAAAGGGGAGTTACAAACAATGAAGGTAAAATGGGTTGAATGCCAAAAGTCAGAGTGCAAAGGTAGTAGCACAACACGCTACAAAATCCTCGTCCACTGGCAGAGACACTTTACTGCTGTAGACGAGGTGTGGGACGGAGGAGGTGAGACAGGACAGAAAGGCACCATGGCAACTGCTTCATATCAGGTAAACACTCATTAAGGTATACAAAGAACTATTTTCATTTTGTAAACAAACATGGTTAACATATTTGACAATGAGAGGCCAAGCTGAATGAGTCAGCACTGGAGTTTGTCTCATTTTTGGGGTCAGTGACCACAAGGCTGACAGTGAGGTGCAGAAGTTACATAATTTTAAACCAAAGTCAAACTTCAATGCTGTAAAGTCAAAATATTTTTGTCAATACAGATTTAATTTAATATTTTTTAATCCCCACACAGCTATTCTCATCACTTTTAAGTTGTATCATTGTACTTTCCTATTATCTAAGGTTTTACTAGTAGATTTTAGAGATGAATTTATGTTACAGCGTGGAACATAATGCTGAAGCAATAAAACAGGAAACAGAGCCACATTAAATGACAGTAGATGCTAATACATTTAACAAGTTTATGCAAAAATGCAAACAGTTAACTACAAACTGACCAAAGTCCAAACTTTAAAGGAAATACAACCATGTTTCATATCTATATAGATAAAGTTAATGTACACTTTAAAAAAAAGCAGAAAATGTATGCGTAAGGTACAGCGGCACCTAAAACTCTGCACCAAGCTGATCATCTGTTTCTTATATGTACAGAATGTGGAGTTTGTGCGGACAGGCTACGGCAAGAACGCAGTGAAGGTGCTGTTCATCCGGAGACAGGGGAGCCACCACGACATCATCGAGCTGAAGGCTGATGTGGAGCTCACACTCAAGTCACGCAAGGATTATCTGACTGGAGACAACTCGGACATCATCCCCACCGACACCATCAAGAACACCGTCCATGCCATGGCCAAGATCAAAGGGGTGAGTCTAAGGAACCTCACACGATACTGCAGTTTGTAATCTCAGTGAGAGATTACAGACAACGACTGAGGGCACCGTGTCAGCTTCTATTACTCCATATACAACTTTGTTTGTCCACAGAAAGTAATAACGCACCGTTAAGCCCTAAAGAGGAACTGTGTCAACTCCAGTGTCAACTCTGCAAATGACTGTATGAACTCTATGGCAGATTTCCAAAATTACAAACAATATCTTAGTGGCTTTTGACAGCAGAGACCTTCTCTGAACCAGCCTGAGCTCTGTGACCAAAGAAAAAAAAAAAAAATCGTATCAGGAATATGTACATTAAGTATGTCAGAAAAACGCACATGTAACATTTAAAGCAATGGTGCCGGACTTTGGCACATAAATGAACATGTGTTACATTTAAGCCTTTCCTAAATGAGTTCACAAAATGCTGATTAAATTTATCGCTGTTAGGTAAAATTTCACTGTATTTCACTGAGTTTTTTGTTCTAGTGTCTGGTGAGACATTCCTGCACAGGGCAGATACATGAATACTGAGCATGATCTAACGGCAGAGCTGACTCGGCTAACTTCCCTTTTACACAAATGAAAATAAAATAACACAGTCATGTAGCTCTTCTAGACTTTAAAAACATAACCAGACCAATCATATTAAAGAGAAAGAAGGACAATACATGCGTCAAGTTTGGAAATTATGAGGGTGTGCCAAGACTCTAATGTTATCATAGTTGAACGTTACATCGTGCGAGTTATTAAAATTAACTAAGAAAATATTAAGAAGCTACTTTTTTTGCCACACATTAGCATTTTGTCTTTATTCACTTTCAGGGGGAGAAAGCTCTTTGTCATTCGGATTTAAACAACCAGTTGCAGCTACATAGAAGTTTGATGTAAAGAGACTTTGATTCAAGACTGACCGCACACATAGCACTTGTTCTTCTCTTGTGCTTTTCATAGTTCATTTCTTCACACTAAATCAATTCGATTTTCAAAGGGATTTAAAGTACAGAGATATTACAATCAATGTCATAGGGTTACTGATTTGTATTCCTGAGATAGTTTTATTTACAGCCCGTCACAGCTTTTTTAATCTGTTCAGGTAAAGACCATCGAGCAGTTGTCTCTGGATATTTGTCATCATTTCCTGACCTCTTTCAGCCATGTGCTGAGCGCCAAAGTTTCCATGGAGGAGGCTCCATGGAGACGGTTGGAGAAGGTAACATACTGGGTTCAGTGAAGACTTTACCTTTTAGTTGTCGATTTAAGCAGCACCATAAAGCAAGTGCATTTTAACCTGATTAAATACTGTGGGTGAAACTTCACGTTTCTTAACACTGTCATTTTGTTTTCTCAGAATGGTGTAGGGCATGCTCATGCATTTATCCTCAGTCCTGAAGCTTGTCGCTTCTGTGATGTTGAACAGAATGTCAATGGTAATCACACAAACACAATGTGTGTTTTTAGAGATTGTAGAAAATGGATTTGCTTGCATGCTTTGAAAAATGTCCCTAAGAGGAAGTTCAAACTTCTAGTAGCTCATCTGCTCCATGCAGAAACCATGAGTGTACATCGCATATATGTTCAGATGAGGTTTAAACAGAGCACATACTTGATCTAAGCTGAGGTCTATTCTGTTACCGAGTGGCAGGCTCATGCTCTCACTCGCTTTGTAGTTCGCAAATGTGTAAAAATAATGTGAGGCAAAAATACTCACTGGCTCTGTGTCCCACAGGCACCCCGGTGGTCCACAGTGGGGTGAAGAACATGAAAGTGCTGAAAACCACCCAGTCTGGTTTTACGGGTTTCCTCCGAGACCGCTTCACTACTCTGCAAGAGACCAAGGACAGGTGTTTCTGCACATCTGTCTATGCGAGGTGGCGCTACAACAAGACTCAGGATGTGAACTTCGATGCTGCATGGTGATTATGTGTGAAAGACATGCGAGGGAGAGCACACAGGGGGTTTCAAATATATATCAAATATCCTAAAAGTGAAATAACAGACTTACAACTTTCTGATGATCATCACTACCCATACAGGAAGTGTGTGAAGGACACAATTATTGAGAAGTTTGCTGGCCCCTATGATCGTGGCGAGTTCTCACCCTCTGTGCAGAAGACCCTTTATGAATCGCAGGTTCTGGTCCTGGCCAGAGTTCCTGAGGTAGGCCTTTTAGATAACAAAATCAATACACTCACAAATTCCTCGTGAATCTTTGTAGTTACATTCAGTGATTCTGAACATACTTTTTTATAAATAAAAATCTAAATATTTAATTGATGCAGAAATCCTTCTTGTCTATTTTTTTCCCTGCATTCCCACACGAGAATGCACATTTGTATTGATGATATTACAACAAATATTTTGAGTTTTATTGTGTGCTACATGCAGAAAACTACATACTTCTGCCTCAGGCTGTAAGGTCCATATTGTCTTTTAGGTGGATGAAATAGAGATCATCATGCCCAACCAGCATTACTTCACCATAGACATGACAAAAATGGGTCTCGTCAACAAAGATGAAGTAAGCCATATTACAATAAACCTTATAAGTTCTTAAGTCATGACATTATTTGGTTACTGACATGTATTTTCTTTTTTTCCTTGTAGGTACTTCTTGCTCTGGATAACCCCTCAGGGAACATCACAGGGACAGTATGCAGGAAACAGCGGGCCCGGCTGTGAAGGCGTCTCCATATCAGGCAGAAAACTCTGCAGCTTTGATCTAAACATCAACCTCAATAAACTATTAATAGAAAAATTAATAAGATATCATGCAGACTTCAATTAAGTCCTGAACATAATGACAACCTAAAAATGTTAAAAAGATTAAAAAAAAAAAAAAAAAAAAAAAAAAAATCTGAATGCTAACTACCACGAAAGACTTGTCGAACATGACTGATGCTGTTGTAATATGAATATGTAATTAAATAAAAGAAAACCACCGTCAATAAACTAACGTTGTTCTTTGGTGAGAAAAGAGCACCATTTATTGCAAATCTCATTCAGATTCAGATATTCAAAACTCCAGTGTTATGTTGCACATATACATTGGTCATACACACTTCAGTACAGTTGTCTGTGCGACAATGCTGAAAAGCACCACAGGTAGGTACATAATAAGAATATATACACATTAATATTTTCATATCAAGAAACCTTGAGTCTAGATAATGTAGGTGTGCAGGAACAAAGAGGCTTTAGGTTGGGTCCTCGTGTCTGCTTTAGTCTTACATGCTAAGGACGACTCATTGACTCAGATGCGCAGTTTAAAACATAAAAAAAAGATTTTAGGGCAGAATGGGATTCATCAGAATAATTTTCTGCACGTATCAAAGTGTTCAGGAGAAACAGAACTATACCAACAAGTTTTCAACTATATATCATCTTATATACAAATACTTTTTTTAATTTTTTTAATTTTTTAAACCGTCATAGTTTAATTCACTTTGCACACACACGTAAGTGAACATCACACACACACACATATAAATCATACCTGCAGAGTATTCTCCCGAAATGTACTTCTTTAAATAAAACACCAAAAAAAAATACGCATCTCAAGCAGCAGACATTAAGAATGGCTGAAAGGGTAAACATCTGAGTGGACGCCATGTGCATCCCGTTTTTGGGGTCCACGCTTATAAAAACATACAGCATTCAAATCGTGTTAGGGTGCCACCGTGGGCAGAGAAGTCTTTGTGAAAACGGCTGCTAACCTGGGGTCTCCTGACACAATGATTGTCACTGAGGTGGGTGCCGGGACGGCCGGCGGTGCTACGAGGCGTTGCTCTTCAGGTGTTGAGTCTGCAGTGGCTTCACGTGGTACTCGTAGATCTTCAGTGCAGGGCCGAGCTTTATCGACAGCCCCGTCAGGACGTCGTTACGCGTCATCAGGAGCAGGGACTTGCCATCAATTTCCTGTCAGGTGGAGAGAGAAGTATTTGACTGGAATCATAGTTGATCAGCAGTGTGTGGTGGGAATTTTGAGCAGGAAGAAGACTCCAACCTGATCCTGGAACGCTGTAGCTTGCTCCTCAAACCCCGTTGCTTTGAAGTAATTGACAACGTCGGCAACCCCCCAGTTGGAAGGGTCAGGCAACTGACCGTTCTCCACTGGACTGTGGGGAGAACATTTATGGATTCATTTTAATGTCAATCTAGACCCAACTGTGACAGCAGTTTAACAAACGATTTCAAAGCGTTTAATAAACAATGTCCAACAGCAACTGCCAGTTTTACCTTTTGGTGTCAACAGAGCCATTCGCCTTTTCTTCCATGCCGGCTGTGGGAAATAAATAAAACAAGGAATGTATACAGTATTATTACCATAGCGATATAATTTTCAAATCTGCAGAATGGAAACAATTGATCAATCAAGGTAGTCAATGAAAACATGAACTATCACTTACTTTGATAACTGACTGATTGACTCTGGATCTTTCAGAATAATTGTTAGTTGGAGCCCCCAAAAACAGGAAAATACAAATGTTGTCAATATTCCCTCGATACGCTCCCTTAAAGCAACGATATGTAACATTTTCAGAGCGGTGGCAACACCGACTGCATGTGTGAGAGGATGAACACAACAGAGACATCGCTCAGGTCCACCGTAGCTATATCTATATTTTAAAAAAATAAATAGGAGTTGCATACGTAATCAACGTTCTTTTCTACTTCTAGAACTAAATAAATAAAGGCACTATAAAAATGAATAGAGGTGTAAAGACCAGTGCAGCAAGGGAAAAAGTCTTCCTCGCTATTACAAGAGCATCAACATGATTTCATAGCTGGGTATAAAATTTACATATTGAGGCTTTAAGTTGCACCAAAAATGGGTAATATTTGTCCATGACCTTCACATGAACATAAGATACACTGTATATTCTTAAAGTACTTGATTCACTAGTTTCATTGACATATTGAAATGAGAAATGTTGCTATGTTTTTCAAACCGCCATTTTAACTTATTAAAGAGTTTGAGGCTTATTAGGGCCCGAGCACCGAAGGTGCGAAAGCTCTATTGTTATTGAAGGAATTATTTTTGTTCCTTGTTATTATTCTTCATACAAATAAATTGCATTTTTGGAGGCTTTATCATATTCAAAAACTCATGAAAGTTGGTACACACGTCTCCCGGCGAAAAATGTCAGATTTTAGTGCAGCGGCTGCATTTACGTCCATGCACGAAATCCGGTGGACACGTGTGTCACACCCAGACGTACAAAATAGTAACACCGCACCATTACGTCAACGCAACAGGAAGTCCGCCATTTTTAATTTATTCACCATTTTTGGGCAATTTGCACGTTGTACTTTAACGAACTCCTCCCAGGGATTTTGTCGGATCGACTTGAAATTTTTTTCTGTGCACTCTTAATATGTTTGGGATCAAAAGTTGTTCATAAAATTTGTTTCGTTGATTGGTGTGCCCGTGGCGTGGTGGCCATTTTTAACATCTCGCCATGAAACTACAAAAGGCTGTAAATCCTATGTACATGGACTGACCATCTCTAAAGGTCACAGCACTGAACACACCTGTATGGTCATATTCGCTCATAGTCATAGCGCCCCCTGCTGACAACCCGAAATGACACTTTTCATGCTTTCACATGCTACGTGGAGCTGGTTGATCACATGAACCTAAAGTCGGGTCAGAGTAGCCTAAACATGTCATATATTGAGAATTTCGTTCGACTTTGCCAAAAGGCGGTCGCCGTGGCGATGCGGCAAAGTGTGATGTTTCGCCCTGACACGGGAAGTTGATGATTAAGGTCAAAGGACGCTTGAAGCCTCATGAAGCGTGTCACATACATCCGGCGTGGTGAGACGATACATCCAATATGTGTTTTGAGACACTAGCGCCCCCTAAACTGCAGCCCCGACACCTAGTTTCCCCTAAATGCACCAAATTCGTTGGACACCTGTATCACACCGAGATGTACAAAAAAAAAAAAAGTCTCTTGGCATCATTAATTTGTTTTCGTGTGCCCGTGGAGTGGTGGCCATTTTGAGCGTCTCGACATTAAACTGCAAGTGACTAACTTTTATCTACATATTCTGATCTTCCTCAAACATCACATCTTTGACAACAGTCCCACGCTGAAGACACCTGTGTGGTAATATTTGCTCGCAGTCGCAGCGCCCCCTGGTGGAGACATGAAACGAGGACGCACATTTAAACTTTAAGCGGGGATACGCGGACCCTTGCGCTGCACGTCGGGGAGCCAGCATATCACTGCTTGCAGTTTTAATTTTATACTATACCTGATGTTTATTTTCATTTGCAATTAATCTGTTTCAGGTAATCAATTAGGTTATAAAATATATTAAAAAATATATATATATATACAAGTCAAAGGTGACGCCTTCAAATTAGATTTTTGTCCAGCCTACATTCAAGTAATATTCACTTTACTATATAAAGACGACTGAGAGACGGCAAATATTTACATTGCAAAAAACGGGACCGATTAAATATTGGGTATTTTTAGTTTGCAAAAAAACTGCACTTAACTTTGCCTATATTTTCCTGATAATGAATCTGATATATATATATATCAGATATTTTACATCACGTACATTTACAGCAGCACAAAAAGAAAAGCTTCCACACAGAAACCATGCTGTTGTTTTGACTTCTGGTGAGACAGCAAGCTGTGAAGTTTAATTTCGGTGTAAAACCTTACAATCTGTAACGTTGCAGTAATTTCTCATCAAGATGTCTTTTCGTGTGGAGCTCAGTGCGTTGGCAGGTCAAACACCATTTTTCTTTTTTGTTCCGTCTTCCCCAGTCCGGCAGTCACTGGACGTCTCCGCTGCAATGACAGCAGCAGTTTGTTAAAAAACAACAACAACAAAAAACAACAGCAAAACGAACATCTGTAACCCAAACAAAGCCTCCAGAACAAAACACCACCGGAGCGACTTGACAGCAGGGAAACGACGACCTAGATCTCCACGTTTGTTAGCTGTACTAAAAACAGAATAGCGCTGCGAACACGCGTGCGTCAGTAAAGTGAAGAAGAAAAAAAAAAAAAAAAAAAAAGAGCACTCCGATGAGGCACGATATAGAAATAACGTTTGCTTTAATGACGGCAGACATTTAATCGCTGCCTCCTCGTATTTTGTGTCAACGCTGACGGTAAGCTAACAGGGAGAGTTAGCTTCGCTCGCTCATATAAAAATTTAAAATTACCTTATTTTAAGAAGATTCCCGCTTGACAACAATCCCTCGTCCAAGCTGTGCACGTATTTGAAATGAGTAAAGGGGTTTCTAACAACTGTGTTATTTCACCAATTAATAAACTACGGTGTCCGTTTGACAAAATCAAGATGTAATCAAGTAAAGCCAAATAGCCCCGTTCGTCGGTTTCGCTTCCTTCGCCCACGTGACACCGGGGAATCATGGGAAATGTAGTTTTACCGGTTTAAGCCAGCGTTTGTAGTTCAGTGAGTTTGAACCCCCCCCCCTCCCCCCTGAGGCATAGCGCCACAAGTTGAACTAGTAGTAAATACAAAGAGTCATAGTTTTTTTTTTAATAAAAAGAATTTATTATAGTGACATATCCTTTGTTACATAAAATTGCTACAGCAAAGTATATTCCCCTTGCAAACACAAGTAAATATGGGTGGGAAAAACGTGTCAGCCTTCTAAATGATGTGCAAAAATTTCACAAACTAAATACAGACACATTTCTGATTATTGATCCCATACTGGCATGTGTGACTAGCTACGAAGAACTGATTTCCTTCAGTCAGGAGTGTGAAGTGGCTCAGGGAAAAGTGCCATCGTTTACATCAAATCTGACAAAACATTATTACATACACGAGGAGGAGGGGGGGGGGGGTAAATAAGAGCTGTGGATTTCCTACACACTTTCTGGGAAGATTTACACACAGGCAGTTTGGACTGAAACATGCTAAATTCCCAGGTGTAGTCTTCAAAATTTTGTCGAAACAAAAAAATATTGTGGATTTTTGCAATTACATTCTGTTCACCCTTCAGACTGGAAACATGATTTTGGATCCCGTACGAAAAAAATAGAAACAAAACAAAAAAGGTGGAAAAAAAGTTCAAATAAAAGGCTACAATTTTTGAATAGGCATTAGAGGCGTCAATGTGCATTAACTGTGGTAAATATGTTTACTTCTATAAATGTTTTATTCTTATGAGGGCAAATGGAAAAAAAGTTCAATACAAATAAATAATCCAATATATTCACTGTTTATAACACTTTTGCAAATAAAACCTCTGGAGTCTCCTTATATTTACACTAAGAACTATGAGTTCAAAGATTTAAATGTTATTTTTTTTATCTCTAAATATAAATAAAACTAGCATAAGAAACATTTGTGCCTTTGAAAGGAAATTAGGGCTAAAAAAACATCATGTGCTCGGTCGATCAAATTCAAATTCAAATTCAGGCGTAGCCAATATTCATATACAGCACATCAGTACCTAAAAATAGCACTGAGTCCCCAAACCCTCTTCACATTAGGTTGTTTAAGATTGTTGAAGTTGATTAAATTGCATTTTCCTCATATACAAAGACTTGATCATCGTGTCAAATAACAATCAAAACCTCTGAAGACTCAAGGGACTTGAAACTGAAAGACTGTCGACAGTGCATTATTGTTTCCGACACAAATCGTGAAATGTAAAACTTTGATTTCCCCACAGTCCTGAGGGTCCAACCTGCAGAAACGACCTCAAACTCTGACTTCCCTGTGGACGGCAGACAGAGACAAACCTCCTTCTAAAAGGAATAACAGGTTCACAAAAGCAAAACTTTTCTGACATCTGGAAGAAAGAAAAGTCAACAAATGGACACCGTGGCCTCGTAGATATTCAGCATTTGACATACAGATTATTTCGATACAACGGCTCAAACCTGTCACAACGGATAGAGGTTTGTAGAGACAGGGACGACATGTCAACAGCAAGGACAGGCAATGAGTCGGAGTCAATGGGACATTAATGGTGCCCTGTACAGTAGAATCCCTCATGATACCTATATTTCTCAGATGGGACAAAAGATGTATTAAATATGCATAGACAATAACAAGAGTGGCTTACATTGAAAAACAAACAAAAAAACAACAACTTCTGACCTTATTCCCTTAGAAAATCATAATGTTTGTCCGTTCATGTTCTCTAACTGACCTTACTCAGCCCGAGCAATTTTTGCAAATATTTTTCCATCACAGTGTGCGAGTTGGTTAGAAAATGACGCAAAGAGACGACAAGCTTTAACTGCGGTAAACAACCAAGAAGTGACTAAGATTAATGAATACTCTGAGGATATGATGTTTCCGTTTTCTGTTATTACTACAGTTAATTGGTTTTGTCTTGCCGTTTTGGGATTATGTCACTTGGATTAAAATTAACTCCTTTGCTGAGTCAATGTCCCAGGCTGTGAAACTATTTTAATGTAACAAAAGAAAACAACAAAAAACTAAAATAAATAAGGGCGGGAACACTTTTAGGGCACTATTAGCTTGTTGTGAAACTGCTGTACAAAAAAAAATGACAAACATGCAAAAGTAAAAAGTAAAATAAAACAAATATGGCAGTTACACAATTACACTTCTGAGTGCTCTGCTCAAACAGCAATTAATAAACAAAAACAAAAAAAGCAACCTAAATGTTTTGTCCATGTGATCAACACTGCTTCACATCAATGATATACCCTCTAGAAAATCGAACAAATTGACCTTTCAGCTTTTGTAAAATGCAAAGTTGACACACTTTTATAAATATACTTGAAGATCCATTGTGTGCAGTGACACTCAAACTTCCCCAGTTTCCTTCCTTGTGAAACAGAGTTGTACCTGAAAAATAAATCCTCTCATTCCATCAATTTAACACCACACCAAGACTGAGGTAAAAAGGAAACGTCCTGTGACCAGATATGGATAAACAATGCTACAATTGATCAGCTAACACAGCACTGACAAGTCGCTGCTTCCTAATATCGCTTGTCATGTCGCTTCGAAAGTCGAGTGCTAAAACGGAGAAACTTCCAGATGCCATCGGTGTTTATTCTCCTTCACTGAACACCAGTTTCTTTGTTTGAATTTTGGTCATGCTTTAACAAAACAAAAGTCTTTTAAAATTGCATGTCTCATATATGTATGTCTATATGCACAAATACACTGTTCTAGGTCTTAAGGACACCAGAAGGATAAATAATGGTTAATGTTCAAGTGTTCATGATTACTGAATACTAAACCGAACCCTAAAAGACACACAGGCATGTAACAGACGACAGATAACTGGCAACCTCAATGTCAGAAATTCAAACAAATAAAAATCCCTTCACTTTCCCAAAGCTTAAATCACAATATGTGCAACACCAGCTAATACAATCAATCACTCTTTGTGCCGCTTGAAAATGGGAGTAATATTAGTTTTCATGTTGCTTTTCAAATACAAACTTAAACAAGGAGAGGGAGGATACTCAAACGTGGCAAACATAGAAAACAGAAGATAAAAGACAAACGATGAAGACGTGGTCTAGTACTTTGTGTTGCAGCACGAGGGGTGTCTGCATAATGTGCCTGTGTATAGATTAGTGCTAACTGCACGCAGAATCATGGCAAAAAGGACCTCATTCAGCTGTGTGGAATGAAGGAACTAGGCATTTGTTTTGAGCACGTGATGGCCTCAGTTCCACCTTTACCCTCAACAGAGTGCAAATATCCCAAAACACGAGAGCCCTGACGGGACTCGTGCCCGTTCACTAGAAATCAGCAAACTCTTTTGCACACTTTTCTGTTTGTGAGACACGAATGTCCTCCTCTTCATAGTCGTCAAAGTTGCTTGTGTCTCCTGGTCCTCTGCACTTTGGCAAGAAGGGGGCTTCGACCTGAAAACGTACAATGTACATTTTTTTTTTTTTTTTTGTTCAGATCAGGAGCTGCAACAGATGTGTTGCATCATGTCTCAGGACCATTATGACATTAAAAAGGCTTTGGTTGAGCAACATGTCGCACCATTCTCCAGCAAAAAAAACAACAACCTCAAGACCTACCTTTCGCTCATAGATGGCAATCCAGTCTGTTGTGGAGAACCACTTGTGATTTTTTATGTCATTCACACCGTTCTTCAGGTTGCCGAATCTCTTGGTCAGGTCTACCTGGAGCAGGTTCCTCAGCAGATCCTTCAGGTCGGAGCTGAAGTGAGAGGGAAATCGTACCTGCAAGAAAAAAGGTTTGGGTTATCAAACCAGTGTTTTTTTCCTCCATTTCCTTCAGTATGGGTTGTAGCAGTTAAAGAGCAGTAAAGAATCACTGGAGAACCGATATCAAGTCAGTCCTCGTGGCTGACAGGGAAGCAGAGGAGTGACAAGAGTATTCAAATATCTAAGCTACATTAACTTGCACTTTACATGTGGCTGTCTTTGCATACCTTGCCAGACACAATCTTTTCATAGATCTGGATGGGCTGATCAGCAAAAAAGGGAGGGTAACCAGCAGCCATCTCATAGATTAGAACGCCAAGTGCCCACCAGTCCACAGCTTTGTTGTAGCCCTGAAAGAAAAAGGAAACAATCCATCACGTTTCTACGCCTTGACTTGGTTGAAACTTAGTTATAATTATTGGGTCTTTATTTTCACATCTGGTTTTTCATATTTATCTGGCTGATTACTTAGACCCAAAGACATTAGCAGACACTTGGTATCGTCCCTGGTGATGATGTACCAGGGCCTCACAGCAGCCAGCTTCAGTTCTTATTTGTGTAAAAGACTTATTACCTTTAGTCTTGTGTCTTTGTCAAGTAAAACATGTGTTCAGCTCAGCTGGACTGAAGTTTGTAGACTGACTTAAACGTCATAGTAAATTACGCATCTCACAACAAAAACTATTTGTTTGTCTTTTCAAATCATTGTTTGTTCTATCTATGTTTATAGATATTTCAATATGAAAGTCAGTGCTTCCACCTCATCATCACTGTTTCATTTAAAATCCAGTCTGCTGGAGTCACAACAATGAAAAAGATGTTACTGTCCTGATACCTTCTGACTGCACTGTATCAACATGGTTGTGTGGGCTGTGTTGGTACGAAGGCCTCACCTTGCTGAGGATGATCTCTGGAGCCAGGTACTCAGGAGTTCCACACAATGTCCAGGTCCTGCCTTTTACTCTTTTGGCAAAACCAAAGTCTGTGACCTGAGGAGAGAACAACAGGAAAGAAAAGTAGGTACAGAAGGCAAAGGTAACTTGTACTACACTTCAGAACAATGGCTACTAACAGAAGACTACATATGTCAAGTTTCTAAACTTTTTCCCTTTAGTGGACTTAATCTGCTTTCTTGTACTGTTGTTCAGCATTGAACCTCTTTACAATGGTATCCACTCTCTCCTGGTGGTCTTACGAAGAGTTGATTACCGGGTCAGTTACCAGCTAATGGTTCAGACAATTTGTTGGTGAATGATACCTTTCCACTTGGGTTCACTCTGGAACGGTAAACGTTACATTGATGGTGTACCTGGATGTATCCATGCTGATCTATGAGCAGGTTTTCAGGCTTCAGGTCTCTGTAGATGAGGTCTAAGGAGTGAAGGTACTCAAAGGTGAGCACTATCTGAGCTGCATAAAACCGTGCATGGTGTTCACTGAAAGAAGGAAGCATACATAGTCAAATATTCTGTCAATTATTCATTGTACAGCCAAATGAAAATGACGTCTGCCTCGATTTAATCCAGACCACAACAAGCAAGGAAAAAAACGACTTTTGTCCAGCTATGTTTGGCTATAACCACGGCACCACACGCAAACGACAAATAAAGTCCAATAAAAATGATGTGCACAATACCTGAACCTTCCAGTGCGTCTGAGGTGCGAGAACATTTCTCCACCCGGCACATACTCCATCACCATGTAGAGGTTTGAGTTGTCCTGGTAATTAAAGAATTATACTTTCAATTAGGGTCATACAAACCTACCACTTTTTAACTAATCAGCACAATTCATTAAGGGAAATAAGAATATATTGTGGATATGTTTATTGTTGTTATTGAACTTAAACCAACTATAGAAATGTAGAGTCCAACTGTAGCGCTGTGACTATGAGTGAAACAGCCTGCTCTGCTTGTCGTCAGGGTGTAAAGGTACACACAATTCACGGTTATTTATGACACACAGGTCAGCGTGTTTTAGGAACAGCCGAAAAAAATACATGACATTTATTTGTCGACTTTCAAACAAGGAAAACAACCCTGCTAGTATGCTATTGCTGATGGACAATAGTGCACTGACAAAAAGTTCTGGGTGGAGCTCATGCTCTTGAACTTTCATTCCGGGAGCGCAAGTAAGCAGACATAAATAGACGTGTGACAGTAATCGTTTGGCTCGCATAGCGTATCGAACAGAAGAAATTTGTGTACCAAATGGTTCAGGATGAAAACATGTACCATTACACCTGTAGTTTGTCTCGTACCTTGAAAGCGTACTCCAATCTGACGAGGAAGGGGAAGGAGACGGCCTGTAGTATTCTCTTTTCATTTAGTGTGTGTTCTATCTGCTTCAACTTCACCACCTGAAAAACACGAGGCAGAAGACAAGCACATGAGGATGATTTGCTCATCATAACTCAAACATCAAACTTTGTTTACATTCTACAATATCTATAACACGACTACACAGGTATTCACACGTAATTAATGTGTTTATGCACACTGTTTTAGCCCATTTATGACTAATCATTTCCAAAGTTTCCATCTCTCCAGTCAGTTACTGCCTTCAGTTCATTTCAGTAAGTTGTTCAAATTAAAATATTTTGATCCAAATCGATAATTCATCACTCTGAACATCATGTCCTGTTTTATATATGTCAAAGTTACTGTTACAAGGTCGGGCTGTTGAAATTATGACTGATTAGAAAAGCCTGCCAGTTTAACGTGAGCAAGCTGCCACTGTACCTACAAGCTATACAGCCAGAAAACAGAGGTAGAAGAAATCCTAATTTGGTAGCTCTTTGTTTTACAAAGTCTGTTGTTTGAAAGCTGACTCCTAAATCTAAGATATCGAGCTTCAGATTAGCACGTCAGCACAAAACAGACCGAGACATCGACAAAATGACCACAAAGTGATAAAACACCTGACTACGATATCTACTGTGATGTAAAGCCAAAGTTTCTGGAAGTTCATTTTCATACTGTACTGAAGTACATTAATGGAAATTGATGGTCATTTGTAAGGCAGCAAAGCACATTCACAAGCCTGAAAACTATCATAGCACACATGAACAGGATACATGATTTGCAACACATGGGCTAAAAAAAAAAAAAGCACAGTAAACAATAAAAGTTCTTTAGAGTTCTGTGAGGAGCTAGGAAGAGCGTAGTGAATAAAATATTAAGAAACAAAAAGAGGCAGAGTGAGAAACTGTGTAAAGGAAAGTCTTAGAGATGTGCAACTGAAGCAGGATGTCAGACAGGTTTACCACTTAAACTGAAATGCAAGTGAACAGAGCCCTGATATACGAGCAACACACAGACGACATGCTAACCTCCCTCCACAACTTTCACATCAATATTTAGAGACTGAAACTCTCATGTGAAGCGACTTTGAGGTTTTCAATGATAACAGACTGACCGTGTATGAGGAAATGTTCCATTTCCTATGATGAGATGCACAGCGTATGACTTTATGTAAACCATTTTTGCAGTTTTCCTTCCACCAACCAGACATATTTACAATTTTAGTCATTTTTACAGATTTCATCTAAAACCATACGCTTACCTTTTGTTTGTCCAGGATCTTCATGGCGTAGAACTGGTTCGTTCCTTTATGTTTCACAAGCATTACTCGACCAAACGAGCCAGTGCCCAGAGTCTTGAACCTGTCAAAGTCGTCCAGGCCCGTTGTGCTCTGAGGAAACACATTATCAGAGGAAGTGAGACAGCAACTTGTACGGTTGGTAAACATCCAGCTCTTATATGGGCCATTAGATTTTTGTTTTCATGTAGCTCTGAGTAAAAAAAATTTAAGACTGGATGGAGATGATTTTTGAGTACAATTACTCAATCAGCTTGCATTCAAGTCATCAAGATCGGAACCACTTTGAACTAAAGGAAGTCGTAACATTTTATTCCAGATCGGAGTGTCAAGACAAATAATTTAAAGTCTAAATTCTATCATGAAAAGTGGTCGTAAAGAACAGCTTACCTGTGGTGGACACTCCCATTTTCTTAAAAAATCTTCTTTGGCTTTAGCTAAGAACTCTTTCACTATAAAAAAGAGACAGATTTGTAGTATAACATTTTTTACAGTTTTGGTACAAATGCAAGGTCAGATACAGTAATATGTTCAGGGAAATAAACTGGGGCAGTTTAACGTGTTCAGGAAAACAAACAAAAGGCAAATTCACATTTCAGGGGAACAAATGCATGTTAAGGTCAGGCAAATGTCAAGTACTGGGGAGGCAGGACTAATACAGCAAAGAATATCTCCGTTATAAAACTCAAAACCACACACCTAAGCAGGAAATTTTAATTCATAAAGTGATGCAAAGAGCTCTGTTGACTTTACAGAGTTGGCCAATTTTAAGGCAAGCTATTCTGCATCCCTTTCAGGGGGAGGTGGGAGTCAAGGAGGAGAGGCAGTAATAATAAGAGGCAGAGAGAAAGACAAAATGCAAAACATAACTGAGACTACGGAGCAGGCAACAGAAAGACAGTCACAGCAGACATGAGGTGTCCAAAGTCAAAGAGTCATTGGCAGGTGTCTAATGTCTCACTGGTGGTGCACTTTGGTATGCTGCTACTAATTTAAATGCACACTTTGGCTGCTTAATACAATTGAAATACAGTTTAATGCAAGCCTGCTGTGTCTAAAATGCAGAATAAACATTTGCTCTGTGACTTGGGACGTCTCATGGAAAATGAGCATACCAAAAGTCTCTACAGTTCACCAAGGGTTTGCAGGGACATTCACCCACATGGATGGAAATAATGGAGAAGAGAAAGAGAGAAAGAAACATTTATGAAGTGCTGAAAACAAGAACATATTAGATTCACAACACAAAATGACACTGGAGAAGACAACGTAAGGCAGTCCTACCACCTGACAAAATTATTCCACCCTGCAATAACATAAAACTTATTTTGTCTATTGTCTATGAAAACTGTAGCTAAAACTAGCAGTCAAGGTTGTTTACACCCTGGTGTACAACCGCAAATGTTATTAGTTGTTAAAATTTAGCAACAAGTGAATATTTCTATCCATAAGGCTTCGATTCTCCATGGTAGATAGTGTTCAATATATAGTTCTAACTTTTGCTTTCTATCCTGCCACTATTGGAGGCTTGCATTATTCCACAAAGAAGAAAAGACAACGCTGGTTGAAACGAGACTGAGAAAAGCCCACATAAAAACACATTTCATACTCGCACAAGGGCACACACAAATGACAGGGCACAGATATTAAGATGATGTAAGCGACTGAAGCACCACAAATGGCCTGCACTACAAAGTGTTATGCCTAAGCTGCTTTTACTAATGTCTCTGGTGGATCCAAAATGTGTGCAAATTCAGCAATTGTGAAGCGGATGAGGAAGGTAAGTTGAAATGGCAAAGGTTATAGTTATTGTTTTTGTAGTTTTAAGACCAAATTAACCCGTAGAGGCCAACCGGATGACCACATACGTGAAAATAAAAATCTAATTTGGAAGCCTATCAAACCCGTTGAATGATCTGTACAGTTCAAAAAGTAAATTTTATGGGTGTCAAATAAACCCAGCCTGCTCACAGCTACACATGGTAAAAGCGATGCATTGCACTTACTCAATTTATCCCACATGATGGTGAACTCTGAGATATAAGGTACCTCACTCTCTGGTCCTCTGTGCTCTTGGCTACTCTTACGATATCTGTGGAATAAACGGCTGGCGAAGGACTGATCCTTTCCTTGGGCCATTTTTCAGGCGAATATCTTGACGTGTAAGATGGCTCACGGGCGAAGTGACCGTTTTTCAGACTCGACACCAAAGATACTAACTTCCTGTATTCAGTCAAGTGCTCTGCGATGCTTGGCTAACCACACAAAGTCGAGCTTCCTGTTCAAGTGCTCTGCTTCAGTTTCAGACGGCCAACTGCCTGTCCGTTTTTGTCTGTGTGGTGTCGTTTGAAGACACTTGACTTTGTCTCCCATGCAAATAGTGGCACTGGTCTGACAACAGTATACAAACTAAACAAGAGCACGCTAAAATATCAGCTTTGTAATGTGATGTAAAAAAAAAAAAAAAAACACTGCGCAGCTTTGCGGGATTCAAAATAAGCCTGCAAAACCCACTGACTAACAGAAAGAGAAGTCATCTCCAGGTTAGCGTGCTCTCTGGCGGTTATATCTCACAATGCAGTTCTTCAAAGAGCTTTTCAAAATCACCCTTAAGACCTAACCCTTTGCTGCATACTTTATAAAAAAAAAAAAAAAAAAAAAAAAGCATGCTAGTGTAGTAGAAAGTAATACTAGTCAGGCTAAGAGCATTAAATCTAAATAACAACCACAAGTTAGCTGTCTGTTTGCATCACAGTGCTATTGTACACAACCCTCAGCCCCTCCCTGCAGCCACTACAGGTGGATTGAGTCACAAGTCTGCCAGACTGTGCCAACTACTGCCAATCAGAAAGCAGGTCAAGATCAGTGCTCTCCAGACAGACCACTAGGTATGGCACAGTTTAGTGGATTAGGACGGTCATTACTCGCAAACGCACACTGAACACAGCAGAGTGGCCTCTGGCTACTGCTTTCAAGTGATTAATGGAGGACTTTAGATCGTAACATTGCTCTTCAACAGGTGCAATTTGACAAAGAGCGGAGCTACCTTTACTTGATGATCTCACATCAACATAACAGATTAATGTCACTGTAAGAAAGCAGTGATCCAGGCCTTAACATTTTGATTTACAGAGAACTTGTTAATATATTACTTAACACATTGAGTGGGATCAAAATGGTCAATTTTGCAGACCTTGTTTGACAAATATTAGCAATAAAAAACAACAACATATTTTTTTTGTATTCTTACAATCCTGGTTTAACCACATCAAGGAGCCCTGGTCAACTTGTCTGTCAGTCGTTACCAGGTACCTGTTGTTAGCCCTGACCAGGCCTTTGGCTGCAGCTTTAACACAAACCCACGTATGCTGATGTTATCTGGCTCCAGTCACATCAGCTTTTTTTTTTTATTTATTTTTTCCCAAATTAAACAAGGCACCTCGATGCCTTTACGCTACAGTGTGAGTCGAGGATCTTTCTTTACATTCACTGCTGTGGGAAAACCTCGACCAGGATGGGGTGAGGACCACAATGTCATCTGCTCATACGTCTCTTTCAAACACCGGCCGGCTGCATCATCTGTGGCACCGTCTCCAAAGGAGATCACACACACGAGAGAGAAAGAAAGAAAGAAAGAAAGAGAGAGAGCAAACACAGCCCGTGAACTACCCGACCAAAGATGGTTCTCCTCTGCAGCCCGTATCACCGCACCGTGTGTTCACACCGGACAACAGCCGCTGAAGGCTGCTGCTCTTCACTGACTTTGATAAGCGAACTCGCACCGCGCGAGAAAGCTAACATTAGATGGCTTAACAGGCTAAGCTGGATGCTTTTCCCAGGTCGCTCGCTCGCTCACCGCTTTCTTGTTCATTGCCTTTCTTGGCAGTTGCTGCGTTTCCCATCGTGGGAAGACAGGAGGGCGATCCACAGCTGGCGAGGAGCGATGATGGTGGCGGTTAGCTAACAGGGGGTCCTCCGTTAGCTGGCTAACAAATTTCAGCTCGTGCTAGCTGCGTGGCTAAAAACGACATCAATGTCTTCTCTTTGTGGACTAAACTTCGACGTGCTCTGCTAACCGCCTCGTTGATCTTTTATTTACAAGGTCCTTTTTTTTTTGTCGTTCAAGTGTGCCTCCGCTGGAATGACAACATGATCCAGACTTTTCACCTCTGCCTGCTGTCGTTTGCTGCTGCGTTCAAGTCATGTGGGAATACCCGGGAACGGAGTTAATGGGTGCAATGCTGCGTTTACGTACCGGTCGGAAACAGTACGGTCTAAACGTGCGCTACTATTTGTAAAGTGAGATTAGAGTTACATGTTGTGACGTAGTAATTCTCTACTTAATAAGGCTCTATCACTTTGACCAATGACTTGTTCACGGCGTGTTTTACCCAAATAACTTTGTTTAAAACAGTAAAAAAAAAAAAAAAACAGAAATAAAAGCAGTAGAAAAATTAATAACTAATAGGCTACTTGTAATAACGACAGTGAAAATGTCTAAAACGTTACAAAACATATAAAAAAAACACCATAATAATCATAATAATGATCATCATCATCATTATACTATAAAACATTATGAAAAACAAATTATTTAATGCTTAATCTTACTCTTTGAATGTTATTTAACTTGTAAACCACAACTTCAGTGTGTTGGGGTGTGTGACTCTTAATTATTGATTTGTAGCCTTTCTGTACCACTTCTTCCTTTTAATTTCTTTTGCTCAAAAAAAAAAAAAAAGTCAATTTTCCAACACGTGGTAGCCCACATTGTCATTTAGTGTACCGTTTGCGTTCACGTGAAACACCGGGTATCTTTGTATTAAGTGTTTGCAGCCTACAGTCAGTTTAATGTGGGCAAACACAATTGCCTGTTCCAGGGGTGCTGTTTGTTGGTGACCGTGACCTTTGACCTCAGAGGGACCACAGGACCCCACACTTACCCTGCAGGGTGTGTTACTACAATACAACATTGTAACAAAGACAGAAACCCAGAAGTGTTTGTCACCCAAGTGATACTGCAGAACTTCCAACTTTTCTTTAAGATTTTAAAACAAATCAGTGCATAAATAAATTACTGATAATTCGTGTAAAAATAAAAAAAAAACAAAAAAAAAACACCCATACAAACAATTAAACAAGTGCAACCACAGTAATCTAAAATAACCTCACAAAAACTGCATTTAATTGCAAAACGCAGATATTGTCAAAAAAAAATGTAATACAAAAGTTAGTAATAGGGATAGTATCCTGGTAAAATCACATCAGTAAGAGTAATAATACTGTGTATAATCTATTTATAAGTATTTCGTCTTGCATTTAATTGAAGATAGTTAAAGAAACTCAATAATTAAACCAACCAAACAAGAAAATATACAAACTCAACCAAAGCTTTGAACTATTTTAAAGCTTTAATTTAAGTAGATTTAAAAACCTGTCAGAAAACTTAGTACATCACTTTAATTTTTAAATAAATATACAAAAAAATATACATCAGTAAAATCACATCAGTAAGAGTAATAATAATGTGTATAATCTATTTATAAGTATTTCGTCTTGCATTTAATTGAAGATAGTTAAAGAAACTCAATAATTAAACCAACCAAACAAGAAAATATACAAACTAAACCAAAGCTTGGAGCTATTTTAAAGCTTTAATTTAAGTAGATTAAAAACCTGTCAGAAAACTTAGTACATCACTTTCATTTTTAAATAAACAAGTGTTCATAAACTCCATGTACTTCACCCAAAGATATGAGAAAGAAAGCAGTAGTGTTCAACACATTTGGAAAGACTGGGTGGCACGTTCACGACCTCCGAGCGGGACGCGCCCATTAACGGCGGGGATGTTTTTAGCACCACGGTCAGCGACACAGTCGCTCTGTAGCTGCCCTGTGTTTGTATCAGCGAGCTGGGGGCGGAAGAGCTGCACCGAAACCTCCGTTAAATAAATGACCTTACGCTGCACGGAAAGAAAAAAACAAACAAACAAACAAACAAACAAAAAAAAACCTCGCACCTGCGGTAAGACTTTTGTTTTTAATCACAAGTCAGTGGGTTCATTTAATATGTGCTGACTACACATGTGAGCCCCGCAGTGCATTTTTACACGTCAGTTTGCGAGTGCAAACTTCAGCACTTCATTCAGGTCCAACCCCCCCCCCCCCCGCCCCCCCACCGGGTCCCCCCCCCTCGGGTCCCCCCCTCCTCTCACAGCCCGAATGGTTCCGCCCACGGACTCGCTCCAGCAGCGCTCACGAGAGGAACACAACACACTGATTTATTTGTTGTTGTTGTTGTCCGTCGGCAAAACGTCAGTTTTCAGTAGTAACGCCGTTACACACTATAAACAGCGTCGTTGTGGCCTTGACGAGCGTACGCAACTCGGGGGGGACTGGACGGTGTTTCTCCAAAAGGGACCTCAGCGTCTCGAGTAGCTGCGCCGTGTCCGGGGGGAGACCAGCGGGAGAGCCGCACCGCCACGGCTCGGGATCAAGACGGTAACCGTTAACAGTTTAAAGGGGGGGGGGGGCTGCTTCGTTGCTAGGTAGTGTGGCTAAGCTAACCGTAGAGCAGCACGGGGGGGGGGGGGGAGGAGGGGTGGTGGTGGTGGTGGTGGGGTCCATTAGGTTTCCTTTGAATTATTATACGGTGTCTAATTGGTGGTAATATGTAAAGCGGCATTAAATGAAGACGCCCTCGTTTGGTGGTGGTGGTGGAGGAGGGGGCAGTAACGTTCACGCCGGACGACAACGGGACGGGACGGGACGGCCACATTTTTTTGCCAGCTCGTGTCCACGTTTTGAGTCTTCACACCTTGGACCGACCCGTCTGTGCAAGTGGCTAGCAGGCGACCTAAACGTTAGCAGGTGCTTGCTTAGCCACTCATTCACAGCGATGGTCCACCTGCTCGGGGCTCCGTGACGTCTCACGAGGAGGCAACCACCAAACGTCCTTGAGAAAGCCCCGCATCCGATCTTAATACGCGCGGGATTTAAGGAAGCCACTTTGCGCTGATCCCGAAATAAACACAAAGATATCTAAAAGGTGGATGGATGGCCTTCCAGTGATACGGGAGAGACCATATTGACTACTGTGACAGGCAGAGGGTCCCTCCACCTCCCTCCACCCCTCCCCTCCATCCCGCAGCTCTTTGTAGCACAGCGTCTTAGCTTAGCTTTGCAAGCACACGTGATAAACGTGTGCTTGACATTCAAAACCGGTGCTTTCACCAGTGCTCCCAGCCCGGTTAGTTACAGGGGAGACGTGTTTTGTTTGAAGATTTGATTTGACGCTGATCTGTTTTGTAGTCCGGTTGTGCCACTTACTGAACACATGCTAATAGAGCAGCACCCTGGAGATGACCAATCTGTACAGAGCATATATGGATTACATACTAATAACAGCTTAACGTGTGCGTTTTGGATGGCAATCTGGCCATATCCCGGGAGATAAGGCTCTTAAGACGGATGTGATATGCTTAATCTTTCATTTTCATCACACGTTTTTGAATTGCAGAACTGCTTCAGAGCATAGGGTGTCTGACGTGAATGTCTTGCTTGAGGTCATATTTCATTTGGGTCTGGGCTGCGGCTGGTCTCTTCCAAAAGGTGAATTTTCTATACCTGAAGTCGTCTGCAGTAGTTTAGTAGCAGACCGCAGCCACCCTGACATTATCCTGCAAAGTGTCCCCAGATCCCTTTGCTCCCTCCACCGTGCTTCACCTTTGAGATGTTGTTTTCATGTTGTGTAGAGCCCCTGAAACTGCCATTCACAGCGCTGCATGTTCTTTCTGAACGACGCAACCTTACTTTCATCAGTCCACTGATTGTGCATTGTGGAGTGGTTTGCTTTTTAAACTTCAGGCGAAAAGGGAAAGGTTTTGATTTTGTAGTGCAGTGGCACCTTGCAACAACGTCAACACGTATGGAGATGTTAACCAGCTTCAATGTTTCTGTTCAGCCTTCAGCTGTAAAACATCTTCATCGTTGATCATTTGTGGACTGATCGATATCAAAACTCTTTGATGTTACCTTGTATCCCCTTCCCACTTAATGCAAAACACGATTGTAGTTAATATAAAGGGTTCTTCTCATTTCTGAAGGAGTGACTGAATTTTACATTTGACTGTTTTGCTGAAATCCGTGTAAAGTTTCTCAAATAAAGTTAAGCTTTACATTCAGCTGTTTGTTGGTGTATTTCAGTACCTTGTGGGCTGACAGCTCCCACACTTGTTCCTCCTCATATCTGGAAGAAGGCACGAAGCCAGATTGGGTCACTTGTTCGAGCTAATTTTAGACCCACTGGCAATTCTAAACCCAGTACTCTCCTGTGAGAGTAGTCCACAAGCTCAGCTCTCATTTTTTCCTGCGGGGACAATGTGGTGGCAGTGGTCAAGCAAATCATGACAAGAGAAGAAATATTTTTTAACGGAAACATTCTTAGCATATACTGTATGTTTTAGACTTTGAAAGATATATTCACTGTTTGCGTGACAATTTTTTTCTCATTACAAATCTTTTGTGCTTTTCAGTGATGGAGACATGTTGTAATAGTACAGCATGTGTCCATTCCTCTGTTTGAATGCTTATACAAGCCCTGAGGTCCTAGTACTGCTGTAACGGCAAGACTGGGGAATACTGTACGTACAGAAAAGAACCTGCGTCTGCAAATCCTGCTCTCTCAGCACAACACAAGGCTAAGTGGTGTTTCCCTGAGCTTCTCTGTCGATTCTGTATTTGACGACTGCTTTCAAGATGTAGTTTCATGTAAGGCAGCGAGAACATAAAACAAACCCCTGAGGGTGGTACCGTTGGATGTTGAAGGGACTCGTGTAATAGGTGTGACACAGCTTGTCATAAAAGCGTCTGCTGCTTAGGCTCAGCTTTCCGTTGACACACTTTTTGCAAAGCTATTGTGCTGTCTTTGTGTGATTGCTTTTGATGTAAAAGGGGGTTCTCTTGAAGTGCCACTGGCCGTTGTCTTACAACAGTGGGATAATATCTGTGTGAAAATAAAGTTTTTGGTCGAGCTAAAACAACTTGTATTGTTTTGGTAAATATTTGTGATGTAGTCTAAAGGCTGCAGTTAAAATATGTACTTTTGCACCTGCTTCAGAGCAAATAGTTAGGGGAAAACTCTGCATAACAATGCCCTGAAAGACAGACGTGCATTTGTTACGCATTTAAGCCGAGTGAAACAGAAACAGAGTGATGCAGATGCAGCATGAAGAGCTGACTCTCTACAATGAAGCCTTTCTGTGTTGTATGGCAGGGGGGAAGTGCATGAGCTAAGCATTCATTGGGGCTCTGCATTCACAGGAGCTTTGCACACTCTGCTCTGCTGTGATGGCTCTTTGGCTCCCTCTGTTGGGGGGAAAAAAGTGGTGTTGCAACAGCGGATTAACGATAGATACTCCACTTAGTAGAGGGGATTTAGTTGAGATTCTGTGGTTAATATTGCACCGAGGGAGTAAAAGTGATGATGCTTTCTAATGCCATCAGTTAGATATAATGGCAAGTAGTGATTACAAACTCTAAACCCCGTCTTGTTGTTGTTCTCATGAGAAATCCTCGAGTTGAGTAGGCAGACTAATAGTAACTGCAAGGAGAAAAAAATAAACATTGAAAGCAGTTTAAAGATGCTGAGCAAAGTGTAGTATAATATGGATTAGTAATCTAGAGTATAACCGTACTGTCTAAGTTTAAAGCCTCAATGATTATTATTGTCATGATTGAAAGAAAAGGACAAGTGTGACATGACTGAGTTTACTTAAAAGTTGTGACATTACAAAAGAGACTCTAATCTGGTGTCAAATTACACTGAAAGTGAGTGCAAGTAAAACCCAGCCGCCTTGTGGTCTATAACCACCTCCACTGAGACAAATGGGCAAAACACGAGAAGGCCTCTTTTTGCTGGGTCATCCATCAATGTGCAACAAAAGTGTCTTAACTGTGACCTTATGTGGTGTCCAGGCATCTTATTTTAACATTTTATTCTATAAAGTCAGCACAGAATTTTTCTTTAGATTATAAATGGTCTTTATCCAATAAAGGCAGTGAGAGAGACAGGAAATGAGGGAAGAGAGCAGGGGAATAACATGCAGTCAATGGTCCACCTGGTCATTATTTGAAACAGGGACTTTGTGTTCATAGAATTAATATCCATGCGGTATGCGTCCTAACCACTCAGCTATTGGGTTGCCTCAAGGGGAGAAATTTGAACACACCATCAGTTCATCATTGTGGAAATTTAACAAAATAGCAATAATATAACATTATGTTTAATTTACAATATCTCCCGTGGCTGAAAAAAATGAAGATGCCAGTATGTAATGTTGATAAAACACAAAAAGAGCACTAAAATAATAGTTTTTTTTTTTTTTTTTTTTTTTTTTTTTTTTTTTTTTTTAAATTATGATTAAATAACCCTGCAATATTGCACAGAATAATTAGGATTAACTTCTCAGCTCTGGTCTGAGGAGTGTGTGTAATTTTCATTTCAAATGACTCGCATTAGAGAGTGTGTGCGCGCTCTCATCTTATGTGTGTGTTCGTAGGTGTTTTGTTGCATCATATGTGCCTGTCAGGTCTGGCCCTGTTCCTAAGGGTTTACATGACACCAAGGTCCGGTGCTCCTATAGAGATAGTGTTCGCTGCCTCGTGTACAGAGAGCCAGTACACCACTGGGAGGTGGGGGCAGATTGTCAACAGCACAGCTTGCCTCACTTTATCACTCTGACTCTTTGTTGTTGCTCTCCCCCCTGCTCTACTGAACGAGTCTCTGTCCTCCCCAGGATCAATGTCCTGTGCTCACCACAGGCAGACCGAGAGGCTGCCAGTAAAGACCGCTGAGTGATCAAGCAATGCGATCAGATTGTTTCCACATTCTCATTTGTTCAGAGGCTACTGATAGAATCGATTTGGTTGCTTTGTAAGGCAAGGCAAGGCTAGGCAAGTTTATTTGTATAGCACATTTCAACAACAAGGCAATTCAAAGTGCTTCACATAAAACCATTAAAAGCATCAAAACATCAGGTAAAGGAAAAGCAAATTTAAAAACAATTAAGAACATTGATCGAAACATTAAAAACAGTCATTAAAACGTTAAACAAGCTAAAAATAGAATAAAAGTTGCAGTGCAGTTTAAGAAATAAAATACAGTAATAAAATGCAGAAATGCAGGAAATTGATCAACATCCTTGAGTCTGGTTCAGTTGAAGGCAGCAGCAATTGTAAGAGAGTCTCTGTGTGTGTGTGTGTGTGTGTGTGTGTGTGTGTGTGTGTGCGCGCCTTCTTTAGTGAACATGGTCCAACATGACTGGTCCAACAGGGAAGTGTGTGTGTAGACAGTAAACACTGTTAGAAAAGAAATAGGCGTCACAATATACTCTCACCACTAGAGGCTACTGTTGATCTCTCTATGAAATTCAAGGGTTTACTGTAGGTGTAGTCTCACTGGTTTATGTTACCTATGATTTAATTATTTATGTGGTCTGTATATAGTGTATATTTCTATATTTCACAGACCACGGTTCTGTATCTTTTTAATTCTACATTTTTTTTAAAATTATTTTTTCATTACATCTTATTTGGAATGCCTGCAATATAATATGGAAATTCTCGGAGTTTTAAACACGCTACACTTAGCACTTGCCATAATACGGAAAATGCTAGAAAAAAAAATGAGTATGTCTTAAAAAATATTTTTTTCAACGCTTTTGGCTTGTTACTCCCGGAGAAAAATGCTTTCTTGTGACCATTTGCCATTGCTTAAATATGCAGATTTAACATGCAACCTCTCGGAAAGATTTTGAACCATGAATCCATTATTATTGACCACTGTTGACTCAATTTTGGCAGCTGTATACTCTGACTTGTGAGAATCATGAGCTTCAAGCATTCTGTAAAGAAACCATGATTGTGATTACATGAGTATAAGTACCCAGTTTTGAGTCTTATCCTGGTTTTGATTATATTCAAGATACAGTGTTTACGTGAGACATGAGAAAACTAGATATTCATATCCGTGTATACATGGTTATTACTGTATCCAGATTTCTGATCATCTGTGTGCAGTTGTGTCTAATTTCACACTATTTCAACCACTTTGTTCTTTTCCAGCAGAAAATGTTCAGAAACCGGAATAAGGTGTTCACATGTCACAGTATCCCATTTTTTTTTTTTACCGGAATACTCCTCGAAGCATATCCAGCATATCTGAAACCAGAATAAGATGTTTACATGTGCAACACATAAATCTGAGTATGTGTGTAAACACGCTCAATTTATGTCTTGTGAGATATCACTGGACAAACACGTATGTGCATTATGGGTCTTCAGTCCACTTTAATGTTTGCTATTTAAAAAAAAAAAAAAAAAACTGCCAGAATTTTGAGCACATGGATCCGGAAATCAAACAGCGTCAAACCCTTCTCCTTCATCCCTGAGTCACAATGCTGCCCAAGCCAGCAATAGTTTCAATGTTGACAAGACTTCCCCTCAATGGTTGATTACCTCCAAACGGGGTTTGAGGACACACTCACTGCCTAATAATAACAGAATTTGGCTGGTGACTGGTTTTAATTTCCCACACTGTTCATAGCCTGGGGCATCTTTTTAACAAACCACTGTAAATATGCCATCTGTTTGAATTAAGTGACCTCCCAGACATACAATTAAACCCAGCTGGTACAAGACACAGGGAGATACTTAAAACTCTTTACTTGACAACCACATTAATATTTCACCATGATTCCATGGAATACCAATTATTCCAGCCAGCGGACATCAAACACCTTTAGATTATGTTATTAGCAGTATCGTAGTGTCAGAGCTGCTACGGCCAGTGGTAGACTGACTGATGTAGTATGTGATAGGTCTGTGTGCTGCTGTTGCTGCTGCTTTAAATCAAAAAGCATGTCGAATGCACTCTAGTCCAGCGAGAAAATACACATTGATCCACTCAGTGCACTGCAGTCACTGTTTGAGTGGTCTACAGTCTAGTACTACTGTTCTACAGCTGTAAAATATGTTTTTTCTTCTCCTCCACAGGCTTTTCCTTACCCCCCCCCCTCCCCCCTTTGTCCACCCCCTCCCCCCCTTTCTCCTCTTGGGGCTGTAAATAAGCTGGGGCTGTGAAGACCCTTGAGAAGTCCTCCCCCTCCCACTCTTCCCCCACCGCTGCCACCCCTTCTGACTTCCCTGCCCACTCACTCAGGCTCCTATGCTGCTGTTTATGCCGCTGAAACGTGCCAGGGAGATGCTCAGATGATCCATTGGGCCATTCTGAACCACATCGTCCATACACAGCCCTCGACAGGGAAGAGTAACTAGTGCGAGTGCGAGAGAGACCTTGGAGGGTTCTGCGAGCACCCTGTGAGGCCCGCTCGCCAAGCCTGGCAGAAGGCTTTGCTTTCCCCTTCACTCCTCCAGCCCCTGAGATGCCATCCCCTCCCAATGATGGAGGTAAGTAAGAGAGGTTCATCTCTCTCAGGACCGACAGGGTTATTCTGTTAGTTGGTTAGTCTGTACATACACTGCGGCTCATATAAACACACGCACGCACGCACGCACGCACACACACACTCACATGTCATAATTAAAGGATCATGATGAATGGAGCTACACCAAACAAGATGCGTTATCCATTTACATTCTAGCCCCATAAACAAACCCCACTGAATCCCCTGAAGAAATGAGGAAAATATATTAGAAGACTCCTGCTCCCCTCCCAGCCTGGAGCACAAGCTGTGACTGTATCTAGCCTTGTTGTATGCTTGTCTCCTCCTCCAGAGAATCAAGGAGCGTCCCCCGTCAACGGGCCATCTGTGGGCTCCTACCAGAGCAGAGGGAAGAGGAAGGTGCGCACCAAAAAGAAGAAAGGCACTATCAGTGCCAACGACGCTGGCACCAAATATGAAATTGGTATTGTAACTTACTTTCAATATTATTAAAAAGCCCTTGAAAATACAGTAACAGCAACGATATATAAACACATACAATAAAGATGTTAGAATAACAAATATTTTGAATGGGAGCTAAAACAGGCGTATGCAGTACTTGAATCTGTCTTCGAAGATGAAATATCTTTTGATCACAGGTTGTCTTGACTGAGAAGGTAGTGTAGCACGAACTGAGGCTTTCTCTTTTCACGGGTGATGAAATCTTTTCATTGAAAAGAGAGTAGCCTGAATTGTCTTAGCAGTGTTGTAAGAGGTTGTAATTTCAGTTGTAGTTTTAGTATAATATTAGTTGTTTTTTTCTTTCTGGATACTCCTTACATAGACAGGTGAGAATCACTGTTAACATGTCACTAATGAATACGGTTTCAGATTTATATTCAGCTTTATTGTGTTTAATCCAAAGCCTCAGAGTATCAAGCTTTTGAATTTATATTTTGATTTTCCTCATGAAAATTTCATGAGTAAGCAAGACCACCATTTTGGGTGGTCCTGCAGGTAAGGATTAATGTACTGTGACACAGTGAATTGTAAATTAATTTTAGAAACAGCTCTCAGTCTGGCTTAGTCATTCCCTCAAAACACCACAAATCCAATCACAATGTTGTCTCAACAATAAAATCTAATTTGCTGCGGTGGATTGTTTGAAGGTGGTCGTTGTTATTTAATGTCTCAAATTGAACCCAAAAGGGTTGCAGTCCAGTGGAACAGTTCTCGCAGAGACAGCGCGGCCTTATATAAATACATAAATCTTTGTTGAGGTACTTTAACTTGGCAGCGAGTTTTTTTGAGATGGTCTAAAAGAGCGTTGTAAGCACTCCTCACAGGGTCAATATAATGTGTGGCAGCAGAGCTCTCAGGGGTGAACTACAACCTATGAAACTATAGAGTCAGCAGCAGCAAGTAGAAGGTGGAGACAGCCGGGATCCTGTAGGTAGATGGAAGTCCAGCTGTGAGTCGGTCGGCTAGCTGTGACGAGACCCACAGTGGCCCTTCTGAGACTACTGCAGGGCTGTTCTGAGAGAAAACTCACACTAAAGGCCAGATGGATGGCTCATTTCTGCTGTTACCCTTTGTGCACCTGTCTTTCTTTTTTTTGGTTTCAGAATTGATTGTATTACAGGTAAAGGTTAAAGGTCAGGGAGCACGGTGTTGGAAATCTGCTTTCCACCCACTGAGAAGGGAATGTAAACTCTGTTACTAGGGATGTCTGTTTAGTGAGATGTGTAAGAAAGGATTGATTAAAGCTACTCAAAGACTCTACTGGTAACTGTGAGCACGAAACCCGCTGTGATGCAAACCCTCCCTGCTCCCGTTAGCAAAACACTGTTAGCCTCTGCCAACGTTAACAGATGGATGAAGTCACATCGGAAACATCTTTTTCCCATTCAAGTGCCACCACACAACATTAGGCAGGCCTTCTCAAGGTTTGTGAAGGCTTTCAAGAAATTAATTAATACCTTGTTTCGTTAGGGCATATGAATTTTTCATTACCCCCTGAATAATGAATAGTTGTTGGATTAATGTCCAAATGGGCTTGCCACCTATCTCTCATACTATGGGGGTTTCCAGTGGGATTTGAATGCATTACAGACAATTAATTTATCTTGTTGAAGAGAGGCATTACGATTGGCTGCTCTGCAACCATTCCATGAGTGGTAAATATTGCTGTGAGCTTTTTTGATGTATAATCTCCCAGACTAATTTTTCTCTTAATGTGCGCGGAAACAAAATTTAATCTTTGCAAAAAGTTCGAGTGAAATATTGACGTGTAAAGCAGAAATATTTGATTTGTGGGTTTAAGTCGTATATCTTGTTCTTATTTTACATCTACAACATTAAGTTGCTTTGCCCTTTTAAATATAGCTAGTCCCTCCTCTGGGGATATTTTCTTAAAATCAGTGTGTAATGTTTATTCAAGTGACTGCATAGCTCACTATTATTGGAATACAATCTAATGTGAATTTTTTTTCTCTCAGTCCGTATAGTCATCAACGAGATGGCCTTCATCAAGACCCGGGACGATGATGAGACTGCCAACCTCATCTGGAATGACTCAGCCGTGCAGCATGAGAAAATTGCTGAGCTCAGGAATTATCAGGTACACTGCATGGCTACTATGTCAAGTCAAGCACACCTTGGTTGGGGATACAATAGCTTTGAGATTAAAGAAGAGAGCTTATTTGCTCTGAATAAAGGTGTCACGTCCAGTCGCTGCACTGACCAGGAACAAATGGACCTTAACCTTTGCAGTGTTCTCCAGTAAAGCAATTTAGTGGCTGACAGCCAAAGACTGTGGATGTGATCAGCTCCCAGTAGATAAATGTAACTTTGGGAATTTTAAGTTTTGATGAACACTTCTGAAAGAGCTGATGTGTGTTTATCTGACTTTTTACATCACAAATAATACAATTTGGCTCTGTATCATTAGTAGGGAAGGTGAGGTCAGATTTTCACAGGGGGTTTCCTAAAAGAAAAGGTAAAAGAGATGTCTTTGAATTGAAACAGCTACTTTAACTCTGCTGTGCGCTAAGCATTTTATACAAATTATTTTACGACAAAGAAAACCAAAACAATTCCTTCAAATTCTACTTTTGTCAGACTTTGGTTAGAATGTCATGTTGGAAGTTCTGTTTAGTGAGATGAAGTATTCAGAAGTGAGATGTTCAGATGAAGACTTGCGATTGTAATTGGTATAATCTTTACTCACATTCAGCCTTTGTGAGAATAAATGAAAAGAGTGGACGGAATTACCTGATGAGCCTGATCAGTTCCTGTACAATGTGGTATCTCTAACTCCACCATCCCATCGAGGGTCTCTGCACACCATCCTGCCTTACAATATGTTTTTCTGCCTGCCCCAAATAGAGAACAATAAAGTAATGACAGAATAGGTAAAGGAGGATATAGAGGAAAATGGGGTATATCAAGAAATTTGGTACAGATGTACCTGGGGAAAGCAACTGAAAGTGAAGATTCAGTTGAAATAGTAAGTAGGAAAGAAGAATTAAAGAGATGTTATAGAAGTAAAGGAAAAAAGTGAAGCAGGGCAGAAGACTCTGAATCTGCCAATCAGCTTTTCTTCAGACCCCGGGAGGTAAGAAAGAGATAAAATATAGGAAAGAAGGGTGGACACAGTGAGAGGGAACAACAGAGTCTACACAGAGATGGGAAGACTGACAGGTAGACTGACAAGTTGTGAGCAGCAGGGGGTGGTGGGGCAGGTTTCAGATGTCATGGGTGATGTTGATAAGACGGGCCTAAACAACAAGGGTTGCTCTGAGTTCTTTGTACTGGCCTGAGAGTGATCTTACCTCTGTTTGACCCCCCCCCCGTCCTGCTTAGTGAACTTGGCTGCTCCCCCTAAGCTCTGAGCGTTCGCTATCCATCTTCCGGAGTGCTTATTTGATTAGACTGGGCACTAATGATCGATTAAATCACAGGCCAGTCAGTAAGAGTATGGCTTGTTACGATAGGGGCAGCAAGAGTTCAGCTAAGTAGATTGAATATTACAAATACTCTAACAGCTTAACATGTAGTAATGTGGCTAATGTTTCACATAGAACCGTTTTTTTGCTGTTATTTTTTTTATTTTTTTTTAACTTGCTCCCTCATGCTGCTGTGGTGTTTCATGAGATAATTTCTCAGAAGAAAAGTAGCAGTCCCTCAACAATTGGTTTTGATTTCCCCTCACAAGCCATGTCGTCTTGCGGCATTGGCATAATTGTGCAATCTCTTCTGAATCCCTAATTACGTCTGTCTCGTTTGGATAATAATCACGCATTCCTTTTACCCTCTGCATTCTTGTTTTTCTCCCCTCCCCTCCCCTCCCCTCCCCTCCCCTCCCCTCTCCTCCCCTCTCCTCTCCTCTCTCTCTCTCTCTCTCTCTCTCTCTCTCTCTCTCTTCGTATTTTTTCCTTTTTTCCTTTTACTGATGTACTGTGAGAGTTTGCTGTCAAGTTTCAGTTCATACGAGCCTAATTAACGCCCCTGTTCAGGCTCATTTGGTCAAAGAATACAGAAAACCCAGAGTTTTTCCTTCACCCCCACCCCTCTTTCGGCACATTCAAAGCAATTCATTCAACTGTCACTGCAGGAGCTTGCGATGCAGAACCAATTACCTTGGCCCCTCTGAGTTGAGATTGATCGTTTTTTTTTTCTGGCCTCTTCCCTCCCCAACCTTTAAAGTGTATAAAAAAAACACGGTAAACTAAATAAGGGTTGAGAAAGGTCTCAGCGTCACCTTTTTGTTTTGAGTCCGTAATTGGGCATAAATGTCAGAACATTGTAAGCTCACTTCAGGTTGCTGCCTTTAATGTGCTCATTTTTATGAAGGGGTGGGGGTGGAATTGAGTGGCGTAATGGCCCTAACAACATTATTATGTCTGCCTGTCCCTCTGCAGAGAATTAACCATTTCCCTGGTATGGGCGAAATCTGCAGGAAAGACTGCCTAGCAAGAAACATGTCCAAGTAAGTTTTTTGTCTCTCCCACCACATACATGAAAAAACTCTGGTTCAGCTGCAGATGCACAAAAACACAAGCATTTCAAAGCCAGCCATTACTCCAAGAAGTAAAAACTTGGCACTTGTAGCACTACACAATTACAAGCCTAACAAACAGACAGTGATGTAAAAGCACAACATTCATCTTTACTGTTATAAAAAAAAAAAAAAAAAAAAAAGGCAAAATTTAATTATGAAAAAAAACCACAAGAAAATGTTTTCTTGGAGAAGAAAGCACAGTGACCTTACTTCCATACATCCCCTTTCTTTGTCTGTCCAGAATGATCAAGTCCCAGCCTATAGAGTACAGCTTCATCCCCAAAACCTGGATCTTCCCTGCTGAGTACACTCAGTTCCAGAACTACGTCAAAGAGCTACGCAGGAAACGCAAGCAGAAGACCTTTATTGTGAAACCTGCCAATGGAGCCATGGGTCACGGGTAGGTCAGAGGCTGCTAAGAGTCCCATTGTAATCCATACACATTGACTATGAGAGTGACGGAGGGAGTTGGGGCAAAAAAGAGAAGCAGAAGATAAGTGAGTGGGTGAAAGACAAATTTAGCAGTAGAGAAAATAGAGGACAGGCACAACAAAACAAAGCAATAAGAGGTTTGTGACCCTGACATGGGTGTCTATGGAAATAGCATTATGGCTGAGACCACATTGAGTATTTGAGCTGAGAGGGTGTGGTGAATCGCATTGTGAACTTCATTGTCCTCGATGGTCACACTCTCCATAAATCAGAGGTTATCGCTGCCACTGGAGGTCACACACATAAACACACACATACACACATGTGGTCCCTTATAGCTACGGTTGTTCCTTCCCTGAAGGCCTCTGCATGTGATTATTGGATTCCTTTATGAGGCACCATCAGCGGTGACCAGTCAGACCAGAAAATGGACAAAGATGGCTGCTGCAGGGGACTTTGTCTCTCAATAGCATCTCTTTATCAAAAGATGAGCCGGCTGTGGTTGCTGAATGCATATTTCATTCTTGCACTCTCATGGGCTTAGAGCCTATTTCAAATTGTGATGTCACATTTCCATTATAGTTTGTCTACCTGAGAGTTGGAATCATGAAGTATTTCGAGAGAACATTTTTCAGTTTTATTTCCTGGACCGCAAGCATGGTGACATGACCTTTTTTTTTATTTATTAGGTACATCTGCGCACTCAAAGCAATCAGAGAGCAAAATCCTGGCAATCAACTCAACTTGTGGAGCTTAAACTGATTAGTTTTGGTTCATGGTGCCAGAGAAGTGCCCGAGTAACTTTGAAGGCTGCAGTCAGTAATGGTGTTGTTTGGCAGTATATTGAGAGGTGCTACTAATACTATGCAATCCTAATTAAATGAAAAACAAAATGCATCCAGTACAACGTTAAAACTATTTCTAAAAAAATAAACAGAGTTGAATCGACTCCTCTATAATTATCAAGAAAACAGGGTGAGTGTGGGGGCCTTGCTTCAAGTGATAGAGGACTTTGGTATTGATCATGAAGCTTTTTTATAAAAGAGCCAGATGAGCTGGAGGAATTTTGCCAACTAGTAAGAAAGCCCCATGGCTTTCTGAGGTGCTCCAGGTGCCACTGAACGACAGGAGATTGCGAGGCAGAGCCACAACATCCTGGAGGGTGATGCTAATTAGGAATCTCCCTGGGTCTTCTGCGCTCACAACACTGCCTACGATAAGTGACTCAAAATGGATGGACACAACAATTCAGTTATTACTTAAAAAAAAGTGGTCGATAACACAAGTCTTAATTGTCTTTAAATTCTGTTTCGCTGTGATTTGACTTGTGTGGTGGACGAGGCCACAAAGACAAAACTGAAACAAAGTGAAATTGCCAAGTGGTTTAAAACTCAGAGATTTGAGTGCGGTTGGTTTTGCAACGTATTCTGTTTCATGAGATAAGATATAAAATAAGAGGCCAAACTGTGAATATTATTCTGGCTAAAATATGGCTCCCTCTGAAAAGAATTTCTTTCTGCACATTGCACATAACTCTCTTGAGCACTTTGGGATTTGTTAAAATTGCTCAGATTGCAAAATGTTTATTAATTATTCTTTTTGACTTTTTATTCTTTGAAAATGTGATCCCCGAAGTGCATGTATGAAGAAATATTTTGCAGTGCCTTCATCTCTGGCACCAATAGGTGGGGATATTGAAGTACAAATCTCTCCGTGTGCCTCACCTCTCCCTCTAATTCTCTTTGAATTTGTCCTTTCTGGTATAATGTGAGCATTACTTATAACTCCATGCTGCACTAAGCCCTTATTTATTAAAGAATAAAAGGCAGCAAAGGCTGAATTATTGCCATACATTAGGAATATGAAAGATGATGAGTTTAGCTCGACCAGTCAACGGCAGGCGGCTCACAAGATTAGATTTTTCTCTTTTTTTTTTTTTTTTTTTTTTTTTTTGCGTGGTGTGACGTGGCAGGAAATTAAGTTATATCTACCCCCTGTAATTTATTTTTCCGTCGACCAACTAAATGAAGTTATTGTTTGTGTCTGCAGCCCAGCTTGTTATAAAGGAAACAAAATAAAAGCGCGTGCAGAGCGTAAAAGGCGAGATCCCCTCCAGTACCAAATTAAATAGGCAAGGGAGAGTGGGCCGTAATTATCTGACACCCCAGCTCATCAATCATGTCGTCTTCTCCTCAGCTACTTCTACTCGACTAACTAACACTGTTAACCCTGTCCTCATCATTCAGCTTTCTGTCTGCCTGTGAGGAGGGCCCATCGCATCGTCGATCAGGCTCCGAAATATTTCTTCCTGCTCTTTTCTGTTCAAGTACTACAAGCAGGCCAATGAGGTGCCCGTCTATAATACAGCAGCCTCTTAAATGGCAAGAGCACGAACTGATTGATAGATCCCAAGTAACAAAAATATTACGAGAAAGTAGATCGACAAGAAATGGAAGTTTTATCAAATCTATGAGGGGGAGGGATGCTGAACTAAATTCCTTTTAAATCATAACCTGAAAAGCAATACCTAATCTCAATCTAAAGTTCTCCGCTCGGATCTTTGAAAAAAATTTAAATAAAGCCTCCTTTGAAGCTTGTCAACAACATTCCAGTGTTTTTGCTTCATTGGAGTTAACTGAGCAGGTTAATTATTTAGTTAAACTACAACACAGACTGCACTGTTCCCTGGATACTGTATGTTCTGGCTGTGATTACAGAAGCCGGTATAATGTTTGCCCTCTGGTGGCTCGGTGCCACAATATCTCAATACCCCAAACTATACGTTCTGAGCAATCAACTCTTTACATCTTGGCCAAGTCTTGTGCTTGTGTGTGTGGCGGGCCTCCTTGCATGTGTATAATGGAGCCTTCCAGGCTGTGCATGTAACCAATTTAGCCCAAGTCTGCCTTAACTATGAGTGATGGTGATGTAGGTCATACGTGTTGCTCATACATAGTGGAAGATTGTTTAAAAATGACTCCTCACCCTGCCTGCACACATACTTAACACCACACACATGTAGACCCGCGCACAATTTCAGACACACACTTTTGAAAATATTGCCCCTCACCCTTCCACGGCCACATGGATGTACACAAACTAACACAGCTCATTTCTGAGTCCAGCTTGCGCTGGTCTGCGCACTATAAGTCCTGAGTGCCAGTGACATGAGACCGAAGCAAATGAATTAGAGGGGAGGTTGAAACGGAGCGCAACGTCCGCTCCAATTAACCTGCGCACAGCTGAAAGAGGCTGCTGGAGCATTTGATGCACTGTGTCATTCAGTCAGAAGTTTAACTTTAGAAAAACACAATGTTCTCCAGATGCTTACAGAGTTTGGCTCAGACAAACCATCATGTGTGTTGTACCTGTGGAACAAAGTTTTGAGGCATTCTGCGGGCAGTTCTCACACACACACACACACACACACACACACACACACACACACACACACACACACACACACACACACACACACAAACACACACACACAGGCACAGGCTACCAGGGCCCTGAAGCTCAGTCACTTGTTGGGGCTAAATGTCTTAAATGTAAGTGTTAGAATCACTCATCATATCATCTCCCTCCAACTGTATTTATTGCTTGTGTAGATTATGGTTATTATCATTTTTTCTAAAGAAAAAGAACAGCGGGGAAAAGTTAATCTTGAGATGCAAAAATTTTAAATATCCGCAGAATGTAGCAAACCCGAAATGTCACCCAACTTTTCCAGAAGACTTTGAAATGAAATATTGTGTCGAAACCCATAAAATCTGTGTCTTGTTTGCCTAAAAAAAAAAAAAATGTCTTCAACATAAGACTGTGCCAGTGTCATCAGTCTTGTTCATGGTCTCTGCTATGCTGCCATCTATCATTTTTTTAATTATCTTTTTTGTCTTTACTATGCCATATTTTATTATGCTGCTGATGACACCATAATTTCCCCCCGAGGATTAATAAAGTTTCTGTCGATCCAGGATCTCACTTATCCGTAACTGTGAGAAGCTGCCAGCCCAGGAGCACTTTATCGTTCAGGAGTACCTGGACAAGCCCTTCCTGATGGAGGGCTACAAGTTTGACCTGCGCATCTACATCCTCGTCACTTCCTGCGACCCGCTTCGCATTTTCCTCTACAACGACGGCCTGGTTCGCATGGGAACAGAGAAGTACCACGCCCCCAGTGAGGCCAACCTGGTGAGTCACAGATATTAATACTACCAATTATAATTGCGATAGCCTTTGTTTGTCTTGCATTTTTCAGAGCAATGATATATCCGTCATAGAAGCTTCACGTAGAATTGGAAACAAACACATGGTCACAGACGTGCACCTTGTAACTAATAACAGTACATGCATCTTTATGTGTGTATCATCTGTGTGCGAGGCCAGTTTGATGAGTTTGATAGACGTACACAAAACTGTTCATGGTTTTATACCAGCAAATACATACGGTCAGGAATGCTCTATCGACAGATAACATAAGCACATTCACAGAGCAATGTATTTGCCATTCACTCCCATGAATTGGAACCACTGGCTCGTGCAACACAACATAATTCAATTAAACACACAAACACAGGAAAACAGTGATTGGGATGCACAGTATAATCTCCACATGATCAAAAAAAAACATGCATGTTCTCATATACACAGTAAACAATGCAGACAACAGAAAGGCTGATATTGATCTCACACACACACACACACACACACACACACACACACACACACACACACACACACACACACACACACACACAGAATGTGCAGATGTACTGTATGCACACAGCTGAGCAGCATAAATGTCCACATGCCAGATGTCTCCTGTAATATCAAGCCGCTCATATTTGCCATGAGGTTCTGCACCTGCTGAAGCACAGCCTGTTGCTTCCTATCAAGCCTGATGCTCATCTAAAATATGAACACACACACACACACACACACACACACACACACACACACACACACACACACAGACAGACAGACATACTGGACCCCTCCCATGACACAAGCGTGTATTGTCTTACTCAGTGTGTGACACATGATGGAGTGAGCCATGTCATGGAGATGGATGTTCAATCCCACAGAGAGTGACTCCCAGACAGCCATCAGGTGCTGGAGTGGCCTGCGGTCACGGCGTTATTACCTTGTAGGCTAAGGACAAGGATGTATTGTCTTCAAGTGTGAGGGATGGTGTTTAAAGAGAGGGCTACATCAAGGGCTGCACAATATAAGTTAGTTATAGTCGACTATTCAGTGACACATTTTAGCTACGCACTGTGGGAACTCGCTCTGACTCCTGTTATCACTGAATGCTTGAGATTCTGGTGACCTGTGATTGTAAGCTTGTTCGGCTGTTGACTAATTACGACATATTCCCGTAAGAGCATCGCCTGAGAAACAGTTTTAAAATACATCACTGATAATTTATCACACAGTGAGCTATTATTTCTTTCCTTCCTCCACCATGTTTAGTTGTTTGTCAAGGGACTAGTTTGTGATGTTTTTTGCTTTTACTTTTGTTCTTGTTTACCCACATTATTTTGAGAATACGTTTTACATCACGTTGTGTGTTTGAGCTCTGTACCATAAAAGCATTAGAACCCATGGGGATGTTTTTTGTGATGATTATCTTCCCAGACAAAGGTATAATTACTCTATGGATTACCATCACAGGTATCATAGATATTATAGAGTCTAATATACAATATGTACACCATGTAGCCAATCCTGTGGGGCTTTGTGATGGCTATTCTTCACTGATTTTGGACATTTTGTAAATAAATAACGAATCCATTTATTGAGAAAATATTCAGCAATTTAATCGATTATGAAAAGAGTCGTTAGTTGCAGCCCTAATTTCATTGTATTTACTATTTCCGTGCCCTGTCCTCTCGCTTCAGCATTGACATTAGATTGTGGCTACTTTGGGAAATGACCAAGTATGAATGCATTGGAAGTAGAAGGAGGAAGCAGGTGAAGAAGAGCTTCATTTCTTCATTAGCTCAGTAAATAAAGGATTACAGGGGAATTAAGAAAAGTGTAATATTCATGCACCGACAACCAAAACATGCTATCAGGTGCAAATATGATTTGGTGTTGCTGTGAAATGTTATTTTTTAATGTCAGAGCTAATAAAAATAATTTTTACTTGTTTTACTGAACAAATGAACGAATGTTATGCTGTATCCTTCAATATTAATAAAAAAAAAGACAAGGCTGGTTTTCAACTGGTTTTATCATTTAGATTTTTCTAGTTAAGTCCTATTTAAGAGATATGTCTAATGCTTAAAGGCCTTCTTTCTTCCTTTTTGTCTCCACAGAGCCAGCTCTACATGCATCTGACCAACTACTCAGTCAACAAACACAATGAGAACTTTGAGCGAGATGAGACAGTGGACAAAGGCAGTAAGAGGTCCATCAGCTGGTTCACCGAGTTCCTCCGCACCAATGACTATGACGTGGCCAAGTTCTGGGGCGATGTCTCTGTAAGTGGCTAGTCCAAACAAACACACGCAAACACAGACACCATCACATGCAGACATATGGTGCTGGACGTGCGCTTCCACAAAAGCAAAGATGTGCCCTGTGATAGCAAAACACACCACAAGTGCGAGCAACACACAAATACATCTGCAAATGTAATCTCTGAGGGTAGACTCACACAACGTATATACATATGCGGTTCCTGCTAACAAACACACGTTGCACATAATACACAGATTGTGGAGCTAAGGTTCGATATGATTTGTTATGACAGTGATTCAGTGAGCTTGTTTAACTCCAGGAAGAGCTCAGTGGAAACATCATTCCTGGAACATGAGCTCTGCCTGTCTCCCTGCTCTACTCTCAGATCATCTAAGCACCTTAACCTTGTTCATTTTCTGTCATCATTGTCTGTTTCTTCTACCTCTTGTGCCTGATTCCCCCCCCCCCCCACCCACCCCCACACACACACACACACACACACACACACACACTTATACCCATCCATACCAGTCATGTGCCTTTTTGTCTCTCGGCACCTTCTCTTTTAGCTACTCCTTTCTTTTCGACACAATTCTTTAGCCTTGGTTCGGTTCATGTTCTTTTTATTTCAGTATTATTTTCTATTTTATTCTTCTTGACCTTGACTCTTTGTCCCTCTGTACATAATCATTTGGGTTGTGTGGTCCCTCAGGGTCTTTTCCCCGCTTTAGTGTCTGCTCTCATGCTACCAGCACTCAAATTCAAAAAGAATCCCCATCGGTTATTATCCTCAACTCAAGGAAATCTTTTATTTCTTCTCCTCATCAGATTTTAGTTTTCTTTATTTTCTTGTGACCAGTGCTTTAATTGTTGGGCTAAGCTCTTGTTTAGGTAACAATCCTTCTTCTTTATTCTCCTCTCGTGTCCATCTTGTGTAATCTGTCCATGCTCTATTTTGTGAAGGCACTAACATTTCTTTCTCTCTCATCTTTGGTGTTCCTCAGTGACACACCAGAGTGTCACCCTCTGACTCAGCCACACTGTCCACCTCTTCTCGTGCTCTCTCGCTCTGCACTTTCTTCAGAAGTTGCACCACTTTGGTGTTCGTGCTGTCCATTCGCACTCACACACTATGCTTTGTTTCAACTCTTGTTTTTATGCTCTATGCTCACTCTCCTCTCTCCTTCTCGTTTCATCTCACCTTTTATATTTTGTTCCCGTACAGACCTTGTAGGCTGCCCTTACTCTTTCCACCAATGGTCATGGTCAGAGAGTTTGTTTGCCAAAGGATTGTCTGTGGGGGTTAAGACTATCGTGTATATTTTTCCACGTGGAAAACTGACATCTCTTTCATATTAAGGCATTATTGATGTGTTTTATGGAGCCAAGGTTTGAGCAGCAAAGCTACAGCTTTTTTATTTGGGTGTAATTTTGAGAGCTGTCTGGCTACGAATGGGCTTGTTATAGATTTAGATTTCCTACACACACAAGAACGAGAACAGCGGCAAAAAAAAACCCCTGCAGAAACTATGTTTTAGACTTTGTCATTTGCACAAATACGTTTTCTATAAGTTATCCTTAAGAGTCATGAAGAAGCTCTTCTTCTTCATCCATAGAATAAAATTTCTGACCAGGTCTTTGGATTTGAATTCATCCAATATTTTATGCCAGTTTGAAAAATACAATTTCCCAAGTTCCAGTATTGTATTGGCAGAATATAATCATTTATCAAACTTATTTTCTATATATTCTATAGTCTCTATTATCTTGTTTATTATTCATTCTTTATTTACATTTGAATATTGCCGGCAGTTTTAAAAAAAAAAATTCAGTAATACCGTGCTGTGAATTGAACAAAGAAACCAATGCTTACGAGAAGGGCCTATCAAAACATATATGAAACAAATGAATTATACATGCTTGCACGCTAGTTAAACCAATATTCATATTTATGCCGATGAAGAGGATAAAACAATCATTTCCTTTTAAATCAAGGAGGCTTATATAACCATTGAAGCTCAAAGCCAACAAAACAGGCAGACACGGACACAAACAAGGTGCTCGGCAGTGGGAAGTGCTGGGGGCTCAGGATAAGGAGGGAGGTGATGTGGGCTGGGACAAAGGACACTCACACTCACACACACACACACACACACACACACACACACACACACACACACACACACACCCAGTGCTGGGGACTTGGGGCATAAACGGTGGTGGTGGGTCCAGGTAGTTGTGCGTGGCAGCCTGTGGGTCAGACGGGTGGATGGGCTGACATATGGATGGAGGTGTGCAAACGACAGACAGATAGAAAAAGGAGGAGGGGGTTGCAGCCTTATCAGGCGAGGGCCAGACCACCGTATCCCTCTCCTGCACCCAGCAGTCAGACCGGACTAGGCTAACTGCAGGCCAGCAGCACTGTGTGGGGTTTGACTAGTGGGTGGAAGCTTTGTGCAAAGTGTGTGTATGTGTGTCAGAGTGAGCATGTTTACCCCAGTTGCACAGTGGGAGTAGGCAGGCAGGTAGCAGCCAGCAAACATGCGTGCAAACACACACATGCACACAGGTTGGGTGCCACTAGCAACACAGATGGACCAGCACCAACACCGGTGAGAGTCTGTGTGTGAGAAATTCAATAGGCTCTATGCCAGTAGTAGTTGGTGTTTCTCCTCAGCATTTAAACTGACAGGGTATCTTGAGATCACATTGTGTTCCTGCCTCTGTGGAATGTGTCTGCAGGTTCCAGGTATGGCATGTGTCATGAATGCTTCGTTGTCAGTTTTTATCCCAAATTTAAAGGTACTGTCACTTGTCTGCAATTGCAACCTGCAATTAAAGCGACTCCGAATTGCACCATTTTCAAGTTAAGAAGACCTTTAATGAGAAGCTATAGAGCCAATGGCTTTTTAGGATAAATTAAACTCACTTAATAAAAAAGTAAGATTGTGTTCTCTTTGTGCTCAGCTGAATGACTCTCTCTCTCTCTCTCTCTCTTTGTGTGTGTGTCCTGCCAGGAGCTGGTGGTGAAAACGTTAATCGTGGCTGAGCCCCATGTGCTGCACGCCTACCGCATGTGTCGCCCTGGCCAGCCACCAGGGAGCGACAGTGTCTGCTTTGAGGTCCTGGGCTTTGACATTATCCTGGATCGAAAACTCAAACCCTGGCTATTGGAGGTACAAATCCATATCTGTATTTGTGTCTTTATGTGTTTAAAGTGTGTGCAATTGCATTAGCAAAAACTGCATTTATATTTTCATTTATGAAATAATTTTTTATTTGACAATGAGATTTTTTTAATTAATCATATTTATGACAATCACACTAATGTTTTTAAATTTAAAAACACCGTGACAAATTATGACGGAACAATAGGGGTCTGGGATTTATAAAAAAAAAATCTGTGGAGTCTAAGCCGTCTGTGCTACGACAAAAGTGACAGTGGCTCCAAAATTGAAATAAGGTGGTGCGAGCAGGAGAGAGGGAGACGTTACCACACACTGACAGAAAGCATAAACACAGTGATTTTGCTTACCGGCTCTGATCCCCACACACAAACACCCACGTAGTCTCAAATATGTGTTTATGCACCTCCGAGCACAAGGAGAGACCAATGTAGGATGAAAGGAACGCACACCACCACAACCATGCACACCCAATTACATGCATATGTGAATTCGTACAGAAATACATGCATATATAGCATGTTATGGGACCAGGCGAAGGTGCACACACACACACACACACACACACACACACACACACACACACACACACACACAGGTATAAAATATAGGTCAGGATGGCAGGTTGACTAGTGAGATACCCGCCCCTCATTCTCTCAGTGTCAGTCTCTCAAGTGTCACTCAGAAGACTGGACCGGAGTTCAGACTCCACTCCGGGATTTCTGTCTCACCGTTCTGATGTCAGCCAGTCAGTTAAAGTGTGACCTAAATCTTTTAACCCAAAGTGGCTGCACCCCTACCCCCTTACTGCAAACTGACTCAAGAATGGGAAATGCCTTGCGGATAATTGTTTGCTTTTCACCATCATGCCAACCCAAAAATAAGAATGTTGCGATTTCCAAATGTCTCAAGATTTGAAGAATACAAAAAAAAAGGTGACATTTGATGGTTGGTTGGTGTTCTCAAGTGCTGGTGTTTGCAGACATGGTGGAATTAGGATGCTGTTATTACCCCACATGACTTTTTCTGTGTTACTGAACAGTTGCAGAATAAGACAAAAGGATGTATTAAAGAGAGCAAGAGGATGGTGTTCCTTTTGACTGCTGGTGCACCGTGACAGTATGCAAGCATCTTCTGTGTCTGTGTGTGTAAATGTGTATGAGACATAGCAAACAGCCGTGAATGCAGTTGTTCCACTCCAGCAGTAATGATCCCCCCTGTGCTACCAGCAGCTCTCTATAACTCTCATCAATTAACATCTCACACACACACTCTCTCACACTCACACACACACACACACACACACACACACACACACACACACACACACACACACAACCCTGCTTCTCTTTCACGCAACATTTACAGCAACAATAATTTATTTCCAAAATTCAACTGATTAGTCAGGGGATAGTTGCAAGCATAGAGACCTCGACTCAAATCCTTACTGCGTACGCTGTCAAGCCTGAAAAGGACTTTATTACCACTTTATTACCTGTTGACGTTTATTCTTATTCAGCAGGGGCACAACGCGCAGGCAGGACCAAAGGCGGGTTGCCACAAACACTACCCCATAGCAAGCCCTCAGGTCTAAATTAAATTTTTCAGCAATCACTTTGCAACATTTTGTGGTAAACTGAATCTATTTCACTCCATTTCACCATCTTTAAAAAAAATATATTTTTTCTTTTTCCCTCTACCCTTGAGTCCCTCCAAGAAAGTAAAAATTGTGTCCAGAATCACGATACATGATCTCGTCCGTACAGGATTGTTTTGAATTTGTGGACTGCACCGCTCGGGTTTCCTTATTGGTGTCACTGTGAATTACGCGTGCCACGCCTCGTTGGGACTTTACCCAGACTGCTGTTGCTACAATGTCCTCTCTTACTCTTTAAAACGTCAAAGCTGGTTGTTGGACATGCAAACGTGCAGCCAGGAAATGAAAGTTCAACCTGTGTAGACTCAAAGTCGGTCGGATACCTGAAAGCTAGATGGTATCATATATAAAAAACTGTCAAAAGATATTAGTCGTGTCCTTTGCGTTTGTATTTCTGTCAGCTGTTTTCTGAGTGTATGTAGGAGGATGGGAAGGGAAAAGAAACATGATTGCCTTTCACATCCTCCAATTATACCTTCAGAAAATAGCCACTGTTTTTTTGGGGGGGACAAGGTATTCAAAACAGTGCAACTTCAAACTCCTGTGATCCGAGGATACATTAGCCTCTATCTTGCATTTGCTATAAAACCTCTGTGCAAGACACAATACACCAGCTCTTTGTAAGCAGGTAAGCACAAAGAGAAGTCATTGCAAATATACTGATAACAAATACAGATCCTCAAGAGGAAAAACCCACAGACCAGCACACACCTGCTAAATAGCTTGTCACAAGGGTGAAAACAGAGACGGCGAGAATGATGACTCCCAAACCGAGGCCAGGCATCAAACAGGCGCATTGTGCTCACAGCAAGTACCCAAAGGGTAGAAGAGAAGGTAAAGAGAGAGAGACAGGCTTTTGTGTGATCCTAATCTTAATTCAGCAGAGTTTTCAACACAAGTTTTGCCTCCTATTGACATTCAAAACATCAGCACTACATAGGCTCACACACACACAGATATACACACGCACACACTTGCTCAAATGGCGTAACCCGAGACGTTCACTTTCATTAAACCAGCCCAGACAGCATCTGTGTCTCGTATAGGGAAGGAGTTTCATTGAGCCGTGATCTTCACTTCATATGAACACACGCTCATATGCCCCCCCTCCTCCACACACACACACACACACACACACACACACACACACACACACACACACACACACACACACACACAAGACACCGTCACATATTTTCAGGACTCTGGCTTTTGCTCTGAGGGTTTCATTTAGTGTTTGTCTTTTGAAGGCAAAATTTAAAAAAACTAAAGAAAAATATAATCATTGCATATATATTCAAAGCGGCTCAGGAGCCGCCTCGTTACACAGGCCTCACTCATTATATCTGCAAGCACGTAGCGCTGTCTTAGAATTGGGGGTACATGAGTGAAAGAGAACCGCACACGTCTCCAAATCCAGTGTGATATCCAGGGCCCATGTGCTGTAAGCCAGCATTACATATAGCGTCAAATTTGGTGAGGGAAATACAAAAATATTATTAGAGGTTCGCTGGAAAATGGGAGAGGACAAAACAAATACACACACACAAAAAAAACACTTTGCTTTGAATTTTGCACTCTTTATATCAAAAACAGAATCCGACAAAGAGCGCAATTTATTGTTCTCATTAGGCCCTGATGGTTGTCCATGGACCCCAACAGAAAGACCAGAGGATTGAGGCCCAGCCTCATTACAGGCTCTGGCTTGTGTCATTTTTTGTTTAAGTTGTTTCCCCACATGCAGTATAAAATAGCTCCAGCTGGTCAACTCTAAATAAGAAGAAACAAGTGTTTGCAGTGAATAATTAGAAACATGCCGGCTCCAAGCGAAGCTGTCTCTAGTGCCGCGCTCCAAGCAGCTTAAAAACTGGTTGGCCTGCTTGTTAGGGCTGCAGTCAGCGTGCGAGGGTGTTCGTGTGTGTGTGTGTGTGTGTGTGTGTGTGTGTGTGTGTGTGTAAATGAATATGAGTTAGCGTGTGTGAATCTAAATTTGACTTGTGCTGTGTCAGTGTGTGGTGTTTGCCTGCACAATAACCACACATCATGAGGAACACAGCTGAGCATATTTCTGTGTTTTTTTTTTGTGTAAATGGGTCTACGCTCCATCTCTCTCTGTGTGTGTGTGTGTGTGTGTGTGTGTGTGTGTGTGTGTGTGTGTGTGTGTGTGTATCTGGATGTCTGGTCTTAGTCCCTCTGGGAATAGTTCTCTGTAGCGTGTGTGTATGTTTGTGTGTGTATGTTTGGCCACTCTGATCTACCTACCATCAAACTAAAGCCCACAGCCCGTCTTTTTATCCAGTCAGAGATGCAGGGAGGAATTCTGCTTCAAACACACAAACAAACCAATTCAGGAAGCAACAGAGAGGAGGAAGAAACCTTGTTTGCCAACTTTCCTGGTGTTTTCATGTCATTGTTTGGTATCGAGAGGCGGCTTGATTATTGATGGCAACAACTTAACTACCATTTCCTCTTCATCTCTTCTGGTCTTTCTTGCGTCCTGGCCCCGTTAGCATGGCTGCTCAGAGTGATTAGCAGCTAATGAGGCGGGCATGGTTAGGTCAACTGTGACACTGGTTTGTTTGTGTCTCAGAGTGTGTGTGTGTGTGTGTGTGTGTGTGTGTGTGTGTGTGTGTGTGTGTGTGTGTGTGTGTGTGTGTGTGAATGAGCATTACAGCAACAGACCAACAGACTGCAGCTGGACCGCTCCCCCACGGGCGCTGATTCTTCACCCCCTCCCTTTAGCCCTTCCTGCAACTTCCCTCTCTTTCTGCGCTCCGTCTGCAATTGTTTCAAGATGAGTTTGGTTTGCCTGTCCATCCCTGAGAGCCAACATAATCCAGACTTCCTTCTCTTTTGAGTGGAAGTGAATGTGTGTGTTTGTGTTGGGGATGTGTTTATGGGAAGTAATCTGCCCTGGCAACTGTAAACAGATGCCACGGCACGCACGCACACACACACACACACACACACACACACACACACACACACACACACACACACACACCCTCATACAAACAAACATGAGGATAGTTTTCACCCTTCCTCATCTCCCAGACACACACAGACACAAACTCCAAATGAGTTACAACTGCTGAAAATACTGTTAATTTCTTGTTCGGAATAAATAGTGGCATTTGAAATTCTATTTCATCTCTTGAAAATGTGATGAAAATTTTTATGTTCTTTTAGCTTTTCATACAAGTGTAAAGAGTAGTCATTTAATGCATAGAGGAAGGATTTAGAGGTTATCCTGCCTTTCACATGTTTCCTCTGGAAATTTGAAAAGTGTTTCCTAAATCCTGCGACAGCCGAATGGAACATTGTTGTGTATTCAGGGTGATTAAGGAGCAATTTACTTGCTACCTGTGCTCTCCAAATAAATTTCATCACCTCGTGATTGAGTTTTGTAGGGGGGGGGAAATGATGAAGGAGAATACATACAGTCTGATATACTCAATTATCTCAGAGTCTCTCTTGCCCCCTTCCACCTTTCCTTCTCCTTTTGCCTTTGATTAATCTTTGGCAATTAGTGAGATTCATTCTTGGTTAAATGTACATGGATGTCGTGCTTACATCTGAGGTGGCGTCTTTCTACCTGCGAACCCTAGGTGGCAGTAGTGACCTGCGAGCCACTCTCTGGTTTATAAGAGGTTTATTAAAGAATAATTAGAATGATGAATGGGACTGTCTGTCTCTATCCACATCCATTTTCCCCCAACATGACTATTTCATGGAATAAGTATCAAATTAGGAGCGTACGGGCTTTGTATGTGGGGCAGCTGAAAACATACCCCAACATTTAGTCATTTATCATCAGGCATGTATGGCAGCACCACTGACTGTGTGCGTGTTTGTGTGCATGCATGTGATTGAGAGTGAAGATATAAATATGTTTATGACTGACATATGGATATGTAGTGTGTGAGAGACTTGAAAGGAAGATGTATATTCTTAGACATTTATGACAGACAGCTTTGGACCTCAGGTTATGTTTAGCTGATTTATTCTTGTTTGAAGGCATTTTGATGGGAATTAATTGTGCATGTTTGTGTCTGGCTGCCTTAACACGGCCACTTAGACCGTTTACGTGCACCGTTCTAAGCGCCTTTTACCTTTTGTTTTGTTTTTTTGGGCATTGTGCGATTGTCTTTTAAAAGCAATCCTCCCTGCAACCTGCCTGCCAGTCAGCCAGTCAGGCAGGTCAGGCCGAGTGGTGGTGAAGCTAAGCATCGGCCCGCTCACTCCCAGGACCTTTACCAGCAGCTCAGCATGCTCAGCTAGAGTTTCCCCGTGTCCGAGTGGACCACGTAAAAAAAAAAAAAAAAAAAAAAAAAAGAACAAAACAGTGATTGATAAGACGGCTGAAACAAGAGAGCGACTTAACAGGGCGACCAGCTGTCTGTCTTTCTGTCGCTCTGCTACTCACGCTCGGTTTCTCTCTCCCTCTCAGACTCCCTCTCTCATTCCACCATTGTGCAGCAACAAACACTCCATTCTGACAGCAGTTGAACTGTGCCGATACCCTTGAGTGTGCGGGGCAAAATGGGAGGCTTGTCAAAGCAGTGGTTGTTTACACTCTGCCAGGAATAATGAGAGGGGGTCGTTTTTTCTGAACCGATTAATCACGAGCAGCCCTTGTACTTGTTTTAAAGAGTATTCCAGACACAGAATAAATGTCGACGTGAGGAAGCAATTTGTTGTGGAAATAAAGCAGCTGATTGTTGTTGATCCCGCGCCGTTGCAGTATTATTAGGGTCGGTGTGGCAGAGCAGAGGCCACAGGTACAAATATTTTTAACAATGAGTGAGTCATATGATCAATGCAATTTTTAAAAAAAATTTTTTTTTTTTTTTTACTGGGTTTATTCACAATTCAAATGATAATAATAAATAGGTAGTTTGAGACGCAATCTGAGTTATCGTCAAACCATAGTATGAGCTGAGATTGAGTTTATTCTCTGCAGGTGTGTAAAATGGCTAATTGCTGGGTTGAATATAGTTTTACTCTTGGTTTGATTTTGCTGTTGGTTGTTATTGATATTATTAAATCTCTTCGGGCAATACACGTAGTTCTCAGATGCTTCATGGGGCCGAACATTATCAAACAAACGCTGCATCCAAAGCAGAGAATAAAGAGAATTTTCCACTTGGAAATGAATAGACCATATCAAATTAAACAAGCCATGTAAAATTTGCTGGTTGCATTTCTCCCCTTCTGTTTGTAGTTTAGGGCCTGCAGTAAAGATCTGCAGACAGACTCGCAGGTCTCAGACATTTCAAACCGAATGGACAACCTTTATTTAACAGCCGGCTTCATGAACAACGGCAGGTTACTTTTACGTCTCAATCACATGCATCCAGGTGCAATAAATAAAAGCTTTCCATATCATATATAGAATTGATGTGTTTTGCAGCTTACCCTTTGATCTTTGGATGTTTAATTGGATGATCAGATGATGATAAATGTGTCCTGTGAAAAATTACAGATTGATATACTCTTTCTTGCTCTGTGACAGTGATATTTGGGCTACATTGATGCGATGCTGATGCTGAAACGAATCAAAGAATGAGGAAAAAGGAGTTCCTAATCTTTTCATCTGACATTTTTATTGAATGCGTCTTGGAGCAACCAAAAACTCCTTTAAGGCCCTGCCAGAGTCACTTAAGGAAATCAGAGTGGGGGTTTTGGGAGCCTGCAGGGGTTCATTAAGACCAGACTGGTCCAACTTCCTCTGCCGGAGAGGAAAAGGAGAACACAGAAACACAGAGAGAGAAATGAAGAGAGGTAACGACCAGAGAATGAGGGCTAGCAAGCGCTGGGCGTGCAAGTTGGGGTGGGTGGGAGGAGGGGGGGGGGTGACCAGTCAGAAAACATGGTGAGAGACGGCAAGGAATAGAGTGGGAATAGAAACTAAGCAGAAGAAGAGGAGTGCGACAGGCAGGGAGTAGAAGGAGAGAGACAGAAAAACTAAGGGAGAGCAAAGAGAGGCAGCGAGTGCTGCGATGCCAGTCTATCCTGTGACAGCTTGACACCACAAATCAAACTAAGAAATGAAGACAAGTAACGAGACAACCGTCACCAGGATCACTGCCAGTCTGGCTGTTACCTATAGGCTACAGCACTCTTAAAGCCATACTCTTTTCATTGTGCCTGTCACATTGGGGAGTGCGCTAAATGAAAACAGACCTCTTCCCTTTTTTTCTTTTCTTGGGTAAGGCACTGTAGGTCGAAGTGGAGCTCTGTCTTCAACACACAGAGGGATGTATTGTATACTTTCTATTGAGTGAAAGAGTTAGATAAGGTCTCTGTTCCTATTGCGCTGGAAGACATTCATCACAACTCCTCTGATAAATGGTTGCTGTACACACACTTGCAAAAAGTCACGTCCATACAGACCCATTTGATACTGGTGAGGATTTAGGAGCTCACCTGTGGTACTTGTGAGCTATCGTCTGAACTAGTTGAAGAGATTCCAGCAGTGATGGCCCAGCAGGCTCAGAGAAGGTTATACGGATACTTTACAGACAGCTACAGTTCAGGAAAGGCTTCAAGCTTGTGCGCTTTTATTCACTTATGCCCTGCTTTCCACAGCTACATGCATTTAAACATGGAGGCTTTCCTGTACAACCATATTCACATCATCCCAGGTGTTTTCGGGGTTGAGTTGTGTTGCTGAGGAACAATTCGGGTGTAGGTATTGATGGTGGGGGCAGTTTTACCGATTTCCTTAAGCCTGTCCAGATTCTTTTTTTTTTTTACAGCTGGCTCATGATCCTAATGGACAGTCTTTCAGTAGTTACGGCTCTTTTTGGGCTACCTGCCCCACGGCTGGCAACACAATCAACACTCTGGCTTCCTCAGTTCCTGGGAGTCTGGTTGTGATGTAAATATTATCTTGCATCACTGTTCCAAAATCTGCCACACAGCAGTGAGCACCTTTGTGTCAGGATTAGTAATGGCTGCTTCAGAGGAGGGAGGGAGAAAGAGGGATGGAGTTACTGAGAGCTAACCGCACAACTCTTTAGATGCTTTGCACATGTCTGTAAAGGAGATTTTGCATTTTGGTGCTCATTTTCAGAGAGAAATGTTGATGGTAGCAAATAGCTTGATGTCGCACACCAGTCGGTCTTCACCTTCCTTTACCCACAGTCCTGATTGGTTGGATAGAGTGGATCTAAAGTACGAGCCAAAACCTCACATAAGCTCTGTTTTTCTTTGCTACTGAAATCCTGATTTATGATTGGCTGTTGTGCTGCTTTAATGTGTTCAGGTTCAAGAACAGAACGAATATTGTTTTTGACACAAATACTCATTCTGACTGCAAAATAAAGGCACCTGAAAGGATGAACTTCCTGCTACACTTCCAGAACTATTAGAAAAAAATAAAGTAAAAATAATCTCCGAAACAGACATGGTTTGGCCTGCGGCTTTTGTTAGTGATCATGAACCAATTGTTTATGAATTTAAAAAACATTCTTGGGATGAAGGCTTTGTACAAACATGTTGGGTCTGAGTAAGTAGCTAATATATAACGCAGCAACAAAACTAACACACTAAAAGGAGGTGAGAGCACAGTAAGGAGAAGTTAAGATTTGTGTGATATTTTTGTTGGATTGAGTTATGGCAACTAGGTGAAAAAAAATTATATTTATGTTGCCCTACATGAATCCCTAATTGGGTTATGTATTTTTGCCTCATGCTATCAGGCCATTGTTTGCACCTTGCTAATGGCTGAGGTTCTTTCCAGGGGTTCGGTATCCTCCTTTAAAGTCAGATATCCCTTTCCACAGCAAAGAAATTCATGAATGACTTTACTCACTTGAGCTCATTCAACATATACACCATTAACAGAGGTATTTCAGGTTTAACAATATCACACCACCCACCCATACTATTGTTCCCACATACAAAAGAGAAATGAGCGGTTTGAGCATTTTGGACAGCGTAAGGAGAAGACCTGACTTATCTCAACAATCAAGGTTTATCGAGCCTGCCAGCCTTCCGCTGGGCATCTGTTGCATTGTCATTTGAAGTCGCCTCATACGAAGACCATTCCAGTCACGGTTGGCATTTCATTCACCCTCACTCGGCACTTCTCTCCATTTTCTGGTCCTTTTGTTTCTCACCTTGGGACAGAGACAAAGGGAACATAAAAAAAAGAGTGAAGATTTGATTTATTGTGTCAGGTATGATAACCGATATTTGAATAGCTCGCACCGGTGTTGGAAATTGTTCTGTTAAGAAAAGGTAAGATGCTCTTGAATTTTTTTCCCCGGATGACACCAGCTTTTGTACCTCAAATCACAGGTGGCATACTCTGTTCTTGTTTAGCTGAATCCTTCCGAGAGCTCTTGATTGTTTATGATGGCACCAAGATGAACGACGGTAATTCGCTGATGCTCACAAAGATATTATTGTTGGCAGCGCGATGGGAGGGGTGTCTCAGCGTTAGGCTGCTGTGAGCATGTCTGGTTTCTGAGTCATTGAGCGGGGTCATGTAAGGGGCGAGTGTTTAACCCACACAATCTGTTTGTATGCTTACACTCACGCACGCACGCACCCCCCACCCACCCACCCACCACACACACACACACACACACACACACACACACACACACACACACACACACACACACACACACACACACACACACACACACACACACGGGCTCTTCTTCATGCACAAGTACACACACATCAGTGCCAGACAGGATTTATGCTTCGGCGAAGGCTAAGAGTTCCAAAGTGTCCTTCAAAGAGAAAAAAAACCTCTCATATTCTGTCTGTTTCTGCCTTCGTCCTCTCTTCTTCGTGTGGGAACAGATCTCTTTTTTTCCCCCCCGAAGATGCCCTAAATCCACTCCCGTAATTGCACAGCATTTCTGTCTGCTGAATTGAGAAGAGAGAAGAAGAAAAAAAAAAAAAAAAGGAGATGAAGCAGAAAAATAAATCCAGAATATTCTTTGACTGTTTCTCCTCTCTCACTTCTCTGGCAGATCAATCGAGCTCCGAGCTTTGGGACCGATCAGAAGATTGATTACGACGTGAAGAAAGGGGTGCTGCTCAATGCTCTGAAGCTCCTCAACATTAGGTACTGTTTTCCACCACAGTCACATACACAAACATACACGTTTGTACATGCATGCAGATGGAAACACACATTACACAACATTAAGTTTCATGTGCAGGAACAGCTCATGTCAAACCTTACTTTACAGTTTCAAGATTACAATGGATTATTACAGGTCTTTTTTGTTTGGCAACCCTGATGACGTTAATGCACGGTACAATTCAGCTTTCATCCTGTTTTTGGTTTCAGACTAATGAGACATTAGAGACATAAGTGTGAACAGAACAGGAGGTTTGAGTTTTGGACAAATAAATTACCGTCCTTGTAAATTTGTGTTTGTGTTTCTGTGGTGGAGCCAAGGTAAACGGCTATGTCTCTACCTTGCGCTTTGTGCACCCGTCAATCAGACGTGCTTGTGTGTGTGTGTGTGTGTGTGTGTGTGTGTGTGTGTGTGTGCGCGTGCCATTTTTTTACCAGTACATTCTGCTGGCTGTCTGTAGTTCTGAATCTACTTTGTTTACTCTGTAGATTTACATAAGCTTCCTGTTTTGCCCTTTCACTTTGCCTTCGGGGTGTATTTGTTTGGCCTGTTTAGTTTACACACACTGTTCTTATTGTATAATGCATTTTTTGTATATGTAGCGTGTTTGTGTATACGTGTGTGTGTGTGTGTATTTGCTGGCATGCTTTTCTGTCCCCTGGCTACAGCGCGCCTGTCCACTGATTGATCATAGTACACCAGACCTCTGGATCTCTGCTCTCTTTTTTTCTCCATCTCTCTCTGTGCTTGTCCTCTCATTGCTCTAAATATAGTCTCAACTCAACTAGTCACACACATACAGTACAGTACTCGCACGCACACACGCACGCACACACACACACACACACACACACACACACACACACACACGCACGCACGCACGCACGCACGCACGCACACACGCACGCACACACGCACGCACGCAATGGATCAATTACATGCAGCACCATAGATCCAGTGTGGCCGAGTGTGGTGCGTGGTGCAGCCAGCCCACATAAACACTCACTCCGTCCTCCCGCCCGGCTGCAGTTGGCACAAATAAATCTCTTATCAAAATGATTTGTTTCATGGCTGATGTTTGCTATGTTCCCACAGATTAAAAGGGGAGATCTGGTTATTTCACGACAAATAAATTGCAGGAAGCCTTGAAAGGCGGCAGGAAGCTCTTTCTACCGGACGAACTGCTTGTGGTCATGCTGGAGTGAATGAGGGTTTTGTTGCACTTCGTTCACTTTTTCCTTATATAGCAGTGACTTTGCTTCCCCAAAGGGAGGGGTTGGTGGTGCGTAGAGGTGGGGCTGGATCTTGACTCAGCTCACAAAACCAACTGTATCAAATGGGATCAATTCAAAGCCGGCCGGGCGTGGACATTGATAAACCTCAGTCCCCCAACAGCACTCAATATCCAATTTAAAGGGCCAGCGATTGACTAAAATGAATTGCCCTTTCTCCAGACCACAGCGACCCACTTGTTCAGAATCAGCTGTCTGGTCCTGTTCATCTCAGAGTTGTTTGAGTCTTAGCTCCATCTTTGTCTTTGTGCAGTTGAATGTTTCGTGAGGGTGTTTCTGCCACCACAATGATGTGATGATCGAAAGGCAAATTCTGGTTACTTTGTCAGTTAGGGAACTTCATCATAGTTTGCAGCATTCTTAAAACACATTTTCTGTTAGTTTTATTAGAGTAGGATGCAGTGTTACAATAATAACAACTTTTATATTCAAACAAATCTGACAGAAAACAAGTGAGGCTCTGTCTTACACCTGGTGCAAAGCGTTGATAAGTGCAAGACAAGTGTCTTTCCGACTTCCAGACCGACACAGTTGTCATTTTTCTGTGCAACACGCAAACTGTTCAGATAGCAAATGTACGTCTGCCTATCTGAGCATCCGGGGGCGTGTTGGTCTTAAAATGAGGTGTGATCAGGCATATTGTTGATGCTGCTTACAGAAAGTGATTTTGCGATCGACCAACAACAACGAACCTGCCAGTATATTAGCAATCTGTCAAGGTGCAAGCGCACCTGCCTTTAAAGGTGGTGCTTCAATTCAATTCAAAACACCTATGATTAATTAGGGCAATAAGTCCAACCCCTCTGAATCCTGTGCCTTACTGTGTGCTCAGATTATCTGCCAATAAATTAGCAAAAGTAGATCTGGACACATCATTATTCTACTTGCTCTATGCACTCCAGGGCGAACGCTTTGATTGTTAAAATATAGCCCACAAAGTATTTTTGTAAAAGTTGTGAGATCTCTAGTGGGGATGAGACAGAAGAGACAGAAACTCCAAAACCATTAAACTGCATTCATGGTTTTGCTTTTAGTTAATCTACTTTCAATAGTCTAAACCTTTTCTATATGTTTCTAAATATGCTTGGTGTTACTCTACCTGCTGTACGCTGATCCAGGGCCAGTGATAAGAAACGCAACCTGGCCCAGCAAAAGGCAGAAGCTCAGAGACGACTCTACGGTCACGGCTCCATAAAGAAACCCTCGGCTGCATCTTCTGACTGGGAGAAACAACGGCACACACTGGAACGAAGAAGAGAACAGCTGGTAAGGCGCAAATAGAACATTACATTCCTGTTAAACCTTATTATTCATTAAGTCAAGATTTGCTGACATCGTGCTTTGTATTCACACATTACCACACCGTCCCATCTGAGATGTCCTAAGTCAAACCACACTTTTCTAAACTGCTGACCACTGACCAACTGCAGAGCAGCATCTGGGATGCTAAGCACCTGTTCAAGGTGGTGCTCCTTAACTGTGGTCAAGAGAGTTGAGAGCGATACTCATTCATTTCCCCACCCAGACATTCAAATCCAGCCTGGGGATTAAAACAATGGCTGTACAGTCGTGAACCACGATCATAAGCCATGATACACCTTTACAGCTTTTTAGGCCACACCAAAATGAGCACAAAATATGGTTTGGCTTCAGTCTTTCAGGGACAGATTCTTTTCACAGATGTGTTCAGACAAAATCATAGAGTATCTGTATGTTTATATATATATATATATATATATGTATATATATATATGAATTATTAGACAGGGCTAATTTACTCCTGTAAACAACCAGCCAATACACCAGTGCGTTATATGCTAGAAACACAAGTTGAAGTTGAAACAAGAAGGAAAGCCTGAACAGAAACTCAGTTTCACATTCTCTTAACTCTGTCAAAAGAGTCAAAGTTTTCTGAGAAAGGCATACCATATAATAATTTTCTCTTTGAGATGAAGGGAGCGGGGGAGCTTTCCTCAACTGTATGGGAAAAGTGGCAGCTACTAGTACTTTCCTGCCTCCCACTCTCTTTGATTAGCCTTTTGATTAGCCACGGCAGTAATCAGTGGGAAGAAGGAAAGATGGCGTAGAGGCACTTTTTAAAAAGGGCATCACCTCATTTTTGAGTGCTGTTTTGGCTGAAGTGTGAAACTAGGTTTTGGTCTATTGAAGGCACATATAGCGCTGTGCTTGCTGATGTTGTAGTGGTTCCACAAGTACACCTTTGTGATGTACTATTAATCAGTCCTTCCAGGAAATCTTCCAGGAGACCTTTTCTTAGCCCCACAGTTCTCTAAGTTCAATAAATAAGTAAAATTAAAAAAAAATTAAAAAAAAGATTAGAACAAAAATATTTCTGATGTGTAGCATGATTATTATCACAGGAAGTGCTTACATATTTATTCCTTTATCAGGTATTGCTTTAAAAAAAAAAATGTAAATTTGTCTTTCTCAATTTGTAATTTTTTTCAAATTCCCACAATTTTCTGCAAAAGAACTCACTTCAATTCTGCAAATTATAACGCAAGTTTCGAGAAAATCAGCTGCAAAATCAAGCATTTTTGATCGCAACAATCACAAAAAAACTTCTGGATGGACTGATTAACAGAGAAAATGGAATGAATTATGAGTTATTGATGGGTGAGACTCTTTCTGGATTCTCTCTCCGTCTTGCCTTGTGTTTTGCCAGACTTTATTCTCTCTCTCTCTCACGAAAGTGTTGTTTGGCAGCGATTTTCATCTGCACATTTTTTTTGTGGACTTTTCTCTGTTTTTTTGCGTGTTTCTAGAAAGAGCGACTGGCACAGGTTCGCAAACAGAACTCCAGGGAGGAGCATGAAAATCAACATCTGGGAAACTACAGGTAAGAGAGAGCCAAACAACTGGGGAAAAGGGTCTCTCCCTCCAGGAACTCCACCCACTGTACTCGTGCCACCTCGCTTACATTTATGGGGTCATCTGCAGAGCGCCTAGACTGGGATAATATGTAAAATGGAGAGTAACAAAAGAAGTCAGGGGCAGTATGTAATGGCAAGGTTCAACTTGTCATACCACTGAGCAATATTCCATTTGCAGCATATTAGAAACTTAAATTAGCATGTATACTTTGCTTGACAGCTGCAAGCCATCCTCCGTCTCCTCTCTCCCCCACAGCTCTATTCTTCTCGCCAAACTCCAGCTGGGACTCTGGAAGACATGTCCATTTTTAATAGTTACCTCACAGATGGAGCAGATTCACCTTATAGCATGACTCAGCAACACCAAGTGCAGATTTGCAGCTAGTCCCTTGTAAATTGTTAATGCTCCTTCACTCCCTCAGTTTTTCCTCTTGCCGCTGGTTCTTTGTCCAACGTGCACACACACTTAAAAATACACTCTCTTTAATGTTTTGCACAAGCTCCGGCACAATAAACACAGACCGACAGACACAAATGGCGCTCGCGTACACACACACACACACACACACACACACACACACACACACACACACACACACACACACACACAACCACACACACACACACACACACACACACACACACACACACACACACACACACACACACACACACACACACACACAGAGCCTTCTCGCTGCCTCCCCAAGTCTAAGTGACTTCTTGACTCATCACTTGTCTGAGTGGCTCGTGAGAATACTAATCCAGGCCTGCATGAAGTGCTGTCACCTCCTTCCTATTTTTCGACAGGCAGCCAGACAGTCAATCACGCAGGCTGAGGTCTGTCTGGAGCGCCCCTAATAAAGACCTCTTAGCATTCAAATGGTGTCCCGGCGCAGCACTGAAGTCTGATTAACACACTGCTTCTCATTAGATGAGTTTGGGTAATGAACTTACTTACATTCGGCGATTAGATGAGACCTGTATGAGGTAGAGACAAGCCAGGGCGCTGTGGCATCCGAGGGAAACCCAGCTGGTTGTTGCTGTTCATTTAGCTTCATTTAAGCGGCTGGAATCAGGAGACTTTTAAGATACTGTCTACCAAGACCAAGACAGTTTTAAACCGATGTAAAGGGAATAAGAATACAAGTTTTGCCTTTGGCCCCGTCAGACACATTTTATTGAATTCATATTGAAGGGTCACACTCAAATAAAACATGCATATGTTCAGATATAAAAGGTGCCAAGAAGACTGAGCAGTGTTGACCTCAAGCTTTCCAGCCAAGTGTTTCATTTTGCTCTTTAAGGATCCACGAAGCTCTGCCTCTTCTCAAATATTACAAGTGTATCTCGAGGAAAAAGAATCTGGTCCACGTCGCTTAAAAGAAAATGCACCTCAGTATACCAAAGTATTAGCAGTTGGAAAATCTCACAGAGCATCGTGCCAAGAGAAGGAAGGAAGGTGATTGGTTCATCTCAGGTCTCACATTTGAGCAGCTGCTTGATCTGAAACTGCAGTTACTAAATTAACACATAGAACTGGGTCAACTTCTCCACAATATGGAAATCACGTGCCCAGATCCGCAACTCTGCATAAAACTGTTAATGGCAGATGGGGTGCAGTTAAAGGTTTTATGGTGAAATTGTTTAACTTGACTTGCACTGAAATCCACTTCTTAAATGTGCACCTGGCTTAAAAGAAACAGTTAATAAATCAATATTTATTCTGTCATGGTAGAACATTCACTGTTGCATCCATCTATAGTTTTAGTTGGGGTTTTTTTCTGACTTTTTTTTTTAACATTCTCTTGATAAAAAAAGAAAAAAAAGAAGGCCAACTTGGAGGGAGTTTTGCTCCTAATATATCTGTGCAGATGTCAAACTATTTCCTTGCACTTGCACTGACCAGTGTTTATTTTGATTACACCGCTAACATTGTTTAGATTTGATGGCTGAAGCGATGAGTGGGGGAGTTTGGAGATGTATTAGGAGGATAACCAGGCAGAGATACATTGCTCTAATCCCCTTCGGCCCAAGATAAACACTGAGCTCTGTTATTTTAGTCTTGAGGGCACACATGCAGAATGTGTGAACAGGCACATTAGCAAAGGACTGCAGAAAACAGTGAAGTAAAGTGCACGTCTCAGTGAGGGTGAGTGAAAAAAAAAAAGCAGTATTCATGCAATACACCATGTTAAAAGACTGGCTGTCTGAAGTTTGTGCATTTTTATTAACTCAAGGTCTCTATTAATACTTCTTTGTCTGTATTTTCTCTTTGATCCCTCCTTCTTCATTCTTGTCTCCTTGATCCTACCTCTCACCTTTCTTTTGTCTTTTCACACCTCTCACTGACATGATTTTCTCCACCTCTGTTCCCCCTTTTGTTTGCTCTCTGACCTGCTGTGCCTTGACCTCTCTCTGTGCCTCACTCTGTCCGCTTGTCTCTTCTCGTTTTCTCTTTCCCTCTGTATATTTCATTCTTTTCTCTTATTTTCTTTATCTCTCCATCTCTTTGCCGACCGCCTTCCTCCCCCTTCTCTTATCCCTCCTCTTTTTCTGTCCTTTATCCCCGACTACTCCCTCCCTCCCAATTCTGTCCCCCAAACCCTTTTTTTCCCCTCTTCTGTTTCTCTATTCCTTCACTTGTTTGCTCTCTCTCATCTACTTTCTCCCCTCATTGATAACCTTTTTTTTCTTTCTCTTTTTTTTCCTCACCCTTTTTCTCCACTCCTCTCTCACTCCCCTCGCCTTTCTCTCTCTGTCTCTGCGGCCTACAGACGTATTTACCCCCCAGACGACAAGCTGCTGTTGGAAAAGTATGAAAGCCTGCTCTCGGCCGCCTTTCAGACCTTTCTCGCCGGGCGAGCTGCCTCACTTCAAAAGGAAATGAATAATCCTCTGAAACAAATGAAGGCACGTACGTCAGTGGCAGACCGTCACGGACACACACACGGACACACACACACACACACACACACACACACACACACACACACACACACACACACACACACACACACCTGCAGAGACTCACCTAAACATTATACACACAGTATGCAGACACTTGTCGACAAGGACATGCCAAAGTAAAGAAACACACACATTTCTATTAAGATTCTCTCCACAGAGAACAAAAAGGATGTGCACATAATGCAGAAAGTATGCCGCAGTCCTTGGTATTTGTTAGAACGTCTGACAATGTCCTTCTTCTCCTCTCTATCTGCCTAGCCTTCCCATTGCCATTCACTCCGTCTTATTACAAATATTTATTCGCTTTTAAACGCAAATCAAATCCCAGACAACAGTGTCAGTCTTCTTTCTTTACAGTTTGACACTTGAGTTTTCCTCGTCCTCTTTCTGCATCCTATCATTTTTTCTTTCGGTTGATAAAAGTTGCTGCCCACACATTTAATCTATTTTTCTGCAGGTCTTTTATTCATTCAATGACAACTATCAAGATGTTTGAATATATACATGTGAATGCAAGAACACACACACTCACAAACTTGTGTGGGAATGCATTTAGCAACTCGTTAATACAGCGGTTCAGGTCATCGTACGTATATAAATGACATTTTCTGTCTGGTATCAGAAGGAATGTAGCTTCAGCTGAAGACAAATGTATGAAGAGACTTTGCAAAGGAGAAAAGTTGATTTATATACCACCTGACTTTTACGGGGGGGGGGGGGGGGGGGGGGGGGGCAGGAGTAGAAAGAAATGTGAAGTGTTTAAATGGTGACAAAAGGAAGATGAGAGAAGTCGTCATGAAGTAAAAAAGATAGTGAGATGCTGATCGAGATTTTTGTGCTGTCACTTTTGTTTCCTGTGAGATCATTTTTAGAGACTTGAGTTTTGTGTTTTCATGTCTGGTTATGTATTCAAGAACAAATCAATGAAACAAAAAGACACAAAGGAGGGCTTTGTGTAATAATTCAAGACATGGGGAGAAGAAGCGCTGATGAGCAGGAATGATGCACAAGAAACAAAGAAACCTTAACTGCTTTTGGCAACTGAATAGTAATAGTGAATACTGAATATGGATATTTCTGACAGTAGTACTGACATTACTAATTCATATCAAAGCGCCGTCATATGCAACTATTGCAGCTTTTATAGAAACTACCTCAACAGATTGTAGCCCTGTGCAGTTTTGTTATTGTGTCATTTCAATAATTCTATTTCTGTGGAGATTTTTTTTTAGAGATGTCAATCTCAGATCAGGCGGAGCCCAAACACCAGGTCTGTTAATTTAATTAGCACACAGAGATGTGGATTTTGTTCAAAGTCAGAATGAAAAGAGAGCAGCTCCAGTGTTTCCTATCTAATAATACAATCATGACTGACAACTGGACTGTCCTTATTGAGTGTGAGATACTAATCTTGACCATTTATGATGAAGAAGGGATGTTGCAAAAGTTTAGTGACATTCATCAGACAAGTAACATATTTTATGGAATATTTTTTTCTCCCACCTTCTGCCCGTGTGCGGGTCCTGGAGCCTAATTACTTTAAAGCACAAGACATGTGTTCATGTACTTTTCCTGAAGGACTTTGGATAGATGAGGGGGTTTGTTTGTGAAACTTTCATTAGTGTTGATAGCACACACTCACACTGAGGATACAAAGACCCACTTGTGTGCGTGTTCTGTGCGTGATGTATTTATGACGTGTTTATGATTTGCACTGCCACTGTGGTATTGGTTCCATTACTCTTAATAACTTATTAGAGGGGGAAGTTCAGGCATGGGTAATTTAGCCTTTTTCTTTGCTTTAGTAGCTCTGCATACTTTGTTTTAATGTAGAAATTATCTCACCATTATTTAGCACGAGCTTTTTAGCATGAGCTTTTTGTTTCTCACTGCTTGGCTTCATGAATGTGACACGGCTTATTTGCAGTCCTATGGATGTCAGTGTACCAGCAGGCAGTGAGGTCTGATCCCAATTAAAACCATTAGCACAGCCATCTTTGATTTTTTTTTTTTTTTTTTTTTTTTTTTTTTTTTAAACTGTTTTGAATATACATAAATCGACCCACCCTCTTTATTCATCAGCTGAGAGGCATTGCCCATTTGGGTAGTTTTTCCCTGTTGCAAGAGGCCGGAGGTCATTTTCTAGCAAGCCATCAACTTATCTATCATGTCTGACAAACGTTGCCCCTCAAGACTCATGCTTGCTGTCTTTGTGGGCTTCTCAGGGCCATGAATTGAAAAATGTCATGTATTGTCACGCTATCAAAGACAGTAAAACCTGTGTTGGAATCCTGCTGATAACATGCTGATTGACTGCACAGCACCCTCCAGACCCGAGCTGCTGTGCTACACAAAACCCAGCCACAGGTTACATCGGTTTCTACAGGGTTTGCATCACCCTTCTCCCCACTTCCACTACAGTTACGTTGACAGTTATGCATCAAGTGGTTAGTTCTGTTGTTAGCTATCTGAGTTTCCCACCAGCTCAGCTGATGTCCTCCTATTCCTAAATTTTGTTTTCACATGGATACTGAAAACAAAAAAGAAAACTGTTGTCATGCAGGAGCATTCTCAGTCGGCCTGTTGTGCAGAACAGCACCAGTACACAAACTGCAAAGTTGTCTTGAGGCGGTTGGCAGTTGTTGTAGAACCTATTAAAAGAGCAAGTGCTGCAAATATATGTACATCAATCAGGGATATTAAGGATCTGGGAAACTCATTGTTTTTAACCAACTTTCAACAACAAAAAAACACCATAGCCTTTAGAAGAAGTATTCTGCTTTATGAAGAGTAGGCACTTTGTATTTAAATAGATTTGGATCTGGATTTCATTCCCTCATGAATCATAAACTTTTGCTTCCTGTGGCAAGACGACCCTTTTCACTGCGGTGCACAGCTCAGTTCAAAATGTACTAATACACAGTACGTGTAAAATGGGACGAAAACACCAATAACCTGCTGAATGTGTTGTACATCAGGTTAAATTGAAAACAGTGTCATAGACGAGAGGCACATTAAACTGGGAACAGTCAGAGCAGATGCGCCTGCAGCTCCGGTTAAACCGGCGCTACCTACAGGCAAAACAATGAACTACATATAATAACTACAGCAGCAATGTAGAAATGCAGTTATGCAGATGTGAACCATCTACAGGCAAAGAAGATAACAGCAAAAAAACAGCACATGCCACGAACATGTAGTATATAAGGGTAGAACAGAGTTGTTGTTGTTTTTTTTTACAGCTGCTGGTTATGTAGGAATCTTATAAAAACTGGAACATGTTATCTGCTAAATAGTGGGACTGGTGGAGTCATTGTCTGTCCTTCTCCAACGAGACTATCTTCCTTTGCATAACAAATGAGGGGGGGGGGGGTCTTGGCCAGATTTGATGTGTTTAAGCCCATTTTTACGAATGTTATTTTTTGTACTGTGGAGGATATAAATTTCTAAGCAGTGGAAAGCATCTTCTGACTGCATCACCACAAAAATGGACTATTATCTCTCAAATGGCCAAGAAATATGGAGCCAGAGAAAGCCAGAGCAGAAGCTGCCAACAATAGCAAAAGAATTGATAGAAATACAAAAGAAGGGGCTCTGAGGACCTCTGGACAGCACTGTAAACATGGCTGGTCATCCAGTGCCAAAAAAGTACTTAGTTTGGAGACTATAGTTTATGAGCAGACATGGACAAAGATCATTTGTGATAGTACTGTAACATGCAGCCAGAAAAGCCATAATCTGAGCAAGTTGGGAAATGCTTGGTTGTGACTGTGCAGCCAGTGATCACAAAATACGATCTAAATCCGCATCATTTGATTTAGACTCACTGTTTTATAAACACTTGTATTTATGACAACGTAAATAGCTTTCAGTTTGTCTGTAATTTCTGTACATGTGTTAAGTACAGCTTCTCCCGTGTTGCAAAACACGTCATAACATCCATGTAATTTGCTTCAGTTTTATTTAACAAGCTGATGGGGTCTACAGTGATTTTTGAACCACCGCGGGTGAGGAAGCTTTCACCTCGTGAAAGGTTATTGAGATGGCAGCTCGACCGTCTGATCAACTGATGCGTCTCAGTCCTCTTCAGGCTGACATATTTACAGGTTCACACTGACACAAGAACTACAAAAGGCTTTTGTAGTTACATAAGCGCACAGTATAGTCACACCAACATACCGTACAAAAAAAACCCCACATGACATTTAGAAAGAAGCAAAAGCTCAGAGAAACTCTGTGAGCCCATTGAGGAAGGAAATATGCCACTGTACACATATGCACAGACATGCTAATGTTCCCCACACACACACACACACACACTGTGAGCCAGGGGCACACTGACCTTTTCACAGACCCCTGAAAGCAGCTTGATGGTTAATCTGAGTGAAAACAATCACTTTTCATCTGTATTTGAGCAGCAAGTGGGAGCTTGTCATGTCGCCGCCATGAAGCAACATGAATCACCTTTGCCTGCATTTCAGCTACAGCCAAATGGCCAAAGCTTCAGTATATTGGCAAAGGCCGTAACTCTGCCTTTTCCAAATTCAGCCTCTATGAGTGCTGCCAATGAGCGTGGCATGTTAAACCAGGGCTCATTCTCTAACCCCCAGATAAGGCACACGTGCCTGTGAAGTTAAACTTTTTCATCCTGCATTTTTTAATCAGTTTCTTGTTCTCTCACACCTTGATTGACTTCAAAGCAATTAGAGATATGAAACAGCAAAGCATTTTAATTATTCCATATCAGTGTATCATCGAGATTTAACTACCATGCAACTCTTTGCTTTTTCTTTATGTTCCTTATGTAACCAAAACAAACACCTCTAGCATATTCTCATCCACGTTGTGTTTTCTGTATGTATCGGTGTGTAGGAGGAGGACATTTTGGATCTGCTGGAGCAATGTGAATTGGACGATGAGAAGCTGATGGGCAAAACCTCCAGGCAACGAGGCCCTAAGGTGGGTGTGAGAGAGAGAGAGAGAGAGAGAGACAGAGAGAGAGAGAGAGAGAGAGAGAGAGAGAGAGAGAGACAGAGAGAGAGAGACAGAGAGAGAGAGAGAGAGTATAGGGGCCACCTGTCTCATAGGACCTAGGAAAAAGTGCAAAGAAGAGTGGCAGAAGGGAGGCAAGTAGTCAGCTGCCTGGAGCAAACGCCCACAGAAAGCACATTGGATGCAATTCAGAAAAATAAAGAGGGGGGGAGCAGGTTAGGCAAGAAAGGAAAGAATCAGAAAGCGGCCCAAAGAAAAGACCCAACTCCCCAAGGGGACAGCTGTCAGGCCGTCTTCTCGCTCTCTCCCTGCTATCTTTCTTTCTGTCTATCTCCCTCTTTTTCTGTCTCTCCCTCTGTCACATACACCTATACACCCCCTCGATTTCCCACGACAGCACATTACTTCCTCCATCACCTTGCTTCACTCTCCTCCCTTCACCTCTCCATCCCTTTCTTTCCCTGCACATCTACATCCATCTCTCACTCCGGGGCTAAATTGGCTGGAACACTCAAAGAGTGTGTTAGGGACTCGACAGGGCAGTTCAGCGCTGCATTAGAGAGGCCTTAGCTGGAATGAGGACTTGTTCAGACACAATCACTGTTGTCCAAATTAATTTGGGCCCCGTCAGTTTCGATGTTGCCGAGTATGTGGAGAGACATCGAGAGCAGGGGAAGGAAAGTGCTGTGACGGATAGATTCACTCCTTGGGGTGTAGTGCTCACAAGCCATCTGGTGAAACTGAACCAACGAGTGTGCGAAAGCTCGACGAGAGGAGCGAGGCACAGGGATTAGAGACAGGATTTAGAGGGAAGGACAGGACTCTGAGGTCTGTTATTGCTGAGGAAATGTTTAGGCTGAGAGGATAAAAGGTAGAGAAAGGGGAGGCAGGGAGTAAAATGGGAGAAAGTGCCAAAGAAAGAGTCCTCGGCTTATCTTTGTCTTCTTCCTTTTATTGCCTTCCACTGCCTTCTTCACTTCCTAATTTTTGATATGCACCTTATCACATCTGCTCCTTGTGGTGTTGCCATGTTTCCCCATTTAGTTAGATTTTACACATTCACAGGCTTCACAAATTTCTCTCATCTGCTCTCTTCAGTGTCTGCCCGTCCCTCTTTGTCTTGCTTTCCTCTGTTTATCACCGTCTGCTCTTGGATCCTTTCTATCCCTCCTGCTGTACGTCCGCAGTCCTTTTCTCTCTTTGCTCATTTCCGTTTCTCTCCATCTATTCAGGGGCTCCTCTCGGTTCTCTCCGCTGCCACACTCAGATTCACCTTGTCCTCCTCTTTATTTCTCACCCCATCAATCTGATGTTCCCATCTTCCCTTTTATTCTCCTCTCATGTATTTAATCTCTCTCTGCCTCTGTCCTCCTCTATCACTCACCCACACAACTACCCGGCGGTGACTGTGTAAGCCCTGTGATCACTTCCTGTCCATTAATTTGGGTGGCCTGACAGCACTGCCTGAACTGACTGTTGAATAACAGATGTATAAATGCTTTATTAATGCTATCAGTGTGTCCCCTTCCAGGAAGTGAAATAGATACTAAACTTAATGAACTCCAAACTGTGATGCATGTGAATTCATGCCTCACAGTTGAACTCACATGACAAGTATTATCACCCTGTTCTTGTTAGCAGAGCCGCACCAGCAGCTTCATGTCAAAGACATCAAACAGTACACACAGTATTTTTTTTTCCAATTGACAGTAAAAGATGTAAAACGTTTGTTATTAAGGAAAAAAAAACACATGTTTTGCTCTGAATTCAACCTTTGCATAAGCAATCAGGTCGAAATTTGCTCAAGGCATAAAGCCAGTCGTGTTCATATTTGTAGTGACAGCTTATAAAGGAAGGCAAGTGTAATTGTGTATTTTTGCATAATGAGCCTGTGAGCAAACGTACACACATGAGGACACGTGGGTTAGCCGTGTCACCGCCGGGTCTCCCAGTGACAGATGGTAATGAGCTTAGGGTGGGACGAGGCTGACAACATCTCAACATCTTCATTTATAAGTGTTTGTGTGTCTTTGTGTGCGTGTGGTCTTGTACTTATGTCCTTGTGAGTCCCTGTTGGAGTTGTAGACCTTTGGAAGGAGGAATGTTTTTCCAAAAGGAGGTCATTTTAGATGGTTTAGGGTTAGAAAGCAAAAGAAAACACAGTGTAAGGTCACATGAGGATAAAAGCAAAAGGGTGTGTGTGTGTGTGTGTGCGTGTGTGTGTGTGTGCGTGTGCGTATAAGAGAGTGTGTTTACTATCATATCAGTTTCCTCTCTGTGTGTGTTTATCCTGTGTGTATCTGATGTCTTATCTTTGTGTATATCCACGAATCCGTCTGCTGTATGGATGCGCGTGCATTTCTACTTTCTGCTTTTATGTATAGTAAGAGTGTGTCTGTGTGTGTCTGTGTGTGTATGTCCCTGCCAGCCCTTGACCGCCATGGCAGAATGCAGTCAGATACCAAGACGCCAACGTCCAGACTACCTGGCCGACTTCACGAGCAGCAGCAGCGCTGATAACTCCTGCTCCTCATCAGACGAAGAGGATGAGGAGCAGAGGAAAGCAGAAGGAGGAAGAGGCGAAGAGAAGAGAGGGGAGAAGAAAGTTTCCTATGACCTCGGGGAGAACAAGGAGAAGAACTTGGCTGAGCGTTCAGGTAGAGCAGCCGGATGTATAAAATTGTCTAAGAAAGCCTTCATTGGAGAGCCTGAGTGTGGGGGGGGTTTGACGGGGACCTTGTTTCCTTCAAGTCCGGGTTGTTTACTTTGTTTTGTGCTTGCTAACCTTCTCCTCGTTTAATGTCATAGTCTCTTCCTTCTGCTCATGTTCTTTATAGTCCTATTTCAGCTGGATCCTTCTATCTGATTACAGTGGTTAGCCTGATTACTAAAACAAACTTGTTTCTCAGCTGTGTAAATATAAACAGTGTGACAACAGTCATATGCCTACATATTTTCATATTATCGTATTTATGTCTCTAGTGACGTTGAATTTGACTACGATACCGGATGAAGTGCAGACAGGAGATATATATGGTGAGCTTTAATGTACATAAAGATGCAATAAGGGAAGTGAAATTGAACCTGTAATGCTGCAAGTTCATGACACACACTCCAGCCTGGTGTACCTTTAACCAGTTGGAAATAATATATTCATAGTTGGAAGCACACATTTCCAACTATATGCACACACAATTTTAAATACAAATGCTGCGAATTTTGCTTTGATCAGTACCTACGGTGCACGCACACGCACACGCACACACACACACACACACACACACACACACACACACACACACACACACACAAGTACAGGTTGTGGTGGTCTGAGCCAGCAGCGGCTACATTACAGATGTTCATCAGCCCTCTATTTATGTGCCTAACTGATTTGATACACTGGTACCAAAGTCCTTGCATTTTAATTAAAGTGTGAGCACAATGATCACAGCCTGTGATTTGTGGCATGTAAATCTGTGTTGCTGAGTTACTAAGTAGAGGAGAGTCTGAACGTCACAGTTCTGGTACCCACACACATTGAAAAATTATGAAGCACTGAAAAGTACTTGAGGAGAAAAGTGTCCTGAACAGCGTAGTTTCAGTGAATAGAAGGTGAAGGCAGAGATGAAGAGGAGGAATCGGATTGAAAGAGAGGGGGGGAAAAAAAAAATACCCTTTTTGTTGTGTACCTTGAAAACACCTTGAGTTTAATGCGGAAACATTCAGTTTTGTAGTGAGAGTGATAAGTCTCAAACATTCCCTCAATTTCGCCTAAGTCGCATACATCAACTCACTTTCAGCTCTCAGAAGTGAGATTGAAAGCACCTTTCATAGCAGTCTATGGGCCGACCTTGGGAAAAAAAAACAAAAACATTCTCTGGTTGCATTGTGGGTTGCCAGTTTTACTGCTCAATAGAGAGGACCCTTGCATGAGCTCATGCTATTTGTCACAAAATAAGGGACAAAGCCATGAAAAAGCCCAACTTTCTGACAAAGTATCTGTGTATGTGTACAAGTGTGTGCAGACAGAGACAGAAACCTAGCCAAGCCCTACTTCATACCAAGCAACCAAAGGGCTGCAACGACTAAGCCCCATAATGCTCTCATTTGGCAATGGCCAAGCCTCAGAAGGTTCAGCAGCCACACGCAGGCTCACACACACACACACACACACACACACACACACACACACACACACACACACACACACATAATTACTTGTGTGCACACTTGATGTCAGACACACACACACTGCACAAATAATAAACACACACTGGCTGGTAGACAAGCTGGTGGAGTTTCAAGGGTGACAGACAGTGTCAGTATGGGTTTACGACTTCATTTTTCATTTGTTTGTCGAATATGTGTGTGTGTGTGTGTCTGACAGACAGAGAGCTGCTCTTTAATCCATCCCCAAAGCAGACAGGACTACTGTTTAGTTTCTGGTTTTGACTCCACATGCCGCGGTCGTTAATAACAGACACACTGGACCACTGTGCGGCTGTGGGAGTTTTAATAATACCACACTTCATCTCCAGAGCCACCCGGCAACGGATGGAAAACAGAGAGGAGAGCTTGACAGTGACAGACAGGGGCGACGAGACAGGCTCAGGGAAGAAACGAAATAGAAGTGTGACAGTGTGACAGTGAGTCAATGCTCCCTTTCCATCTCCTCTCTGTCTCTACAGGTCGCATGCACTGGAAACCTCCAATCAAATCACTCAAAACCAGCACTGCCCCCTCTGCATCGCCGACGCTCTCTGGTCCTATCAGACGCTCCATCTCATGCCCTCGATCTATTGCCTCCCTCTCATCGCCCAATGAGGTGCGAGCATTGTCCACCAGGCCGTCTCCTCCAGTTCCCATGGCCACACCCAGGCGGAGCTCTGGCACGCTTCGATCTCATTCGCTGAGCCGCAGTGGCTCTGCCCACCGCGTGCCCCACAGCAACAGTCTGGGGACCATACACTCCAACATGGTAGGATACTCCACACACACACACACACACGCACACACACACGCACACACACACACACACACACACACACACACACACACACACACACACACACAGTAGGTTTCATCTCTTTACAATTCAGAGGGAGTCATGCACTCCAACATAGTAGGATACCCACACACACACACACACACACACACACACACACACACACACACACACACACTCGCTTTACAATTCAGAGGGAGTCAGATGAGTTGTCTAAATGATAATATTCTTTTTCAAATACTGCGAGGGGAAATTCTCTGCTGATCCACTCTCCAAGTAGGTTTAAATCAAAAAACAAAACAAAAATCAAGAATGACTTTACAATTCTATTTGACCAAAATCAGAATCTCATTTAAGATCATTTACGTGATCTGCCGTCGTAGCTTTGGTCTTCCCCCTTTGCTTTTCTCCTCGCCTGGTATTTTTATCCCGGCCAGTAAGAATCACTTTAGCTGTTCCTTCAATACTGTATAGGCCGACGGGAGCCCACAACAATAACCCTCTATTATGTCGCCATCTGTTCCTTTCCGCCTGCCTCCTCCATTCCCTTTCCTTCTTTACAAGTACGCTGGTAACCTTTGGATACAGTCGAATGAAATAAAACGGAGCACAATAATTTTTGTCATTGTGAAGAGAACAAAGTGGAAAACGTTTATACTGAAAAAGGCCACAGAGAGCACCAGCTGTGTGCTTCTATCCTGACACTCGTATAGAAAATGACAAGACTTAGTTTTTTCTCCTGATTTTTACTGGAGTCTCCTTCAGGAATCACACATGTGAACATAAGCACATGCTGCTACAGGAAATCTAAGGCAGAAAATAGTTTTACTAGTTTTTTTTTATTGCAGTGTTTTAACAATAACAATGATCTATTGGAAGGAGGCTTTTTTTTTTTTTTTTTTTAACACAGCATGTGCTGTGCTGTTATGTAAAGAAATAATGAGTTGTGACAATAATAGCTGGTTGCATGAATTAATTAACACTTAAGGTAAAATTGCATGTTCATAAAACGTCTGTGAGATTTACATTGTCTCTGATAAATGGAAATGATAATGACTAATACGCATAGAACAGTACAGACTGTACAACACATTACACTATGTCCTTTTGTCTAGACATTTAAACTGGGTGTAATGTTCACGTACAAAATTGTTAACAATCATTAACATATACATGTTTTTTAATGGACTTCATACTCTGTTTTGGAGGAGCCTTCTACATACAAAAGCATTGATAATAAATATTTTAGTTAAACAAGGTATCAATTAGGCCCGTCACAGTTGTTACATAATTGCCCTACCATGATTAATTGAGCCGACTCCACTGATTTTACATAATTGTTCAAATTGTTTCTTTGTCAGTATAAAAACATCAGGATGAAACTATCAATTTTTTTTTAAATATATTTCCATGACTATATCCACATCATTTTCCACTGTTTGACATTTGACTGATGTCACCCTGTTGCACCCACCTCTTCTGCTGCGGTTTATGGTACATGAGTGGCGAATCAGTGACATCAACTGTTTTATCTTGAGGCTTAACTTATAATATTCCAATCGACTGTCTTTCAAAGTTGACATTAACATCATGGCTTTAGTTGCGAAGCTAAACCCCACAGCCAATAAATGGTTCCTCTTAGCCATAAATTGGATGTGTATTCATACTCCATGATAAAATGAAGACAAAAAGCCAGTTACATTGTTATAGCAATAATTTGTATTGTATTTCTCTTCATTTGTATTAATAGTCAACTAATATTTGATGATCACGGCTGCACTGGTATCAATACGTAGTCCTTCGTGTTTGTAGGGCGACCCGCTGATAAACCTGAGGACTAAAGAGCAGGAGGCAGAGCTGATGCGTCAGACCCTGGCGGCGCTCACCGCCATGAGGATCAGGTTTCCTGGCAAAACCGAAGAGGAGGCCGAGGCTGTGCTGGATGAGGTGGGTGCAGGATGGCAATATTTCAAAAAGTTTATTTTAGTGTGTACCGTCAGAAGAAAAGGCAGAAATAAACAAAGGGGGTGGAAAAAAAAAAAGTGACAGTGAGTACAAGCTTCGAACAGAAATCAGACACACTGTATTCCCAGAGCTCTTTCGTGGCCAGGTGCGGTCACTCTGCAGCCTAACTAAAAGTGACCTCCTCGCCTCCCTTCACAATAGCCGGTCTGCTCTGGCTTGGTTCCCATTGTCTTTCAAATGACCTCAGCGACAACCTGTCGGTCAGTTTGCAGCCCTGCACTATTCCCCACTGCTCCTTTGTATTAATCAGTGCCGTCTCTATTTCTGCTCACATCTTGGATCCAACACATTGCTTGTGCTGCTGTTAACGCTATCACTTGAATAGTTTATTTTTTTTCTTCTAAAAACAGAACAATGGTTTCATCCAGCTGATTTAAATATAAGAGAGCTGAACAAACAGTACTGTTCAATAATGGGTACTTTTTTGTTTTTGTTTTTGTTTTTTTACAAAATTGTTTCGTTCAAACAACAAACATCCCAATATATAGCTTTGGAAATCAGCCTGCAGCTACTGTTAGCAACCATTATCATGTGTTTTTCCATTGCTGGTGTCATACTGTGAAAACCACGGCCAGTGACAGGAAAAAAACAACAGTACTGAGAGATGTATCACGAGCTTGAAAGCTAACAAAAAACCTTCAGCTTTCTCGAAACACGCCAAAAGGATTATTTTAGCACCGAGTGTCTACAGAGAGGAAAAGGTATATTGACATACTCTCTCAGTATCTTTTCACCTCGTTTATTAGTTACCCTAAAATCGATATTAAGAAAGAGATTAGACAAAATGCTTGCCGAAAACATAGACAGAGGGTTCCATTTTACACCTTGCATAAAGCATCGCCAATCGCAACACAAATGTTTTTGCTAGTTTTAGACCAACCCAGTCCTTTGCCAGTCCAGCACCCACGTTGTTTAAACATCAGAAATAGTTGGAGACCCATCTGAGCAACCATTAATGTGTTAGTCTTGAAGCGATGTGTGGTCAGGCGCGTTGTTGTTGTTGTTCCATCGCTGTTTTGAGGCAGCGGAAAGTGATTCCCCGTTTGACCAATGAGAACCTAGCCTTAAGTCAATGGTGCGATATTTTACTGTTAGTTTAAGAGCCCGTATATGCGTAATATGCGCCTACATAGACGGGTGCACAAAGCGCGTACACTGCTTTTTACACACAGGGATGTGCAGCAGCGCACACACACACATGGAAAACATTCAGAGTGAAAATATCAGAATGCGAGAGATTATCATTGTCTACATGAATCTGCACACGAGCCGATATGTTTATTCTTCAGCTGACTTTTACTGGGAATGGGAGATGACATTCTGACATTCATCCCACCACACAGCAGCCTTTAGGCATTTTTTGTTGTTTGCCGGCAGACAAGAAGGACAATTTAGGTGCCTTCATGCAAAACAAAGTCAGTAGAGAGCAATGAATTATTTGCACCTTCAGGTTGGGCGTGACTTCAATGCACTCAATATAGAACTATCACACCGCATGTAGTTTGACGGTGTAACACATGCATCCTGAAAAGCATTTATCTCGTTGGTGGAAATTATTGATGAAGCTACACGAGAAAAGCTGATGTGGATATTGCATATTGCCAGTGGAAAAAAAAAAGCCTCACTAAGAAAAACGCAACAGAGAGGCAGAAGCTGATGTTGAATTCACACCAGAAGCAACGCGTCAACAACATATAAATACTGTGAAAGCGCTCAGCACTGACTCTAACCTCCATCGCAGCCATTGCCGTCATGGGAGGCAGCTGTCTGTTCAGTACTACAGTTCCCACGGTGCAGGAAGGGTGGCAGCCTGTCAGACTGTTTTCACTAGGATTAAAATCAAAAATGCTACTGAAATGTTTACCACCGTTTTGCACCACTTCTTCTTTTTACAACACCCTGTAAACATTTGGGAACTGAAGAGACCAATTTCTGGAGTTTTGGAAGTGAAAACTTGTCCTGTTATTGCCGAAGACATCATTTTAGCTGTTCAACAGTTCAGTTGTCATATTTAAACGTTTTAATAATGCGCCAAATTTTTTAAATAGGAGATAGGTCTGTGCTACCGGCGGGCCTGTTTAGCACCCGGACTCTTCTACTAAGTAGCCATGCTGTTGGAATACGTGCAGAATGTGGTTAGGCATTGTTTTGCTGAAATAAGCGAGGTCTTCCCTGAAAGAGACGTCGTCTGGATGGCAGCATATGTTGCTCCAAAACCTGAATATATCATTCAGCATTCATGGTTCCTTCCCAGATGTGCAGGTTACCCATGCCATGTGCACTGGCGCGTCCCCGTACCGTCACAGATGCTGGCTTTTTAACAAAAGTGCTGATAACAAGCTGGATGGTCCCTCTCCTCTTTAACCTGGAGGATGCGGTGTCCATGATTTCCAAAACTAATATCAAATTTGGATTCATCAGACCACAGGACAGTTTTCCACTTCGCCTCAGTCCATCTTAAATGAGCTCGGGCCCAGAGAAGGCGGCAGTGTTTCTGGATCATGTTTATTAATACCACTAAACACTGATGATTCAGAGAATATTGGATATTTACTGCGTATTGAGCTTTCTTCTATCTTAAATTCTCATTATTATTATTATTATTATTATTATTAAACTAGCAAAAATCCAGACGTGAGCGAGAACACTGTTCAATCAACACTTTTACTATTTTTAGTAGCTTTTATCTGAGTTTTGTTGTTTTAGCTTTCGGTACCTGTAAAGTTTGCTCTTATTAATTTAGTTTAATACAATTTCCCGCATGTGAAGTGTCTTTAGGTTACAAGACAAGCACTTCAGATCAAAGCAATTACGATCGTGATTATTCGTTTCTGCTTATACAGATAGAAAAAAAAACATTCAACTTTGGCACCCCTGATAATGATCTAACAAATACGCATTTCTAAGATGTAAATGTTGTGACTAATGATGATTTTAAAGTTATTTAAAAACAAGCCACCGGCAAATTACAGGTGTCCTCACAAGAACACCGAAGACATATTTCATGTGTGTGCATAACATCTGGGCGTGTCAGGGTTGTGAGAGACAATTACCACAACACCTGTACTGTTAACAAACCCTAATGAGAGCACCATGGAAACACAGATGAGCGACTGCACCTGTACTGTCGAGTCGTTGCCTCAGGAGAAAAGGAGTGTTTACTTGGCATGAAAACAATCTTTGGCATTTTTTTACTTTCCGAGATTTAAAGTTGAGGTCTAATTGGGCTAATGATGTGTTTGTATCCGAGTAATTGCCTCCCTTATCTTTCACTCCAAACCTGCTTTTTTTTTTTGGTCGAAAGATGAAATGTATTTTGTTGCGCTTTAATTGAGGCAAATTTGTGTCCGTATGAAACGAAACAATATGTGACAAACGAGCGTGCGGCTTACCCGACAGAATAAAAGGACACGTTTCTGATGTGTAATAAAGTAAACAGCAACTTTCTTGAATGAGAACAAAGTGTTTATTGTGTACCTTATTCCTGTACCTCTGAACGCTTATGGATGGTTTGTGTGTGTGTGTGTGTGTGTGTGTGTGTGTGTGTGTGTGTGTGTGTGTGTGTGTGGGCTTGCATTACCCAGTGTGTCCACATACATAAATGTATGTAAATGTTAATCATACTGTGGAGACCCCGCCTCTCTTTTAGGTTCAAAAAGACAACTCCCTATAATGGAAATGATCAGACTTGGTTTTAGGTCGGTGGTAACAGTTCGGGCAAATATCCAGGAAAGTCAACGTAATGTCCTCTGAAGGGATGGAAACCCAACCGTGTGTGTTTGCGAGTACAAGTAAAGTTTACACTGGAGCCTCCCAGTGGGAGCCCTGTTTGCAGGGGATCTAGCACGCTTACGTGTGAGGTGTGTGCGCCAGTGGGGAGATGTAGACTAAGTCAACACGACAACAATAACTGTGCCTGTAGGTACACAGTAGTGCTGGCACCGGGAGCAAGTGCAGGGGAATATCCAGCAGAGCTTTGTAACATAACAACATAACACAACAACGTGTACCCTGAGGATTTTCAACACACTCGCACAACATGGTGTTTCTGTCCTAAAGAGCCAAAGATTACTCCGTTTTAATTTTTTTCGGAAATGTTATCGTGAGTGATGGGATGCAGACAACGATCTCTGACCTTGTGCAATCGATTTCCTGTTGCCTCGGTTGATGTGCCAGAAACTAAACGTTTTGCGAGCATTGCAGCTCTATCTCTAATGGTGCTGTCATGTTTGAACATGGAACTTTTCCATAGCAAGGACCAAAATGTGAAAGCCAAAACCTCATTAGATTAACAGATACGTGAACCCAGCAGCGTTACAGATTCCATGTCTGAGCTGAAGTATGAAAGAAGCTCTGCCAGGACAAATGTCAGAGCCTGTAAATGAGCTCTAAAGAGTAAAATAATTTTTTCTAGCCGAGACCTTCTTACGGTTCTAAATTACTAAAGCTTCATGAATACAAGTTAAACTGTTCGCTAGCCTGGCAGTGACAAGTGGCTGCAGAGTAACAATGAGTACAGGGAACCTCTATAGAAGAAGTGTCACTGAGTCCTGGCCTCAAGTAAAAGAAAAGGTGTATTCAACTCCTGCAGGTGTCTTTTGAGCTTTTATTACCGTTGGTTTTGGTAGGGATTGAACTGCACAGCACGACTGCCCTGTAAGAGTAATGTATTAACCTGAGCTTTACAACAGTGGCAGCAGGAATGTACTGGTGTAGTGTTTTGCTCAAAATGAAACCTGTGAAATGCTGCTTTCAGATATTTTACTTTACTCCGATCAGTTCAGAAAAAAATCTGCACGTTAAAAGTTATTATAATGATCTTTTTTTAACACTGCCTTTTCTTTCACAGATTCTCGACAACTGGAAATACAACAAACCAAAAGTGGCCTCCTATTGGTTAGTGAAGCTGGACTCAACCAAACAACGGAAGGTGAGTCCGCTACCAGGACCCAACACAGCAGGACACATGAGCCAGTTTACCACCGACTTACCCTGCAGGGGACAGGCGGCTCAAGTTCTTTGGTACCTACCAATGTTCAACAGACTATCTACAATTTACGCCTTCTAAACTGCGTGAACACACATTTAGGTAATCTGAGCCCACTACTTAGGCTTCCTGAGTGGACAAGATCATAACCCAAAACCACAACAAGAGACAGTTCAAGAGAAGAGAAACAACAGCACGTTTATCCTGTTTGTTTTTTTAATTTTAAAAGCTGGTGAAAATGTGGCCCTGAACTTAAGAGATTTAACATGCCAACAAGTGTGCAAGGAGAAAAATGATAAAAACCAGACCTTGGTCTAGTTACTAACTCGTATTAATTTACCACAAATAATTACAATGAAGTTCTCAGACACTAAAGTCAGATACAATGATATATTTCCAGCTGTGTTGAGTCTGAAAGTGTTAAAGATGGCCCGTGTTTCTCTTTTGACACCTGTATAAATGGCCTGCCTCTTCCCTTGTTATCACCGGGTTTATACTGTCACCTGCTACAGAATGGACGTTGTTAAAACCGGTGAATATGACAATATGCCATCCCTCCTACCTATTTCTTTGAAAGCTTTTTGAACAACTTTTAAAGCACAAAAATAATCCCCAAAACAAACTTGAGAGAAAACACAAAAATAAGACAGGCATGAAGATCATTACCATGTCAGACTGTGAGAGGCAGAGACACCAAATAGGATGTAAACAAAACAGAAGAGGGAACAAGACGTGAAATGGCATCCAGTAGGCGTGTCAGTAATGATGTGATCTCTCAGCCGCGGCTTTTTTTTTGCACAACTGCGCTCGGCCGACGTCGCGGGCTGTGGTGCTGCGAGCTGATGTTTTATTTGGAGTGGAGCAGCCTAATGAGCAGCAGGCAGAGGTCAGGAACGTGGCGCCCACCGCTCTGCCGTCTGATTACCATACCAAAACATATCTGTGTGTGTTTACTCATCTATCAGTTTGTCTGAGTGTGTATGCATGTCCCGCTCGCCTCGTATCGCTGTAGGGAAATCTTGCCTCTTCGCATCGCAAGCGCGCAAGCGCGCGCGCACGCACAGTCAGATGGGCACTTCAGTAATGAGGAGCGGGGAATCAAAGTCAAAAGAGCCACAGCAGTGGACTGTGAGCCGGGCGGAACAGAGAAAGAGAAAGGGGGAGTGGGGGGGGAGAGAAGGCGGCGAGCTGGGGAGGGATGGGAAAACGAAGAAGGGGAGACGGAAGGCAGGTGTCCTTAGACCGCCAGGGAAACTTCTGACACCTTATCTCCAAGACTGACGTTGGTGCAGCAATTAGTCCTCTCCCATGCTCTCCACTGTGTGCCCCAGCGTTTTTTTTTTTTTTTTTTTTTTGTATTGCCTCTACCGCAGCCTCACACACAAATGAGACACGGGCTGCACGTCTGCGAATGCCGCCCTGCATGAATGCGCAGGCATAAATCGGAGATAAAGCTGCCCAAATCCTCACCATACGTTTGTACGGCCTGATTAAAGCCGTTTTCAGGATGCGCTTGTGCATACGTTGTTGGCGTTTGTGTTTCTGCGTGTGCACATGCGTCTGCCGGTATTTATTCATGAATGCGGGCTTGTTCCCCGTCACTGAGTGGACGCGTCAGGCTCTGTGATTGTTAATTTTAAGGTAAGATAAAAAGAAAAGAGAGAGCGAAACGAATTACAGTTTGAACGGATGCCAACTCACGCGTATCAATTAGAAACGCTGTCACCTTTCGTAGAGCAGCATTAATTTCCCTCATTATTACATGCTTAATTCTAAGCTGTGTCACTTTCACTCCCCCCCCCCCCCCCCCACCCCTCGCTTTCTGTGTCACTCAGGTGTTGGACATTGTGCGCACCAACGTACGCTCGGTGCTGCAGCGGATCTGGAGAGAGCCCGATGTAGACAGCCTCCACCTCTACCGCATTTTTAACCGCGTCTTCAACCGACTGCTCTGGAGCCACGGCCAGGGCCTGTGGAACTGCTTCTCCAACCCCGGGTAGGCCAGTCCGAGCAACACCACGAGCTGGGTCAGAGCGACGGTGGAGAGCCGGGGGCATGATTGAAACAAACCAGTTCACACAAACTGTTGAAATGTCACATTTTAATGTGGGGTATTAAAAAAACAAACAACAACAACAACAAAACAGGGAAAGACATACAGACTGATGGATCGTACAAATTGAGAATAAACTACGGGTAAACTACTGCACAGTACAAACGCTGTCAAAGAAAAAGTCCCGTTATAAATAATGCAGTACACGATGTGGTTTTTGTTTTTTTTTTCTTTTTAAAAAAAACCCCCCAAAAGAACCAATTAGAGGGTCATTAAAGTATTGAATCAAAAGGCAGAATCGTTGACGTTATTACGTATTTATTTATTTGGACGTTTTGTACCAAATCATGGCGAGTTGCACGGATAAGAGTATCAATAAGCGTCTGTACGATAAAAAAACAAAACAAAAAAAACACCCAAAACGTACATAACTCGGGCGCAGATCGTAATGAAGCAACACGTACTCTACGAAGGTTCTCCGACCTTCCTCCCGCTCCGGCCGCGTCACAATGCGGAGCATCGTTTGCGAGCCAAAGGTGAAGTCGCTCTACTGACCCGTCCCCCCCCCCCCCCCCCCCCGTGCGAGGCGGGACTGTTTTGTGCGATTGTTTGTTTTGCACAGTCGGCAGAACGTTTCGGAGTTCTTTGCCGCTTTCCCGCGAGCACGTTATTTCGCACGCAGGACGCCAGGTTGCGCCGCGAAGGGGAAGGAACCGACGACATCATTTTCGGCCGATTTCGTCAGCTTCGCGGGGTCATGGAATTCAAACGAAGAAAACCGGCGAGGACTTGAGAGTCAGCGACGCGCGCAACAACGGAAAACGGCCTCGGCACCCGCGTTCGATTCAGACGGTCGCCGACGACTTAAAACCAAAGAGGGACCCGAACCCAACCGAGGCGAAGAAGAGACGTCGAGAAATTTTGCCCCCCTCCCTCCCCCCCCCGCGCGTCACCAAAAAAACCCCCCAAAAACAACGACGGCGTTCAATGAATGGAATTCTTCAGAATCAAACACGAGGGATCACAACCGCTGGCCGGTTACTGCCTCACTCGCCGCGCAGCGTCGCTTCTCCGACCCGCGTGACCAGAGCTTCACGATTCGCCCGGGGTCCTCCGGCCCGGCGTTACGGCGGGGACAATTCTCCGCTTTCAATCCGCGCGGCTGCGGAAGAAACGCCAGCTGAGTGACAAAGAGACTTTGAGCGACAGGCCGACCGGACCCCAACTCGCACTCCCCCCCCCCCCCCCCCCCCCCCCGAAGCTCTCGCCCGTGAAAGACACGCGTTACTCAGCGGTGACAGGGTGCAAATTAAGGTCACAAACACGGGCTGTTAATCAGGGCTTTTTCACAGGGGAGAGCCGTAAAGAAAAGAGAGGGGAGGGACGGGAGCGGGTGAACGAAGGCCTCGTACTTCCTTTACTTTTCTAGCCGATACGCTGACGTTTTACCGCGGCTTCTTTTTTTTTTTTTTGTATTTATGTTCCCACTTTTTGAAGGGAAAGAAAGCGACTTCCTACAAACTGAGTCACTGCAGTTCCAGATCTCATCCGATCAAGTCGCGGAAACAAAACTGGAGCTCCCAGTTGGCTCACGTTTGCTTTTTTAGGACATCTCTTTGCATCTCTTAAAAACAGAGCGCGCACACACGCACGCACGCACACACACACACGCACACACATACATGCGCGCACACACACACGCACGCACGCACGCACGCACACACACGCGTGCACGCACACACACACACACACACGCACGCACACACACACACACACACGCACGCACGCGCGCACACACGCACACACACGCGTGCACGCACACACACACACACGCACGCACACACACACACACACACACGCACGCACGCGCGCGCACACGCACACCCAGCGAGACAGCTTCAGATCCCGTCCGGAAAAAACAGGTGCAAAAAGTCATTTGTTGAACTAACGAATTAGTTTATCCTAATTCGTTAAAGTTATTGATTTCTGTTCTGAGGACAGTCGCCGATTCGTTTTCCGTTGGTCAGTCGATCGCTGCGGTCGGTGAGGATCTGATCGATCCGGTTGATAAAAAAAGATATTCAACCGAAAACGTTGATGTCTTGTTGTTTTTTTGTTGCGACAACTTTTTGAGACATTCATTTCTGACATGTAACGTGTGAAATTCATGTGATTTTTTTTTTTTCTTCTGAAAGGGATCTGAAGCTCTCTCGCTCGCTGTATGTATGGATGGATGGATGGATGTATGTATGGATGTATGGATGGATGGATGGATGGATGGATGGATGGATGGATGGATGGATGGATGGATGGATGGGTTTTTAAGAGATCCTACATACGTGTTAAAAAAAAACCCAACGTGAACCGCTGGTGGGGTTTTGTTTCCGTGACCACATACACATTGTGCACACGTGGAAAAACGTACTTTGCACACGGGAAACGTGCTTCTGGAACCTTTTCATCGTGTAAAGTGTTACGTCTGTGTAGATTCCCGTGTTTCCCGCGTTGTCACGTGTCGCATCACGCGTCATCCGTGTGATTGCATGTTTCCCATGAAGAAAAAAAAATGTGGGAAACTCTTTTTTTTTTTTCTTTTTTCTTTCCTGCAAGGGACGCATCAAGACGGTTTCTAATAACTGATTGCGCGCGCACGCACGCACCCACACACCCAACCCTGCACGTAGACAGCGGCGGGTAGCGTTTCATCTCTTCTGCGATAAAGGTTTGACCTTCTCACATCTCCTGCTCTCCATATTCGTCTCTGTTCAATTGTTTCGCTCGCCGTGTTCCCCTCGACACAAGAGGGCTAACGGGGCGTAATTGAAGTCGCCGCCCACGGCTCTCCATTTTCCTTCTCCCTTACTGCCTTGGCAGTGTTAATGGAGGGAGGGTGAGGAAGGCAGTGAGCAGGTGATGGAGATGAAGGGGTTGATAAGCGCGCACAGAGAGAGAGAGAGAGAGAGAGAGAGAGGGAGAGGAGGAACCTGGTGACGGAGAGAAAGCGGAGAGGGAGAGTATTTGACAGCGAGGCATCGTAAAAAAAACTAAAACTAAAACGCAGAGAGGTTGGGTGGGTGGGTGGAGGGGTATCGGGCCACGAGGATTAGCCTAGCCTAGCCTCAGCTACCTACCTACCTACTCCCCCCCCCCCCAGCAAACTGCACCCCATGCAGCCTTTTGTCTGATCGCAGCCTGCCCCTGGAAGATCCAGCCAGCTCGCCAGCCTGTCATCTGGCCCCTCCCTGCAGCAGGCCGTGGACCCGACACGGATGAACTCAACAGGGGGCCGCGATATCACGCAGAGACAGCGAAGCACCTCGAAAACCACAGTCCAAATCCAAATGAAGCCCCCCCCCCCCCCCCCCTCTCCTCTCCGTCTCTTGTTTGATATTTTATCTGAGGGACTTAAGAACAATCAAACGGCCTAGCAGCCATTGTGGGCGATAAATTCAACAGGCTTTGAAAACGACTTAGGAGGAAGAGAATGGAAACACACACAGTTTTGAACCCTTTCAGACGAGGCACCTCCCACCACCCAAGGAGTGAAAAGGGGTAGACATCAAACGTACCCCCTGGGGTTGTGTGTCTCAGTTGCTGAAGCTCTCTCACAGTCAGGGGTATGTCCAGGGTTGTAAAGGGGGTTAACTGTACACGGATTCGTTTCATCCTTCCTCCGAGTCCGCCCCGTCTTCCTCCGCGTCCCCGCGCGCGAGACAGTGCATGCAAATGTATACGCGCACGCGGCACAGCGGGAGCCCACACATATTTACATGTCCTTCAATTTCCGTCGAATTTATGCTTGTCAGTTCCTGGCGATATCTTGTTTCTTATGTCACAATTGTACTTTGACGGGGTTTTCTGTCTCCGCTGTCCAGTTCATCGTGGGAGAGCATCTTCAGCAAGAGCAGCGAGGTGGTGTCGCAGCAGGAGCTGCAGTGCTGCCGGCGGCTCGTCCAGCTGTGCCGAGACTGCCTGCTGGTCGTCTACAAGTTCGTCGCCGAGTCCCACGGCTCTCTGACCGGACTCGGCCCCGAATGGGACGACACCAGGTGAGCAGGACGGCCGACGCTCTGATGTCCTCCCCCGTTGAGCGCTTTTGTTTTTTTTTCCTAAGATTCTTCCGGCGTTCATGCCGCAACAGCCAGTCCATTATACACGCTGAAGTTGGCTGCGATTCAAGGACACGGTTTAACAGTGGTAGGTGGACGGTTTAACCTGCACTCAGTCAGTGTGCCTGCGCACGATGTGTGGCGCTTTAGCGAGCCGAAGACAGTTAATCAACGTGCTCGAAATGCAAACGTGAACTGTTGTTAAAAGAAACCAGAGTCGTGGTTTATTTACAGTTTATTTTGTCCCGAGTCTGCAGACGCGGCTAGCGCTTTGCTTTATATGGTCATAACGATAACCAGGTCAGAAATGAAGTCCATAAAGATTCTGAACAAATTATAAAGATAACGGGAGACGTCCCCGAGGGAGACTTCGTCTGATTTTTTTTTTTAGGTCCGTGTAGTTCCAGCCAAGCCGAGTTCAGGCCGAGGCACAGAAGTGCTCAATAATAAACTTAAAAACTCTCTTCAGAAAGCACTGACAACATTCTTTTTTTTTTTTTTTTTTAAATGAAACATAATACTTTGAGCAGATCAATGATTCAGACGAGAAAACTCTGATTTGAAATTTCTACAGCTATCATCATTAAACCTCTCCAATCCCGTCTCCCTCTGCTTCACGGAGCCTTGGAGCCATCGTCTTCATCACAAAAAAACTCCCGATAAAACAAACAAGCAAAAAAAAAAAACCCCCCCCCCCCCCCCCCAAAAAAAAATCAGCCTGGTTCTATTTTTAAGGTCGATCCCCGCAGGAGACAGCAGCTCAGGTTCGGAATGAGTGAACTCTTAAATCACATATGCTTTGGGCTGCCAGACAGGGAGGCAGCCGGGTTGGGAGAGGGAGAGAGGGAGTGTGCTGTTAACAGGAAATAATGGCCCACAGATTAGCGCTCAGGTTAGCCCGGGGCCCCTCGAGGCCTGCTTAATTCAATTAGAGCCCAGATGAGCCTCTGCAGCAAATGACCTTACGAGAGAGAGAGAGAGAGAGAGAGCTCCTTTTTTTTTTTTTTTTCCCGGGGCCTCGCTTTACATGATTCATAACTCTTGCGCATATTTTAACAGGCTATCACTTTGCGCCTACTGTATAAAAAACCTCAGCTGTTTAAAAAAAAAAAAAAACCTCAGTGGAGTTTGTGTACAGCTCCAGAGCTACTCGGCGATTGACTATTCCGGCATTGTTGCTGTTCATGTTTTCTATCTCGAGACGTTTTGTTTCAAGAGTATAAATCAATCAGTCGAACAGTGCGAGAGTGTCAAAATGTAACTGCAGTTGGATT